>NW_027526319.1:3318381-3918381 GCF_048455015.1 Haemaphysalis longicornis
TTTGGATGTCCTCTAAAGGACACTGCGGAAAGCTTTTCCGCTCAGCCCACACGCCACACATTTTTTATGCATTGATAAATAGGAAGCCGTGGCATTTGACGAGGTCATGTTGTTAGGCTTGTACAGTATTTGGCGTGCTCGCATGGCCTGACTTCGTTGTGATGTGACGCGCGACCATCGCGACAGCATTTTTGGGAAAGTGTCTCACGGTTCGTTGAAGTTCAGAGAGCGAAGAACGCTCCACCAGAGTGGTTGTCAAACATTGTGTCCCGAACTGCGCTGAGGGAATTTCGAAAGACATTACCAGCCTTGGGGGCATGGTGGCATTACTGTTTATTTTGCCTTGTCATAGTACCTGGTATCTTGTGTAACTGTCGGAAGATCGTCAATAAGAAAAAAGCCGGGTTAGCGCTGTGGTTACAGTATTTGCCTGTTGCTCCTGTGAGCCGAGTTCAAATCCCACAAGAACCCAATTGTTTTTTTTTCTGAACTGAGAAGAGGCCACCCACTTTCCCCTTTTTCATCTTTGTCGGCTAAAATATATACGTTTTTTTCACACCACCCCATCGGCGGCCATTTTGGTATCATTCGCCTTGTCAACGACGATGAAGGCGACCTGCTGCGGTCACTTTCGCCTTCAATGACACCCCGAAGGCTTTCGTCTTGTAAAGTTTTGAATGGCACGCTACTTTGTAGGGTCGCCGCGTTTTCATTGTACGCACACGCGTAGGTTGGAAAAACCCTTCAAAAGAAAATGTAGAACTAGCGTTGGTCTCAGAGGATTCTGTGGTGGAGGGCAACGGGTTTGCCCAGCGGAAGTCCTAGCACGGTCCTACAGGGCCATGGCCATAGAAGATGCGAAAATCCAACCATTGCTTACCAACAGAGACATAACTACTTATTACAGGGAGGACAAGCGGAGGCTCCCATTACCACACGCAGAACTCACGAGGCAACAGCCAACTATATACCAGCAAACACAGCATTCCTTTCTGCACCCACGACTAGTAAACAGCATGCTCCTAAACCAATTTGAAGGAGCTTGCCCAGTATAAAAGAGGTTAGGCCCTCTTCAGCACGTGATAGGAGATTGTGGGTATAGTACAAAACACGCGCCACTCTCACATGTGCCTCTCCCCACCATTCCCACCATCACATTTAACGAGAGATGGAGGATGTCGAGTCGTCGTCCATTTAAGTTGAACCCTTTTAGTGATCCTCCATGTTTATGCCCGTAGGTGACTTCCGGAAAGATGCAGCTGTCGTACACTTTCGTCTTCAGGGACAATGGCAGGCTGCCATTCATTATCTGAGAATGCCTGCCGAATGCATTCCACCCATTTTTAACGTTCTAATTATCTCCGCCTCGTGGTTGGGGTGCGGGGTCATACTTGGCCTAAGTAGATATATTCGCTTACCACATCCACTGCCTCACCACATATCTCAAACCGCGTTGTGGCAGGGGCGGCCGAAAGATAGGTGGGCAGATGAGATCAAGGAGTTTGCGGAGATAAATTTGCCGCAGTTAGCACAGGACCGGGATAAGTGGGGATCTATGGGAGAGGCATTGCCCTGCAGTTTGCGTGAACAGGTTGATGATGATGATTATTATGATGATGATGGAGGCTGTTGCTGTGCAGCCATGTATTGGAGGAACAGCTAAGGGTGGTCACCAGGGGCCAGGCGGCGAGAGAGCGGCATATGAATCCCTGTGAATAGAGCGGTCGCTGGCGGCGAAACTTCACCTGGTGGAGACCCGCGGTTGTGACCTGCGGCTCCACTAGTTCGCACCTCATGTCGGAATCACCGGAAACGAGGTGGCCGACGCCCTGGCCAGAGGTGCTGCTCGCCAGGATGGGGTCCCGGCCTCCAGCGACCTGAGGCCCTTCGACGCCGCACAACCAACCCTTGCGCGGGAGGTGGAGACAATGCACCCGGACCCCAGAGTCATCAGCGGCCAAGCTCCACAGGTCCTGCTTGGCTGCATCAGGAGGGAAGCCTGCTCGACACTTTTCCGTATGCGGCTCGATTGCTGCAATGTGGCAGCCCGCTTGCACCGACAAGGCCGCTGGTCGTCGCCCACATGTGCTGACTGCCCAGAACCCGAGACCCTGGAGCACCTGCTCTGTTCTTGCCGCAAGCACGATGCCCCGCGAGCAGAGCTTCGGGCCTAACCCCAGCGTCTCGGGCTGCCGAGCGACACCCTGATGGACCGGAATTTTCCGACGTGCCTGAACCCCATCAGGCGGGAAGCCTGTCGACTTCTCGTGGCTTGCCTCGAGGAGACCGACCTCATCAAACGGCTGTAGCCAACAATGCCTGACGTGCCAGTATTACACACTCCCTATCTCTTTATTTCCCTCCCTCTTTCTCTCTCCCAATTTGTTTCGACCAATCCCCGTTCATTCCCCTTCTCCCCTTCACCCGGACTGGGTTATATGCCGGTGAACTCCAAATGAGTTCAAAATATCTCCAGTCCTCTTCTTTCCCACTTTCTGTATCAATAAATCACTCACTCGCTCACCTCCGTCCAGTGTGGAGCTTCCACTGAAGGTCGCTTGGATGAAGTTTATTCTCTCTCTTGGTTTTCCGCACGCTTGATGGCCTTATTGGGGGCACACTATGCCGCATGCTAAGTCATGCGCCTCGCAGATACATAGCTCCGCGGCGAGCGGCGATGCGCGCTCTCTATTGCGATAGGGCATGGCCTGTGTAAACTAGCTTTCCTACGTGTTGTCTTCCTGCGCTTTGGCGGACGCCACAAAATGCTGGATCCTATCCACAGCACTGTTGCTAAAAAACAAGGAAAACAGCGACATGTTACACTCCACGGCAGTAGAAGGTTTGTCAGAACGAATATGTATTAAGAGGCCCTATGGCCTTGAGACATACCGGTTTCATGGCAGTGCTGACCACCCACTTGTTGCACGTATTGTCATCGAGTGGTTAACCTTTAACATTGCCCCAATCTTTTTAATCAATGGCTAAAGCGAGCTTGCCTTTCAGCCTGTGTGACCTAGCGGGTACCATCCGGATTTCCACGCTTTGGTCCTGTGTTCGATCTCTAGGAAATGTACTTTCTAGAGCGCAAGCTATCGCAGTGAGACGGATGTCGTTCTGTCAGAAAACTAACGCGACTCAACATAGACCTGTTGGTCCATCGACAAGCTATGATAATACATCCTTGCTTTGTACAACGGAAGAACGATTCTGGCGGCTCCTTCAATTTAATACGCTTCCGTTTCGCACTGGCCTTCATTGATCAGTATCCATCACCCCTTTGCCCCCTTTGCTGAGGTGTAGACACCATGTGCCACATTATGTATGCCTGCCCCCAAAACCCCTTACCCCTAATGCCCTCTGTTGAACAATGGGAGGTGGCGTAGGGTGGCTTTGTTCCCCGGGTCCAAAAAGCCCTGGTGGAACGTGCTGCCGAAATCACCGCTGGGCTGAACCCAGTGGTCACCACCAGTCCCTAAATTGCATACTGCAATGAAGTTTATTTCTCCTCCTCCTTCTCCTCGACACACGGCACGTGCATGAAATCGGGCTTCCATTGTGTACAAATGGTTACTTAAAAGTCGCGAAATAGGTACGGTTCTAAATAAGACAATACACGCATTGATCATAAAGAAGCAGTGCAGTAGAATATATTTATTTCGTAAAGCTCGTATCGGCATACATTCAGATCGTGAGTAGATGTGTTTGCTTCGAGCGCGAAAAATCAGCATGGATTCGTTCTTCGTTTGCGATTTCTGCCGTGAAAGGTTTGACGATAGATTGGACGCACTTTCAGCGAAGGTTGGATATACTTTAACGAAGGTTTTGACGCCTTTTCACGCATGTTTTCATGTCAGAGAGCTTCCACGCTTCTCTCTACTTACTTTGGTAAGGGATGGTAAAGTTTTTATTTTAGGCATCTGTAAGTAACAAAAAATGCGCACTTAAATCAGTTCTACGTGTTTGTATCCTAATGGTTTGTTATTTTATAATCTGGTTTAGGTGTGGAAAGGGCCTGTCACCACGTTTAATCAAAGTTCTGCATCACACCTGAAGTGCCCATCCTGCGCATACTTGGAAACGGAAAGTCGCTATTCACTCAAATTGATGTCTTCTCTTCATCCGACTCAGTCCCAAGAGAGTGGCAGGTGGCACCATAATAAGCGTCGTCATATTTAGCATTATGATTATCATCAGCAGCGGCTTATTCGTTAACTATCGTCTCATTGGCCTCCACATAACATAAAGGCTGCCCCACCGGGAAGAAACGTTTTAGAACACCCGTTCGCTAACCTGCAACTTGTGCAATTTATTGTGACTTCTTTCATTTGCCTCTTCACCGAGATAAACACTGCCTAAAAAAAGGTACGTGCTCGAATGCATTGCTGCTGTCTTTGCTCGTTGAACGTTCTTCGTAGCATTCGATTTACTTGTCGATTTCCTGAACAAAAACTGACATCTTTGTGTGTCAGGTTAAAACACAAGCATTCGGCAATCATCAAAGGTATGCAGCTGTGTCTTTTATTGGGGTGATGTTACTGCCACAAGCTTGTGGACGAGAAGGAAGAAGAGAAAATTTATAAGAATGTGGCCTGTCCCCGCAAAACGAAGGATTTCTTGGCAGGAGCCCCTTCTGGACGTCGCAGACATCATCCCAGAAAACGAGTCACCACAAGCGCGAATTAATCAGTATCAAGTGCAAGACAACGACCTGTACTCAAATGTACAGCCTTTCCAATGGATCCCCCAGCTTGGGAGTGTCCGCGGTGAGCAGTACGCAGGCTTGTATGCAGAACCTCATCCAACACTGCCGGGACCCCAAACACCAAATGTTCCTACGACAGGAGCGCCGGAACAGGATGCCGCATCGACCTTTTATGTATGCGCCGTGAGCGCCTTCGCCATGGCTCTATTCATCGTAGCTGTCGTAGCAGCGATGTCGTTGACCAAAGCCGGCGCGGAAAGACATGCGCTCACAACGGCCGAAGAGATCGGCGAGGAAACGGTTTCCAGCGTTGACACACCTGCATTTCCGTTACACGTGCCCGGGGTAGCCGCAACAACTGCTCATGACAACATGACCGACAATGCAAGCCGTTTTCCTTAAGTGCATGGTGGTGCAGACCTTCCTGATTGTGACACGACTTTGAAGATGGCGCTCATGCTTTGCCCACAAGATGGTGCAAAAAAAGTTCCGGTAAATATGGTCGCAGCCAAATAAGAGAGATAAGGACTGATGGTAGGCTACGTGGTTTGACACCCGCAATGATCCTTGATGGGTCCCGAGCTAGTGTTATGCGACATCGCTGGGTCCAGTTAGGTGGCACATATATATATACATAGCGGAACAATGGAAATTGGTCGATGTAGTTATCAAAATTTCTCCATAATCAATATTACAGCTGTGATAATGATATGTCATTAAATTTGCTTCATTGCTTATATAGGAATTTCACTCCGAGCGCGGGACACCCGAAGTTAGAACTTGATGACAGTATCGTATGTAATAATCAGCAACATTGTAACTGTGTTCATTTCAATCTTAGGTCAGGCAAAAATAAATATAATGATCGTGCATATTTCTTTAGTCGTGCTAAATCGCACTTTGATGTTATAATGTTCTCTGAAACGTGGTTTACTTCTGAAGCTGATGTTTTTAAAATGTCTGGTTATAAGACTTACTATCTTAACCGAAATTCCAGAAGAGGAGAAGGCGTGTCAATGCTGCTTTCCAGTGTTATGGAATGTGAACTGCTCACCAATTTCTCTTGTATAACACCCCATTACGAAATGTTAGTTCTTCAGTGTGACACGCAAGTGTTTTGTGTTTGTTACCGTCCGCCTTGCGGTGTAATTTCAGAGTTTCTTTCCTTTCTGGATTCTTTTTTGGAATTTATCAATGAACGCGAATATAGCCTAATCATGGGTGGTGACTTTAATATTAATTTCCTCGTCGAAAGTAGAACGAAGACAGAATTTGAAACCCTGCTAAATATTCACTCCTGTCGCAACACTATAAAATCAGCTACACGAATCACAGCTACTTCAGATACTCTCTTAGATCTTTTTATTACAAACAATGATGAAACTTGTCTGAGATCTGGGGTAATTAACTTTGCTCTGAGTGACCACCTTCCTGCTTTTCTGTCTGTTCAACGTCATGCCACTACTAAAAATCCGCACCACGTATCCCGCTCTTTCCGGGATGTCAATCCCCGTACTCTAATTAAATTTCGAGAGTGCATAGCTCGAACGAATTGGAACGATGTCTTCATGGAGAGCAGCTCTGATGCTGCATATGACAAGTTTCTGGTAAATTTCGCCCATGCCTATAATGCTAGTTTCCCGTACAGAACGTATTCTCCACCAAAATGTGCCCGGAAACCCTGGATAACTCAGGACCTGATCAGGCTGATGAAAAAACGGGATACACTTTATAAAAAAATTTTGAAAACTAGGAATGCTGACACCTTTAAAGCTTTTAAAACTCTCCGTAATTACGTCACTAAAGAGCTGCGCGATGCGAAAAACCGCTATCATTTTAATCTTTTTAGTTCATGTAATGGACGCCCTCAAGACATTTGGAAAAAATTAAACACGATGCTTGGAAATCCCACGGAGCCCATAAAAAACTTATTAAGGACGGTGAGATACTAGAAAAAGAAGCGTTAGCTAATGCTTTCAATGATTTTTTTCTTTCCGTTCCAGCTGTTTCAATGAATACTGAAACTTTAAGATACCTAAATTGCTCTATGGACAACACTATTTTTCTTGATCCCATAGCTGAGAATGAAGTCATTGCTGCGTTTATGTCTCTAAGAAACAGCAATTCCTCCAACATGGATGGTTTCCAGATAAAGCCCGTAAAGTTTGTTATTGATTTATTAGCGAAATGTCTAACACACCTTTTTAAAGTATGTTTCTCAACTGGAGTTTTTCCACGGAAAATCCAGTCCGCTAAAGTTGTAGTACTATTTAAATAAGGGCGATCGCAATAATTTCTCAAACTACCGGCCTATTTCCATTTTGCCTGTTTTTTCCAAAGGTATAGAAAAAAATTTTCTGAAGCGCTTATCATCATTTTCTGATCGCTATAATATCATCTCCCCCGCTCAATACGGTTTCAGAAAGAAAAAATCAACAGAGTTGGCATTGCTTGATCAAAAAGAGTTTATCCTGAACAATTTTGAAAACAACAATGTCGTTCTAGGTATTTTCCTTGACTTCACAAAAGCATTCGATTACGTAAATCACGATATTCTTCTTCATAAGCTACATCGATATGGATTTCGCGGGAGAGCTCATTCGCTAATATCATCTTATCTATGCCATCGATCGCAGCTCGTTGAAATTGGAGAATACATTTCAACAACTAAACCAGTTAAGTGTGGCGTCCCCCAGGGTAGCATTTTAGGTCCGTTTCTTTTCATTCTGTACATTAACGAGATTGTTAACATCAATGAAACAATTAAATACATAATATATGCCGATGACACAAGTTTATTTTTTTCCGGTTGCTCAGGTATTGATTTCGCAAATCACGCCAATAAGACTCTTGCAAGTATTTGTAGCTGGGCGTCAAACAATAATTTAAAACTGAATGCTAGCAAAACAAAAACACTACTTTTTCATCCCCGTCGTAAAATCAGCACAGTTGATCCTATTGTAATCAATCAGACTCCAGTTGAATTCGTTCAATGTTTCAAAACATTAGGTGTATATTTTGAAGAAACTCTGTCCAGAAATTATCCCAGGCCACTGGTCTTATGCGCCGTCATTGTTGTTCTTTTCCAGTCACAGTTAACTTTCTACTTTACAACTCTATTTTCAGCTCTATGCTTAACTACGGCGTACTCCTTTGGGCTACCACAACTCGGGAAAATATAGGCAAAATAACAGTCTTACAAAAACGAGCTATTCGCCTAGTCAGCAAGGTTCCGTATTTTTCTCCTACACGAGAACTATTTAAAAAGTATAATGTTATTCGCATGGATTCTATTTACAGCTATAAACGTTGCCGATGTTACAAACAAGCTATTGGCGGTGAGATGTTTGAGTGGCGCCCCCTGGCTCTGACGTCGGCTTAGGGACTCGCTCCGCTGTCGTCTGCTACACTCCGGCCGCTCGTGAGGGGCAGCAGCGCCTGTGCTAGAAATTACCCGCTTTGATACTTTAGTGCATCAAAAAGCGTGTTTCTAGTAATTCAGGAATTTTTACCAGCCTCTGACACATGAATAATTTCAAGCTGTATCCCCCACAAGTTTGCAACACACGATGAGACAGAGAATAACTTTCTTCAGAGCAACGGTCAGATGATCGTGTGTAACTTGTCCTTTCTAAGTTCAGCGCTCAGAGCTCCTCGATAAGTATTCAAAATGCGTAGGTTTTCATACAGTATCTTTGGGATGTTCTTATGAAGACTGAACAGTCTAATGCTGCATTGCATTGCATTAGACTGCCGCATTGCATTGCAGAAAATAAAATAAAGCGGTTGTCTATTTCTGCCGTTGTTGACTTGTGTCAGGTTGATGTTTTTTTTTTTTTACTGTACCCAACGCATTAATTTTTACGCACCGTCACAAACGTTTATTAGTAGGTTTTGGGATGCTGGGGAGGATCACAAAGATCGTGTGGATATTTTCTACAGGCTGTATGGCATACATTCCCTTCACAAATTCGCTTTCGTTATGGCTGCGTGCAAGAAGATGCATATTCTCTGCGTTCATTGTTTACTCACATGCAAATACAATGAGAAGGTTTGTGCGACGCCACCACGATCGTGCTCCAGACAACGTACGTTGTCCAGAGTACTCGAAGGCGGCTTTTGTGCTCTGAATTTCTACCGTAACCACCGTTATCATAACGAGCTGACTCCCAACCGAAGCAATTATTACATAATTACGGTGTTAAAGGTGTGATATACCAGCTAACTAATGAAATAAATATTATACGTGCATATATTACAAGAATCGAAACCGATGAATATTTCCAAAAATTTCTTTATTGCTTGCCACCCCTTCCAGGCGTAAGAAACAAATCCTAGTCTACTCGGGATGGCGTTCTATGAATCGATGAAAATTACTCTTACTCTCTTGTCCTGGACTGAGGACCTGGCCCACTAATCAGTTCGATTTTACTGTTAAATTAGGTTTTCCCCTCCTCCTGCTCCTCTTCTTGAGCGCAGTTTTCCTACGACGCGTATCTAAATATTCGGGAGATAAGGCTGTGAGAAATGTACCGAATTTCCGTCCAGGTCTGAACAAACATAGTGTTACTGTATCTTCACCGTAAACGTTACTCGTTTTGCTCAATAATCCTCCATACTGGTTAGAAGCCTAGTACAAACCCCACACAGAGTGGGTTATCTGTAACTCAACCTACAGTGAGGAGATATAATACTTTCAATCGTTCGGCGAGGTTGCAAAAACTGTTTTTTTCTTTCATATGAATACCGGGAACCATAATGCCTTCTGCCAAATCCGACAGCCCCGAAGTCCTGGTATTTGTTTTGGTCTTGCATTTTCGCTGTTGTCGGTTATAAGCAGCTGGCGGCTCCCTTTGTCCTAAGAATTCTGAACACTGAAGCTCACGCTTACTCCGACTCTTCGCGCTCCGCACAGGGCCGGCTTCGCAAAAACTGGGGCGGCGCCGGCAATGTTTCTTCCGGAGCGGTATCAAAAACTATACTTTAAATAGCACCTTCGGCTGGTGTATACGATTTAAAGTGTTTTATTATGATAAAAAGTTACGCACACGCAAAATCTGGTGCGAACAAGCATCAGATGTCAACCGAGCGCAAAGAAACAGCAGGGAGAGCTAGCCCGAGTGAAGCAGACGGCAAATGCGAGAGTCCCTAAGCCGACGTCACGGAGGCGCGCTTCGCAGCGCCGCCCGTGGTCGCGCTCACCGCCAATAATAAATAACGGTTCACTAATTAATCTAGCCAGATTAGAAAAGCTCTCTCCGATATATTATACTCGCAATCCTGAAACCTGGAAAGTAACAAAATGCCGAACAAATTATGGGGAACAAATGTTGCGACACAGATTGCCGTCTTTGCTTAATAATTATCCAGACATTTCTACCATTCCTTTTAACCATCTACGCAGCATCTTTACACTCAACTCATGATGTTGTTATTAGTATAAATATCTTTCTCTTTCTTGCTATTGTATTTCGCAAGCTTACTACTTTTCGAAACCTTGCTCAGTATGTATTTTGAGTGCAGTTTATAGTCACTGCATATATTGTATATACGTTTATTGTTTGTGTGTTTTTTGTTAATATTAGCCAATGCCGTTTGCCGCCTGTCTGCACCGGGGGGATGGGGCTCGTCAATGTTATTACGGCTTTTTTCCCGGCTCCCTTTGCGCGAAAGTGATTTGTTTGTTGTTTTTTCGCGCAAGAAAAAAAATCAAATCAAATCAAATCAAATACGCCAAGGAAGTTTAAAAACGCTTTTAAAAGTACCACCTATGTAGATAGGTCGACGAATGATGTTGCCTATACGGTGAAAGTGAACTACTCTTGTCGCAATAAGCCTCATGCGCTTCTGATAGGTTAAGAAATTACAAAGTACTTGACTTAGGTGGTTAGGTTCTGCTTTTAAGTGTTATAGCGTGACTCCGTTCAACTACATATGCATTTTACACCTGTCGCCTAAACCCAGCTAAGCGATTCAGCCATCCTAACAAGTGGTTAGAACAAAAATAACCTTTTTTAAGTGACGTCTGTCCACGAATGCACTAACCGTATACTCAGAAAAATACACTTCAGTTCACGTAAACGGTAGATAATGGCAGGCTCCAGTTGGCTCAGAGATAATATTGTTGCGTGGTTGCAGGACAGAAATGGCAGGAACCATGCTAGATGAGGACCGACGTATTTGAACGCACTTTACTAGACAGCCGTGAAGTGCTCGCGCCGGCTACGCTGACACCCTTCTTCTCAGTTAATAGTTGGACAACGGTGACATGTTCGAGTGCCCACCTCTTCCTCGCCTCGTGACAGTATTATCTGCGAACGCAAGACTACTTGTGCTGCTCTAGTCTTATTCCGTGTGATCTCAAAGGACACATCGCGCAAAAGCTGTAAAGACAAACCGAAAATAATGCTAGGGATTATTTCAGTAAAAGCCGAACATGCGTTGGTTACCATTCCTGGTTTTAAACGCTGGCATTTGTGGCTTCCTGTTCTCCTATTACCAGCAAGTTTACGGGAATACGTATCCCATACTTGGAGTGGTGGCACATATATACGCGCATACAACTATTATTTAGCGAAAAAACCTCGGGTACACTAGGGGCTATGGAAGAAATACATAATTGCAGCCAGTTCAACCTTTCGACACCGATAGATATTGTGCCGTCAGATCCAGTTTTGTAAATTTTCTACCGCAGTCTTAAACAATGTCATTCGCCCTCCCGGTTGCTATTCTCTCTGGCTCCTCTACACTGAAAAAGTTTCTGTAAACCTCAAACTGTGGCATTGCTCAAGAGAGCGTCCTGGTACGTCCCTAACAATATCCAGCGATGGGAGGCTGACATGCGCAAATAAACGCGCACAAACGAAGAGAAGTCTTGCACTGGCCGGACAAAGTAGCAACAGGGTACAAAATTTACGCTGTGTGCTAAACTCCCTTTCTGCATTCCATATACCCGACAACAAATGTCTTCTTTGATCTCGACATGTCGGCGTTTCAGGAAAGAAAAAAGTTCATGGATACCTAAGAACATCTTATTAGTAGGGCATATGAAAGCATTCCATCTTTTTCTATAGGTGGCATTCATTGAAAAGTTGAGGTGTAAATTTTTTCGCTCAGCAACATTGAACACGGCTACAGATATGGCCACGGACCTGGCGCGGCTCGTGTCACTGCGCCGCCACGCCAAAGAAAAAAGAACACTGGCGTGCGTCGCCTGCTCCATTTCTACCCGATTCTCAACGGTGGTGTCAACAGAGACGTCATTATTCACACTCAAATTGGACTCAAGGCCTTACTTCGCGTTCGGTGGGGTAGAGTTTGTTAACGTCCAACACAGATCATGTGCTTAGCACGGACAAGTACCGCCATCCCGCGGAACCCGACGTTACCAGTAACGGCGCACTCACATGGTTGCCTGCATGCATGCCTCGCCAGTGAATACAAGCTATACCCTAGAATTCTCCTTCACGTGACGATGATCCTCTCGCAGCCAGTTAAAGTGGCGAATCGGCCAGGAGTCTTTGATGGCAGCCGTTATCTTCCCAGATCTATGCCACTGGTTGGGGAGTTGAGTATATGGGTCCCTAATTCTGACGCTGCGGCCTACGAGAATTTACAGATTGCCCGCGATCTTCTGATGGCAGCAGTCATCATCGTCGCCCTTGGGTGGTGTTATGGAAATGGAAAAGGGTATGTTGGCGTCGCAGCCAAATGGGCCTTGGCTACTCAACCGTGACCTTTTGGCGGCAGATGATATGGTCAATTGCCAGTCCCCCTTAAGGGGTATGTTTTTGTGCCTATATTCAGCCTTAATGCGTAGTAATCCTAATCTGGAGACCAACGGCGGGCCAAGTAATGTCCAAAGTATTGTACGTCGAGCTGTGTGCTCTAGTTCTTGATGATTCCTATGTAGAAATGTACAAAGCATTCACTGGGCTCTCCTTTATTCAGCCAAAGCAATGGATTCTTACAGGCGTCGATGGTACGTTATGTACACGTATTCCAAAGTGCACTGGGTTCAATTTCAACATATCCCGGGCTTTTGCTTTCGTTTTGGTTTGCCTTAAGTAGATGGAGATTGTTGTCGCGCCGTCGGCCACTTCAGCAGCTATTTCCCTGCTATAGGCCAGCACTAAGCGGGGGCTTCACTGGTGACTAAGCCATATAAGGATTTTGCTTCAAAACATGTGCCTTGTTACAGAAACAACACAAAGTGTGCAGCGTTGAAAAAAAAACCGTAGCAATAGCTTGGTTACTGCATTACGTTTATGATGCCATACCTTCTTAAACCATGCGAATGTATCACAAATTCTACCACACTGTACGATTTAAAGTTTGGCAATCCCTCTGCAAAATCAAAGGTACCATTGCAACCTAAGCGACACGACAGAACTGCGATTGTCGTGTTCAGAAGCTTTATGTTGTATTTAATAGCAAATAGTTGTGTCGCAGGAGCGCATTCTACTTTGCTTGTGCTGCGCCACTCCATTGTAATGTTTATTACCAAAGCGAATTACATTCTTGGATCCACAGAGCTACTTGTTTTGAGAAGGCGAAATCGAGGAGTGGGGGTATGGCCGTAATTTTGCCTTACATTATTATTATTATCGCTCTTCGGCTGTGAAAATTGCCGTACCGTGTGGTGAATTCGCTGGGTTTCGTCGCTGGGTCTGAGAATAAGAAAGCACTTCGTCATCGCACAACACCAGGTGTCAAAATAAGGCAATGCCCATCCGAAAACCGTACAATGCCGGATTAGTTAAATTATCATTTCCCAGAAACGCAACAGAAGTGACGAAGTGGAAGTCGGGCAATATTTACATAAAGCAGACCATGTACTCTGCAATGTTGTTTTAACGTATCTTTAATATTTCACAGAACAGAGCATACACTGCTAATAGTAGTGCATATGCGTGGTATCTGCGCGACGGGGCCTGCATGAATAATAAATGGCAGGTTGCGGTCAAAAAACTACCTTTACATCTTTCGACCTTGGTGAACACCCGTGCGAAGACGCCTGGAATATGGCATTGTCATTACAGTTTCCCCAAATTACATCAGGTACAGTCACTATGCAAAAATCTCTACCACAACTTCAGCCGTAACAATAGCAACAGCTTCACACCCAGCTTCCAACAAGGTCAGCTTACGGCGTGGCGTTTTCTAGCAGAGCGTTCCTTTATTTGTATTTGTATTGATGCGCAGCTAATTCTAAGGAACGCATTGCAGTCTTTTAGGAGTCGTTTGTCGGCTTCCTACGCTGACGCCAAGGCCACCGCCAGAACCAACGGAGGGTTTTTCGGTCAATCGGCCTTTATAGGCCTCCTGCGCTGCCCAGGGTGCGCTGCGCAAGCGGCTTCCGGGCTGTACTTCCGGGCAGTACAAAGCTGCGCGGGTCTCATAGGATCCCGTGTTGACAGAAGCGAAATGAGCTCGACGCTCCCAATTATTTTGCGACGTGCTCACCAGCTCATCCCCGACGCGTCCGATGTATTTCAGCGATCACCTTGGCATTAGCGGAAAAAGCTTTGCAGCGCTAAACACGTTTACAGCGCCGACGAAATTGCCGGGAGAGTGACGGTGTCTGCTACTCGAAGGTTCACCGATCGATGGTCGTACGAAGTGAAATTTTAACTGAAATTTCTAGTTTAAACTAATACTCTAGGTGACGAAGACAAAACAGCCGATCAAAAAAGAAGAGTGACGCAATCGGCGATAATCGCGATTTAAAAAGCCAGCGAGTCCGGCGGACCGCAGGCTCTCGCCTGCTGCGGTGCGCCGCTTTTTTGCGTACCTGCACACTATGCGTGCACTTTCATTAAACAGTGCTCGTTTGCGTCGCCGTTACGAGTACATGGTGCAGCGTTAGCGTGCCGTTTTGTTGCGTGTTTCAGTGACAAAATGCCGCGACCGTCAGAAGCGTGAAATTTTTTTTTCGATTCCGAAATTAGTGGCCGTAAAACAAAGTGGTCGGGCGAACTAAGAGGCCGCTTGCTTTCCTGATTTGCTCTCACTTTACTTAATTACGCTCTGTTCCACAATACATTCCCAGTTTGCACTTATTAGCCTAGAATGAGGGTCAGCAACGGCCGAGTTCCATGCAGCCGACACGGCGGAGGGCTGGACGGCAAATCGGGTGGGGGGAGAAGGGGGGCTTTAAATGCAAAGAGAAAAAAATTGAGCGAATTTCTAATGTGACAATAATCTGGCGAAGTGTGAAGATTGGGGGTGGGGGAGGGAAATTCAACTGGACGACGCCAATTCTCTGTTCTTGTATCGCTGTCTAACTGCATTTGAAGTCAAAACTGGCATGTCGGCGTTCAGATTCGAAGACCCCTGCACTAGAAAACTAACACAGTCAGTGATGATCGTATGTAAATATTCGGGGCCCCGCGCCGTGTATGCGGCTGTGTTATGTTATGCTGTGTTATGTGGTGTTATAGAAGTACACATCTCTGCAGGCAGCGGGCGTGTGATTTGGTGCATGTTTTGCGTCCTTTAATAGCGCTTAATTTGTTTATTTGGCGCTATTGCCCCACCTACTCGCTAGTATACATGTACCCTGCCATTCGTAAATCGTGCGGCGTAAAACGTTACGCAAGAATTATTTAGTTTGCGGAAATACGAAACAAACTTTCCACGTGTTTCAAAGGCGGTGCCAGGCCAGCAGTGTCAGCTGAGTCGGCTGCGCATTCTTGCGTTCGCTTGCATGCTCCCGCTGAAGCAACCTTTTGCAGTTACCTCAGGATATAGGATGAGCAGCGTTCCGTGTTTATGCTACTCGTGATCTTTCCTTTGTAGACCTCACGGAAGAAGAAAAAAACTGTAACTGTCGTCAAACACTTAAACCACCCGACCTGGCGATACTGTCCCACGCCGCGACCACCGCGACAGATCGCTCTAAAGAAAGCCGACAAATCGACTTCTTTTAGCGGATATTATTTTGTTTAGCCTCTTCAACTACTTTAAGGGCTATTTTATACAGTATGCAGTCATTTAAACACGCCACAAAGCGCCACAAACAACTTTCCCTCTGGCTTGTAATTGAAAACACACGGAGGGCTGCGAGGGTCGTCTGCTTTTGTACTACCCAGAGGCGTCGGCCGCTAGGGGCGCTGCCTGTCGCCAAAAATCGAGCACAGGAGGCATACACGCCTCGAGCGCGGCCTGTAGGGGCGCCACTGAAATCCCACTAGCGGCCCGTTTCGAAGCCGCGGGAGTTCGCGCCCCGCTCCCCAGTGCCGCCGCTGCTTTTGCGGCACGTTCACGACTGAGATTTACCGTTTTCGGGCGTTTGAAATCAATGTTTATGTTGAGTAGTCACTCTGTTCGGAGATGGTGTGTGTTTACGAGAGTGTAAATGTTTCTGACGCAATCTTAGTGTGGTATATTCGGTCTGTATTGTATGGTGTATCTGGTTCCGCGACGCTGGCCAGGTGTGTACGTACCACAGGCTAGCGTCGCGGAACCGGCGTATGATGGAGCCGATTGTAGTTACACTGACCTGAATTTACTAGCCGTGTCTCCGTAACCACCGGTTCCTCAGATTTTCATGCTACGGCTATGCACTACGATTTAAATCGGTTTTGTGCGCATACATAATCAGCGGAGCACTCATACCTGACAGCACGCCAGTTACGTTTTGCCAATACTATACCTCAGATATTGATCACCACCATTTACAAGCCAGTCTGTGTTAATTTCGGGAATATTCAACAAAAGTACGATGGACAATGCATAATTATACTCGGGGATCAGCACACGACAGAGTCGTCTTGTCGTGAGGTGAGCGCCCACAAACATTCATCTGATACACATATCCTCTGCGAGCAGCGCGGAAACGGGCTTAGAATACAATCCGCGTCCGCGACTAAATGCTTCTTCGAAATATCGACATATGGCACAGGGAGCCTGCAGAATGAAGCAGTAACTGAAATCAGAGGGCCTTATCACATACCACACTCTTCCAACGACACCTTTCAAAGCTTAATTGTTGAACAGCCTACCCTGTATACTTCCAAAAATGCGTCCGCCGTACGATCAGCTCTTCGTTGAAGTAGAAAAACAAAAGGAAAGTGAACGCGACATTTGTGTGTGGGATTAGTAAACCGTTCACTGCTTGATTCCGCTCCGCATTTGTACACAGCGTCTCCCTTCCCTCCCCCTCACCGATGTCTCGCGAAAAAGCAGTGCATTTCGCGTATAGTTGTTGGCCTAGTGAACCCTACCTGGCTTAAGTTTCGACGAACGTCTTTAGCATGTCAGAAGCTGTGCTGTTTTTTTTTTCATTTCTGTTAGAGCTATTATGTTTCCTAATTCCGCACTTGCACAGCATTTTTTCCCGTGGTTTCATTAACTTGCCTTAGTTCTTGCTATATGGGGTGTGTGGGCACATATTTAACGACGCACAGGCTTGGAATATACTTAACCTTTTCGCATGGTTTATATTCCTATAAAAAGCATAAGTTATTGCCCGGGATTGGGTAATCACGTCCCCGAAACATATTTTTCTGCGACGTATATATTCGAAACGAAGTCGTATTCGTTGTCCACGCTGCAAAATGGAGCCAACCTCTCATTGTGCCAGTATCAGGTCTAGACGAGGCGGCAGTAGAATTCATTTGTGCCTGATGTTTTGGAGGTGACATGGGTGATATGCTGCTGCCGTCGCCGACGCCCGGAAGAGCGGTGACGAAGCGCGAAGAACCGCGTCCCCGGGTAGCTCTTGCAGGCGATCGCGTACTCTACGAAGACGTAGATGCTTTTTAAGTGACCTAAACGTACTCTTTGCCTATAGACTTCACCATAACAAGTTTTTTTAGGGCGCGGAAAGGCGAAAAGAAGCGAAACAGAACCAAAACACTGCACGAGCCCCTATTAGCCACGCAGCGCAAATCCCGTCAACGCCGCGGAGAAGCGGCGGCAGGCGGCGCAGCGATCGCGAAGCTCGAGGCGTATATGTTTCCGAAAACTTGCGCGCCGTATTGCAGGCGTCCCTTTCAATAACAAACTGGTAATAATGTCAGGTGGACAACACGCTTTCTTTAGCAGAAGCAACATCTGACACCGACATGACAGGACTACCTTTTTTAGTTAACCTTTTCGCGACCTTCCGTACTGAAGAATAGATGTAGCGGTAGTCCTTAAAAGCTAAAAACAAGTATGTCCCTTGTAAGCCAACAAGAGCATTAACCAAGACGTCGACTTCCGGAATGGGAACAAACGGTTCGAGAAAAATCACAATCCACGGTGCACCCATGATGAATGCTAGGCGAGCAAACAGTGCCATGTGGGTCCACAGCTGCTTACGGCGGGCAGCATCAACGACGCATTTAGATGACGCCTCCTGGAAAGAATGCAATGCTGAAGAAGTGCTGCGGACGTAAAAAAGCGTTCTCAACCACATTGTGCTGCACAATATCAAAACAATCGCCTTCGGTACAAGGAAGTAGAGCACCAGACCCCAAGGATTTCTGATCCAGCAGTTTGGGCCTGTGTATTGTGGAGATAGGATAGAGGTGGGTGCCGTGAAGTCAACCGTCAAAGCCGCCCCGATTACCAGAAGTGGAACGCCCCACCCGACAATGGCGTAGATGGTAAACGCTCGTGCTCGCGACGACGAAAGCTGGACGGCGGTGATGCTCTTCCAGATGTCGAACGACACTGAAGTTGTCCAAAAGGAAGTGGAGAGAAACCCGTAGTGAATTAGCACGGAACTACCCAAGCAGGGTATCGGTTGAAGGCGCATGTGACTGGTGATGAGGAAGAGAAGTTGGGCCAGAAGTAGAGTCAAGGAAAGACAAAGAGTGCACTTTGAAGAGAAGTTTCGTGCCTCATTGTATACACAATATACGATCACTTTTAAAGCAAGGCAGGCTATCGAGAGCGACATGCAGGCTAGCGTGATATAATGGCGGTTGCCGTAGTATGTGGTGGGGTTGAACCTGAGTTTGCCGTGCGACCTGTTCCGGGTGCTGCCCAATTTTATATGCGCAGTCTCACTTTCGCTAACATAGCTCGGCATTATTCTCAAATAGCAATGGCCGTTGTGCTCGGCGTAGCAGGAACGAGTTGTGATTACAGGCTTGAACAGGTCCGCAAGGTTTATGGGGACGTTTTGTCTGTCAGCGTGTCCGTTGAACGGAACAGCCGTTGTGAAGTTCCTCGAATGAAACAACGGGCTGCACTTGTGTTGAGACACGTTAGCTCCATCACACAAGGCGCAGTACACGTTTCTGTACACGGAACTTCCCCTATCTTGGGCGTTTGTCACCGGTGCGTAGTATGTTTTGCACCGGCGAGATATTTCGGATACCCCGGTCCTGCATGTGTCTTTGAGGGCCTCGTTGTGGCACGGCCTTAGGTACGTTGTCGGGTGCTCATCGAAAAATTCCGGGATGTAGGCTTTTATGCTTTTGCGATCGTAATCGGGCCTGGTCACGTTCCAGAAAATAGGGTTGGTGATGTCGTTGTTGCAGAAGGCGCAATATCCGTTCCTGAAAAATGGAAGGAAAGGACGGTTACTGAGGAATTTGTTATTCGCTGCCATAATAAAGCTTATTAATCCTTCTCGCTGCCAGGATTTTGTTGTGGTTATGCGCGGTACGCTGAATTCTAGGAATACTGTACACAAAACCTCTGTGGAATTTAGGTTTTCATGCTTTTTTTCTTGAGAGAGAGCGGACAGAATTCGGGTTTTCACTACTTTTTCTTTCCGTTCTCGCCATCATGGGCAGCTTCCCATGGTGCCTTCTTTTGTCTACACGCTTTGATTTCGAAATACTCTTACCTATCTACTTTTTACGCCACAAAGGAAAGATTAAAAGTCACAGAGAAAGTATACACTCAAGATTGGGGAGAAAAGCATCGGAGAAGTATTTCACCTATTTACTAGTAGTATCATACTTTCAATCGTGTTCGCTGTTTTGGGAAGAACCGACCAATCCGTTTTTATGATATTCGTTCGTTCTGCTTATCGAATGCAAAGAGGAGTGATGTCTGAATGTTTCTATAAGGTACAATGTCGCTGTATACGGTCTTGTATCGCTGTTTAGCGTGAGGACAGAAATTGTTACAGTTAAAGACTCACAAGGCGCATGCTTTACCTGTAGGTAACGTTGTTCTCGCTCGTGACAGGGATGAAGTAGAAGGTGTCGTTAAAAAGCAGCGCCTCCTCACAGCCCACTCTCACTTCATCCTGCGGCCACGAGGCGGGGCAGCCCGTAACCATGCGCACGGTCTTTATCGACCATTCGCGATACCGAACTCCGACGCATGATACTTCTGGGAGCTCGTGGTCCAGCTGATCGACGAAGGGTACACTCCAACAGCAGTCTCTGTACGCCCGGCAGTTGGACGCGCAAGAGCAGGTCACTGCGTACGTATCTGGCTCGCAGCTCACGAGCTCCTGGGAGCAGCTGTGCATTCCAATAGGGCACCGCATCAGGGTCTCCAACGACGGCTCAGCCACGTCCTCGTCCCTCTTGTCAGATCGTGACGTATCCGTGGTTTCATTGCACACATTCACAGGGTCGTCGAGGGGAACGTTAAGTAAACTCACGGTCTTGGCGGCGATGAGGAGTGGTATCCAAATGAGGGCGGCTCTCATGATTGCCAGAAACAGCTGCGCCAGACAGGTTGACCTGGGTTAAAAGAAACACCTGCTGTCATTGTTGTAAAGAGGTCTCTTTCTTTGCTTGAAACATTTCAGTCAGTATCAACAATTTGCACCGCATGAAGTGACTCCGGATAAGCTTCTCCTCTAAAACAACGACACTTACTCCCCACGCGCGAACTTATGTGGTGGGCTTTATTAAGACTAATAAATATGAAATGATTTGTTTCGGGCCGGCAGAAAGTTGCTCAAGGTGAGAAACAAAATAAAAGTCACGTGCCACACATTGTCTGAGGAGAACGCAGCCATTTGCAGTAATTGTGTACAGGGCTTCGGGAGAAATATTCAGATGGAGTAGCTGTCAGGTGGAGCAGCGGTCCGCCTGGTATAGCGTCCTCAGAGACCGGAAAGGGCTTCAAGAGGGACGCCGGGGGAAGTTGTGCAAGATTCGGATGGCCTTTGGGGCGCCGCGCCCAAAAGGTTAGCCTCGCAAGCGACATTTTTTTTGTAAGAGGGGGGGCGGGGATGGTGGCACGCGACAAAGCGGCAGTTCCTGCGTGTATGACGATCTTAGCGCTTCTAGCTGGAGGCCTCTTGCAGAGGGACACAGAAAAGTTCAACTCTATCCCTACGGCTGGTATTTATCGACTCACTCGCCACTGCTCACTGCCCTAAGAACTCAGGGACTGCGGCCAGCGCGAATCCAAAACAAAAAATTAGCCCAGCGTCACGGACTTACAGTTTCGAACGCTGATGTTAATAGCGGAGCTGACTGGAGTGGCTTATTCGCAAGAGTCACCTTCAAATCAAATCAAATCTAATGAAATCTAATCAGAGTTTATTCATTCGAGAAAATAAAAAGTGTAGAAATACCTTGAGGTAATGCAGAGAGAAGTCCCACAGTGAACCACTGCTACCTCTTGTTATTGAATGTGTGACAAGTGATTAAAAGTGGGGCTTTAACCCGGCGCGGTGGCTCAGTGGCTACGGCGTTGTGCTGCTTAGCACGAGGTGGTGGGTTTGTTTCCCGACCGCGGCGGCCGCTTTTCCGAAGGAGCGAAAAGCAAAAATGCGCGTGTGTGCGAGGTTTAGGTGCATGTAAAAAATCCCTAGGTGGTCAAAATTAATCCGGAGCCCTCCACTACGGCGCCCGTCATCGCCTGCGTTGCGTCGGCGTGTTAAACCCTACAATCAATCAATCAATCAATCAATCAATCAATCAATCAATCAATCAATCAATCAATCAATCAATCAATCAATCAATCAATCAATCAATCAATCAATCAATCAATCAATCAATCAATCAATCAATCAATCAATCAATCAATCAGCAAGACAGTCAATCAATTATTCATTCAGAGTAACGCTTTATCCTTATACTAAACGTAGAAGTTACAGATATAAGTTATTTGAAGAAATAATAAGTAATAATAAGCCATATAATAATAATAAGAAGAAGAAGAAGAAGAAGAAGAAAAAGAAGAAGAAGAAGAAGAAGAAGAAGAAGAAGAAGAAACAGGGAAATCGGTGTCCTTAGAAGTGTTTTCTCAACGTATTGCCGATACATGTTTTGGTTGGTGTTCTGTTTCAAAATTGGAATCATTGTGTTCCTGTCCGCACTCGTTTGTGTCAGCATGTCATGACACAACTTATGTGTGTTGTGCATTTTAAAATTACGCCAAGCAATACTGATGTACTGTCGAGTAGTACGTTGAATTTCAGTTGATGTATTTCTATGTGTTCACTCCTGCATGGGCCTGAGAAGGACCTGTAGTGTCCGTAAGTAAATAAAAATAAAGCCAAGAAGGCGGTGAAAAGTACGCAACGACGAGGTTGATTTGACTGATGCCGGTAAGCCATTCCAAGCTTCATTGAAGTTCTCAAAGCTTGGAGATCGATTCTAATTTCGCCCGTTCATTTCTGCCATTTCCACTGCTTGCGCCATGTATTGGAACTTTTTGTTATTTTCGAAATTTAAACACCGCCACGAGGGTGCGCCGCGAGCTCTTTTTAAGGCGTATTTCTCTATTTGTTGTCGCAAGAATGAGGAACCCATACATTTTTTGAGTAAAACAACATTGTAAATTCTGATTATGTGTTCATCTCTCGCCTCAAATGTGCTGATTATTCATCTCTTGTCTCAAATGCGCTAAAACAGTTTTGCAAATAGGGCTTATGTATTTATTTCTATACTCAAATATGCTTTATGTTTTGTTTTTGCGGAATAATGTTGACAAGCATAAACACTGCCACCAGGTTTTTTATAAATGTTTTGCTTATATAAGCGTCTCGTGTCGGAATGTTTCAACCTTGCGGCATGTATGCTTGGTGCTTGCTATTTTCCTCGCTATTCCATACCCTCTCCACCTCGTTGCGACCACGTTACAATGTTTCGTCCCATGAAAGCGTCGACCATGAACAGCTGCGCTATTATTGAGCCCCACGCCAGTTCCTCGCAACCCAGGTATGCTACGACTAAATCTTCGCTTTACACCGATTTACAGCTATGCGTGGGACCGGCAAAAAAAGTTTAAAGACGATAGTCGTTCTTGGGCTAATTGAAGGGGAAAAATTTTGGTCTCTCTGTATGCCTGTGTCTGTCTGTCTGTCGCTACAATCAGACAGCCGGCAAAAGTTAAACCAAAGCTGCACAATAGGTTTATACACCGGCAGCCAAATCGAAACGTCGAAGCTTAGTGGCAATGTTCATACCTGTCAGCATTGTTGAGCAAGAACAAAACATTACGCAAATATGAGCCTAAAATCAATACATACTGATATTTGCAGGGTTCCTTCAAAAATTCATGGATGCTAGATTTTTGCTATAGCAAATGAAATATTACATCCACTACATAAAAAATATTCACTCCGTCTGCTGCGTTCGCCCGCAACAATATAGCTCCTGAAGGAATTTTAAGAAATCGAACGGCAACAATAGCGAAAAGTTGCGCTAGATCTGTTCCATGTTCCGCTTGGAACGCAAGGGGAGAAGGGCAACGTGGCTTTATAAACATTTAAGTAGGGCGCCTTGATTCACGCGCATCTCCGCCGTCCGGCAGCGCTGGCATCGAGGCACCCGGCATGGCACAGTGGAACACGGTAAATTTAAATTGACGTGAGCAAATCTCTCGCGTGTTTACCTTGGGAGGAGCGCTACGGGGGAGGGAAGCATGAGAGGTGAGCGGGAAAGCGAAAGGAGGCGTTTACATCACAAATGTCGACGAACAAACTACCGTCTTTCGTCGACATTTGCTACGAGAGGAGCAGATAGGCGGCCATTTCTTTACACAATGCAGAACAGCCATTTTTGAATCGCAGGTGCAACCCTTAAAAATTGAAAATTATTTTTATGCTGGCGTTTTAGTGGCCTTAAATAGGCATGGTTAGAAAGCCATTTGCCGTGGTGGCTCAGTAGCTGGGGCGCTGTGCTTCTGTTCTGTATGACGCGGGTTCAATAGCGGCCGCGGTGGCTGTTTTCTAATGGCGGTGAAAAGCGAACTCGCCCGTGTGTACTGTGTACGAGATTTCGGCGGACGTTACAAATCCATGATTGTTCAAAATTAATCTGGAGCCGTTTAGTACAATGCGCCTCATAGCTTACTACGGGCGAGAAATATCTGCATGAAGTAATTTTTAGGCCCCTGGAAGCGCAAAGGCAGTCCTGTGTGGGGTTTCCTTATATACTCTGGACTTGACTCCACCTAGTGGCTGCCTCTGTCACGATTTTTTGTGTGTTTATGTGTGTGTGCGTGTGTCTGTCAGGTGAATTTTGTTTCGCTTTTCGATACCCCATTTGTATCACTCATTTTAGCATTTAGCCCTCATTACATGTTCACCAACCATCTGAAGTAGAAAGCCCAGCATTATGTAAGACTGCCGTCTTCGGTCGCATTAAACATTTCTCTCTCTGTCTCTCTCCCTCTCTCTCTTCTAGGCGAAGTACAGCTTCTGCGCGTTAAACCCCACAATCAATCAATCAGGCTGGACTGTCAAGGCCGGTATGTGTCATATATGAGGCAAATGAGCAGGCATCGCAAGACTGAGTGTGCAAGAAATAAGGTCGCCACGTTCCTTTTGTGCTTTGTGGCCATTTGTTGTTAAAATGTGAAATATGAAGAAAAAGTAATCGCCAATACGAACTTGAGAATGACGGCGACTGATAGGCTTTAACCAGAGGCTGAGACAGGGAAGAGATAACTAGCACGAAAAAACACCTGCTTTTGTTTACTTCGGTCGTTGACCATGTTGCCAAAAGCATAGATGGGTTGCTGACTGCGCACAGGTGTCTCTTTTAAATAAAAGGCGTACAGAACAGAAAATGATTAAATACATTTTTTTCGGCCAAGTAATTAAATCAAACTTGTGGCGTATTTCCGTTAATCACCTGGGGCGGATCTGACTTCTGGAGATACGAGTACCATTGTTTGCGTCCAATAGTTCTTGAAAACCTTAAAGGGACCACGCAACACTTTTTCAACTTTTTTTTCAAAATCCTAAATTATTTCAGCAGGTAGTCAACCAACACATCGAGTACTTAGATTAGGTGGTCACAAAGTACCTCAGTCAAAAGTTGCGGCTCTACACCCATAAGATAACTTAACTACTTGCTTCAATTTTTTTTCTCTCTACCTGGGTCTTTACTTTCGTTGACCGCTGGATATAAGTTATTACAGGGGTGTAGCAACTATTGGCCGGCTTTCTTTCGGTTGCAGCAACGAGCTCATTCAATAGCCACTTTGAAAAGAAAGCCACAAAAGCACATGGGAAATGGAACACTGTGACGAGCAAATCCCTCAATGCCGCTCCATGCTGGCAATAAATATAGCTTTCGCAGTACTTCCAGACGCTAAAGAAAAAGAAATGTACATGCAGTGCGATACTATGGTACATATGGTTACAAAAAGAAACATCCCCCTCGCGAGGGGCACGATCAAATGCAGAGAATTTCCGCGGGGGGCGCGCCTGCAAGTCGTATGGATTACGTATTGGTTGTTGTTGTTGTAATTGTTGTCTTCCAGCGTAGACATTGTCGATGAAGTCGATGGTGAAACGTGAAACGTGTCGTGAACCCCCTGCCGCGGCTATGACGCAACGTGGCGCGGCTATGACGCAACACAATCCAACACAATCCACTTAATTCCAATTCAATTCAAATCCAAACCAAACCAATCCAAGCCAAGCCAAGCCAATCCAAGCCAATCCAATCGAATCCAATCCAATGCCCCTCGCGAGAGAGTGTTATAGCGCGGAAATCGCGCCACCACATGAACCCGTGATGACGTCACGATCACGCCACAGATGTTAGCGACCGGAGCGCGAGCGAACGACATATGTGGTTTAAGCGCGAACCGACCGCGGCGAGAGAGCGCGATGCGAGCGCCCCACCTGTTCTTGCGCGCGAACAGGTGGGTTCTCAGCGCGAACCCAACGCGGCGAGAGAGGGTGTTGCGCACGTCCCCACCTGTTGTGCGCCCGAACCGAACGCGGCGAGAGAGGGTGTTGCGAGCGTAGAGGAGGCGAGGAGGACGCGGGGGAGAGGGCGCACCTGTGGCCGACGGTTGAATGAGTCAAGGATATAAGGCGCGTTCGTAACCTTCCGTTCTGTGTCGGCTTTGTGGCGCAGTGGTTGGAGCACCATGTGCCTTGCGTTCCGCCCGCAGAGTTGTGGGATCGAAACCTGGCGCCGGTATTATTTTTTTATATAGTGTAGGGGGAGCGATGCGGACTACGGAAGTCAACGCGGGTGACATCGTGAGTTACTGAAATCCTCTGCATTTAAAAGTGAACGAGTTTGTCGGAAGTGTTGCAGAGTCCCTTTATTCGCACACCTATTTCAGAAGCGGCGTGCCGCACTGTGGAGGCTACATTGTTGTCAAGAGCACGGCCACTGAGGACGCCTAACGTGAAGGAAAGCGACAATAGTCGCCGGGGCCTTACGGTTTACATGGCCAGAGGAAAAACGGAAATGCCCTTTCAAGGCCCCCTTCACGGTAAGTTTGGCGTACTGAGTGGGAGGAGCGTTGACAACAATGTAGCCTCCACAGTGCTGCGCGCAGCTTCTGAAATGAACCATAGGTACTAGTGATTGACATGAACGGAAATACCTGGCACCGCGAGTAAACTGCACGCCTAGCAACGCCCTATCCGTATTGAATTTGATCCCTGTTCACTTGCTCACGTATGATAGCTAGCGCCCCTTTGGCAGAGGTAAGTGCTTTGGTGAACGCAAACCACAGCGTGGCGGCTGTTTGTTGAAGTTCAGCTTACTGGAATATTGCGGACCGCACCCGCACTCACGATAACCCGTAACATGCGCCCTTATTATCAGTAGGCGAAAGTTAAGTCCATTTCATGCAAACACGCTGCGTTTTCAAAGACAGTCGAAGAAGTAGTCGGTAAATGCTGGATAAGTAACTAAAAAGACGCGCGGCGGCGAGCGTCAGGGAATCGAATGGCGCTGAGTTAAGTCGCATGCATTTGTCTGAACGTGCACTGTCAGATACATCCTGGGTTATTGAGCACATTATCTGGAAATTAAGAACACTCTAGGCATTAACGAAGAGATTGCACCTTTTTCCTATTAAGCAAGCATGCCGGGCGCGCCATAGACGAAACAGCATGAAAGAGCACTCCTCTGGAAAATCACGATAAGATAGCGGGGTGCGGACACGTGCCGGCAGCGAGAGATAAAGAAATTATTCACATAGAGTGCTTGCCACATCACGACCAGGTTATATGAAATGTTTCGGACGTTACAGTGCGTTTTCAGTACTTAGTCTTCCATGTGATGTTTGAAATAGAAGTTTCGCGGGAAAGTTGACTTGACTTCAACCGACCTCCTCCGTAATTACCTTGCGAAAAGCGATACAGGAGGCGAAAAACGTGAGAAGTGTGAGGGAGAGAGAAGAGAAAGATTTGCGTGGCAAGGGAGCCGCAGAAGACCATCGACATTCGATATTTGCAGCGAAGTCAGCAAATACGTACTTTTTTTTCGTTTCAGATGGTATGCGCGTTATTGTCATTTTCGCAATTTTTTTTCCGACATAAAATGGTCACGACAACTCGCTGTGGTAAAGCTTAACTGCAGGATTCTCTTAGAGTGTTCTAGAAGTTGTCGTGACAATCACTCTGTGTACGTTGTGGCAGACATTGATGGGTTCTGCATCCTCCGTGGCTTGTCGCTTGCACTGAGCTTCTTGCGTGTGATCAGTAAGACCTTCCTGTCTTGTGATTTAGGACAATGGTGCAAAAGATTGCCCGCATAACTGTTTGGCAGCAGTTCTTTGAATTGGTACCAACCAGTCCCATTCAAAAAATGGATGATTGGACACAGAGAATTCCAGTAATTGCCCCAAAAGAAACCTCAATTGCCTGTCACGCAACATTACCCCGCAAGATTACCCTGCGCACATTCTGCAACTGTGCAACTCCGGAGGAGGACCAACTAAGCGATACAAGAGCCCAAAACAAATACAAAACGTGTCTCAAGATAGCTAAATTATTGCACAAAGCATCTGGCTACTCTAAAAGTCTAAGCCTACAATATTGGCCGGAATTGTGCGCGCGATTGCAGGGTACACTTGGTAGCCCCCGATCGTGGCCCCTCCTCTCGATCCCTCATGGTAAATAAGGAATCTAAATTATTATGACTTAGATTGCTTATCCCTTAGACTCGATGAGCTACAAATGCATGCAAAGACAACAATGCTTCACCCACGCTTCCTCTCCCAACCCCAAAAATCATGCCACTTTTGCCCTTGTCAAAATAGAAGCCTGCTCCCGATGTCTCTCCCGAAGGTTACACCGATAAAGGAAAAATTCAGAATACGCTGCTGGACAATCTCGACTCGACAAACACGTTCAAATTATATGAATACTTATCGGGCAATCGGACAAATCGTACCTCGGAGAGAAATTAATTTAACTTGAGAAACCCGTAGCACCAGCGACCTTGAGGCCAATTTCACTTACGCCCTGTGTAGGAACATTATTTGAACATGTGGTTCAAATTTGTCTCTAGCCATACATGGAAGATCATGGTAATTTTCTTGAAAGCATGTATAGCTTTCTTCCATGCCTACCCAGTCAAGACATACTCATTTAAATTAAATATTTACCACCCCTTCCCAAAGAGGGTTCAGAGAAGCGCGACAGCTCTCTCACTTCAAAACTGCGCCAAAACGGTGCCGAAATCTTGGTTAAAAGTATATCCTAGCGTAGTTGAAAGTGCGTGCATTCGGTTGTCAAATCTTCAAAACCCCAAATCGCAAACTGAAAATCAACCCATGCAGCGATTTGTCGAGCACTAAGTCAACGCATCTAAGAACAATATAAATGTATACGATACGTGTGTTACGAGAAGAAACTACTATTGTACTCCTTCTCCATGATCGATGCATGTGTTGTCGTACCTAGGACCGTTACGTTTCCGCAGTTTTCGAGAAACGGTTTAACAGAAAGGGAGACCGGCTTCATCCACGCACCGTGGGCAAAGAGGCCTTATAGAGCTTTTTGCTTGACCAAGCGGTCTATGAGAAAATTCATTAGTTTTTTGACAGAACGCCGTTGGTACGACTAAGAAAGCTTTCTCTTTAAACTAGACATGGTTCACCGGCTTCCAAGACCCGCCAGCACTGCATCCTAGCTCCAGAGATGAAAGGCGGTTTCGATAATATCAGTACCCTTCCCTAACATTCAGGGCCTTTCATCCATTAATTGTGGGGGAAAGTCTATATTTACGCTGCAGCATTGTTTACGAATCCGCACCACTACCGTTCAAATAGGACAATTGCATTCTGCCCCGTATAGGACGATCGCTTGTTGTACCCTCCAGGGCTCAATGATTTTGCCACTTTTGTTCAAACTCGGTATGAAGCCTCGGCATGAAGCCAAAAAAACGGGAATAAAACCTCCGTGATTGCAATCTGATCAGTGCGTTTTATCCTGCGTTCTTTGTTCCTTTGAGCCCCCACGCCTTCCGTGTTGCTAACACAACGGCAAATGGTATGACCGAAATGCCAGACAGCTCTAGAAGGGAATTCGGACTCGTTGCGCTTCTTGGCAAAAGTGGAACCTCATCCACTGTCTCAGCCGCTCCAACTCATTGACCCCTTCGTTAGACTAGAGCTCAGAGTCATCCACGGCCGCGACCTGTACGAGGAATTCTCTCAGTACACCCGTTCGTACTACACCAGTGAAGTCCACTACCACAATCTGTGGCTTTACAACAAACCTGTTTTTTTTCCACTAATATTGCAGGAAATACCCCTCCCCCTTCGTGGTGGCATCTACGTTGATATTGTACCTTATGGATTCCTGCAGGATCTATGGGTGAGCGACAAGAAGCATTTCAAGTCACTTTAGACAAGATGCCAAGGCACTTCGAGCATGAGGGGTGGAATGCGCCGCATCTAAACTCGCACTTCTAACATTTAGTGCTTGTAAAGGGAAACAAAAGAGTTCGAAGGTCCCAGGCCTGGACCTGTCCCCAAAAATGTATTTTGGCTTCACGCAATTGCCCCTGAAGAAGATTGTTAACCAACTTAAATTACACTTCAGCACGTCGCTCAAGGTACATGTATCCTCAAAAAATACTACACGTTGTAAATAATGCAATCCAAATTTGTTATCAGACTCACGTGTGGAACACCGCGCTTTGCACTTACAACATATTTGTAGAATCTAAACTGCAAATGATACACATGGGCTATAAGGTGCTCCTTACTTGACGGCTCCGGATTGTTTTACCACCTGGGGATTTTAAGCGTGCGCGAAGTATTGACACACGGGCTGCCGTCGAAAACTTTCGAAAGAGCGCGAAGGGACAGATTAAAGAAAAATTGCAATCATCCCGTATATTCACGGTGTCTCTCACCGACTGAAAAAAGTTGCTGCTCAAGCAGGAGTCACCGTTATGTTTAGTGCTCGCTATAAATTAGGTGGCCTATGCAGCAGAGTGAATGGGGAGAGAACTACCGTGAGACCTTGCAAAAAAAAAATGTTCACAATCATTGCTGGAATGCAAGCTAGCCGTCGTCTACGACATTCCGTGGCCGGGCAGGAAGTCCTACACGGGTGAAACGGGGCGTTGTTTGAACGACCGGCTGCGCGAACATGAAGGCACTTTGAAGAAATGAACAGGCAGCAATCTCGCTGTGCATTGCACCAACAAGTGCAAGTGCACCCGAAAACTCCAGAATACACGTGCCCATGGTAAATACAAAGGTCAGTGTGCAAGAGATCTTCCAGCTGCATGTCATCCACAGGCGAAACGATTCCTCCGACAGCAAGCCATCTATTGGCTTGCTACAAAAGAAGCACGAATATCTTGATAGATGACAACCTTCTTCTCGCGTTTCCTTGTGAATAGATATTAGTATTTTAATATCTCTTATCTTTACCTGTCCCTCTCCTCTTTCACGTTTCTCTCCTTTAGGTTATATATTCCTTCACGGCGAAGTAAACCGTGTTGGTGCTAACCAGCGCCCTGTCCTGTCCCTCTTTTGTCCAGTTTAGGCGTTGCTGTCCACATTTCCGGCGTATTTGGGTACTCGTAGCCAATATGCCTATAAAAATTTACAATGAAGCGAAATGGAATAAGGACACAGCGAATTAGTTGATTATTGTCTGAATTTCTGGAGATTCGTGGTTGTGATTACTGGTGCGCAGCCACTGCGTGGGACAAATTTGTGATGTCACAAGAGACCACCTTCCACAGAGACCGCTTACCGCCTTTATTGAACGCAGCCATGTAGTTTTCTCGGAGGGCCGAAACGCTTAGGTGAGCAGGATACAGCGGGTTACCGCGGGTGCATGGAAGTTCTTATAATTTATTTTATTCTGATATAGCCTCGTGCATACATCGAGACTGCTTGCATAATTTTGTTTCCTCCCACGCTATAACGATTCAAAAAAGGACGGCATCTCTAGGACCGTCCCTTCTTTCGAGTCCTATCTTTTCCAATCTACCATTTACTACTGGTAGGGCAGGGCTGTAACGGTATTTCAATTGTATATTGTGGATTGTCGTTTCCGAAGAAAAAAGATGGTTACAAGAAATTGCCTGATTTGCAGTGAAAAAAGTCAGCTGCAACAGTTGTGAGTGTCGTCGCTGTGGTACCCTTCAGTTTACGTGGAAACACCCTCAAAACTTATTCATTAAAACATACAGTCTGGAAACGTGGCTGTTAATTTTGTTCGTGCATGCACACAAACAATGTGTGATGCGAAGGATGGATTGCCCTGAAACATTCACCCAGGCGTGATGTTCAGGTATTTTGATTGAACATTCCTAAAAGAATGTTGAAAGAACATTATCGTTACGTCTTTACTGTCGAAAAATTGCTGAAAAGACCGGAACGAACGAACGTGGAAAAAGGCATGCACCAACGCAATATGTCTTTCTTATTTTGTATGATAGCCATACCTGGCATTTTCTCGGTAAAGATAAATTTACTAAAAACGATGTTAAATAGCCGTAGCTTTCATAACCGTAGCTTTTAAAATAACTGCAGAAGTGTTATACATGTTATTTTCATTAGTACAGGCGCTCATCGGGGCATTGCCGGGTAGTACCGTTGGTTTTAAATTGAGCAATCAAAGATTGAAAGTGTAACTCAGGATGTTCTATGACCCAGATGAAGACGTAATTTCTAAATGTACATGATGATGAACTTGGTTTCATTCGTTTTACACGGGTCGATATATTGATATATCTATTAATAGGTCGGCGTTGAAGCGTTTTTTTTTTGGAGGCCGATTAGACAAGCACACGAGAGTAGATAATCAAAAATAAGACCATTATTAGATTACTTTTCCTGTCTTGTCATGCGGCCATTTGTAAAATAGGGTACACGCAAATTATACTGATGTAATTACTCACTTTGCACGGTGCGTCTTCCCTCCTCGAAGAAACGCCGCTTCAACACATACATACGATGTTCTTTACTTGAAGAGGTGAACAGATGTTGGAGTTCAAACCAGACCCGGAAGTGATGATGCGTTCTTGTTTTGCACGAATGGCCGTAACGTGTACGGCAGAAAACAGTCCCTGAGACATGTACAGGTGCTCCAATCGGAATTCCCGCAGCTTGCCCGTGGTCAAAGCAACTGGCGGGGCCCTTGCCAACGCAAGCATGGTGTGGCAGTCTCCTTCCGGTATGATCGAGCTCTTATCACCGTCACTTCGGGCCGTATCGGGCCGTAGTATGCATCTAGTTTGCCGATGGCTCAGATCGGCGCCGACATATATATCGCCTATCGCAATCAGGACGTCGCACTTACGAAAGGTGAAGGCCTGGGTACGCAGACAGCGTACTTAACACGTGCACTTTAGAGTAACCGGCCTGAAGAGGTGGGCTTTGCAATGTGGCTGCGGAATTATCTGCTGCTTCGTGTTATATTGTTTCTCTGAATATCAAAAGAATGTCCTTACACAAGCTTTTGACTGATTGTGAAGGAGGCACTTGTTAAGGGAACCAACAAGTTTGCTTTATTCGAAAGAATCAGGCTTCTCTACCTCCTTCACCCCCATTTCAGCCACAAAAGACGTTTTAACCGAAAAAAAACGCAGAAATGAAAAACTGTGACTGACGCGTTATGGACAGGAATGACGTCATATTAACCAATACTAAAAAGTAATTATCAGTGTGTTAACTGCACGTCACCATTGAAATTCTATTACAGCCATTAAAAATTGGTCGCGTGGTCGCTCTTGTGTAGCTTTTTTCACAAATACGTCCATAGTGGCCATTCCCACTCCCCCTCATCCCCATTCACGCATGTCGCCACATTTGCACAATCCATTTAGCTTCAAAAGTATCTATGGAAACACACTTGCATTCAATTCATCGGCTCTACCTGGTGCCTTGTCTCATTGGAATGGTCTTCCTGACGCTATCGCTTCTATGTCAACCTTGGGAGATACCGTGAACATATAAATGCGCATTTTCCATATATTTTTGTTTCATATTTGTGCCGCCAACATACTTGATAACGATGCCTTTGTATCTCGTTTTTTACTTCCTTGAATTTCGCTCTTTTCTGATTGCTTATAAATTTTTCAGGGTATTTTTTTCTTAAGGAATGTGTAATGATGTTCTTTATATTTCATTTTCCCGTGCGTTAGCTATTTGACTTCCAGTTCCTCTTCTTTGCATAGCCCCCCTTACCCCATGATCCACCCGGAGCCTGTGGGGTTTTGCTAAATAAATAAATAAATAAATAAATAAATAAATAAATAAATAAATAAATAAAAGTGATCCAACCAAATGAAACCAGAGGCCCCACTACAGTAGTTGAGTGACGTGTCTTAGCGATGTGTTAGTCGGGCGACCGCCAATCGCAAAAAGGAGATTCTATGACGTCATGTAAAAGAAATCCGAAAGTAGCTTCGCAATTGCCACTGGTTAAAGTGTTTTTTTATTACCATCACTATTTGTTCGAAATGTGCGGTGAAATTAGTATCATTGTTGTAGGGACAAAGCAGAATTCGAATGAACCAAAGTTGGGTTTTGTCTTCATGGCTTTAAACTCCACAGATTTGGCCCAGCGTAAGATGCGTCTCGTTAAGTTGATTTTATAAAACCCTCTAAAGTCGTGTTTTTATAGGCTTTCTTAAAAACTGCCGAGGTTCAGCGTTAATCCAGTACATTGGTGGTTGCCAGTATTTCTTTTTTTTTGGCTATTAACCTGTGAGGCTACCAAAAACGTCTGGGGAATTATTGGTAGGTCGAATTGAAATGGCTGGGCCCATAAGGTGTCAAGAAAATATTTGAAGCCTCGTTTTAAAGAACTCCTCCCGAAACCCATTACTGTTTTCGCCGAATGACAAGCTACGGAAATTCCACGAGTTCAGTGTATGTACAAGTACAGATAATTACGATTTGAAAAGCCTGAAATAGTAACATGACGCCACTGCTTTAACTGCCGTTGTTGTTACTTGCGTGACAGTGCTCGGCGTTCTAAGATCACTGAACTCGTAGGTGCGTGAATACGGTACCCGCAAACGTACTGGCCTTCGTTTTGTATTAACGTGATAGAAATACTGGGCCATTCAGTTTTCTTAGGTGGATACGACTTGTTGCCTCAATTGGGTGCCTGGGTGCAGGTCAAGTTTCGAGGTACAGCTGCCCGGGGTTTTCAACAGCTGCATTTATCCACGCGTGGCAACTATCGGCAAGAACTAAGTCATGTCTCTGTCCTTGTGTCCAACATAGGCCGAAACACTCACCGCAGATTGTTTAGAACGTACGCGAATAAAGACGCCGATGAGGCGCTTGAAGCTGACCAGTGTTCTTGCGCCCATGTGTTGTACTTATCACTAGCTAGTTTGTTAAGAATCTCATACTTCGAACTGTCACACAGAAAGAAAATGCTGAGGTAATTCGACAAAAAAAAAATTGCCACCTTTTACGCACTCCTTCCGGGCTACACACAACTCAAAACTCTTTGAACGTCCAATACAGCCCATTTCAGTGAACATCTATGTTTAAGGTTCCTAGTTTAAATCAGAACACTGCGCGCTATAATCAAACACCGACAGAATTTCCACCGCACTTTAAACATTGTAAGCAATAAAATTCAGTCAACCTAAGTGGTGCCCCAAAAAACCTCAGACAATGGGCAAAGTGAATGAAGCTGTAATTTTCTACTCGCAATAATAATAGCATTTTGTTATTAACACGGACAGACTAAATATTCGATTCTACCAAGGCCAGAGGAGGCCTTGTAGGACAGTGCCCGATGGCTTACAATGATCAGTATTTTGGCGTGTTCTTCGTGATATTGCAATTACATTTTCGCAAAGCCGTAATTACGCAGTTACAAAAGCACAGACCCAATCTTTACTTCTGGTTAACAAAACACGTTACTATCCCTTTCTGAAAAAAAAAAAAAACTTGAGGGAAGCGCGAAAGCTTTTTCACATCAAAACTGCGTGGCATGGGCGCACTATACTTGTTTACGCCATTGTCGCCTACAAAGGTGCAGTATATGTGTAAAAAGGGTGTGAGGAAGTCATTACTCCCTTTTTCTCAGGTTTCAACACCCTAATTTTTAGCTTTAGACCATTTGTGTGCGCAAAAAAAGGGTGTTGACCGACCGAAACACCCTCGGTTTTCTGTACGGTGTTGAAAGGGTGTTAAATGGGTGTTTAGTTGCAAAAGAAACAGCGCAGCTGGTGGTTGACCCAGCTTCTTCCGGTTTAGCTACGTTTTGCTAGGTTTTGCTAGGCTTCGCTAAGTTTTGTTAGGTTTGGCGATGTTCTTGCTAAGCTAGGCTAAGTGCTGAGGGGTGAGGCCAAGTTTAGCAGGGTCTTACGAGGCGGCCGTTTCGGTCGGTCACACCACAAACAACGGATCGGAGGGGTAAACAAGATGGGTCGAACTCCAACTCCGCTGTTTGTCCAGCTTTGCAAAAATAGTGCAAGCTTCGACATTTTTTGCATTTTAGCAGTCTAAAAAATAGCACCCTTAGCATGAAATAGTAAGAGGTGCACATGCTCATACGGTCCTTGTGCTCACACTCGAGCAGGCGCAAAAGCCGGCTTCACTGTTATGCCTTTCTGCGGTGGTGCAGCGTGTACAGGCGGCGCAGTTTCTTTTTTGGTATATTCTTGCTAAAGCTACCCGAATAAGCTCAAACTAAAACAGCTCCGCTGTTCCGCTGTTCATTTTTTAGGCCATTTCTTATTGTCTTAAACAGCGGGGAGTACACAACATTCCCTTGCTCATAGAAAATTTTACAGTACATCCCTGTAAAACGGCAGAAAGGACATTCACATATGGAGGTCTTTAACATTCATTTCTTTACGCTCTTACATCATAGCTTGTAGCTTTACACTCAGGCGGTCAAAGGTGGCTGAAATATTAAACATTCTTCTTGTAGGATGTTGGAAAGATGTGGCCTAGGTGTTTGGCATTTTTTTTTAATTTTAGGACGTACTGAAGATGATAACTACGCTTTTCCCACTCACTTCACGATTCGGTTTTTGCAAATTCGCATGCTGATCAGTATACGTACACACTAAAATGCACAATTCCGTAATTACGCCAACATATTTGATGATGTGGCAAGCAAACCGACTCGATCAGAGGACTTTGCTCTTATGGCTATAAAAGCAAGAAGAGCACATGCATTTGTCAGATAAATAAGTATATGCGCGCGCTCCCCCTGCATCCCATTGGTTTTATTTCTCAAATCATTTGTCGTCCATGTGGGACTTGTGCATGTTGAATTGCATGAATGTAATGTTGCGCGCTCAGCCAACTCACATCGTCCCGCGTAGCTGCGCTTCCCACACCATTATGTGAGGGTGGTACGCAGCCCTATACCCTTATTCCACGGTGTTTACAAGCACACCCTTTCACAACAAAGCTTTAGTGTTCTCACTGATGGGGTCTGTAATGCGAAAACGCCGGGAGAAGTGACAGAAGAAAACGCTTTCCGTGGCCAGAATCGAACCTAGGTCCCTCGGGTTATTGAGCCAGCGTCTAGCCAAATGCCCCCTTTTTTTTGCTTGCTACCGGAATACTCCATTTCTACGGGGTCGAAACTCAATCGAAATTCAGAAGACAACCGAACAATTCGTCACGATGTTGCTTAGCATTCAACCATTGTCATCGTTAGATCGAGCGGTGCTTGATTTTCGCATTCATACACCCTTTTCCAGTCAAAAGACCATTTAAAGGGACTGCGAAGACAAAGCACAACTTTGGTTCATTCAAAAGATGGCCTCGTTAGCATCATACAGGTACCACGTTTAACGTAAACTACGTTCAAATAACATATAATGAGGAAAAAAGAGAACGGCCATGCGGCCCACTAGCTAGATTCCCGCAACAGAACCTATGATGTCATACCAGCCAGCTCTGCGATTGGCGGAGGCCGGCGAAAACAAACGCAAATTAGGCAGAGTTTATAAGCTTGCCGAACAAGCTATTTGCGGTTAAATTTAGGGCACATTCTTTTTTAAAGCAGTGCGAATGGCGGGACAAACAGTGGAAGTTACGAAACCACACGTAAACATAAAAGTACCGATGCGTACTGCTGTTGGTACTGCGTAAACTATGCTTGGTTTTGCTTCACAGGACGGCAGGACTTTGGGGTTGTCTCAGACGACACTGGCCGATTGACGAAGCAACGGTGTCTTACGTGACCATATTTGCCGAGTGAACACTATGTTTCACGACACAATTATTTTTTCCCTGAACAAAAACAAGCCAGGTGAAAATACGGTCATAAACAAACCAAAGGCAGAAAACGGCTTGCCGCGTTATTGTGGCGACATCTTGGTTCACTAACGGTAAACAAGGCTTCGAAACCTGTTGCAAAGCGGTCGGTTCCTGGGATGTCATTGCGAACCACGAAAACGATCTAGCTAGAAAGTCAAAATTTTAACTTACGTTGACTATTTTTCTGTGAATAAAACATTGTTTGCATCCGAAGAAGCGCTCGGGACACTATAAAACACAAACTCTTTCCAATAAAACAAACTTTTAAATTGTCTGCATGGTCCCTTCAAGGGTGTGGGCCATGGGACAACAGTTTTTGCCATTTTCGGCCCAAAGGGTCTACAAAATTTACTGTGTTCCTCTAAACCTACTGGGAACGTGCGTCTAACCTTCCACTGAAAGTGCGTGCCATCGATGGTCAAGCCTTGGCAGACCCACATCGAAAACGAAGAACGAACACGTGCGACGATTTTTCGTGCATTAACTAAACGCATCTACGAACGATCCTAATGCATACCGATACGTGGTTTATGAGATAAAGTTATACTTTTGGACTCCCCCTTTGTGATAGACGCGCCTATTGTCTTAGCTAGAACATTTTCTTTTTTGCCATTTTAAGTAACCGTTTTGACACAATGAAATCCCAGTTTCACGTACGCGCCTTCAGTCCATACGTAGTCATGCTAAAGCGTTTTGATCGACAAACAGATGTATGGGAAAACATATTAGCTTTTTGATATGGTGCAATCGGCCCCACTAAGAAATATTTCGCTGGGAAGACCTCTGCGGGCACATTATTAAGAATATAAGGGCTACAGTGAATGGCAAGGCGTTCACCAAATTTTGACCAGACGCAAGGTGAAATAAAGTGAACACGTCGGCAAAGATCGCGCACAGGAACATAGGGGAGTAAAATGTCCTGGTTCACACGTCTTTCGCTCTACGGTATTGTGAAACAATGATAAATAGTGGTCATATGCGAAAAGCGAAAAACGTTAACCATAACTTCAAGTCTTCAATGCACGTAGGAGAATGCAGCAATTTCTTTCGCGTATAAACACACGGAAGATAGATTTCACGCAGTATAACAAGCGTGATATCTTTTTAGGTTGAGCACAAAGACAAACAGCATCACTGTTACAAGACGTGCACGATCAAAAACAAGCCTGAGTACATTACAGTTCACAGAGGTATAAAAGGACACGGAGGCGCAGTACACGTAGTCCCAACACTGACGAAACACAAAAAAATGAAAATGGTTGGGTTCGCAAATTGTGAAAATACAGCAATTGTGATTTTAGGATTACCCATGATTACGTTCCTAATAAACTAATCCGCCACTAGTTTACCGTCATGCTATAGGTATGCGTCCGCCATTTTGTAATCATAGCGTGAAGACCGTCACGGAGCATTATCCGCATTTTGAAATATGTGACAGTGAGTGGATGTACTTTTTAAATCATTGACTTGAATACAAATAAGAATGGGAGTCCAAATAAAACCGCATATGACCAACGCACTTGCGTACAACGGGCTCACCTGTATTTTATCGATCACAAAGCTCTACAAGCAACCAAACAGATAATTATAGAGCAAGGACGAGAAAAGCCCTGCAAAAGCGCAGTCAAATGGTTTGTTCCATGGACATTTATAATTCCAGAATCAAACGCTTTCCATACGTCGAGGAATAAGGCACAAAACATTTCTTTTGATCACTTGTAGCGACACAGCTGCCACTGCTGGGGGGCTCGCGGCATGCTCGTGGATCAGCCAGGTGGGCATGGTCTCCGTTTCTCCAGGCGCGCTCTGCCCTGCGTTTTCCTGCTGCTGTCTATTTACGGATAACGGCCACAATGCCTCATATATTCCTACTGGATAAAACGAAATAAAATTGACATAGGCAAAGCTTGGGATTGCGCAGATTCCCCTTTAAAGCTGAGGCTGCATCAAGAACGCGCTGTGCGTCTATAGCCGCGCTGCCTACTAAGCACCAGCATGACAGCTGCTGCCTCATTCTGGCCTACAGCCTACATGCTAACTTAGAAACAGAAAAAATAATTCTCCTAAATTTAAATGCAAAAGGGGAAATTCGTCGTTGGTATTGGTATACCCCGTACAGTCATTTGGCTGTGCGGAACAGCATTCGGGCACAAGTTATTTTAATGAAGTCGTCAAACTATATATTGCCGTTATGTTGAGATGGCTAAGCAGGAGATGGGGGCAGCGGGTTCGTTCAGGTCTCTAATGAGTAGTTAGCTCCCTGCAAAACAGCTTGTTTCTGCCTCTCCTCAGTAGCGAGTGAACGTCTATTGTAAGTGTGTCGGTGTGAGTTCGGACAGTAAATACTCGAGCTACATCGTCCGCACGCGTTTTTTTGTCCAGGCCCAAGTGTGCCGCGGCCCATGTGAAGAACTTGCAGCTCACACACACGAAGGGCAAAGAAGAAGAAAATTACACCAGAAGCGCCGCGGTTGGAGTGCAGCGTTCTTCTTCGCTGCCCTCCGTGTGTCTGCACTGTAAATTCTTGACATGAACCAAGAAGCCCGACTTGTTCTTACCGCTGCCCATATCAGGTGCACATTCCCGTTCCGTTGGTGGAGCGGTAATTTAACATTTAGGCCACCGATGGAGCAATTTTTCCTGTCGTATAACTAGGGCTCCGTGTTTTCGGTGTTTATTTTTCTTAAAAATCGGCGAGTGTTTATCGGAGTTTGTATTTTTGGCGGAAATTCGGCGTTTATCGGAGTTTATTTCCTTAAAATCCCCGATTCTCCGATATTCGGAGTTTCGCATTATTCTCAAAACTCAAAATCTTAGATCAATTCATATCTGAATACTAAAACATGAAAACACATGAAGCACATCTTATTTTTTCTGAAAGGTTTCAATGCACACAAACATACACGCACAAGCAAAATATTTCAACACAGAACACATGTATTTGTGCGTATAACAACCTTACCTTAAAGCTTGTTGCAAAACACGCCAGCATACTTAGCGAGGTTGCTGTCAGTGATCGAAGCGCGCTCCTTCCGATTGACGACTCTCAGCTTTGAAAAGGCCCGTTCAACGTTAGCGCTAGAAACAGGAAGCGCCAGAAGACGCAGCGCGCAGAGAGAAAGCACTGGCCACTCGACATTGTGAAGTCTCCAAACCGGCAGGGGTTCAAAAATGTTACATATCTCATAGCACTGATAGTTCGTAAAATCACTGAGGAGCTGGCTCATGTCGTCAGTTTCAAGAAGCACTAATTGAAAAATAGGCGCTTACGTTTCGAACGCGCAGGGCAGCTCATGATTCACATTTGAATTCACAAGTTGAACACAGTACCACAACGATTCTTTGGTGTACTGGAGTTGACTGCACAGGTTTCTCTCAGATGTCTGTCTCCACTTTTCGGCGACAGCAGCGTAGTATCCGTGAAAGCCTGCGACAGTCGTTAAGCGGTCATTCTCGTCAAGGAGGTCTAACAGACTTGTGACATCTGATGCGAAGACCTCGGTTGGATCACGCCATTGAGTGGTGAGTGCGTGCAAACGAACTCCCAGTATGGGATAAACTTGGTGTACCAGGGTACTCTCTGCCTCAAGTTCCTTAATGATTGAGAGCACGGCACACGAACTGATCTTCAGAAACCTCATCTTAACAAGCAAGTCGTGCACAGCTTCAGGCGATGAAATAAGACTCTTGAGCTTCTCACACTTCGTTCCCTTGGCTTCGTCGCTTCTCCAAAAAGACAAAATGGCGCGCCAGTAGTCCAAAATATCTTCTAGAGCTTCATAACAAGAGAACCACCTCGACGGACATACGGTTTTCAGCGACTTGATGGTCATGCCCATGGCCAAGCACACAAGACCAAACTTTCGGCGCAGCTCCCGCGATGATTTCAACAGGGCAGGAAAGTGCACAACAAAATCGTGAAGTACGTTAAACGGGCTCGTCCTGATTCCTTCCTCCAGAGCGTTGTTGAGTAGGTGGCACGGATCTTTAAAGTGAAGCGCTTTGAATTCGGGGTTGGAGAGTTGCAAGTCCTTGTGAAGCTTCTGCATGTAGGAGGCTGAGTCGGAGCACAATACAGCTATGTCACCTAAGCTCTTTCCAACCTTCTGTAGGGCGGTTTGCATCAACATGGCAATTGATACTGCGTTACACTGCTGAACTATTTGCAAGTCTATCATCAGGGTTCTACGTCCAGGAAGCTCGTCATCGTAGAATGTTGCAAGCACCGCCACGGCCGGACGTCCGCGAAGTTCCGGCGACTCGTCGATGGTGACGGAAATTGGCTGGTCTTTCATCAAAGTGCTTACCGTCGCAAGGTCTTTGTCACTGACCTCATGTAGGTATATCCGATATAGTTGGTCACTACCTGGCATTGTGCGTGCCGCCGGAATCTTGCTTCGAAAAAGGTTGCCAAGAGGTCCATCAGCCTGGTGCAGCGGAACCCCAGCATGACAGAGTGCACGGCAAAACTGGTGCGGGATGTCGTTCGCGTCTTCTCTCTTTGATCGGTCCCGAGTGATGTATTCCTCCAGCGAACTTTGCTGTGGCGAGTTGCCTGTGAGATAGGAATAACAAGACGATGTGAATAAATCGGACTCCGACAATGCAAGTCTGTTTAGACCCTGGCATAGAAGTAAGCGTGCACGATGAAACCTCGTGAAACTGTACGAAACATGCTACATTCACTCTCACGTAGTCGTAAAATCAAAGCACCAACAATTCAGCAAGGACTTACTTGTGTCCGGACGCGCGGCGCCTCTTCATACGGACGTGGCGCTGCCATTGTAAATGCTCCGCAATTCTCATGGCGCCCTTGCCGTGGGCAATGCTAACTGTCACACGACAAAGCTTGCAAACGATGACTCCTTCGGAGGACGTTGACTCTTCAAAATCACTATACTGCTTTACATAGTCGCTGCAAAGCTTTCGTTTCCTTCCCATTTTGCTTGCACGAAATTTCTGTTGACGCGCTACAGAAATGCGTCATGTGAGCATGCCACGCTTTCCGCCAGCAGGCTTTCCGAGCTTGACCCTCACTGCCGTGGCTGCCTGAAACTGTTCTCTCTCGCCCGCTCATGCGAGGAAGAGCAGACCAATCACAGACACCCAATGCGCCGCGCGCAGAAGCGGGCGGCGATGCCCGGGGACCGTATATTCGATGTTGTCTGGGCACCCTAGCGCCACTGTCGCCTGGCGCGCCTTAGTGTCGCCAGGGGACCGTATATCAAGAAGCCATCTCGCGCTCCCGGGGCCCGTGCATTCGTTGACCTGTTGACGTCTCTCGCTTCGTGCACCGTTATTAAATATGCGATGGTTGCTGTCTCCGAGATACTGTCGACGCGCGGTAAACATTACATCGGTCAAACCAGAGGATGTATCAATGAGCGCTTAGAACTTGCCCTTTGGATAAAGAACGGAACCAGGCCATTTTGGCCCTTGAAATCGAAGTTTATCGGATAAATCCGAATTGTCGAACATTTTACCGGCGAATGTTTACCGGATTTTTTCGGATAAAACCGAAAACACGGAGCCCTACGTATAACTTAGAACAGCCAACTTAGAGTTGTTCACTATGAATTTGATTGAGAAATTGTCATCTCCAGGGCGATGGCTGCTTCTTCGCCTCTCCTTGAGGCGCTGTCGTGTGCACCGAGCACGAGGCAACAGAATCCCCCCATGATTGCCTACTTCTAGGGCAATGGCGTCGAATCAATGTACTCGGTGGCGTCCACATGCACCACGTCCCCGGATTTTTCCGGTGGTTCGGGTATAGCTTTGGCCCTGGCCTGTAGGCGCAATTGGTTATTTCTGGGTTGCATGTTATTTGGAAGTGGCAGTATATGCATCCGGTCCCCTCTTTCGTATGGTAGGTCTGCTTTGGCTCCATACGTCCCTGAGTTAAGAATGCCAAGCTATTGGAGGATTCTGCCTCCTGGCCTAAGTGTGAGTCGCTCCCGCTGTTCCAGCCTTAAGGATTCGCTGAGGACGCTGAGGGTACTGTGGACCCTGGCTGCCTCGAAACTTTCAGATGGGGCTGCTGGTGGGATGTCATGTGCTGTTTATCAGCCTACTTAATCATGGCATTTATCTGTGCTTTGTCAGCAGGTTACTACTTCACCAACTGTGTGATATTTTTTAGTCTGCTGAGACTTGTACCAATCTAAGGAGGAAGTGTTACGATGTGGCTGTTTGTCTTGTTGAATTGGCTATTTGTGATGTGAATGGAGTTGTTTGGTGTATACTCTTTTCTAGAACGAGGAAGCGTTTGAGTCTTCTCCGTTCGCCTGGTTGCAAAAAGCGAGGAGTCGCTTGCTTGAAACACACCGAATACGCGAGGCGTCGCATGTTAAGAGTTGAATATCGTGAGCCACCGGAGGTACCGGATCTTTCCGGTGTGCCGGGCTACTTGGGTCGTAAAGGAGGAGCCTAATGTCTGTGGAAAGTAGTTCAGGCCACGAGTCTAACGTGCATCTGCTTCGATTGCCGTTTGTAGTGCACCTAGTACGGGTCCGTCACCTCTGCACAGAACCCGCGGCGTGGTGTCATCTGCGTATAAACTGTATTGCGAGCAGTCAATGTTATCCTAGAGTAAGGGGAGACCAATCTTGACCCTGTTGAACGGAAAAGGGAAGAAAAGCGAGTCTTGAGAACAAGAACTCACGTCGAGCGAACGAGCCATCGGAAGAAGGATGAAAAAGCGACACTAAAAGATATGCATCGAGCACTTTCGTGTAGGGAGCAATTTCTGCTGGTGTATATCTTGATATTGCCGCAAACCCCGCATTGGGTTTGCTTATTTATGGTTTCCTTCTACTACCCGGCCACGCCCAGCTTTGTTATCTCTGTCCCAAGCGAAGCGCGTGTTCCGTTCTTTATTTTTATGCCGCATGGCTGTCGGCTGTCTCGTTCAAATAAGAACGCCTCGCCCTAACGTCACGAGCCTAGAATAATCTTCTTTGATCAACTATGTTCTAGATGTAAATCGACGGTTCGAGAACCACTCGCACTGAAAGATAAAACGCCCGCAGAGCAGACGGCGCGGTATTCGATTCGCTGACACGCGCCTGCGCACGTCACTTTGTTGGCTGCTGCTTTGCTGCCTGTGCATTCTTTAGGTTGTAAGGAGAGCACAAGTTCGCTCCGTTAAACTTGTTTTAAATGCAGAGCATTTCTTTAACTCACGATGTCACCCGTTCTAGGTGTCCATCGTAGTCCGCACCCCTCCCCCTACACTATATAAAAAATAATACTTACCGGCGCCTGGTTTCGATCCAACGACCCTGCGGGCACGCAAGTACATGGTGCTCTACCCTCTGCGCTATAAAGCCGACACAGAATGGAGGGTTACGAACGCGCCTTATATCCTTGACTCATTCAAACTACGTCAAGAAGCTGCTGATACAACGCATTCACTACCTGTGGGCGGAACGCGAGGTACGTGGTGCTCTTCCCACTGCGCCACAATAATCATACCCACCTGCTAATAAACGATGTCATACCCACCTGCTAATAAATGATGTCACGTGACCACGTAATTACGTCTCCTCATTTAATTACAATACAACAACCAACAGCAACAAGTGCAACAACATTAACGTAACGCAAACTACTTAACGTCGTGCGCCCCCGGAAATGCTCTGCATTTGATCGTGCCCCTCGCGAGGGGGATGTTTAGTTTCCTGCCGCAGCAAGAACCAGGCGGCCTCCTGCGCAGTTTGTGGCGCATACCCACTTGGGGGATTGGCTAGGATCGTTTCACTTACTACATGCCGGTTACGGCAGGGTTTGACTCGAACTTTCTTTTTTTTTCTTCAAGACTACTGCGTCATCTTTGGCCACGTGAAAATATGACATTACAGAAGTGGAGTTGGTAGCACATCTAGCGCGGAGGACTGAAAACTGTTTGTTTGACCACCAGTGTAACCGAGTGGCTGCCAAGACAAAGACATAAGAATTGGGAAAGGCAACATCTCAATGAATGAAGAAGGTAAGAAAATATGGCGACAAGAAATGGTATGACAGCGCCTAACACGAGAAGCTGGAAGTCGATTGGAGAGTCCCTATCATGGAGCGGGCATCAAAAGTGCTAAAGTCAAAATTCTTGAACCATTCGCGGGGGATATCACTTAAAGACTTTCGGAACAGTTAACCCGCTCTACCGGTATTACAAAGAAAAGGATGTATATGAGTTAAAACGTCGGGGAAACAAAAACAAACTGGAAGAGACGATCGCGTCTGGTTACGTTTGGTAATGTCAAGTCGTTGCGTTTTAGTAGAAGTACTGCGGTCAGGTACTCAGAATACCATGTCCGTCGTGATTGCCATCTTACGTTGCGCAATGGCGTGAGAGGGTGGATGCGTCAAAAGTGTATCCTTGCTGCCGTTTCTCTTGTGGTGTATGTCAGCGGTTCATGGTTGTAGCTGGAACGAGTTATGTATTTAAACTGAAAGCCTCAGATGTCTCAGCAAACGAGAAAAATGACGATTCTCAACGCTATTGCGATCAGTCAACAAGAATGGTACCGAAATAGCTGCCGGTACCGAAATGGCACTCTTTGGACATTTGGCTGATCCTATTTCTCTTGTTGATGCTTCTTTTGATGTGGAAGCATTTATTGTGGTCTGGTAAGCATCCTTTTTTTGCGTGGAATAAGTTTCTATTGTATAACGGTTATTGTTTCTCTGGATGTGGAAACACTTAGTGTGGTCTGTTGTAAATTTTTAGCCTCGAATAACTTTTTATTGTGTAACGGCTTCATTTAAATAAGTGATCTGGCCGTTACTTATATATATTTTTGTGTGTGACTAAAACACGGTAATTTATGGATTCGTCTCTACCATGTGTGCAATGTACCCTTTTCTTCTGCCCTCGTGCTTGGTCCTTACAAGGCTGCAGTATGCACTAAAAATTATATGATCTCCATCTGCAGGCGACAAAGTTTGAGTCGCAAAGCTTTCTTGGACGCGAAAATTAAATGGCAAAGTGCCAAAGTCAAAGCCACTGCAGTCAAAGTCAAAGCGCCAGAAATCAAAGTGAAAATCGCCTGGAAGTCAAAGGCCAAGGATGCACGATCAAAGTCAAACTGCCTGTGAGTCAAAGTCCGAACTCAGACTACTGCTAACCAACCCCTCGCGACAAAGCTGAGCACTTCCCGCCCATCTTCGTAGTTCACAGTAAAGCATTCCAATTCGATTTAAAATCAAAACAGCCTCTACACAGTCTGAATGTGTCAATCGGATAGCCGTGATCCTAAAAACACGAGGGACTGAGGTTCGATTCCCACCACGGGAAGCGCTTTTTCTTGAGTCACCATTATTATCCTCAGCAGCATTTACGTTCCCGTTGTGCAAAGTTGGCTTTCTTGCAGTGTGTTTGGGAGAACCACATTTCCATCAGTGAAAACAAGAATTTTCCGCTTAAAAACACACATTATGTGTAAGCGGTTTGAACGCGGGTTCCAGAAACAAGAGCAAAGTGCAATAATTAGTGCGATAACCAAGGACCTTGCCATAATTAACAAGAACTCGTCTTATGCACGCCATGAGACACGTGAACTTATTGGCATGTGAGTAGGACCGGTGCGCGCGGCGGAGAGCTCTGCCACAAAGCTGCCCCTTAACTTGCTGCCAGTATGCCTGTAGGAGTAATTCCAATCAAATACAAACAAACCTAGCGAACAAATTGTCACAAATACCCTGTAGCACTAAAAAGGTATTTGATAATTGATAGTTTTTTTGCTTTTAAACCTCCGAAGGGGACTTAAATGTCCGAGGAAGTTTTTTTTTTCATGTGTTTTCATGGAGGATCGAATGTCGTGTTTTCAAGCAGGATGCAATTTATTGCTCCCTGAATGATTAAAAGCAGCTGTATTTTTGTGGTTTGAAACATCTACAGCTTGGCAGTATTCCAAGTTATCCAATACTGCTAATAGAATAAAAGCCGAATGACGTTTAACCAGTACAAAGTTTCTAATATTCGTGCACCCTAATATATATGCAGATTCCGTATTGATGAACAAAAGTACTAGCCATGATTATCAACGAAGAATTAGGATTTCATTTCATTATATTGTTAGACGCTGTAATCAGTTGGAATTCACCTAATTAAAAGGAACCATGCAGACACAAACAAGTTTGTTTTATTCGAAATATTCTGTGTTTTGTACTGCCCTCACCGCTTGTACGGCACCAAGTGATGCTTTATTCATTGAGAAATAAACAATTTATGCCATGATGTTGATTTTCCCGCTGAATATTTTTTTTCGTGACGTTTGCGATGACGTATCCAGGGCAAGTGCTGAAGTGAACGTAAGTATGCGGACTAGGCCTTCTCAGCGAATGGTGGAACGCATGGTTTCTGTTTGTCCCCTTAGATGGCACCACCATACCCCTCGGGAGCGCTCTTCACTCTCTCGTTGTTTCTGACCGGATTTATGCTCGAAAATGTGTTACGGTTGAACGTACACGTTTTGTGGAAGAGTGGGTATTCTCAACAAACAGTCACCGTAAGCGATGTCGCTTATCCCGGTTTGTCAGTGTAAGCTGAATGTGCCAGACGGCTGTGCAGCTGTAACAAGCATAGTGCGCTCCGTACGTACTCGTGCTTCTATGCTTACGTGTAAGTTCATGAATCCTCTCTTCCGACCCAACGTTCCTACTGCTGTAAAAAGTATTAAATAAATTCATGCGCGAATAGCTCGGTCTGCAAGCTTACAACCCCTATTTTATTTGAGGTGGATTTTGTCTGCCGCAGCCAAGTGCACAAGCCCTGATAATACGTCATGGGTTCAATTGTGGCAAATAGTCGCATGGCGATTCTATTTTTTTCCTTGAAATATGTTTTGCTGGAGAGAAGTTCCCTTAAAATTTTAATCAGTGTAATTCCAACAAGGCAATCAGTGGAATGAACCAAATTTGCATTGTACCCGCCGCGGTGGCTCAGTGGTTAAGGCGTTGCGCTGCTGAGCACAAGGTCGGGGGGTTCAATTCCCGGCCGCGGCGGCCGCTTTTCTGATGTAGGCGAAAAGCAAAAACGCGCGTGTGTGCGAGATTTGGGCGCACGTTAAAAAACCCCAGGTGGTCGAAATTAATCTGGAGCCCTCCACTACGGCGCGCTTCATCGGCTGCGTTGCGTGGGCGCGTTAAGCCCTACAATCAATCAACCAATAAATAAATAAATAAATCAAATTTGCATTATGTCTACATGGCCCCTCTAAAGGCTGTTTCGAAAAAAATGGCTACATACACATATCTGAGTTAGTAAGTACAAATAATCATGCAGAATTTCGACTAAAGGCTTTCTTTGAAATCGGAACGTTAAAAATTTTCGCCCTTTCCTTCCGTGGACTTTGCTTTTCGAACACACACAATGGGACTGCTCCTTGAAATGCTGAGCTAGTTGCTTCAGGTTCTAGAATTAGTACAAAATAAGAGCACGAGTGCTTTCGATAGGACCCCTATACAAAAATTCATTTATTGCACGGCATTACTCACCTAAGCTACACCTGGTGGTGAGGCGCGCTGGAGTAGAGGACTTTGGAATAAATGTGACCTCCTGGATATGTTCAAAGTGCCCCATAACATCGACACACGGGCGTTATCAAATTTCGCCGACATCCGAAAACCCGCCACCGTGGCAAGTATTGAACCCACGTCCTTGCAATCACTGGCGCAACTCTTTATCCACTCACCCGCCGGGAGCTGGTGTACCCAAAAATTAATCACCGTCATCAACGGCCTACTCAAGGCAACTACAGAGCGAAGTCCTCTTCCATTGCCTTCCAACAACTCATGTCCGGCGCTGATACATATTATTGGCACATTACTGCTTTATGAAAACATATGCACACCCAAGAGTAAACTTTACGCACTACGAAACCAGCTATTTAGAGTTATTTCTCTGCCACAGGGCAGCCCGGGGTATTGTTTTCTTTATTTTTTGCAATATACTTTAGTAATTCTGCCACATCTCACATGCATACCAAAGTTTGTACGTTGCTACTGGAGAAGAAATAACCTAAAATTGCCATTTTCGTGGTCCGTAAACTTTTGATCTCGGTGGTACTATACATAACAAGTACTGTACTGAGTGCGCAAATTATCCTTCAGCCGCCGCTCTTTCAAGGCGCTTATGCTAACCTTGTCGTTCATTAAGACAACCACTCTACCTCCTTCTATTTACTCCAAACATTGAAGCAGGCAGCTCCTTTTAATTTTGGAGCTAAGCTCCGATAAACCATAAACCATTATTTCCCTCTCTCTCCCAATTTCATCATCAATCGTGTTACTGGCCGTCCCTTTCTATCAAACTCATTTCTTGGTATCTACTCTGGTACCATAATTGTCTACCGGTTGTAGGTTCGTCTCTCTACATGGCCAGCCCAAGTCCATTTTTTTCTTCACTTTAACTGCATCTTCTACTCTTGCTTTTTCGCTAACTCAGGTAGCTCGTTTCCTGTCCCTGAGGGTTATTCTTAACATTATTCGTTCTATGGCCCGTTGAGGAGACCTAAGTTTGCTTTCTAGTTGTTTAGTGAGACGCCAAGTTTCAGCTGCGTATGTCATCACGGGCCATATGCACTGGTTTTGTATATTTCTTTTGAGTGACAGAGGTAGCCTAGTTTTTATTATTTGTTAGTGCTCGCCGAGTGCTCCCCAGCCCATACCTATTCCACACCAGATTTCTCTCGTGGTTGGGGTCAGCACTAACCATCTGTCCAAGGTACTTATATTCTTTTACTTCTAGCGTTTCGTTTTCTAAGCTGAAGAGGCGCTTTCGGCATGCTTATTCCTCATTACTTTAGATTTATCCATATTGATTTTTTGCCCTACTACCCTGCGTTCTCTTTGTAGTTCTCAAGCATTTTTTTGCATGTGTTCTGCAATCTCATTTAGCCGGAGTATGTCGTCTGCCAACCTCAACTACCTCAAGTATTCCCAAATCCTGCGTTTCACCAGTATAGCTTTCGGAATATTCCCTCCAGCATGCTGTGATCAGTTTTAGCAGGATCTTTTCTTAGATTAAATTTTTTTTATCTATGCCCTAGTTAAATGCAAAACAAAGCTGTCAGGCTCATTTTCCCCATTATATTGCTACTGATTCCCTTCATCTCATTAAAGCAATATACTCAAACACGAATAAAACAAGAGAGATGTGAGGGGTCAATTCCCTCCTTTCGTCTAAAAATAACAAACTGATTGTGCAGCCTGTTCTACGCCAAAGCAGATCAATCGCGACTTTCAATAAATGGGGTGTTCAGAATATACGTTTTAATTCAAGAAAACTTTGAGCATAATTTGAAAACAGAACTGCTCGCAGATGACTGTGCAATTTCCAAACAGATACCTCGAGACTGTGATATAACCTCTCTTTGACAGAAAATATTTATTTCTCATTTGTGTAAAATATGGCTTACAAAATATTTAGGGATACATTTAAATTCTGACGTGCCTCTAGAAGAAATCAACCATATCCAATCTGTAACATTAATACACACATTAGAACACGGGACACGTTTAAATACCTTCAGGACCATACTACGACAGACTTGACATGAAGTGCTCACTGCAAGTTGCAATTAAAATTTTCAATTTACTCTTTTATTTACTCATACTGGTGACCGGTGAGGACGATACTGGGTGAGGTTACAAATTATTGTAATAACATATAAGCGTGCATAGGCAGGCAGAAAAGCGCCTTACAGTTGGTAAATACTTTATGTTTGCTTGCAATCGTCAAGATTTAGTATGACTAGACGTAGACGTAAGTTCTCTCCAGAAGCTGATTTTCTGAGTGGTTTCCCAATCCGTTATATTCCTTCAAGGGAGGTTATGGTGAAACCAAGTTCTTGCTAAAAGTTCTGTTATAACCTTCTGGTTTAGTTTACATAAGGATTTGTTCTCGTCCACTGGAGTACCCAAAACTATCAGGTTATTCCGCCGATATCTATAATCTAAATTAATGTCTTTCTTCTAGTATTTCCAATGCTATGTTCAGATCCCTAAGTGTGTTTTGCAACGTAGTTATACTATTTGCTTGGTTTCTGCAAAGCTTCACGACTTTTTCTAACCTCTTAAGCCTGTTACTTAGGTTCCCAAAGTGTGACTGGATGGCTTTCTGTCCGTAACAAAGTTCTTTCCGCAACACTTTTTCGGAGGTCCAGGGTTTACTTCGACATCCCCTGCCAGCAGCAAACGCACAGATGCAAAACTGGGAAATAGCACTTGTGGGCAGTACAGCACCACAATAAAGAGAGAGTAGTTCGTAACGCGGTAGGAAGAGTAATAACCAACCTGTTGAAAAACGAAGAGCTGTTTCTCAGCATGCATTGCTTGCCGAGTGCTGTTTCGTCCACTAACCAAACGTTCTAACGGAATGTTCAATTATTACCGACAGAATTTTCAAAGCACTTCGATTTGATTGTATGGTATAACGCGCCGACGCAGCGCAGGCGATGAGGCCCGCCGTAGTGGAGGGCTACGGATTAATTTTGACCACCTGATGATCTTTAACGTGCGGCGAAATCTCGTACACACGGGCGTTTTTTTATTTTCGCCTCTTCAGAAAAGCTGCCGCCGCGGCCGGTAATGAGCCTGCGTCCTCGTGGTCAGCAGCACAACGCCTTAGCCACTAAGCCACCATGGCAGGTAGTTTTGAAAGCACCCTTCTTAATTAAAACTTATGATTTACATTGCATTGGTTTACTTTAAACCTTACTATACCGCATGAATATGGGGTCCTAGTACGTTTACCCTGATAGACTTCCTCGATAAGGTTCAGAGTAGCCCAGGTCGCCCTATACTGAGCAGAAGACCATAAAATCTAGTGTTAGCGCACCTTAGAGACATTCCCGTGGAAAAATATTTCGGCTCCACTCATTTCAAGAGGTGCTTCTTCCTGCACTGTTGCCGGACAATCTTTTCTTATACCCACAATTTAATATTTCTCTCTGGCACAATTACGGTAATGTCGGGCTGCCTTCTTGTAGAACCCTCCGTGTTTTAAATGCAGAGCATTTCAGTAACTCATGATGTCACCCGCGTTGGCGTCCGTAGTCCGCGTCCGCACCGCTCCCCCTACACTATATAAATACTTGCCGGCGCCAGGTTTCGATCCTACGACTCTGCGGGCGGAACGCAAGGTGCACGGTACTCTACCAACTGAGCCACAAAGCCGACACAGAACGGAAGGTTACGAACGTGCCTTATATCCTTGACTCATTCAACCGTCGGCCAGAGGTGCGCCCTCTCCCCCGCGTCCTCCTCGCCTTCTCTCCGCTCGCAACGCCCTCTCTCGCCGCGTTCGGTTCGGGCGCACAACAGGTGGGGACGTGCGCAACACCCTCTCTCGCCGCGTTAGGTTCGCGCGCAAGAACAGGTGGGGCGCTCGCATCGCGCTCTCTCGCCGCGGTCGGTTCGCGCTTAAAACACATATGTCGTTCGCGCGCGCTGCGGTCGCTAACATCTGTGGCGTGATCGTGACGTCAGCATCACGCGTTCGCGTGGTGGCGATTTCGGCGCTATAACACTCTCTCGCGAGGGGCATAGGATTGGATTCGATTGGATTGGCTTGGATTGGCTTGGATTGGCTTGGATTTGGATTGGATTGGATTAAAGTGGATTGTGTTGGATTGTGTTGCGTCATAGCCGCGCCACGTTGCGTCATAGTCATTCACAGATATAGACCAGAATGTCCTTCTCGCATGAGCGAAATCGTTGAAAATCATTTCCAGTTCAGTTCAGTAGCTAACTATGCCCAACTTTCATCAACGGAATGACTGCGTTGCCCGCTAGCGTATTGTGGGGTACACTATTTTGTTATAGACTATCGTTCTCATGCTCCAATTTTCACTTTATAAAGATGTAGATTTTATCCGTGGACAAATCCCATTAGCTAACGTCGTGTATAGTATGCCCTAATTGGTGTAGTAGTGGTGGCTACATCTCTTTTTTGTTACTAGTATTAGTAGCCGGTGCCCTCTTTAGTGCCTGTTTGTCCAGGAGGGACAGAACTGTTCGCCTGGTTGTTTTTAGGTACAAAGATGCACGACAGACGAGAAGAGCAAGGACAGACGAGGTGAAGCGTGATGCGGTTTGTTGTTAACTTTCTTGACATACCTAACCGCTAAATATCAAAGCCTGTGACATACCTCAGCGATAGATCAGACGTGCGTAAAAATTCAGAGATATCCACATGTGAATTATGTGATGAACCATACGAATCTACGTTTTTATATCTCAAGAACAAATCTAATTTCTTAATAAGGCTGCAGAAACTTTGACTTGGGGACACAAAACTGGAAAGGCAGCAAAAGGAGGCCACCCACCAAAAACATCAACATTCGCAGTGCCGTAAATGATTTCTAGTAATAGATGGTTATGATTATAAGAATCACTTCAGCCAAACAATATTGTCATAAACCGGATCCTGGTGGACGAACGTGAATGAAGTTGCTGACACACATACAAGAGAAAGTGCGAGTGACCATGACCTGGCGGACATTGACAAGGCACACCACTTGAGAATTAATGACAAAGCAAAAACTACAGCAATCGTTAGATTACTTTTCCGGTCAGCACCTCACTAAGTAACAAACACGCAACAAAAAAGCTGCTTCCATTACTGGAATTTCCATCCTTGACACAAACGCTGTGCTCAGCGACGAACATCTGTGTCCTAGAAACAAAGATACGCTCGGCATGCCATAGTAATCGTAAAACTTTTTGAAACATCCTGGGAACGTAGTTCAGCGACAACCAATCGGAAAATTCTAATTCCGTTCATATTGCCACAGTGGGTAATGTCGGAAATAACGCTAACACCTTTAAAGACATTCCCGTTCCGTACGTCAGCTATGAATCATTTCTGGAAACTCCGGTACCACCACATTTATTGCCGTGCTCAGCCTTTTACAATAAAAAAGAACACAAGCAAAATTATAATCACCGCTATGTAATTTACGGGGCGTAAAGTTCACAATGAATTGATGGTGCTGTAGTACCTTAGCGTAGACAAAACGAATTTTAAAATTTACTTAGCTACGACTTGCTTGTGTTCCAAAAGGACATAATAAAGGCTGCCAAGATCCACTGTACTCACCCACAGAAAATATTTAGACAAACTGCAAATACGCGGTACTTAATGGTACTTTTTCCGCACTGGTTAGATTAGCTGGTGCCGTGACGAAATGAAAACTGCGACAGTGCGATCTGCGGCCAAAGAGCCCCTTGATGAAGAGTCCCTCTTGCCTAATTTTCTCCTACCTCAGTCAAATGTTACCTTCACAAGGTGCCCACAGAAGCAGTTGAATATTACGTAGGCTTACCAATAGTATACCAGTTTGCAGGCCCGTTCAGATTTTGAACTTACTTTGGCTCATTCAGGCAACCAATACGAACCTGGTAAACTCTTCTTCATGGTTTTTGAGACTCACTATTGGGGGCAAATTATGTGTTTGTACAAATTATTTATTATGTTTGCAGCCCTTTGTTATAACACATTGATTTTTGTTTACAAATTTTACCCATGCATATGGTCTAAAGTATATTTCAGGATTTTATTCTAACAAACCTGTAAAAGAGCCATCAAACTTACTGTAAACCGAGTAGGCACGCGTACGATGTTATAGAAACCATACCAACAATTTTGGAGTGAATTTCTATTATGTGTACAATTTCTACACAGCTCTCTTTTTAATATTGAAACTAAAAGGTGCTGAAAAAAAATCCTAGTCCACATCTGTGCAGGCTTTTGCAGTAATTCAGGCCAGAACACGACACGAAACACGAGTGCTTGTACTTCGTTATTAGGACTGAGTTAATTACCCGAAACAATTTCACCATCTTTTCGTAGGGGAACCCTGAGTAGTATGTGAAGCAGCCATGGGGTCGACTCAAGTTCCCTTTCGTTTCCAGTTCGATCGCGGCTTTGCGGGACGAGAACGAGGGGAGCGGAATGCGCGCGCGCGTAATTTATACCGCGGAGCTACAGTGGCGCCCCCAGCGGAGTATACAGCGGTTACCGTCGTGTCTCTAACCCTAAGCTGCTTCGCATTATCGCGCGCGGAGCTGCAGGTGCTGTCATTTGTTGCGCAATCCCGGAGAGGAGAGGAGCGTCGGAGAGGAGAGGAGTAATGCCTCGCATACTACTCAGTGTTCCCCTACGGGAAGATGACGACGGTGTTTGAACGTGAAGCTATCCCGTGATGGATTCTTTGGTTGGCCAATACCTAGTGGGCATCCCGCCACAATCATCATCAGCGGTGCCTGGCCAGGCATGCGCAGTGGGGGTGTGGACACCGCACAATGGCGCTCATACAACGGCTGAGGGAAAAGGTTGGACCATAAGCTGCTTCCCATCGAAAAAGCTTCGAAGGACTGAGTTTTAGCCGGAAAAGCTAGCACGAACCGTTGTTCCCACCGCGGCTTTGAACTCCTGCTGCAGCAACGAAGGGGCGCCAGGTTTTTACGCGTGAGAAATAAATACTACATGTCACCAAACTTTTTCCGCAGATCGGTCAGCACAGCCAGCGAACGGAGAGCAGAGAACGAGGAAATAGAAAGAACGTGCAGAGAAAGCTGCCCTCGAGAACGCTGGCGACTTTGACAGGGGAGACGTGTTGATGCGGGGCTCTCCAGCCTCTGGCGAAGCACCCGTGGCACACCGTCTCGACTAGTCCCGTCAATCCCGTCAGCACTTCATCGTTCTGCGATCGAGTGCACAGCCAGTAGAGGGCGGCAAAACGCAAAGGAATGGGGATGACGGCAAACAAATGCCGAACTCTGACAACAGAAGGAGGGACACACAGAAAATACCGTTACTCATGCGAGAAAACATGACCACTTAGACGGTTAAGTAACTGATCAGCATGGTTGGCACGGTGTGTGTTGTACGTTCGAGAGTCAGCACATAGAGTTCCGAAGCAGAAGTAATGGCGTTCGGATCGGCTCAATGCTGGAGTTCGCGGGGGGAGGGTCGAGGTCATCGCGCATTGCCCAACATGCCGCGATGTACGTTCACTATGTCCTTGTGTTATAACTACGATTGATAGTTGTCTGTGGTTCCTAGTGAGATATAACTTCCCGGCTTTATGCATTCCTTTGAACAGATCAAAGTTAATTTTTTCAGAATATTTCGTAAAACAGGCCAATTCTAGCCGTTGCCTTCCCTCCTGTTTTAAGCTATTGTATCACATGGAAACAAGACTTGCTAATTATCTACGACTACGCCGGGGAAATAACAAATGAGGTCAAGTAAATGAAAATCAGCGAAATCGTAGGGTGGTCCTATAGATGTTCATTTTAATTTGTATGTGAATAGTTTTTTTGGTTATAATGCAGCGACTTCTATAACGAAGAAATCACATAGAATCCCACGCATATGTGCACACAATAATTCCCAATCGTTTACAAATGTACGATGAAATAGCTAATTCAGACAAGTAAATATAACACGTGGCAGGAAGGTAGTCGACTTAATTGCCATACGCAGTGGGACTTTTTGAAGTGCAATTGCCCTACTCTGAGAGCTGCGCAGCATTCGTGAGTTTCCCTTTCATCATCCTATGATATCACGAAACTAAGCAAATGAAAAGCATACGTAAAGTCTACGCAAATTATACGTGTCTGCTTTTTCAACATTTACTACTCGTTTCGAGTTACTGAACGTTCAGCCTAAACATCGCGAAAGCGCAAGCCCATTCGCCTCTATCTAAGCGAAGCGCTCGTCCGAAAGTCCTGATCTGTGTGATGTATACGTGTTATAAGGGCTCGCGCAAGCTATTCTTGGTTCAGATACATCATAACAGGGCTGGAATGGATCATTATTGCTCTCTTTAATTCGTTTACATTACAGAGGGTTTTCCCCGTTACTTTTTCCCCTACTGGTGCAGCGTCGCTTCCTCCTCTGACGCGGTTGCGAATTGCGGAGACCGTCGACATACATTCAGACAGACAAACAGCCCCCACACTGAGTCATAGCTGAAACTTCCTCCATACCCCCCCCCCCCCCCCCGCTACAAAGCAGGGTGTCGGGGCTAAATATTTTAAAGCGAAGCTTTTTACCTCTACCCCCAAGGGTTCTGTCGCGACAGTTGGTGTCAACAGAAAACTTCCGCGAACAATCAAAAGAAGTTGCTGCTGCCACGAGGAATTAAACCTGGAACGGATTGTGAAACGGAGCGACAGCCCGTTGTATTACCGATTGAGCTACAAGCCCACGTGGAGACGGGGGAGACAGATCGTGCACTCACCGAGCACACCTGTGAGTTTACCCCCTGCGTTCTCGCGAAATGCCCCGTGATAGCGACCCGCGACCTCTCGCGCCGCTGTGCGCTCCGCCCACAGCGCACGTAGCGGTCGTCTGCACGCCTTCTGCATGCGCTAGGAGTGATTAAAAATTAAGGGAAGCTCTCATTAACGCATGACATCTCACTTCTCCTCCGTCTCTGCCGTCACCGACAGAGGCGACGAGGTCGGCGGCCGAGACGTAGGGTGAGTGAGATCGCCTAACACCGGGTTTGAGCTTCCTTTCATTTTATATAAAAAAGAGTTTTCATTCATGTTCATCGCCAATACAACTCAACGTACCGCCATTCACGGATCATGCATTGATTTGGACTTCGCAAAGAATATCTCTTTGAAGTAATAAAGAGTGTGGATTTTACTTGTCTGTGGTTTCCCTTTTTGTAGAGCCACGGGTGTGAATTGAAGTGACGTCGCATGGGTAATCGTTGTCGGTGTTGTTTACAGCTTCGCTTTCCAACCACCTTAACCGTGTTTATTAGAGCGCATTTTTGTTCCTGTTTCTGTTTCATTCCATAAATAAAAGTAACGTTTCGGTTGAGCTCCGCAACAAAATAATAATGGTTCGCAGTGGTTCATAACGGTTCGTGTTTGCGCGCCTGAAAAATTGAGATTTTTAAACTTATGTTACAGAATATTGAGAGAGAGAGAGAGAGAGAGAATAAACATTTAAAGGGGTCCTGAAATACCTTCCGCCGATGCATGGATGTACATGTACCCAAATAAAGCAATGTATTTGCAATCTCCTCCCGCAAGAATTATGTTAAAGCGATGAGTATTAGCTGAGAAATCGTAAATCAAAAACCGCGCATTATCGTCGCTCCGCGTTTCCTCCTCCTTTCGACTTACTCTCCGCTGTTGACGGCGCGCAAGCCTTGCCTCCCATGATGCTGCGCTCCGCAGCGGTGACGTACTTCCGCTATTGCGCTGCTCAGACTGTCGTCTGCTACGGGCAAGCTTTGTTGACATCATGAATCCCGCACGCCGCTCAAGGCTGGAAAAGCGAACGAAAAATCTGGCCGCATGTATGCGGCGGCCTGGCCTTGCCCTTTCGCGGTGTACGTTGCTGGCGGCACATGACTTTTTATCGGCGGCGAACTCGCAGCCGCACGGGGAGGGTAGTGCGCTCGTTCCCTTGATGCTCCGCGCACTGTTTATCCAAAAAGCGCCGTATCAGATGTGGCCCCGCTGGTGCCGGGTCTTATTTTGTGGCGGTGGTAATTCCTGCCGGCGGCATGTGAAAAAGACATTTTAAGCCGATACTGAACCCGTGCACAAAACGCCAGTTCAGCTTGGGGCGACGCGTGGTGGAGAGCGGCAACGTTGGCAAAACATGCTGCGCCGCGGCTCTGAGCTTTCTAGCGCTGGAGCGAGCACCATTTCTTTGACAATATCAAACATCGGTTGCCCTGGCAACAAGGCACAAACCGCTCTAGAAGTCAGTTACGGTTGCGTGATCCCGGTTCAGCTTGGGGCGACACCTCGCGACATATGGGCAATGCAGGCATACTACTCACTCCCATTTGGAAGTGCGAGATGCGTTTGGCATTACAGGAGCCTCGATGGTGTGTGTTTTGTGGACGTCTTTGTTTCGCGATGAAATGCGACGTTGTGCTTCTGCGGGTGGATAGTGCTTCCCATGGTCTGGATTATCTTTCTCGAGCGGCGTACGACTCAACCTCGCATGGGGTATGTGCAGTGTGCGTGGCTAAAAGCCATCTCGGCTTGTGCGCCAGAGTTAAGTGACTTGCTGTTCGTCCCCGCAAAGCGCGCGCGAGGTGAGTACCGAATTTACGACGGGCAGGAGGCAACCCATCCTCTGTCAGTCGTGGTTCAGACTTTCAACGCATGTTGTGACGTTGTGTTCGTTAGAAACGCATCTCTGGATTGTTTTGAAGTTGAATAAAATGTATGCGTCAAACCCGGGCATTCGGCTCAGGGCGTTCTCTGCGATTGCACGAAAGAAGTGCCACGGGGCTTCAACGCTTTCTTTATGGAACGTACTCAGGTAACAGAATATCCATGTCGTGTTATGGCCGTGTTGCATTCAATACAAACGGTTAAGCGTTTGTTTTACACTTGTTTCGTTTGTCGTAAAATGCCCAAGCACTCCGGCACTCCGCTGGCAGATCAGCCGGCGAACTGCCGCTGAGCAGACGACTCATCTATTTGCCGGAAGTGCGTGAAAAAGCCGCCCAATAGCAGGATGTCTAGCTCATGACGAACATCTGGGAATCGATGATGTAGACATGTGAAGATGGCGGCGTCCAAAAACACGTAGGGAAGGGTGAGAAAAAAACGACAAACTTTGCAATAAAAGTGTGAGCTTTCCGCTGCGCGTAAAAGAGTAATACTTGGCACAGAGGACGTTGACGACCCAATCTAACGGTTGCGCTAGTTCATTTAGTGTGCTCAAAATGCCTTTCAGGGCCCCTTTAATAGAGCAAACGGAGGTGGCTGAGCCGTCACTCGGTGGGGTGGGTTCACCTCAGTCCAGGTACCCTTGGGCCTTGGCTGCAGCACTGTCACGGGTGACCAGAAAGATCTGCTAAGCGTGACGGGAGCTGGTCAGCACGCCCTCCCACTGCTCTGGGGAAGGTTTGAGATTGGGGGTAAGCGATGGGGCGTTTTGACAGGCTCACACCATGTGGTAGGTAATGTTAAGAGGGGGGCAGAAGCGACAAGTGAGGGTGTATTCGGTAGGGGAGATAGCGTGGAGGATGGGTGCGTTGTAATAGGTGTTTGTAATCGACGCCGGATGATTGCTTCCTCCTTGATTAGTTGAGGGTGAGGTTGAGGTAAAGTGAGGCTAAGGTTGCGATAATGGTGCCGGATGTCGTGGTAGTGTGATGAAACAGCGGGAGGTGGCGGAGGCTGGGCCGTGGGTTCTGTTCCTGAGGGAAATACCCGGTGTGGAGGTGCGCGGGCAGTGGCGTGATCCGCCTCATTTCTCTCCAGGGACGAGTGGCCAGGGGTACAGACGATGTACAGCTCGAGGAGAGGATTGATTGATGCCATTATGCGTAATGCGGAAAGTGAGATGCGTCCACATTGAATGTTACGGCAGGCTTGCTGGGAGTCTGTTATTATTATAAGGTATTCGGAGCCCGTTGTAGCGGCGATGGCTATGGCAATTTCGTCGGCAGTGGTGGTTGATGTCGAGAGAGTTGTGAGGGAGGTGAGAAGTGTGCCTTCTGAGTTTACAACCGCCAGAGCATGAGCCTGGCGTGAGGGGTAGAGGGCGTCGTCGGTGTAGCGAGTATTGGGTGAAAGTGGAATTGTGATCGAAGATGCTAAACCCGGGAGAGTCTTCTACATTGGTTGAATTCTGGGTGCACATTGTTAGGAATTTTTGATACAGTAATGTGGGACCGGATTAAAAATGGAATGCGCTGAAGAGCTTGTGAAGCAGGTGGGGTCGGGTATCCGAGGACCTGGAGGACGTGTCAGCCGATAGTGGTAAGGAGGAGTCTGGTGAGTTCGCTGTTGCGCTGAGCTTCCAGGAGTTCTTCGAGGGTATTGTGGATTTCGAGTTGGAAGAAACGACCGGTAGAGGTTTGAGCGGGGAGGCAAAGTCCAATTTTGAAAGCTTTTGGAATTAATATGTCTACTTTCTCCCGTCGTTTGGATTTTAGGGCGATGTATAGGGCGGAATATGTGATGAAACTAATTAAAAGTGCTTGAATTAGTCGAAGTGTATCGTCTTCTTTGAGGCCCTGACATTGGTTTGTGATGCGTTTGATGAGATGGGTGAGTTAGGTGACAGTGACTTGAAGCTGGGGAAGAACTGCAGCGCCAGAGCCATCTTGATAGAATTGGACTCCGAGTATACGAAGGGTGTGTACTTTAGGAATGGCTTTGGGACCGAATGTTGGAGCAGGATCGGGTATGGGAACTGGAGATTGCCCACTAGTGTGGGTGCGGAGGATGAGTGCTGACTTGCTGGGGGCACACGTGAGGCCTCGAGGTCAGAGATAAGCGAGAATGGTGTCGATGGCTTGTTGTAGGGTATCTCGTGTGCCAGGAGGTCCGGTGGTGGTCTAATAAAATAAATCATCAGAGTATAGGGCATGGTGGAGACCAGAAATGGTTTAAAGAGAGGTGGGAGCTTGAGGAGAGCGCTGTTGAAGAGGAGGGATGATATAAATGATGCTTGTGGGGTTCATTTGGGAGGGGTGCGAAATGTGTCGGATCGAAGTGATCCAATGCCAATGGTGGCAGTTCAGTCGGTAAGAACGGCCCGAACGTAGTTGTATGTACACGCACCGCACTGGGTTTCTCGAAGTCCCCCTAAGATGGCCTTATCTGTGACGTTGTCAAAAGCGCCCTTTACGTCGAAGGTTAAGATAGCACTGGGACGAATTTTGCTGAGGTGTTCGATGATTTGCTCTGTGATCTGTAGGAGGACATCTTTCGTTGAGAGGTGTGAGCGGAAGCCAAACTTGGTGAGGGAATAGGTCGTTATCTTCAAGGTGAGTAGTGAGGCGGGTGTGAACCATCCCTTCAAAAAGTTTACCGAGACAGGAGGTGAGGGAGATGAGGCGAAGATTAGAGATCTGGATTGGCTTGTCGGGCTCAGGAATTAGGGATATATCTGCGTGCCGCCATTGCGGAGGGAGGGTGCCGTTTGTCCAGTGGTTATTGAAGAAATCTAGTAAAGCAGTTAGAGAAGAATTGCCCAAGTTGCGGATAGTTTTGTTAGTTATACGGTCGTGGCCGGGAGTGGTGTTTTTGGTGAGACAAGAGACAGCTTCATCAAGTTCTTGCAGCGTAAAGGGAGCGTCAAGGGCAGGATTCGGAGCGCCGGTGTAATCAGCGTGGCAGAAAGGAGAGGTATTGCTGTCGGTACCAAAAGGGTGGTCGTGAGCTTTGTTAGTAGCTCATCATTCGAATGAGGATTGATGTGAAGAAGACGGCGGACGTAATTGTGGGTGACAGCTTTGGCGAGTTTCGACCCAAGAGGACTACGGAGGAGATGCCACGTGCGTTTACTGCTGGGTGTTCCTTGGAGCTGGTCGCAGAAGGTAGCCCAGGATCTTTGCGAAAGGATTCCCAGTCGGTGAGTGGGGCTTGACCGATGATAGGTTTGAGTGTGAGGCGGGGTATAGTGATACGGATAATGTCATGATCGCTGCCCAATGTGTCTTCCAGGCACTGCCATTCCAGGTAGGAAATATTATCTGAAAAGATGAGGTCGGGGTTCTTATGTCGTGATACACTGTTGCCCAGCCGCGTAGGGGTGATAAGGTCATTGCAGAGAGTGAGAACGTGCTGCTGAGTGGCGTTGAGTAAGGTTGCCCCTTTTTTTGTTGCATGATGATAGCCCCATGCGGGCTGCGGAGCATTGAAATCTCCTAAAACAATGAGAGGAGCGGTGCGACAGGTGCGAATGGCGTTGTGAATGAGGTGGTCGATGGCGGTGAGGGAGTTGGTTGGAGGGCTCTAGGTTTTAAAAATGAACAGGATTGTGCTCTTCGGCTGGGAGGGCAGAATTTCCAGAAAGATATGAGCGATGGGCGAGGCAATATCGTGTAGTTGGGTGGCGAGAGTCTTGGATAATTGCGTGGCGGTGCGGTGAGTCGGATCTTGAGTGTATGCTTCGGAGCCTCTGAGCTTTGGTGAAGGGGTGTCCGATTCTTGTAGGACCAAATGTCAGGTTAGTGTTGTTGATTATAATGACCGAGTTGAAAGCCTTTGCTGAGGAAAGAGCGGCAATTCTATTGGAAGATTGCAACCTCGGAGACGTTAGTCATCTGGAAGGGGGGTTATAGAGACAAGTTGCTCGTCGCTGCTCTGATCGATTTTAGGCTTTAAGGGGTGGTGGGTTTGTTCGAGTTCAAGGCAATCGAGACGGAGATGAGGTGATTGAAGCATCTGGGCGATAGAGGAGTGGGGTGGTTCTAGGGCTGTGGTTCTGGCAGTGATGGTTTCTCCGAGCTGGACGATTGATTTGGTAGTTGTGGCTAGTGTTTGTTTTACTTCAACAAGGGCTACTTGTATTTTCCAATGTATGAGTGCCGAAATCTCTTCAGCAGTGGTGATGGGTTGCGGAGGAGGAGCTGACGGGGAACATGAGGGCGCACATTGTTAAGCTTGAACATGATCTTCGTGCTGGCAAACGCGTTCGCTACTGCGAGTGCGTGATTCTTGTTCAAGGGCTTCGATGCGTCGTAGGTGCATCGCGTTTTGATTGCGTAGTTCTGTGAGGAGGCCATCGATGGCGGATGAAGATGAGGTGGCAGGTGTGTTCTTTGTGAGGACGGTAGTGCGGGTATTAGTGGTTGATTGCGTGGATGGAAGGGGAGGAAAATGTTGAGCAGTGGGAGCGCTACGAGCGCTCTGTGACCAGCTCACCGGTTTGGTAGTTCGGGCCCGATTTGTTTTGTCCCGAAGCTTGCTATTGTAGGTCGAGACCGGTGGCTGCACTGGATGTTTCCGCTTGACCACGGGAGGCGTTGGAATCAGGCGTTGGGGGCAGCCTTTGAAAGCGGTGAAGTGGGGAAGGTCACACAGCTTGCAATTTGGTGAGCATGGATGGTCATCGGTGGGATTAGGATTTCCGCAGCCGGGAAAGACTTGTTGGTCGGGGTGTGGGCAGACGTCCTGCCGGTAGGCCTCCTGCGCTGGAGTTTTGGCGACATGCAGCGCCCCTAGTGGCCGACGCCTCTGGGTAGTACCAAAGCAGACGACCCGTGCCGCCCTCCATGTGTTTTCAATTACAAGCCAGAGTGAAAGTTGGTTGTACTTAGTTTAATCACTTTGTGGCGCGTTTAAATGACTGCATACTGTATGAAATAGCCCTTAAAGTACTTGCAGAGGCTAAACAAAATAATATCCGCTAAAACAAGCCGATTTATCGGCTTTCTTTTGAGCGAGCTGTCGCGGTGGTCGCGGCGTGGGACGGTATCGCCAGGTCGGATGCTCTAACTTTCTAACGACTATTACCGTTCTTTCTTCTCGCGTGTGGTCGACAAAGGAAAGTTCACGAGTAGCATAAACGCGGAACGCTGCTCGGAACTGCTAAAGGTTGCTTCAGCGGGAGCATGCAAGCGAACGCAAAAATTGCGCAGACGACTCTGCTGACACTACTGGCCTGGCACCGCCTTGAAAACCAGTGGAAATTTTTTTTTGTATTTTCGCAAACTAAATGATTCTTGCCTAACGTTTTACGGGGCACGATTTACTAATGGCAGAGTACATGTATACTAGCGAGTAGGTGAGGCAATAGCGTCAAATAAACAAATTAAGCGCTATTAAAAGACGCAAAACAAGCACCAAATCGCACGCCCGCTGCCTGCAAAGATGTCTACTTGTATGTTTGCATAACATAACAGCCACATACACGGCGCGTGGCCCCACATATTTACATACGATCATCACTGACTTTGTTGGTTATCTTCTAGTGCAGGGGTCGTCGCTAACAATCTGGACGCCGACACGCCAATTTTGTCCTCAAATGGAGTTAGGCAGCGAGACAAGAACAGAGAATTGGTCGGTTCCAGTTGAATTGTCCCCCATCTTCACACTTCGCCAGATTATTGTCAAATATTATCGGCAATTCGCTATTTCTTTTTTTTTTTTGCATTCAAAGCCCCCCTCCCCTTCCCATCCGATTTGCCGTCCAGCCCTCCGCCGTGTCGGCTGCATGCAACTCGGCCCTACAATTCAAAGCGTTGCTGGCCCTCATTCTAGCCTATTAAGTGCGAACTGCGAATATATAATGCAAGAGCGTAATTAAGTAAAGTGAGAGCAAACAAGGAAAGGGAGCGGCCTCTAAGTTCGCCCGACCACCTTGTTTTACCGCTACTAATTTCGCAAATTCAAAACAGATTTCACGCTTCTGACGCTCGCTGCAGTTTGTCACTGAGACACGCAACAAAACGGCAAGCTAGCGCTGCACCATGTCTTCGTAACGGTGACGCAAACGAGCACTGTTCAATGAAAGTGCACGCATACCGCGCAGGTACGCAAAAGAGCGGCGCACCGCAGCAGACGAGCCAGCGGTCCGCCGGACTCGCTGGCGGACCGCTGTCGATCATCGCGATCATCGCCGATTGCGTCCCTGTTATTTTTTGATCGGCTGTTGTTGAAAAGTCCTTGTCACCTAGAGTATTAGTTTAAACTAGAAGTTTCACTTCAAATTTTACTTCATACGGGCACAGATCGGTGAACCTGCGAGTGGCAGAGCGCCGTCACCGTCCCGGCACTTTCGTCGGCGCTGAAACGTATTTAGCGCTGCAAAGCTTTTTTCCCTAATGCCAAGTTTATCGCCGGAAGAGACCGGACTAGCCGGGGATGGGCTGGTGACCATGTCGCAAAACAATCGGGAACAACGAGCTCATTTTGCTTCTGTCAACACTGAATCCTATAGCACCCGCGCAGCTTTGTACGACCCGGAAGTACTGCCCTGGAAGCCGCACGCGCAGCGCCCCCTGGGCAGCGAAGGAGGCCTATGGCCGACTTCTCCGCACAGTCGCCAGAACTGAACAGTTCTTCGAAAGGAGTGGCAGCGGTAGATGAGATTGCCTACTTTTACTGGACGTGCGGGCCTTGCAATGTGAGGAGGGCTGACGTGGTTCGATCCAGCATGCGTGAGTAAAGAAGGCGAGAAGAGAGAAGATTCATAAATATGAAGTTATGTTAAAAACATTCAGTGATACTTATTAATTTATTGAAAAGGGTGTAATAGCTCAACTGCACCCAAAAAATCCGAGGACACTTGAGCGCTCCTTCTTGTGTTGCTTTTGAAGGCGCAGCTCCAAACGACGCCCCAAGTTGTCACCCTGGACCCCAGAAAGTACGTGCGGGCAGTCCTCAACCTGGCATCCAGACGCTGTCGCAGATGAAAAATCTTCGAGGGCTATTTATTCTGGGGTGTCCATTGGGGTAAAGTATAAAGGTTTTATGTGCGAACACTCCAATCTTTTGGAACACTAGCGTGCGGCGCGCGTAGGCTCAATTATTGAGTATGCCGCCTTGGTCTGTGGCCCGGGCACTGAAAGTCGTATGAATAGTTCTGAGGCAATACAAACTCCGGCTGTGCGCCTGGTTACTCACTTATACAGCTGTGATATTACCGTTTTTAAAACGCTTTGTCTCATGGAGCGCTCCAAAACAGCAGTGTTTAATCTCAAATCATGTTGTACGAACGGAAGTAGCGAAGGACCAACATCAGTACCTTCAGCCTCCCACGTATACATTCAGGTGTAGAGATAACCGCGAGAAAATTGGCGAATATTTATTGCGAACACCGACATTGGAAGGGTCTTTTTCAAAAAAAAAAAACTATTAAAGATAGGAATGCGCTGCCGGACACTATCGCTTCCGCCTTTGTGAAATGTTTTCAGGTGCGCTCTGGAAGCACTTCCTTACAAGCGCAACATGACGTGCAGCTGTTTCCATTAGGTTGAAGCTCTAACCTGCTGCTATCGCTGCTATCGCTGCTAATCGTATGTGCTTGTGTTCACGCCAACAATTGTAGTTTTTCTTCATTCTTATGCCGTAAAATATGTCTTTATTCATGCACAATACCCCCTACGACTATGCCGTAGGACTAATTTTGGCATTAAACAAATAAATAAATAAATAAATAAATAAATAAATAAATAAATAAATACGGTCAAACATGCCTGCATCGCACGCAGTTGCACGCGGCAATCACGCGGGGAGTTCAGCACTGCGCCTATCGACACAGACGGTCAGAGTATGGGAGCAGACACCAAGCCTGCTGAAGGAGAAAGGGCTCCAGCGAGACGAAAGAAGATTATAGGCAAGAGATTCGACAGCAATCTCCCACCTGACTGCATGGAAATAGAAAGAAATCCTGAAATACCTGAACTTGCCACAGCAACCAAAAACCGAAACCATTTTTTCCGTGTCGCCCCTCAACGAAATAATAAATAACGCTGCATTTTCGTTTTCGTTCCGGCTAAAATATCGTTTTTTTTTCTTTTTTGCGTTCCGGTTTTTGTTTTGTTTCGATACACTGCTACATATGTAGGGTTTGTGCTGCCATCATGCGTTTTCTTTCTTCTCCGCTGCTACGGTCGTCCGTTCTCTTTTTCGCTCGACGCTTACCCTGCACATCGCTCCGTTCTGCCGCATTCGTTTTGTCCATGGAGAGGCGTCCGAGTATATTGGCGTGTGTCTACGCCCACCGACATTGTGCGGCCATCCCCGCAGTGCTCGCGCAATACCACTTCTTCTTAGGAAGGAAACCCGGTGCAAGAATAGCCTCCTGTTTACAGACGTCGGATTCGTTCCGCGCATTATTGTCGGTCTGCTTGCGGAACTCAGCCTTACATTCCTACTGACTTTTCTGATTGGCGTTCTATTCGCATGCTTGAATGTCCCCCAGGTTTAATCACTTGTTGCACGTTTGCTCACCCTCCTCCCTCAGAGTTGACCATTTGCCCTTCGCAATTACAACCTGAGCCAATTAGCGTTGCCCAGCATGGGATCATGTTACCTTGCTCTTGACGTTTTCAGCAATACAAAACATGGTACCTAATAAACAAGCGTTAACTTCCATTTGACGCACGTGTACACGGGCCTCGAAATTGGTTCCGCGTAAATGACATGAACAAAGCTGCAGCTGCCCAGAGGAAGTAAAGTTGCACGGGAAGGTTAAATGTCAGCTTTTTGACTGACAGGCCACGTACGCTCGCACGCCGCTGTTGAGCCTCGTACAACGTGGACTGATTGAAAAAAAAACCTCGTTCTTTTCGAGAGTGTTCTGAAGCCGCAGTGGCCGGTGGCGTAGCGGGTAGAGCTTCGCGACACCTAAACCTAAAGCTGGTTGGGTGCAGGGAATTCAACTCTAAATTAATACAAGTGATTTGACACCCACCATGTACTACCGAAAAAAATCTTTCGTGTTCTTCTGGACAGCCCTTGTATACACCTCCTCCACATTTCAGCAAGTATCTGGTAAGTCGTGATATGAATTTTTACCTTAATATTAGGAATTTACACATTCTATCAGAGCAGCCACTCATATACCAATTGGGGTCAATTAACTTCCCCTAGAATTTTAATTCCTCAATCATTCCGCTGTAGAGGTCACAGCTAAGAAATTGCCTCTTCTGACGCAGCGGCGTAGTTTCGTTAGGTTATACCGATTTTCCCATAAATAGTTAGCTCTGTGAATTTCAACAATTTTACAAAGACCTTCGACTACTCGTAAGTTTGCATGTTTTTTGCGCAACACCAGGATTATTGAAGCCAGCGAACTAGTATGTCAGACACACCATGCCCTCTAACGAGTAGAGCTATGGTGTTAAGTAAACAAAGCAATGCTCGATATGTAAGCACCCTAAAACTATTAAGAATATGGTTCATTGGAACAGCAAACCCATTCTCTTTCCAGTCTAGAAGTAAAAACGCTTATGATCTTTGCAGAAATTGCGATTGTATGACCATTTCCCTATAGTTGCTTTATTAGGGTAAGTCATCCTCATAAAACGCTTAACGTCTTTAAAGATAGATTTAAACTGCATATTTGAAATATTTTTGAACATCTTGCAACGGTTGGCTGGCGAGTGTCACTTAAGAAGTGCCTCCTATGGAACAGATGGCATAAACTAATTGCGTCATTCCCGCGAATACCATTATGAAAAGCGCCAGGCCGGCATAATAGCTGCCTGCGCAGTAAGTAATAGTTTGAGAAATTCATAACAACACGCTTTTGAACAGCAAATACACTTTGCCCTGCTATCTTAACCATTGTTTTTACTTTCGCAGAGAATATGTAATCTTTTTCATAATGTCTGGGCACTTAAGTTTAGTTTGTAGTACGCATGTGACGAATAAAATTAGTTGGGAGTATAGCGTAGTCCAATCAGTTTCTCCCGCGATTTTCTTTGCTTTTCTGTTCGAAGATGTTCAACAAAAACAAAAATCGATCCTTCTGAACCTTTTTGCACCGGCTAGACAAGCAGACTGAATTCCACCTGGATTTTATATTCATAAAGCGCACGCAATTCTCCTAAGAAGCCCATTTAAAACCTCTGCAGGTGTTCAGTTGTACTCCAAAGCACGCAGTTCCATACTTCACAGAAAACAGAAATATTGGTTCTTTCTTATACCTGTTATTTTCTTTGTTTTCAGCTTCCTGTACGAGCGTTACCTTGCCGAATATACTGGATCTTCGAAATGTAAGTGCTTTAAAGATATGCTTTGGGTTTAGAGGCTTTGTTGAAAGCAATAGCAGACGTGTTGCAACCAGCGTGCGGAATGTTTTCATTAAAAATTTTGTATTTCCCATGCTGGCAAGCTGATATTTTTTATTTCATCCAAGTAACCCACATAACGTTTGTGTTTCGGATATGTTACATTCTACAGACTCGTGATTGCAACTTAAATTTAGGATGAGTATCTATACGTCATTTGCGACCAAGGCGGCTGCATTCCTGATGGAGGCAAAATGCGAAACCACCCCTGTGTTCGAGATTTAGGGGTGCGTTAAAGATCTTGAGGTGGAAAAATTTAATCCAGGGACCTCCACTACGGCTCGCATCATCGCGTGAGCAGCGTCGGCGCGTTAAACGTCGTATTCAACCCATATTTTGCTCCTTATGGCTTCTCGAAAGTCGATGTTTTGCAGCAGGTTCAATTATATCGTTATATTGTTGTTTTCCTTTTTCACAATTACATCGTAATAATGGTACCTTAACTCTTTCAAAAGGCCACTTCTCAGAATACCATCATAGGTGGCAGTGTGCCGTTGTATTTGGAAAAGCTCGCCAGCAGACCTGCCTCCGCTGCCGTTTCCATCTTGCAACTGGCTAACATTGGTGCTTGGGCGAGTTGTTGTTCCACAAGTTTTAATGCACAGCGCAAACAATTGAACTCCCAGCGCGTATGCCAGATGTCACAGCAATAAAATTCAGTTGTTGGTCCGGGATTGTGTCGTGCTTTCCCTATCGTCGACGTTCTTGTTTATTGAATGCGCTGTGAATGCAAGATAAGAGAACATCATGAAAAGTTATTGGGATCACAGAGCAGGAAAGGGAAATTAAGCTTTTGTTCCCCCCCCCCCAAAAAAAAAAAGCTGCGTGTAATCCCCAACATGATAGATACGTGTTAACCCACTAGAGCAGTGGTTCTCAGCCATGACTGCCCCGGGGACCCCTTCTGGGCTTGCGAAAGTGATGGGGGACCCCACGATGGAGCACATGTTGATCGGTGTCATATAATGTCAAACAATTTGTACTTGCAGCTTACGTTGCCCGCACACTTATCCGATGCCCGCCTTTTATGCTTGACGCTAATGGCGATGCGCATCATATGTTAAACAATTTGGCCTGGAATCTTAAACACCTATATTCTGCCTCTTTTCTGTCTGTTTTTTTTTCCTTCTCATAGCTGGCGTGTTGAGCAAATAACAAAAAAAAAACAGATCTTAAAATATGTGCTACGTGGAGAAATTACACGTACAGTCTTTGTGAAATTTTTGGGGGCGAAGCCGGAAACGCGCAGGCTGCGAAAAATTCAATGTGTAAGCTTACGTCCCGAGCGAGGCTGAAACGTTTTATGCAGGAAAGCTAGAGAAAACACCTTTTTTTCGTACTGCCTTAAAATATTTTTGTCACATTTAAAGGTAAAGCCGAATATTTAAATTCTTTATCGGCGAGAAGGCTTAGGATTTGCCCACAAAATTTTGACAAAGGGTGTACATGTAATGCGGCGAAGCCACCTTTTTGCATTGCAAGAAAGGGCTGGCAAAATCGAGAAAAAAAAAATGGCGGGAGTAAACGTTTTGAGGGAGGCTTCACGGACCCCTCAAATGCTCTCGCGGACCCCCTGGGGTCCGCGGACTCCCGTTTGAGAACCACTGCACTAGATAGAGCCTTGCAAGGCCATCGCATTACACTTCACACAAGCGGACTGTTTCTGGGTCGTTATGGTCAGCTTGTTTGTTATTTGTGTTGCTTAACGTTCCAGTATAGATCCCTCGTTTTCAAATTAAGAATGCATAGTACTAGGTGCCATAGATGTCTGTTTTCCCTCTACCTTTTTAGGGAGATCTTCCTTCTTCTTGGAGAAAGTGCTGGCATCTCTGTAATGCATAAAATTATTGCAGCTAGCCTCTAGCTTTACTCGCTGAAGGTTGTGCTAGGTCGGATGTTATTTTGAAGGCAATATGTCTCCCGCTGCCCTAGAAATGACATGCTCCACACGTGATGGAGCAGACGCACCTGCGTTGTGGTTGTCTTATCGCTCATGTCATTGTTAGGTCGTACAGACGTCAGTGGGCGCCTCCGTGACATCTTTAGGACTCAGCAAACGTTGCACAGCGATGCACTTCTAAGGGAACCTTATTTGTTGGACGTTTTCAGCTATAACAGCATTGCTAAAGGATATCACATTGTAGTAACTACACTTTAACACAATCGCTTCGTTCCGCTTCTGCGCAGCACACAGGATTTACCAATCCATGCAACGAGCATTGATTATAAGCGGAATGAGGATTTAAAAATTACGATATGGTTCAAAAGTTAGCTCTGAACTTTCGCATCATGCAAATGTAGGGTTGACTTTTAGTATTTCGGAGTGACACACAGCAGACCCCCATTATGAGTCCGATAATGTGAAATCTCGTTGGTATCTTTAGCCGAATTCGCTTTTTTAGCAGCGTGCATTGGTTACTAGAGTGCATTGCAGGAAGCTGAAACAAGGGATTTTATTAGGCTGCTGATGACTGGTGTCGAAGAATGACTTTACTCACATAAGGTTTGCAGATTTCGGTGACTTTGCAGGAGTAGTAACCCTGTATTATGTTACTTCCTGTAGCTGTGTAGGGCTGTTGCGTTACGCGGATTAGAGAAGGGGCTCAGAACCAACGTCGGCAGCGGAGTGAGGACAGCGCCGCCGGAGCCTTGTGTCATACTGGGGGTGGATCTAACGCGCAATTTTGTTTTGCTCACACAATAAAAATACCAAGAAGCGACACTGAAACACAGTCAGCTCGCCACAATAACGTACCAATAAAATGAAACACCAGGAGGATGGAACAAAATCACGTTTGCTTTCCAACGTTGGTACATTGTCGACAATGCTGACGGTCACCCTGGAAAAAAGTGGTAGCGGTACACATCGCGTGACGGAACCAGACCACTCACCGCGCTGTCTGAGTGGCTAGGGCGCTGAGCTGCTGAGCCTAAGGACGTTGGATTTATCCGGACATGGTGGCTGTTTTTGATAACGATGTAAATCGAAAACGCCCGTAGGTTGTGATTTCGGTGCATGTTAAACATGCCAAGACGGTCAATGTTATTACGCGAAAATCAACTGTGACGCGTAGCATTGCCAATGTGTAGCTTCAGTGCATTGAACCCCAAATGAAATAATCACAAAACCCCAGCGGCGTAGCAGCAGCGGCAAATTTGCTGAATGACGGTATTGCACTCTTCGGGCGCAACAGAATAAAACCATTATACAGAATTGGCATCACCAAACACTGTATTTAGCAGAGAAAACATATTTTCGTGAAAAAAGCACTGAAAGAAATCGGTCGCCGTCTCGCCCTGCGAAAATGTATGGCCAGCAAAGCTGCTGTACACCACCACAAATTGTGATGGCGGAAGGTATGAAATGTTTCCCGTCGTCTCGGCGGGCTTGACTCTTGCGCTCGGCTAGTGTCACTACATAAGGGCACAGAGTTTCGGAACTTCATTCTCCTATTTGTCCAAGCCGCCTCCACGATCATTTGTCATTCGCATTACGTGACATTTGCTTGTACTGTGATGGTTCATGGGAGCCGCCATTTTGATTTTTATGCGTTTTAGCCGGTCAAGTCTGGTATGGGCCCTATTCCCGACCGCAGGAAGTAGCAGGAAATTCGTCAAGGTTTTCGCGTAAGCACGACGAAGCGATCAGTGACGTAATGCACCTATAGCTATGACGACATGCACTGTAACTTGACGCTTCACTCACCAAGATCACAACAAAGGTATCAAATATTGCGCACAAAAATATAAAAGCACTTGGTATGTGCTCTAAAACTTAAGACGGTAGCTGAGGCGGGCAAGAGAAACACATTTTTGGAGGTCAAACTTGGCGTCAACACCAGAAGGCGATCGAGTAACGTTGATCCAAAAGCGAGCGAAAGGCGGATGGTGAGCTAAACAACATCACACATTTTTTTTTACTGTGTCTATTTATATCTTTCAATCGCTTTTAGTAACATAGTTTGGTTCTCTGCTTCAATGCAGTTCTTGTTGCGTTATCAGTTTCCCGCCTGCCACCACCCTCACGCTATCGGCTGCTGCTATGTTACAAGTTTATGGCGCGATCACACAAAAAGACGGCAGCGAACATCGCTTGTATGACGCCTAAGTGCAGCGAAGCGCTACGCCTGATAACCACGGAGCGTACCGATGTCGCCGATTCTCTCATTCATCAAGCTGAACTTCAATTAGCGCTGTAATGAACAAAAGAGTCAATTTTCTTTGTTATTTTTCTATTGAGTTCCATCATGTGACCCAGCAGCTTACTAGGAGTGTGGAAAAATGCCACGGATTGGGTTCTTTTTGTCATGGAGAGGCTTGTACTGCCATCCTATGTTGCGGTTAGGCCAAACAAATAATTTTGTTTTATTGCCACTCATAAAAGCAAAATAGTACCCGTTATTTGCGCGCTCCTTCCAGCCTTGGTCGTCCAGCCACACTCGTCCAGCTTTGCCTTCAAATATAACCCGCAAACATTTTCTTTACCAGGAACACAAGGTGGAGACGCCTTATTATCCGTTTGGCGGTGTCGATGGTTATTTTATGTTTTTGTAAACGAATTCTGAGATCTATTCCGTACGCCCTATTCTGTACGCAAGCGCTCGGTGTCTTACACCTTGGCGGCTTGGTGTTTTCACCCACAGATATGAAATCGTTGGGGAGTAGAGGTATTCAACTTTGCTGTAAAACATTGTGTATATGAACGCCACTGTCGTCTATTCTTAAATATTATTGGCTGCATTTCAGCGACTGATCCCGTCAGTTGCAGAATTACGTGGGTGTAATCCATTAAGCACCTTGCCTTCCGACTGTATATTTGTCTTGAGGTTCAACAAGCAGACCCGTTTGCTAGTCAACTCATCCAACCCCCGTTCTCCAGCAGCACATCATTAAAAAACTGGTTTTACAACGAAACAAAAAACTCCCACCTCCCCTCGCGGGAACCCCTGTGTAGATGCGACGCATAGGGGGTTCACGTTGCAGCGTTGGACAGCGGAGGAACGGCGCCGGAACGATGGAGCGGAGCGGCGCAGGCACCGCCTTTTTTAGCGCGCATAACGATGAGGGGACGCGCCGGCGCCAGTGCGTCTGCCGCGGCTATGACGCAACACAATCCAACACAATCCACTTTAATCAAATCGAATCCAATCCAATGCCCCTCGCGAGAGAGTGTTCGCTATCGGAGAGGAGAGGGGGTGAGCGGCGGAGAGCGCAGCTCGCGCGGCGAGGAGAATGGGGGAGGGGCGGACGCCGACGACAACGCCGACGACGCCGGATGCAGGGACAAGGCGAGTGAATGAGATGCCGTCGCATTTAAAAGTGTGCCCATAAAGGAAGAACAAGCGCTGTGGTTCGGGATGTGTTTTCTCTTTCTTGCAGCAAAAGCAACCGCACTTCCCGAACTTCCACTGCACATTTGAAAGTACGCATCACGAGAAGTCTGGTGGTTGCAAGGTTGCTGCAAGTCCGCCGGAAACTTATAGTCTGAAAAAAGTGAACATATACCTCCCTCAGATGTTATGTTTTATTGGCAGTGTTTTTTTTTTGTATTTGCAGAATGACCTCTGGGTCTTTCTCAAATTTCGCTGTCGCATAGTGGCCTTAGAGCTTGGAGTTGCGATTTTTCTCATCCCAAAAATCAAGCTTTTTATTTACAACTCTCTTTTTTTCCTCAGACCTTTATTACTGCTTACTTGTGTGGGGCAACACAACAAATGGCAACATTAGCAAACTGTATTTACTGCAGACGAAAGCTGTGGGAGCAAAAGCAAACTCGACGTATGATGCGCGCACAGTACCACTCTTTGAAAGCGTGAATATCAGTCGTGTTACACATTTAAATAATGAAACACCAACTCAACAGTATCACATAGAAAGAAAAAATGCAGTTGTTATTTTTTAGAGATAGCAAACTTAACACCCCACAGACACAGCCATAATACGCGCCATGCAGAACCATGGCTTCTTGCAAGGGTTAAGGCTTGGGCGAGTTGGTGCATGAATCTCGCAGAAATAGATTAATTATCTGTCCCTCAATAGTACAGCAAGTGTTTGTAAAGATAAAATAACCAGAGAAATAATTGAAGCCGCAGAAATATTGCGCAGAAAAGATAAATGCGTTAGCGTTCCTTCCTTGTCCCTCTCGCAGAAAGAGATTAATTATCTGTTCCTCAATAGTACAGCAAGTGTTTGCGGCACATTGCGTCGGTGAAGCGTGACGAGCGGCTTCGTATCTCCTTCTATCGTGAAATTTTCGGTTTTTCTTGTGCTTTTGACTATTGGCATATATATGTGAAAAGCCAAGGAATAAACCTCAGTTGTAAGTCAGCGCTCGTGTTTGTCACTTCCTTCTTCTTGTGCCTTGTCTGAGTTTGCGCTGTTCCCCTTTTATAATCATGGCTTCTTCCCATCCCGAGAACAGATTATGGCAAGCGGCTGCTGTGTAACACTTTGCCTACGTTTTTAAACTCGCGTAACCAGTGATTTGTAATTTTTGTTCTCTGTTGGTCGTGCTACATATGTTGATAAATTTCGAACTGCGTGTTGTCAGTATTTTTCGTTGCCTTAGGTGTCATGTCATATTATTTTGTGTTTTTTCTCTGCAGGTGGTCAGTATTTCTGTACCGTTGGGCGGGGGTATTTATGTTTTTGTTGTATGCCCCTAAATACGGTGGTGCTGCGGTATTGCTAGCTAATTTTACTGTATAAATGTGATTTTTACACATGCGCTGTCTGCACTACAATTTGAATGTATACGTTTTACATCACGTGCATATTAGTGGCACGGACCACGTCAAGCCGCTTTATTGGCTTTTTGTGCGTGCTCCCGACATTTGTAAGAGTGTGGATGTCAAATAAATAGGTAGATAGATAGATAGATGGATAGATAGATTGATTGATTGATTGATTGATTGATTGATTGATTGATTGATTGATTGATTGATTGATTGATTGATTGATTGACTTCAAATATAAACTATGAAAGGGGCATTAGATAGACATTACTCGGTAAAAAGTTATTATTTGTCACCCATAATATTCATTTGGAAAAAGAAATGTTTTCCCAATTTATTACGACAATTTCTCGTTGTGAAAAGTAGGCAGCGGTGTTGATAAATTTTACTTTATTTTGCAGTGCCTCGTCATTCCCGATGACCTTTGCTCAACGCCCGTAAGCTCAAATTTCGTTTCTTCAGCGCTTTAATATCCCCACAGTATTTTTTGTGCTCGGTTTGGTGATTTTTTCTCCAAATCGAAGAGGTACAGATTTACTTTTATTTTAGTACATAAAAGCGTGTCCCAACCTACACCTGTTTTATGGTTGGTCATTTTCTGCATTATCAAGCATATCACAAATCTTTTCTGTGCTGTCAACCAATATATAGATGTCAGTCTTGTCTTGTATATTAGGCAAATTTATGGTGTAGGGAAAAAGCGCCTTCCCGCACCTTGAACCCTCTTAAATAGTTCCAGAGAATCAACAAGCTTCCTCACGGTATCATTGAATCAAATGGAGGTTAAGCTTTACAATACGTCCATTTTCAAAACCCGACACGTCAATGCGTACACTAAAGGTATTTAAAGCGAAGGTAGATTGCTCCGGCTGCGGTACTGAAATTTTGTTGCTGAAAGAGCCCGGAATGTACCTGCCCCACGTATTCAATTCGTTCTTCTACAATTTCCCGAGTTCTTTAACGAATTAAGCTGCGAACACATATTTCAGCCTTATCGTGAAAAGCTAAGGAAACGGCGCAGTTAGAATAAATGTAGTAAAGCGTCGCAAAGCAGAATAACACATGTTAACGCAGCATCACATAAACAAGAAGAGAATTCGAATGTTCTCATGGTTTGAAGCGCAACGAAGAAAGACGGACGGCGAAGAAGAGTAGACAGGACAGGCACTACCTGTGTACTCTGTGTTCGCCGTCCGCGTTTTATCGTTGCGGTTCAAACCTCGCGAACTACTCACCAACTAGCCCAGCTGGACGTTCTACTTAGAATACCAGTGTTCTCGTAAAAACTGCGCCGTATAGATTAATTTTACTGACATAACAAAACCATTAAGTGTATTAGAATAAACGATTTTAAAGGAATAGAAAATGAACATATAACAATTTTATTCTGCCAAATATTTAAGCTTCTTTCGTATCTTTGGAATCAACCGTAACATTCCCTTTGGGATTTTTTGAAAGTTTAGGATATCGTGGCAGTCAGAGGTTTATGTGCCCCATAAAGAACAACTTGATGCATGCTTTGGCACTTTATGCCGTGTGAATTTCCTGTTAAAATATAAAAATGTGGAAATCGTTTGTGGAAGGGTGGTTACGACATTTAACAGATGTAAACAAAGTACATTCTCCACAACACTGTGGTGAAATCTAAAGGTTATAAAGATTGATATGCATTAAGTTTGACACCTTTTTATAACGAACATTGCTTTAGAGCGGCGTTCTTCTGGAGCAAATCTGTGGATGGCTTTGGTGCTGTAGAATTTTAGCGCCTGGTGGTATGATTTATGGGCGAGTGTGCCTAAGCGATTCAAGCGTGTAATAGTGGCGGAAGTGTAAGAAGTCTGGCACGTGGTGAGAAAAAATTGACGAATCCCACGCAGAGGTGCGAATAGACGAGAAGCAAAGAAAAAATCCCGCTATCTCTACGAAGTCAGTGAGGATGAGAAGGGCGAAGCTAAAATGCTTATCGGTAAAACCGTGAAACATTCGCCCACGTATCATATAAAGACTCGACGCGTCAAGCTTTCCACCACTCCGTTGACAACCCCGTCGACGACGTCGACGTTTGTGGTGATTATGTAGGGCTTGTTTGGGACGATGAGAATCTCCATGGGTAAGTTGGCAAATTCGGCGTGTGACATTTTGGCCACCTTGGCCGTCGCCTTCTGCAGAGCGTCTTGTGTCGCGTACCCCCGGTACGTGCCTTCAGCTTGCAGGCGACGAACGACAACCTCTTCTTCGTCCTCTCCTCTTTGTTGGGTAGCAATGAACGCGTTGAACGTTTTGACCTCTTCGGCAAATCTTTGGTTGGCCAATCCCTAGGGAGATGCTGCCACAATCATCATCATTCCGCCATGTATGGCAGCAACGAGGGACGGGACAGGCCCGGAGCAAGAGTCTTGAGCTCGCAGGCCACGAACGGCAACCTCTTCTTCTTCCTCTACTCCTTGTTGGGTAGCAATGAACGCGTTGAACGTTATGACCTCTTCGGCCAATTTTCGGTTGGCCAATCCCAAGGGTGATCCTGCCACAATCATCATCAATGTGCCGTGTGCAATGTGCCTTGTACGGCCGGGACAGGGCCCGAGCAAGAGTAGATTCGCCCCTAAAACATGCATGCCGATCGAATTTGTACCTCAGAAAGTGCTTGTCGGGATATTCAAGCAAAGTTTATATTTGCTGACTTCCGGCGTCGGTGGTTACATACGCCGAAACGCGTTGCGGCAAAGCCAACTTTATCCGCATGCTGTAATGACTACAATGGTAATGCCGATGACTCCCTTTTAGTGTTTGGCCCGTACCCATTTGGGGGAATCGGCCCAGCCAAAATGCCTTTCGGAAAACCAACTTTACGCACGTGCTCTTCGGACGCAGCTCTCGCTTGCGCCCCAGGATCACCCGTTATTATGATGGGTGTTGTCATTCTGGTCAGGGAAGCGATGTTTGAAATTTATTCTTCCGAACTGAGATTGGGATGACCTTGCAGTCTTTAGCAATTAAAATGACTCTCTTAACCAGCAAGATATGAAAAATGGCGCTGCTGCTGGTGCGGGAAACATCAGGGTAACTTACCTATATCACGCCACAAGGGGAGCCAATCAGCGTCGTCGGTCTCGGTTCGCCACATTGCCGCGCAGGCCACTCGGTCTCCTCGGGAATTCATTCACGTTTTATTTATTTATTTATTTATGTATTTAGGTAATATTGTATTATTTATTTATTTATTTATTTAATATACCCTCAGGGCCAGAAGGCATTACAGAGGGAGAGAGGCAATATCAAACACAAAATATTTCCTAATTATACAATGTTAGCTATGTAACAAACAAAACAAGTACAGTAAACAGTAATTAGAGGCAGGTAAGTACAAAACATTCTTAATATACAGTGTTAGCTAAGGTGTTTTTGAACAATACTGGATTTTGTATACAGGCAATGGAGTCGGGAAGGTAGTTCCAGTCTGTGGCTGTTCGCGGGAAAAATGACTGTGAGAAAGCGTTATTCCGCGCATGGGGTATCCTGACTTTATTTGAGTGGTCTAAACGAGCAGAAATGTAATTTGGCGCTTGGATGAATTCGCTGCGTAGTTCAGGGTGATATATTATTTTATGGAAAAGACACAGACGAAGAACTTTACGACGAGACGCTAGACATGGCATGTTAAGGCTCACTTCCTGTGTGTGACACGGGCGGTATGGTTATAATCGGATAGTATGTAACGGGCCGCGTTAATCTGAACTAATTCTACTTTTTGAGTCTGCTTGACTTGGCTTGAATCCCAGAGCGATGCAGCATATCCAATCTTTCGCCGAATCAGCGTCTTGTAAAGTAGTAGTTTTGGTGAAGAAGGTGCTCCTGAAAAATTATGTCGAAGGTATCCTAATGCCCGGTTAGCGTTATTGATGACACAATCCGTCAGATGAAAGGTGAAAACCTAGGTATTTTAACTTGACACATTTTCTAGAAGGGAGTTATTAATCGAGCATGAAGGTATCTCTTGAGTAGTTCGGGACACACGAATGTGCTTGCACTTGTTAGTGTTTAGCTCCATGCACCAGATTTTACGCAGATATTACAGCGTTTAGATCTCCTTGTAATGTTGTGAAGTCGTTGTCAGAGATTATTTGTCGATAAATTACACAACCATCAGCGAACAAATTGATGTGGGAAGAAACGCAAAAAGGTAAGTCACTCATATACATTAGGAAAAGAAGAGGACCCAATACCGAGCCCTGGGGAACACCTGAGTGAACGCCGCTGGGCTCGGAGTCATAAATGTTAGCTGAAACGAACTGGGAGCGGTTAGTAAGGACAACGTCTATGTTAGTAGCTTGTCATCTAGGTTAAGCGAGCGCAGTTTATGTAAGAGTAATTTCTGAGAAAGTTTATCGAAAACCTTGGAAAAGCCTAAAAGATGCAATCAGAAACGGAATAGTTGTCGAGACGTAGGTTAAGCTTATGTGTAAAGTAAATTCGCTGTGTCTCACATGAATAGGTTTTTCGAAAGCCATGCTGCGATTTAGAGAAAAATGAATTTGACTCCAGGAATTTACTTAGATTCGGAAAGAGGATGTGCACGAGGATTTTACATAGAACGCTGGTTTGTGAAATGGGCCTGTAATTGAGATAGGAATGGTTGTTACCGGGCTTAAGTTAAAGAACCACCTTCCCGATTTTGCATTGAGCAGGAAGGACACTTTCGTCGAGGGTTTGCTGGAAACTTTTTGTTAATATAATTTTAGGAGTAGGTACATGTGTTATAAACATTTTTGGGCCCATTTTGTCACTACCTAAAGCAGAGGAAAGTTTCAGTGATTTTATAAGATTCACAACGCCACCCACGTCGATGGGCCATGGATAGAGTGCGCGTGGGGCATGGATAGGCTTTCGCGTGGTTACCTCCGTGGAAGAGCGGGCAGCGATTGAAAACGTGAATGCTTCTAATAACCGCAGAAGAACGATTTATACTAACGCATCTCAAAAGATGCGTTCGGGTAAAGCTCAGTGTTGCTTTGCGTTTGCGCACCTGTTGTGCCTGTAATGGTTTAACCGTAGCATCATGCACATCTTGCTTGACTCCTAGTAACGATGAAAAATTTGGAAAAATGAGGTGACCTCGGAGTATAACGTTTTTGGGTGGCCACACGGACGCTTTCCAGCACGCATGCGAAAAATAATGTTCGCACTTGGGACACATTACCGGTGCTGGGCGATGGGTGGCAGGCGCACATATGTTGAAAGCTTCAAATACGCTGAGCGGATTGAGTTTCTGTGTTTGTATGTCAAAAGCTTTAGCCCACGGTTTCCGGAACGATTGATTGATTGTAGGGTTTATGAACGCGCCGACGCAACGCTGGCGATGAGGCGCGCCGTAGTGGAAGGCTCCGGGTGATTTTTGACTACCTGGGGATCTTTAACGTGCGCAGAAATCTTGTACACACGGGCGTTTTTGCTTTTCGCCTCCATCAGAAAAGCGGCCGCCACGGCCGGGAATCGAACCCGCGGCCTCGTGCTCAGCAGCGCAACGCCTTAGCCACTGAGCCACCACGGCGGGTGTTTTTCGTAACCAGAAGGCATTAAATAGCCCGTCGAACAAAAGTACCGCGTTGGCGTCCATGTCTCGCCGCGAAACTACTCCTAAAGAATGTGTCTGTTCCAAAGGACGATTTACTGCGGCAAGAGCAAAAGGTGGTTGTTAATGTCAGTGCTGTAAAGATGCCGTAAGGTAGCGGAAGAATGGAGTCAAGTAAGCGAACTGACAGGCAGTGAACGGCTTCAACTCTCCCAATATATGGGTGCCCCAACGAGGCACGGCGCAGCACGTATGAAAGAGATCTAGTCCATTCGAAAGCGCTAAGGGAAAGCGGATCGCACAAATTGTCTGACGCGACCAGAAAACAAAGCTTTTCAAGAACGCGAGGCGGAATCATTGCGTATAGGGCGTTCCGTTTGATAGTAGTTCTTTCGTATTCAGACACCTTCGAAAGTTATTGTCCTTGGTCTTTTTCACGCTTCCGCAGATGGATAATTGTATCTTTCTGGAAAATATTACAGGCACAGACACCTAGTTGCTTGTGTCATTCCAGATACAAAATCGAAAGGCTTGTGCTAAGTCGCGCGAGAATTATATTAGAGCAAAACTGGAGGATTTCTTCGTATGTAAGCACTAAAGGACACGCCACCAGGCATCGAGGTAGCTTCGAAATTGTTTGTTTACATGTTCCGTCGTCGCTTTCCACTGCGGTAGTAGTAGTCATCTTCATATCCATCTATATCGCAGTCATCCTCATGCATAACTGGTGGGCCCGGATTGTTTTGTCTGTAGGCTTTCACATTTCTCCCAAAGATGAACGCGTCAGCACGTGCTAGAAACGGCGGCAACCGGCTTCGCAAACTGGGCGTCTGTAGCGCTAGCTATCTGCTATCTTGGTATTTTTTCGCTAGCGCCATGCGCAAGCCTCAGCGACGCCGGGCACTCCTCGTGTGGCGCGTGTTCACGTGCGCGGTAAAGGGCGGACGTAACTATGATCAAGTTTTCGGATTACGCCGCCCACTGCACACATTACGGCCATCAACAACAACTTCGCAGTTAATATAGCTGAAAGAGTCAATCCCCCCTAAATCCCTCGCGCAAAACCTGAGCAATCCAATTTATTCTGGTGAATGTCTACAGATATTCTTACAGTGAGCATAACTTTCGGACAAACGGGACTTCAGATTTTGAACTCCCCGAAGTGGTAAAAGTAAGCTTTTCTATATAAACGCACGGAGCTAGTATATAAGTTTAGAAGCCTTGTGTTCAATGTGAACAATGTGACAGCTGTCGGAAGTGCAGAGCAGTGATTCGCCATAGCGGGCTGCTCCGCCGTTATCCGATCACTACCACCCCTTGCAATTCAAATTTCTCGCCGATGATGATGATGATGCCTAGTGGCTTCCCCTTTGTAACGGGGTGGCGTTGCACAGCGGCCTTAGTAGCAACGCTACTGTGCAATCACCTCGCCAAAAAATAAAAAACAAAATAAATAAAAAATAATGTCAAAATAAAAAGCAAATACTTTTACGAAATTTTTGTGCTAGTCTGACTTTTTTGTTCGCATGTATTCCCAGATTGTTCTCTGCTCTCTTCCCACCAACATTCTAACCTTCTTTTACTAACGTCTACTGCTGTTCAGTTCACTTTTCCGCTAAGCTTAAAGCCAAGGGCTTCCGGAAGCTGGATGGCTCCATCACTGAGGACTGGACGGATACTTTTGCACTCCGTTACAATATGTCGCATTGTTTCTGGCTCATTTCCGCAGCCTGCGCATAGTTCTTCCTGTACCATAGTTCTTTCTGCCTTCGCAGTGATCGCGCGCCCCCTGCAAGAAATTCCGCCAGAGGGAGTGCTGTTCTTTTCATTCTTGCCTTAATTCCGCAAGCTGGAGCTGTTTTGCGTCATTCCTAACGCGTAATTTGTTTTCTTGTGCGTCTGGAGCCTTTCTACGTCATTTCGAAAGCGCCACTTCTTTCTTGCGCGGCTGGAGAATTTCTGCGGCATTTCGAACGCGCTATTTCATTCTTGCGCGTGGAGCCTTTCTGCGTCATTTCGAACGCGCCATTTTTTTGCGCGGCCGCTTTTTTCGCTTACAACTGTAAAATCCATCCCAACTACCGTTCCTAACTAAATGAAAGCGGGCGCTACCGGTTAATTACGTATAGTTTGCCTCAAATGTAGCTATAGTTCTTTTTTTGCGCTAAACAATGAGGAGGCGTGGACAAGCGCCAGCGGTTCATGTAACGCTTATGACAATATAAAGTGCTTGGCTTTCGAAGGCTGTGGGGTGCTCCGCGACAACAGCGCTACAACGGCACGCCCTGTTGCTCTGCTTGGGTCCAGCTACGACGAGAACGCGAGCGCCTAAAATGCTTTGCACATTAAATGCTCACACCGCGTTAGGGTTTTCGATAGGCGACCCTTTAGAAGAAGCTTCCTTCCAGATGTATCCAAGAGATAACTGACACGGCCGGTTCACTAAAAAAATGAAGCACACTCGGACGCTGCACGGGCAACTCAAACAAAATTTAGGCGACATATTCCTCCGCACAAGCTGTCCGTTCATGCAGTTTCAGTTTTTTGTGTATGGCTATTTGTAGCCGCTTAATAAACCATCAGAGCATGCTTTCATTGTTAATGAACTGTGAATACCGCAAAGCAACTTGTAGCATTGTTAGAAATGGCCGATTGGGCATAGGTTTATAGTAGTCAAATAGTGTCGGACAAAACTGGGAAGAGAAATAACCTCGGGTTAATCGCCTCTCGCCCTGCCATATTTAGAGCGAAAGCTTCACTACTCCTCGTAAAAACCCAGAAAACGGTTGGGTCCTCGTAGCACTAATCGGACCTTCAAGCTCTGCCAACGACAAGGGAACGCCAGGTGCGTTTGAACATAGAGGATCATACTAATATATACTAGAGGGAAATCTGTCGCTGCAGCCGCGGGCCGCAATGGACGGTGCAATTGCTGCTAGCAACGTTCCTCGCTACTTGGCTTAGCTAGCCAAATGGCTTCTTTTTAGTCTCGAAGCAGAAATCAACAAAACAACGGTAACTTTGTTTTTGTTCATAGTCCGTAAAGCTCCTAAATAGTCACTGACAAATTAATCTTTCTGGAGGTTGATATTTATAATAACAAAACAAATTTGATAAACGTTATACAGTAATATTGTTGCCGTTTTTGCAGCCAGAGCCAACTTTTCAGCCGTTTCATGAGCCATGCAAAGGATAAGTGGAACGTGCCTGCCCGGTACATGACGGAACGCTCCCCAAAGCGCAGCTCCCGTAGACAGTGGCGCCAGATTTCTCTTAAACGTATATGCGTTTCAAGAGTGAAAGCGTCTAACAGCTCGTTCGTTACAATTGTAGGGGTGTGGAGAGAGGGACATGGGCAAGATTAAGGGCACGTTCCATAAGAAAATGACGGGAGGGGGTGCGCTGGCAGCATCCAGGTTCACAGCGCGTTCACACCTGAAACGCCGAATGTGCCGACTAATGTTTGTTTTAATAGCTAGCCTGTTTAGCAAATCGTTGATTCCGGCGTTAAAAAAAACTGAGTATAACAGTGTAAATAAAAGAAATCAGCGGCATCAGCAGGATTCGAACCTGTTTCGGCTTTATCAATGGAGTTAAAGGGGCCCTAAATAGGCTGGCGAAGTCTATAAGGCCTCTAGCGTTCACCCTTTCCTCGCAACTAAAAGCGCTGTGGATGCTACGAGCTGATAGGGTCGAGCAAAACAACCTAGAGGCACTTGTTAGGGCTCTTGCACCCCACGATAGGCGCCCACGATCTTGCCCACGATTGGTTCAGCTCAGTGGTTGGTCGGGATTTTTAGTGTTAGCAGCCCGCGCGCATGCTCCGCCTACTAGTCGCTGCGTAGCACTGTGTTTTGTGTTCGCTGTGATGGCGATGGCATGTCAGTTTTCGCAAGAGATAGCATTGCCACAGTTATTCGGTCCCCGCTTTATGAAGCCGCGCCGACGACCATCCCCAGCACAATCTTTCATCGCCCTATCATTCGCATTCACAAGTTTGTAACCTTATTTTCAGCAAGTCAGGATCTGGCGCGCGGCGACGATTTTTAGCTACTGCTGACTGTGCCGATTCGTGCGCGGTCTATGTCCAGCGTGAAGGCCGACGGTTGGCGCGGTCGCGTGCGCAGCGTTCCTGCCTGCAGAAAACTCAATGTGCTTGTCAGCGTTATTCATATCTTGGAAAACGACGCGCTATATCTACAAACTCAGCCAAGTTCGTGTGACGGATGGCGACGATCGAAATTCGCCCTTACAAAGATACGGCGTGCCGAAGTTGTGCTCTCGTAGACGCCGCCCTATCCGTCGAAAGCACGTGCGGCTTGCCCCATAGCCGGGAACACTGATTGGCTGCAGGATTTGATGAAACCCGACAATAGCGGCGCCGTAGTCTTCAGCGCCAGCTGGACCGTAGAGTCTACGTAAGATAAAAAAAAACTACGTCAAAGGTCGGTTGAATGGTGGCAAGACTTCGCATGTAAACAGAGGAGGAAAGAGCGTTTATCTAGTGATAGAGCGCTCCAAATTGCGACCTATTTAGGGACCGTTTAAAGTCAGTCGTCTTACCCACTAGGCCACGAGCGCGAGTCATTTTCCGGAAGTCAAACGGGTTGCTCACCCTGCTGTGGGGAGAGGAATCACGCCACCTGTTCGACACAGAACAAGGGGATGGGAACACGTTGCACCTGTGTGAGCCTAGTTGAAGTGCGCACGTTCCATCGGTACCTTCTGCTTATTCGATTTACTTTTTATTCGCCGTTATAGCAACAAACATGGAGTAAAGGTCACTGCGGCAGCGAAGAAGAAGCAACTCTGCTGCAGTCGTGGGCGTAAACCGGCGTGATGGTGTAAAGGTTTCCTAAAGCTTCGGTACCGTCAAGTCTTACGTGCTGGTGTGAGCTTCCTTCGTGTTTTGTCTGCCGGTGGGATTAGCGCACTCACTGCGCTCTCTCCGCGCGAAAACCGGCCTGTCGCTGAAAAACGTGACCTAACCGCGCTTAACCACGCCATTTTTACCTCTTATCGACCCGCTTGTCGGTCTGCGATTAGTTATGCTACTTGTCGCAGTGGGTAAACGCTGCACAAACGATCTTGGGCATCTCAGCAAGCCCTATCCATCCACAACTTCTGGCCTTTCAGGCTCATATGGGCTCCTCTTTTATGCGTCGTCCGGTCGCAACAAAACAATGGTTTCATTGTTGGTATGGGCAGAACCCTTGGAGCTGATTAGACTGACCGCAGGGTACAGTTTGCCTTGAAAAAGCATCATGCAACAGAGCACCTCGCTTGACCAAGCAGCCAAACCCCTATCGCTCACTGACAAGCCAGAGCTAGTGTAATTGTTAATATTCATTGCTCGATGTACAGCGAGCAACACACTTGTTTACAACAGCGCGTTCAACTTGAATTGGTTACTTCTGATACCTTCGCGCACAAACACTACAAATATTTTCAGGAAAAAAAGGTGGTATTAGACTCCACAAAGCCGCCGCAGTTTTCTTCATATCATTTTCAGGCAATGGAGCGTAGGGCTGGAGGTGCGGAAGAAGTTTTATAGACATGTGTGTTGCCTTCTCTATGCCGCATGGCGCCTATGTGGGCCGTTGACAGAGCGAGGCAGTAAAGCTTGGTCTACGTGAGCGGCAGGAACGTACGGGTTGTGGGTCTAGAAACTAATTTGATGCAGTCAGGCTTCTTGGCTGCTGCTGCGTGAGTTATGGGGGTTTGCGATGGCATCTTTGTGCACTGGGATTTAGGGATAAGTGCTCCTGTGAGAAGTACCATGCTTCACACTTCATTTACTTACTACACCAACCTGTACCGTAAGTCGAACGTATTGATGGGTATTTTACAATGTTTCAAGTATCCGAAATATAATTTCACCCTGGTTACATTAAATATGGTCAATATATTTTTAGGAGTTATATGAAGTATACGTTCCCATTACAACAAACCCAAATGTAGTGTTTCACGATGACCCCATCGCGAAACACTAGCATCCTGCTCGGAGATACCAAAGAAAATAAAACGTATAAATGCACACCAGCAGAAATGCCTGCTATAAAACTCAACTTAGTAGATAGAATAAAAACAATGAACACTGAAATTTCGATTGCACGGATCACGTGCAATTGGCTTACATTTCTGCATATATAAGACTCGGGTCATCGCATGATACCATTTGATAGCAGCATGTTCCCAAAGCCTTGTTTGAAACGCTATTGAGCAGGCCAGAATGAAAACCAAATTTAAATTTAAAGACAGCACAAACTCTCCGTAGATTATACGCCCAAGACATTTAAGCGGGGAAGTCGCAGAACCACCAACCACTGCTTACGTACGGTTTACTGCTTAAGGCCGCTTACGTACGGTTTTTTGCGAGAACATGACATTGTGTTAGGAATGTTACTTTCTTCTTTCGCACAAATCCAAAGCCGCGCAAAGCGGCTGCTGTAATTGGATGCTCAGGAGCAGCGAGATGCGTCTTCTGTGCGTTAAATGTGCCTAATCTCCTCCAACAAGCTCGATATTAGGCCTATGAATGTTGAGAAAGAAGACGAAATGATCTGCCTCACTAACTGTGTAAAGATCTCCAAGGGTGTCCACAGATGAATGTTTTGCTGGCAGGCAACAAATTCAAAGGATGCGAATGACCTCTGATTAGAGAGTTTTAGGGGAAAGTCCTCTACTTAAGACCTGACTTATGTTATAATTAAATTTAGGTTCCGCAAATTGCACCCACGTAAGCATATTGGTCTTGCAATTTCGCCATGCTCCATTCACAGGCTATGAACAATGTATTTTAGCTACTTTTTCAGTAATATGTGGCATCCTGTTGCTCGTTCCCTTACAGGACAGAATCATGGACTTCACAGAAAGCCTCATCAGTGTATGTACACGTCTTATTGGTTTAAAATATATGCATTTTTGCCCTGCAGTTTTGCAAAGCCGCATGCTCGACCATTACGCTGTCAGAAACTTTCTTAAGATGTTATGTATTCAAAATATTGCGTGCGAAGAGAAAACTGCTGCCATGCGAAATATTCGAAATTTTCTTTTGAAGTACTGCGCCATAAAATTTTGTTTTATGACAAGTTATATTTTTTTATTTTATTAGTTTTTTTTTCTGAACAGTGGTGGGTCTACTAAAGGAGTAAGTTGATGAAGCTTTGGCGGAGCATCGAATTCCATGAAGCGATATTCTGCGTGCTTCTAAAGTCAAGCGAAAACAAACCCACTTTTGACAACTCTCGCCAGTCTCAGGAACGAAACATCATTTTTTAAGGAGGATCCCCCTCCAAACCTTGTTATTGATACCAACAGCTTTGTAAGCTTAATAAACACTTCTTGCAGCTCGGGGTCTTCCTTTTGAAAAAGCCTCATTCTTGTGTTTGCCAATGCTTAAATTCACTCAATGCGGGAGTTATGAACGATTGTTTATCAATTTCCATCAGGTGTAGGCTTCTGAACGTAAGGTTAATGTTCGCCCTTTGAATATCTTGGTATATAAAAGTGGCGCTGGCACGGATAAAGATGCCTATTAAGCAAATATCTTCACCCGTCAGTCACTTAAGTGAGCTGCGAAAGTAGTCTGCAAGGCCGGACAGAAAAATGTAAACAATGAAAAGTAACAGCAAAAATCGGCATTGCTTCTTTGTTAAATTGCTGATGTATCAAGTTGCAAAAAGAGAGCTGAAAACTTTCACGTCATGTAGGCGTAATTAGCTGTTTCTTTAAATGTATAGGTTCGCAATTGTACCGTGTTTTAGTGTTATTCTGGCAATAAAAGAATAAAACCATGTGAAAAAATTGTTTAAATCGTGCGTTTGAATCGCCAACGGTACTAGGTGATTTTAAAGAAAGGTATCGCTACTTGAAAGAAAGCTATAGGAAGTGTATCACTACCACCACGTTGTAAATTTTGTTGCACAGTAATCAAAAATTAACTAGCAGTATCCTTATGGTTATTGGCAACGAGAATTCTGTAAACCAAGCTGCCGTGTTTCTAAATGTGATATTTCGAACCCATGCTACACAGATAGATAGATGTAAATTTATTAGGGCAGGGGATGGAACTGAGGCCCATAAGGATGAGAGGGAGGGAAAGGGGGGCGTCAAACTAAGCCCGCCTCCAAATGTCATCCTCGCGTGCGAAATCCTAAGAGGGAACGCACGAACCCAGCGACATTCGTGTGCTTTGGTTCCGTTCATTGAAACTTGACACCGATGAAGCACGCACACCCTCAAGACCGCGCAGTTCCACACGAGGTGCTGCGTAGTGAGCGGACCCCCAAGGTACATAAAATTTGTGTTATAGGTGGTGCCTCAGATAAATATTGTGTAGCAGAAATGTTTGACGCAGCAGCCACACACTCTTCGGCAGCAGTAGCTGGGAGGTATATGCCACCTACACAAATTCAAAAGAGCCGGTCACTTACCAATGTGTTTTGTCTATTTCAGTGTGCTGTAGAAGGCATTCAAGACATTGACGAGCCCTCACAGTTGTTTCTCATGGAAGGCCTTATCACGCCGATTTTGGAACGCTTCGGTTTAGGTACTGACGTTTACTTTCAAATACTCCTTGTGCGTTAGTTGTAGCGCGCAGAACAGCAGTATAGTAAAATTACTCTCCTTAGCATATGAGAAACAAAGCGTGAAAAGTAAGACAATGGGCTTGAGGTACACGCATATTCTAGAAGGCTGTCCCGTGCAAAAAACTGAGAAAGAAATATTGCTACGTGCGAAAGTGGGTCAGGCTCACCATAGGAGCGGTTGGTGAAATCGATGGTTGGACGGCATACCGTCTGGTCAGGTAGCATACTATAAAACAAGGAACACAGGTCACTGACCCAGTCAAAACCAAATTGACGTTTCGAGAGCGCTACGGCTCCAGTAGCGCTCCCGAAACATCAATTTGTTTTTGACTTGGTCAGTGACCTGTGTTCCTTGTTTTGTAATAGGAAGGGTTGTATAAAATTCAATAGTTTACCAGAATTCTCTGAATAAGCGTAGCTAGCGACTATTCTATGCCAGAAAAAAAAATCCCGGGCCATCGACACTAACCTGAAAACCGGAGAGGGGCGAAGCATGCAGTGTATAAGTATTTTCAAAGACTGTAATTCTCTCACTTTCCACACGGCGCTCGCTGATTTGGCGTCGATGAAGAGCCGGTTAGAGGAGCAATTGCGCGCTATCTGAGGCGTTGGCGGCCTCTCTTGTGTTCAACCGGATTTAAGCCGTTTGTATGCCCCATGTGCCCCAGTTTGGGGTTGGGGCAGGGGTCAACATGCGATGCCCGTGCTTCGCCCTGGGGGCTCGTCCTCGGTGATCGATGAGTCCCCGGCACCGCTTCTAGCTTTGAGAACACCGTTGAACTTCCAACCGCGAACTTTGTCGTGCCTTGATGGCGTCGCAAAAACGCGAGGCGCTTTTCCTTCAGGAAAAGCTTGACGTGCAGACCGCAACAGCCCTGTCGTATAACACTCGAGCGGCGTGCCGCGGGCTGCACCGGCGACGCCTATCGGTGGCACCGATAGGACATTCCGGTTCGAGATACCGTGCATGTGCGGAGTACGCAGCCACCCTGATATGATCAGCTTGTCTTTGTAGCCGGTTTTGGCCGCCGCTGTTACAGAGGATGCTTTGGCCGCCGGGGGGCGCTGTTGGCGGCACCGCTCGTGAGGCGCGCGCAGAGCGGGCGCCACTCGGTGCGCGTCGCTGCTGCGTCATTGTTCCTTTCGTGCGTCTGCGCTCCGAAGAATCTGCTGCGTCATGGTTCTGCAAAACTGCTACGTGTAATGGCGCGTTGCGGGCTGCGAGTTTATGCGCCGGTTTGATAGTTGGTCGACGGCGGCGTCGTTTGGATTTCCTAGAGTGGCTTTTATCGTTCAAGTGGTCATGCTTTGAGGTCAATGGGGGCAATGAACGGAGAGTCAGCGGAGGGTGGTGCGGGATGAGGTTGCGTATCTCGCGTAGAGGGAAAAGAGCTGCTGGAGCACAACACTGTTATATTGATAACTTTATTATATGATAAAAAGGATCAATGTGATCAATGTAATTAAGATAAATAGAAAGTTTATGTGCCTAATCATTCCGTCCACCTTCAAAGCCTTCGAGCGAAAAACGGCAGTCATCAGGCGTCGTATAAAATGCCCCTGGACGCCTCCAGAGAATTAAGGGCACTTAGAGCGAACCAGAGGAGGATTTAAAATTAGGCGATGACACTGCGAATTAGGAAGGGTGAAAAAGCGAATAGGAACAATGCAAGTGCGTTAAGAGAAATCAAAATTAAATAACCCGAACAAAAGGGAATTAAGAAGCCACGGTAATAAAAAGAATCAGTGCGAGTTAAAAAAGGATTAAAGTGGGTGGATTTCTAAGTGAATCAAGATAACTTTAAGACAATAAAGATGAATCAAACTTAACTGACAGATATCAAGGTGTGCTAAGATGAAACCAAGCGTATTAAAAACGAATATGAAGCTAAGAAATCCTGAGGATTCAATGCAACTTATAGTGAATAAAGTAGTGAATTAAGTTATATAAAATGAATTATGAACCAAACTAATTCAGATGGACCGAAGGCAATTACGAAGACCAAACAGATGGAGAGGAATCAATGCCAATCAAGTGGAATCAGAGTCAAATATCTTCAATCACAGTGAATTAAGGTGGGTCCAGGGGCATTTTTGTACGACGCCTGATGACTATCGTTTTTCTCTCCAGGGCTGTGAAGATGGCCGGAATGATTAGACACATAAACTTTCTCATTATCTAAGTTACATTGATCCCATTGATCAATTTTATCATATAATAAAGTTATCAAAAAACAATGTTGTTCTCCAGCAGCTCTTTTCCCTCTATGCGAGATACGCAACCCCATCTCGCACGACCCTCCGCTCACTCTCCGTTCATTGCGCCCATTGACCTCGAAGCATGACCATCTCGAATGACAAAAGCCCCTCTAGGAAATCCAACCGTCGCCGCAGTCGACCAACTACCAAACCAGGGCATAAACTAGGAGTGCGCAACGCGTCATTACACGTAGCAGTTTTGCAGAGCCATGACGCGGCAGTTTCTTCCGAGCGCAGACGCACGACAGGAACAATGACGTTGCAGCGACGCGGGACGAGCGGCGCCTGCTCTGCTACACTGTACTATTGTAGCTCTGCGCGCGCCTCACGAGCGGTGCCGCCGACAGCGCTCCTGGCGGCCAAAGCATCCTGTGTAACAGCGGCGGCCGAAACCGGCGATAAAGACAAGCTGATCATGTTAGGGTGGCCGCGCCCGCTCACAGGCACGCTATCTCGAACCTGGGCCGGTATTCTCGCAACTGTCCCTTTTGAAAACGTCCCTTTTTCGTCCCTTTCATCGTGACGTACTTCCGGTTAAGCAGTGGGCCTTTTATTCAAATACCGTAACTGTTCTTGCAAACACATTTTAAAGAACTAAAACCGTAACAGAGTATCTTTTATGAGTTTATTGTTCCGCTAGCAAACCAACAATAAGGCGACGAAAAATCGTCTGCTCCAAATCGTCTGCTCGGAGTAGCCGCGGCTCATAGCTCCGCCTTGATTGCATGGCGTCACATCCGGGTGTTCGCTTTTAGCCAATCAGGGCTCGCTCAAAAGGAACACTTTTGAAAGGGACACAAAAGGGACAAAACACGGGAATACGGCCCCTGATGGCGCATCGGTGGCACCGATAGGCGTCGACGGTGCAGCCCGCGGCACGCCGCTCGAGTGTTGTAGACAGGGCTGTTGCGGTCTGTACTAAACACACCAGACAAGCAGCCAGCGCGGAAGAGAGTCGACATTGCTATATACGCGTGGAGCTTCGCGATCGCTGCGTCGCCTGCCACCGCTTGTGCGCGGCGTTTACGGGATTTGCGCTGCGTGGCTTACAGGGGCTCGTGCAGTGTTTTGGTTCTGTTTCGCTGCTTTTCGGATTTCCGCGCCCTATAAAACTTGTTATGGGGACGTCTATAAGCAAAGAGTACGTTTACACCATTTATAAAGCAGCTGCGTCTTCGTAGATTATTCGAACGCCAACAAGAGCTACCCGAGGACGCGGTTCTGCGCGCTTCGTCACCGCTCTTCCGGGCGCGGGCGACGGCAGCACCATATCACCACTGTCACCTCCGAATACGTCAGGCAGAAGTGAATTCTACTGTCACCTCGTTTAGACCTTATACTGGCACAGTGAGAGGTTGGTTTTGTTTTGCAGCGCGGACAACGAATGCGGCTTTGTTTCGAATATACAGGGTGTCCCAGCTATCATGCACCAAGATTTAAAAAAAGAGCAATGGCGTAACTCGAAGAAAACCTAGTGGGTAATGTTTGCAGTACTGTGAAGAAGCGGACAGTAATTTTTTCGTTAATGAGACTTATCCAATTAATGGTTATTAATTATTTAACTCGAGAATTACTGTCGTAATCACTGAAGTGTCAATGAGGCATTTGTAGGTACCCACGAGGGGCATCTAACTGCGGTATTTTCAGCGACGAACTAATTGCGTGCTCATTTATTCTGACTGATAAAGGAAACCCGCGAAATATGAAAAATACCACGTGACACCGCTTCCGCACGCATTGTAAATCAGCGTCCCCAAATGAGCTGATTGAAAGCAACTGCTTCGCCTGTCACCCGCCCGAAGAGACAGCGCATCGCCTTGATAATGGCATGCATGGAAGGAGCAGCAACAGCAAGATTCGCGGGTCGCGTGGACAGATAAGGCACAAACTCGGTCGCGATTTCTTCTTTCTTTCTTTTGTTTATTTTATTCTGGCTAACTCCGAGGCAGCCTGTTTGGGGGCATTGCTTTACGATGCGCGCTAATGCGGGCGGAGGCGCCGTCACGTGGTATTTTTCATATTTCGCGGGTTTTCTTTATCAGTCAGAATAAATGTGTACGCAATTAGTTCGTCGCTGAAAATACCGCAGTTAGATGCCCCTCGTGGGTACCTACAAGTGCATCATTGACACTTTAGTGGTTAGGTCAGTACTTCTCGAGTTAGATAATTAATTACAATTAATTAATTAAGTCTCATTAACGAAAAAAATACTGTCCGCTTCTCCACAGTACTGAAAACATTATGCACTAGGTTTCCTTCAAGTTACGCCATTACTCTTTTTTAAAATCTTGGTGCATGATAGCTGGGACACCCTGTATACGTCACAGAAAAATATTTCGGGGCTGTGATTACAAAATCCCGGACAATAACTTATATCTTTTACAAGAATATATGCCATGCAAAAATGTTAAGTATATTACAAGCCTGTGCTTCGTTAATATATGTGCCCACTCACGCGTTATCGCAAGAAACAAGGAAAGTTAATTAAACCACAGAAAAATGAAAGCTGTGCAACTCCGGAAGAAACAGAATAGCTCTAACGGTATAAAAAAAAAACCCACTGCAGCTTCTAATATGCTGAAGACGTTCGTCGAAAATTACTGAGACGAATAGGACTCACCAGACCAACTTGACGCGAAATGCACTGCTATTTCGCGATACATGGGAGGGGGAAGCGGAGGGGACGCTGTGTACAAATGCGGAGAGAAATCAAGCAATGAACGTTTTAGTAATCACACACACAAATCGCGTGTTCACTTTCCTGTTGTTTGTCGACTTTAACGAACAGCTGATGGCTGGTGGACGAATTTTTGGAAGTATACAGGGTAGCAGTTCACAAGCGATGACAGGTGTCGTTAGAAGAGTCTGGTATCCGATAAGGCCCTTAGATTTCAGTTTGTGCTTTATTCTTCATGCTCCCAGGGCCATATGACGCTGTTTTGAAGAAGCGTTTAGTCGCGGACGCGGATTATATTTTAAGCCTGTCTCCGCGCTGCTCGCGGTGGAGATATGTACAGATGAATGTTCACGGGTGCTCAACTCACGACACGACGACCCTTCGTCGTGTGCTGATCCCCGAGTATAATCCTGCATTATCTATCGCAATTTCGTTTATTGTTAGCGAAATTAGGACACACTGGCTTCTAAATGGTGGTGATCAATATATCAGGTATGATATTGGCAAACGTAACGGGCGTGTTTTCAGGTATGAGTGCTCTGCTAGATTATGCAAGCACACAAAACCGATCTACATCGTAGTGTATAGCCGTAGCATGAACATCTGAGGAAACGCTGGTTACGGAGATACTGTCAGGGAATTTCAGGGCAGTGTATAACTACCTTCAGCTTTATGCATACGCTGGTTCCGCGACGCTTGCCTGTGAAACACACCTGGAGCTTATGCAGGCCAAATCTACTACACTAACGTCGTGTCAGAAACATTTACACTCTCGTAAACACATCCCATTTGCGAACAGAGTGACTGCTCCACATAAACATGATTTTTAATGCCCAGAAAAGGTAAATCTCAGTCGTGAGCATGCCGCAAAAGCAGCGGCGATAGTGGGGAGCGGGACGGAGACTCCCGCCGCTGCTTTCGAAACAAGCCGCTAGGGGGATTTCAGTGGCGCCCCTGCAGGCGGTGGTGGAGGTGTACAGGGACTTTGCAAGGCGACTCGTGTTGTTTCCCAGCGATTGCAAAAAGCGGCAATCCTAGATTCACCAGTTTTTTTAAATTTCGAAAGCGAAAGTTACAGAAATACTGGGTTGCCAGTCAAAGCTACACTGTTTTCGTTCAGTTTCAAAGGTTTCCTCACTGGTGTGTTCTCCTGGTTGTTGCGTTTTGTTTTCCCTGTCCGGAGAAAGACGTATGAACGGGGTTCCACCCTATCTTGGGAGCATACCGGGCAACTGCTCAGCATGATGCTTAAAAGACAAGCAGTATTTTCTGGCTGCTTTGACTCGTCGTCTTCCATCAGCCACATCCTGTAGCTAGTAATTGCGGGTGTACTGGAGTAAGCTAGCTGCTAGTAGCTAATCGTTTTGTCGTGTATCCACCAAAATGCGTATTGAGGAGCATTTTTTTCTGTTGACCCATATCGTCAGTTTTTTTCGTTACACTGCCCTTACAACTCTTGAGGAACATATCTATTTATTGTGACTGGCCTATTCAAGTTGTAAAGGATTTATCCAGGCATTAATTAAGGAGTTAATTCAGCAAGAGTAGTTCTTACTGCGGGGCCGAAAAAAACGACGGCATATCAAATAGCGCGGTATGCCGTTATAGATACCAAAACTGTAACTACGTTTTGAACATCTCACTCGAAACATATTTGTATTCGGTCGTGCAAACCTCATCGTTTACATAACCCTAACCGTTGATGCAAAACTAGGCCGGCAGGACGCTCCTCTTTGCACGTGACAACACGTAATTGTCCTACCGGAGCTCGCGGAAATATTCGGCTGATGTCCTAGTTATCTTCAAGCGGTTGACGCCTAAAATACAAGCAAAGCGCACTGACATGCAGGGAGATATCACAATAACGCAGACCACCTGAAATGAGCCGATTAGTCGGCGGAAGAGGCAGCCATTCCCTCAGCGTGGGAAAAAAAAGGCCTCGGAAGGAGGTCACCCTGCACTGGATGTGAAATAAAGCAAGCGGCAAGACATTACGGCTGCGGAAAAGATGCAACGCATTAACAGCAGATGATAAAGGGGCACGTTGATGCCGTAAGCCACGACGAGACAGCAATTCCAGACATCGAAGAATTTGAGCGTGGTAGCCTTGGGTTATTTCCGAGATAGGGAATGGCGTAAAAACGAGTGATTTTATTTTATTTTGACCATGACGAAGTACTTTGGAGAAAAACCCCGCGCACGACTGATCAAAGCAATGCAATCACAGCAGACACCATCGATCTACGGTGTGGTTCAAGGGTTCTGTAGCCGTCTAGTCTTCGGAAGAACGCTGCTTTTAATGCCATGCATAGCAAGTTTTATCTTAATTTTCATCCAATGTGTTGCAGGATACCCTTGTTTTAATGAAGACATTACACATCTGCGCGGTTTTTCTTGAAAGAAAATGTACCAATTGCGCTACCATCAAGCCCTTCTAGAAGAGTGTTTTCCTATGTAGCCTCGATCCACCGCGGTGGCCGAGTGCCTAAGGCGTTGTGATGTTGGACCCATGAAAGCGGGTTTGGCCCAGCCGCGGCGGCTTCTTTTGAGGTTGAGGTGTAAAGCAAAAACGCCCGCGTGTCGAGATTTCAGCCCACGTTAACGGTCCCCAAAAGGCCAAAAGTAATCCGGAGCACTGTAGTGCAGCTCACCTCATCGCCCAATTGAAGCTTCAGTGCTGTAAACCCCACAACAATCAATCAATCAATCAATCAATCAATCAATCAATCAATCAATCAATCAATCAATCAATCAATCAATCAATCAATCAATCAATCAATCAATCAATCAATCAATCAATCAATCAATTGGAAGGAGCAACAGGTTCTTCTGAAGGACTTTTTGCAAACGAAACAGTCCTTTATGATACAACGGGGAATAAAAACACCGACCAAAAGTATATTTCGTAAAATAAAAGACGTTGCGGCTCCCACACGGAAGCCTTGTTTCCAAAAAATATATTGCGTAAAATAAAAGACGTTTCGACTCCCACACGGGAGCCTTGTTCATAATAATGCTCGGCATTGTGAGCAAGGCTCTCGTGTTGGAGCCGAAACGTCTTTTATTTCACAAAATATGTTTTTTGGTCGGTGTTTTTATTACCTGGTATATCATGACCCACCCCGACCAGACGGGCTTCTGTCCAACCGTATATTTCCTTACCGTCCTTTCCGGTAACATCGACGACGCGGTAATGCACGAGTGTTTCACGAAGGAGACGTGTGCATGTTTAACATAAAAAATACCATTGCGCAGTACGAAGTCCTTTTATATATAGCTTCGCAAGTCAATTCCTGAAGCTAGCCATTTGTGTAATACTGGACTGAATAAATGAATACCCCGTTTGTTGCTTTCAGACTTGCTTTCTACAATCACATGCAATCTTAACTGCTTCGACGAACAGCCAGTACGAAGATACCGCTGGCTTGAATCAGACTACTCAACGTTCAATGTTAACGAGTTAAATTTTGCGAAGTGTCGGTCGCACGGGAAATCTCTTAGAATGGTGCGGCTGACTACGACTGACTAGCTGATGTCTGCGGGTAACTCGTCACCTACATTATCGAGATGCTTGTTTTATCAGTCCCGCCTCGAACACAAAAAGAAGCGCCTCCCGTTAGTTCTTTTCACACTAGGCAAAACATGAAAGCGCTTAAATTAAACCTCCTTCCATATATCACCTACCGAACTGTGAAAGTAGCCAGTTTTAATAAAATAGGCTAATAGTAAAACAGTCATCAAGAAACGTATACCTTTATTGTAAGAGAAGCTGTAATAGAACTGGTGCATTCATGCAAGACCGTTCGGTCGGTAGAGTGCTCGACATGGCTAATTTCGCAATTATTTGCCTTCGGCGGCTCACTTTTATCGCCGGCCTTTTGAGGTTTGGATGGCTGCGCGACACCTACTGGATAGTAGAAAAGGGGTGTGCAGTCTTTATAAACTTTTTCATCCGTTTATCTGTAATAAGATCAGGACGTGTTCTGGGCAGTCTTGCGCATGCGCAGTTACATTTTCCTGTCGGCTGTGCCAATCACAACGCCGCTAGCACAGCCCACTGATAAAATGGCAGCTCCCAGGACGAATAAGTTTAAAAAGGTCTATACAGGGCGCTTGAGCGTCGTGTTCTCTAAGATAGTGGTGGTCTTTAGAAGAACCGGAACCGCGCGGGTTGCGGTCGGGAATAGATTAATATAGGGGCAATCCCGCTGCGCGGAGGAGTTTTCATTGCATACGACCATGAATACCACATACTCCTAATTCTCCATGATTTCCTTTTCAATGTAGCATCCCAGTACCATTGCGCGTTTCTCTGCCTTTACTTTTCTTCCCGTGGTAATATTGTAATGCTCTCCCACTACTCGCATTTCATTTTCTCCAGGGCACGTCCACAGAGTTTTTAAATGCAGAGCATTTCAGTAACTCACGATGTCACCCGCGTTGACGTCCGTAGTCCACACCGCACCCCTCCCTACTATATAAAAAAATACTATCCGGCGCCCGGTTTCGTTCCCTCGACCCTGCGGGCGGAACGCAATGTACATGGTGCTCAACCCACTGCGCCACAAAGCCCCAACAGAATGGTACGCTCCGAACGTGCCTTATATCGTTGACTCATTCAAATTACTGTCTACGAACGCTCTCTCGTCAGCAGTTGCCACAAGTGCAACAACATTAACGTAACGCAAACTACTTAACGTCGTGCGCCCCCGGAAATGCTCTTCATTTGATCGTGCCCCTCGCGAGGGGGATGCTTAGTTTCCTGCCGCAGCAAGAACCAGGCGGCCTCCTGCGCAATTTGTGGCGTACACCCACTTGGGGGATTGGCCAGGATCGTTTCACTTACTACATGCCGGTTACGGCAGGGTTTGACTCGAACTTTTGCCCATTTCCCCTTTCCCGCGTGCAGGATAGCAAACTAGGCTCTAGCCAGGTTAACTTTCCTGCCTTTGTTCTACATTCTTCCTTCCTTCCTTCCTTCAGAGTAAGTAAGCGGATGACGTGCTGCTGTGAAATACGAGGAGCTGGTGGTTATAAGATTGATTAGCAGGTTGTAAATACGCGTAAGCGCGCACTACGCAGTAAATTTGTTTAGAACAAGGAAGATCAAACGCAGTTAGCACAGGGTAGTTTATCATCTAGCGGTTCCACTAGATGGTACATCAATTATTTCACGTGGCTGCCGCCGTATTTAATACAGCCAACATGTGGTTCACTCTTTCGGTGTTGACTTTCCTAAATGCTTCTTCAGCTATTTCTACGCTTCCAGTTTCCTTCTTCCCCTGCCATACCGTGATGAGTCAATCTCCTCTGCTGATAACGACTCAGCCGGGCAATTATTTCTGTTTCGGGACACATACAATGCCTTCGTCATACAAGAAATTTCGACAGTTGTTGAAGCAAAGCAGATACGCAGCATACAAAAGTTCCGGCGACCTGCTTGGTACGTTACTAACCGTCATGATCGGGCACGTAGGATGTCTTTGATGCAGTGCTGGCATAACCAAATATATTATTGTCCTTTGTCAGAATAATTTTGCGCTAAAAATGCCAATGCTAGCTTCGCATGGGAGTTCAGTTTTCTGAAAAAAAAATGAAATAAACATCAACCCTGGGGCCTTGGCATCATAATACGAATCGCCTTTTTGTTGCCTCGATGTCCTCACCCTTGGGCTATTGAACCACACAGCCCGCATAAAGAACTGTAGAAGTTTGACAAATGTCTTGATTTCTGAGCTTCGGACAACGCATGAAAATAAGCATCTGTTGCTTGTAGATAAAAAATGGGCCTATTTCATTCATTCGTTCTAAACAACTGGCGATATATGCGACTATAGGCATCTTGATTGCAGGTATGCAGGTGGTAAAAATTGGCCGCGGATCTGCTCCTTTCGTTGCAAATGTCGACAAAAGACGACAGTCTTTAACGACATTTGCAAAGTAAATACCTACCGTTATTATCTGGCTCACCTCTCATGTTGTTCCTTTTGCGCCGCGCTCCCCCCAAGGTAAAGACGCCAAAGGTTCGCTTAAATCAATTTATATTTACGGCGTTCCACTGCTCCATGGTGCTTCGATTCGAGCGCTGCCCGACGGCGGAGGCGCGCGTGAATCGAGGCGCCGTACTTGAACGTTCATAGAACCAGGTGGCCCTACTCCACGCGCGTTCCAAACACAACGTGGAACCTATCTAGTGGAACCTTTCCTAACTGTTGCGGCTTGATTTCTTAAAATGCCGCCAAAAGCTTTACTGGCGCGGGTGACAGCAGGTGACGCGCGCAATGAATTTTTTTCTGCAGTCGACGAATTATAAAATTTTGCAAAAAACGAGCACCTATGATTTTTACACTAGGATTTTTACAAAAGAACACTGCAAATTTCTCTTATGTATTGATTTGTTGTCTTATATTTGTGTGATGTCTTGTTCCTCTTGCACAATGTTGACAAGTATGAACATTACACCGGATTTAGACGGTTAGATTTGGCTGTGACTGTCTAAGACTATTGCGCAGGCGTTGTTTTACTTTGGGCTACTTTGGCCGGGTGGCTGAATCGTAATCTAAGGTCTGAGAGAGATGTACTTAGGTGAGTTAAAAGAATGCTGGTCCCAGGTAGAGTGAAATCTTTCTTTTTTAAACTACACACTGGAACACTGGAAGTAATGATCTGTATGGAGGAAAATGGATGGTTTGTGCCATGGGGTGGGCACAGTTTTCTGTGTGGAAAGCCAGAAACAAATGTGCGCGTGTTCTTGCACTGTTGGGGAGCGGTGCTCTTTTCGGACATCCTCCAGCGAAGACCCAAAAAAGATTTTCCTGTGGATTCTTACGGTATTAGGTTTTTGAATGTTTAAAATGAGGACGCTGTGCCGCTTGACACAATTATGCTGCATGAACTACATAGCATCTGGAGAAACAGGATGGCGGTACGCTACTCCGACCGAGATGCCAGACCATCCGACAGTACTTCAAAGAGTCAATAGGTTCTTTTTTGCAGATACAGAAAATTCAGCCCTCTCAACCAGAGTTGCTACCCACAATTGAAGCATTGTTGGTAATGAAAGAATATTGAAATCACCCCGCTTGCCCAAGAAGGGCTGCAGTTGTAGTGTTTTTATTGAGTATTGAGTATTGAGTGTACGCGCTATGAGTTACGTGTGTTTTGTTTTTCATCCTGTCAACGAAGGCAATAAAAAAGGGTGACTGAATCGAGACACAGACAGACAGGCAGACAAATAGACATACAGACAGACCAAAATCTCTGGGTTTAAGCAGCCCAAGAAAGGCTAACGTCTTTAAAAAAAAAGAACTGAGGCAAGGCCGCCTTCTAGTGTAGTAGATATAGGATAAATAGTTAGGGCGCCTGTACATTTCCCTGAATTACTTTCATGTTTTGTTGTTGATCCTCTGATGACTGCATATAGAACCATTTGGTTTTATTTTGTGCAGTGTATGACAAGGTCTCGCAACCGCTGAAAACCACGTTTATGCATGCCATTGCTTCCGCTGCACAGGTCCTATTGTCAAAGGCATCTACGGAGTCTGCAAGGCAATTGGCACTGCAATGGACACGCTTGAAGACCTTAGCTTTGGAATTCTCGGAGTCGTCATGGAGCCGACCAAAGATGTGGTATCCGGTCTGTTGCCCCTCCCTGACTGCTCAGCCAACAGCATTCGCGGCACTGTCTCATGCAACGAGCCTATTACACTGTCTATACCGGCCTCCACGGGCTTCGACAAGGTTCGTTGATGAAGTGGGGATACATTCACTGATGCGTGTGGTTTGAGCTCCACTACACAGTGGAATAGCTTTGAAATGTCCACTTTTTCCAGCATGGAAAAGTACGTAGCGTTTCCTGAAAAACTTTTATCCCTTGCATAACCAGACAAGAAAACGCATCGGGTTTAAACCGAGCGCAATATGGTAGTTTTATCAATTGTTCTTCATTCCTCAATCCGCCAATTGTATGCCAGATGTCGCGTGCACCTAATCCTCACAGCGAACGGCGTTAACAATTTTGGAGTACGATCCTGGAGTTAACGTAGCCGTTATAGGGGGCGGAGTCGTAGTCTCCTTACCTACTGCACATCTGTGGGCGTTCGCAATCAACTCAAGCATCACACGAGACGGTGCATTACGGCTGCTCGCCGTAATCATAAGGGGGCGGAATATCATTTTGCAAAAACAGGATTACTCCAAATATAGCATCAACTCGTTAAGCTGCTGAAGAACATGATATAATAGTTGTAAAAATCTCAAAATTTTAACGCTAACAATACTGTTTTATTCCTATAACGTAGAGGAAAACAGTTTCCCTGTTGTAGCAGTTTTATTTTTTGGATAACTGAGGTATTGTAAGAAAGAAGTTAAAAGCAACGTGGGTAGGAATAAATTCTACGTACCACTAGTCGGCGCAATCGGTAATTTCTAATGGCGTCCATAAGACGAAATATACCTATATTAATGCATAAAAGAGTCTCATCGCCCTTAAAGAACTGGAGTTCGAATACAATATATGCATATGCTGAGGGCGTAATCCACAGTTTTGCTACTATCGTTCCGAGGCATGTATGGTTTGATAGTAACATTTTTTTGTTCACTACCTCATTGTATGCTTTTTTACTCAGTAGCTTTGTGGTCACCAGTATTCGTGCTTTCAAAAGCTTTCATTGGCTTCGCACTGAGACAAATTTTTGCGGTTCGCTATTTTCCACGCTTGAAGATCTAGCACGACATGTACGATTTGATGCGTGATTTTTGATGTGAAGGCAAGGTTCCCACAGACTAAGCTTCATACATATATTCTTCTCGTTAACGCTCTGAAGTGTTCACGATGTGAAACTTTACAATATAAACCATAAATGGTTGTTTTTACCTTACGGGTATTTCCTTTTTCTTGCCGGAGAAGTCGCGCTAAAATCGTGAGAAAATCCCCACCGCAGCTTTTAAAGCGTATACTTCCGAGTGTATTTATTCTCAACGTTTAATTGTTTAATGGAATTAATTACTGTGCGATAAAACTACGGCCCTTCCACAGCATTACGTAGCCTTATAATTGTTTGTAGTCCAATACGAACTTTTAGTACTGCGTAGATTTGGCAAACTTCTCTGTAAATTGCCTACCCCACATCTTTGGTGCGGTGTCACACTAGGTTTAAACTTTCCAGCAATGCAACAAACGAAGAAATGAAAAGAAAGTATATAGCCCAGTGCAACAATTGAACAAAATCTAGAAGATAGTTCAAGCAGTTTCACCGATCTCTAAGAATAGTATGCATTGTCTCTAGACTATTATGTATTATGCTGTTTTTTGGCCATGCGACAGAACTCCCACCACTCTAATGGTTTTAAATTCCTCTTTCGGCATTCGTTTTCATCGTGTCTCGAGTGCATTTTTTAAGTAAAACACAGCAACTCCCGAAATGTAAAAGCAACCCTGAAGGCTAAATGCAACTTCTTAATTTTGAAGACGGGAGCCAAGTTCTCCAAGTTCTTGCGTCACAAACTGTAAGGAAGGTCGGGCCGTTTCTATTAAGTACATTTGGAAGATTATGTTTTTTTATCTCTGCATACTGAGAATCCTTACTGGAATTTTTACAGGAGCATGGGCCACCAAATAACATTGTTTATACAATAGTAAACGAAGGTTGCAACAGAGTATAGTTTGCAACAACAAAGGAGCTTTAAAATAAAGGAAAGCTAAACGGTGCATAAAAACATAGCTGTTCCTCAAAGAGATACCCCAAGGTTTATAATTACTCTACGGAACACTTACGTCTCATTGCGGTTTTGACTATGACGAGTGGGTGGACCCCGATCAGGGTTTTTACCGCCGTAAGGAGGGCCATAAGTTTGCCATTTTATTCCATAACTTCAGCTGGAGAAATATGTAACGTGGCAACAATCAATGAGTGCTCCACATTAAAGCAAAAACGAAAAGAAAAACACAGGGCTTCCAACATGATTATCGAAATTTATGAAGAAACAGAAAATTGGTCTGCCTACTGGCACATACGACCCGTCTTCATGCGGATATTGGCAAAATGATTCCCCAATCCACTGCCGATGGTAACACAGTGACCAGTAAACACTCCTCCAACTTATGAGTAGTAAAAAAAAAGGCGGCGGGCAGCACAGCATAACCCACACCAAAACGCTGCGTGGGCCGAGAAATGAACGTTCCAGCCACGCGTTTTCTTGGTTGCTCGTTTGCGAACCGCTGGGTGGCAGCTTGTTCAAGTTGTTCAGTCAGATTCTTCATTTGTGAATTAATCTATTTAAAAAAAAAGGTACTTGCCTTTTTTGTGGCGTTTGTTACATGTTCAGTGCATTCACTCAGGCTAAAAGTGAATTTCTTCCCTTTTCTGCTAAACTCAAGTGTTCTTCTGAAAGTGGACTGCTGAAATGTATCCAATTTGTCCTGTTGGAATAAAACTTACAGGGCGGTTAAAAGAAAAAAAAAACATAATAAAATACATTACCTTTGTATTGTAGTGATGACTGAAGTTGCTATTTACTGAAGCATAGGATAGCGAACGTTTTTTTTTCTCGCGCTTGTGCTGATTTAGTGCAGGTGCATTCCGACTTTATTGGCCGGTATGCAAGGTAAGGTAGCGTGAATAAAAAAAATTGATTTGAGAACACTGTCCACCTGGAATTCAGTATCGTTGCAACCAAGAAGGGGTGCCTAAGGGCTTGTTTAATGTGTTTGCTCTCAATAATATTGCTAGTTTGAGTAATTTTTCTTCAGATTCGGTCAAAAAGAAGGTCAGGTAAGAACTGTCAAAGTTTAAATGGTGAACCTGACGATAATGCAAGTCACCTTCGAATACTCGGCTTAGTTTCTCCTGCCGCATTGCAATTACTGTTGGTATTTTTTTCTGGTATAACTCTACCAACAATGGTTTAAAAGCCTCGGTATATACTTAAAATATGGACGATGAGCTATTTTGTTTTGTAATCTGAGTACCTGCAGCCGTCTAACGTAGCATCTTTTTTTTTATTTGCAGTGCTTTAAGTACGTCAAGAACTCGTGCAATAAAAAGAAAGTAAACAAGGTAATTAAACTGTTTCCTTTTTTGTTTCGCCGCATTTTTTTATCTTGCCTCCTAGGGTGTGAAGACTATTCCTCATCCTCCTTTTTTGATGCTTTTTAGGGGCCCGTTGTCGTGGACTTGTTTAAAACCATAAGTGTAAGTTGTTAAGTAATTTATTATCCTTTAAAGCTGTATGTCTTTTTTAGGTGTTTTCTGTCACACGTGTATACAAATCTCTTTTTAAAAATAAAACTCAGTTGGCACCAAGCACTGGGTGGTATCAAGCCTCTCAAAGTCCCGTTTTGTGTGCTGTTTTTCAGCCTCCGCAAAATGCTCCAACTGGCCCTCGTTATCCGGTCGCAGGAATCTTTTTTTTCGGAAAGTTCTCATTGCCACGGCTGTCCATTTCAGCACCTTAATATTGCCGGCCCTAATTATATTGATTTTAAAGACAATTACAAAGAACGTCTATGTTTTATGCGACACGGCTGCAATTGCTACTGTCGGGTACACTTCGCCTTTTTATTTTATCTTGCTTTGCGAAAACAATTATTGATATTGTTCCAGTTATTTTGCAAGCCTCGGTGCTTCTGGCTTTTTTTCTTCGTGTCATGTTAAGTACAATTGACTAAAAAAAACGGCAGCGATCAGGAGATGTTATCTCTTCTCATATGAACACCTCCTTTTTATTGTGCAATAACCGTCAGTTCTTTTATTTCTCGTCATGTTGAAACCCCCTTTTTTATTCCTTGGAATCATTGTTCTTCCCAAATTTTTCGTTCCTTAAAGAATAGCCAGATTTTTAATGTTCTCTCGCGTGGAAGAACGCCGAATTGGCTGTACACTGTGAAACAGCGTTTGCCGGCTTTTAAAAGTACAACAAATGACATTTATCTCTGTGTTTAACTGTTTCCCGGTCTAGTGATTACGGAAAATTTGTATTTCGATACAACACTCTTCAGAATTTTGTTTTCCTCACGGGCTTAACTTCGCGCAACTTTTCTTAGTTTGAGATGTATAAAAGCCGGCTAAGTGTTTTGTGTTTTTTTAAGCCCGCAAACACGGGGCGTTTAGACTAAATCTCCCGCTTTATTGGTGCTTGCAGTGCCTTACGTCAAAATCCTTCGACATGTCTCAACCAGAAGGAATCGCTAGTTTGGGCTGCAGTGTCATCACTGGATGGGCCAAGGGAACCACAGTCGGACGTCCTGCCATCAACATCGACCTCACATCGGTATTTGCCACTTTTAAACTTAAATTTTCCGAGTAACTCTCTGGAAACAGGGTTAAAGCACGCAGTTAAACATCGGGTCAGCAGGTGTTTACGAATTGGTGTGTTATGGTAATATTGAAACGAATACAAAACAGTATTCATTTTACCATTGTACTAAGCAGTGAAACTTGCGTGAAGACCGTGAATAACTCCCGTTAATAATTAAGTTTAAAAAGAGCCATGTTGTCGCCCTAAAGAGTCAGGTTACTTACATTTTGGTGCTCATTGGCACGTTGTTGTCAAAAAGAGTTAGCTTTATGGATTATACAGTTTTCCCGACGACATATAATGGTTCCCAGGTGATATTCTCGCATTACTACGGTTAGTGGGTGGTAGGTGAAACGTCCATCCAAAACGCATAACGTATAGAACACGTGCTCTGGCGTTCCTATAGATGTTTTGACAAGCTGCGTGCCCGAAAACGTATACTGCATCGTTCTCAACCATCCAACGACATTTGCACGTTTAACTCACCACGGCATGTTTTGGTGGCTGGAGACACAAAAGCGCCAGAAGCGCTTTTGTGTCGCCTTGGAGTGTTGAAATGACTGTTCCGTCCACCCACTGAACTGATATAACTCAGATAACGGACAATTGGGCTGACTGGTAACTGTTCATCTTGGTTATTAGTTGCGAGTTAGTGCCGCGTCGTCTCCTTTTACTGCCGTCGTCCCTGTTTTGTGAGCGCTCCAACACCAAGAGAAGCCAGAGGCCTTAACACCTATCGTCGCGTTTTCCCCCGGCCATTTCACGGTGATTGAGACGCATGGTGTACGTGAATTTTTTTAGAACAACGTACCATGCACTGTGCTGCGTGAAGCTTGTAAATGAGCTATAGAAGCGATGCGCAACTTGGGTAAAGATTACGCGGAGTATCTTTTGACACACTTTTTTTGAGAAAATCAAATGAAAGCACGCTCTTAGCAAGACATCAGAGCTTGTGCACAAGCAACGCTGCCTGCATAACATTGTTTGACGGCTGAGCCGATTTCCTATGGGAGCAGTGCACACTCTTGAGGCGTGTTTCTAGCGCGTGCCACAACACGCACCAGAGCAGAAACTAGTCGTACTAGGGGCCCTAAACATGGAGACACAGAGACACTACCTCGAGAAGGCAGTACAAACCCTGCTAATCGTCCCGTTAGTTTAAGCGAAGCGGCGCTGCCAGGCGGACAGTACTATAATAAAGTTAGTACTATAATAAAGTTTTTCTACTAATACTACTACTCTCGCCGACAGCACGCTAGCGAGCGGGAAAGGGTGCGAATGTGCAGAGCGATAGCGGGATAGTTTCGCCTTTTGAGCGGACGCGATAGGAAGTGTAACGCAAGCGGCGTTGACCCGAGATATGTAACTAAGAAGACAGCCCAAAAATATATTGCAAGAATCTCGTTTTCTCTCAGCAGACGAAGCCGAAGTCGCACGTTTATTTCATTTGCGCAGGAAGTTTCTTGAATATAAAACGCGAACTGCTACACGGACATGACGGGAATAGAGAAAAATGTCTCAGTATAGGGACACCGCCATTGCGCAATACCATAGTGGCCATCTATGGAGATAACTTGCAGGACATGTTGTAATAAACAGTCTTTTTGTGACACAACACCTAAGGTAGGATGTTACAAGAGGTTCTGATTATTAGACTTCGACGGATTAAGATTAAAAGGCTTCTGCAGCCATTCAGAGAATATCTTTGAGGTGTAGAAACTGAGAGTATATTCCAAAACCATTATACATACGTGTAACAAAGAAACAAGACGGGTATTACAAGAATACTTAACACTCCCAACTAAAAGCACTTTTTCAATGGAGACAAGCCACAGTAGTCAAAGTTCTGAAAGCAGGCTTGACTCCAGCACTGATACATGTTTGGCACGCATTTTCCCGAGATTTTTGAAGCTGACGCTTAAGAAAGGAGAAATGCGATAGACAACAACGGAGATTTGCTGATGGCCTTTTGGTTTCCTATCTGCGCAGATGAAGCATACCTGTTTAGAAAAAAGCACAATTCCGCTCGAAATATTACATTTTGGAGCTGCCAAAATTATATACAAGTATTCATCTCCGGACAACTTTTACGTGGCGAACTTTTGAGAAGACAGTATCTAATTCTTCTTTGTGAGGGATGCTTTACTGAATCCTATCTCGATTTAGCAAGAAATGCGAGTGCTTTGTTCCCACGGTTTTCTTTTTATTCCCGCACTGGAATATAAGAAACACTCATAACCTTACCTAAAGTCAGTCAAAAGCAGCGCAACGACGGGATTACTTCGTTCAAAAGCCCACCTGCGCAAATTATTTCAAACAATACCTGCGAGTTTTACCGCAGGAAGGAGAGAGAACTTGCGGGGACTGCCGTCTTATGTACGAGTTCCGCCAAACTGGAAAGGCCTTTTGCTCTTAACAATATATCACGTGATCTCCTATCCGCATTTGTGTGTCCTCCGCCAAAACGATGGTTTCAGCGGTGTCACTGGTACTGTTTATGAAGCCCCCGCAAATATTTAGGGGTTCCACCAAAACAGAGTGGATTGCTGCGAAATATAGTGAGTTCTTGTTGTTTCAAAACAGGTAATATACGGGGCCCCGTGCATGGCAGTGCCTGGTCGCCATGGACGAGCAATGCAATTCTTACGAGCCTCTCGCATGATTTCTCTGTTCGCGCAGCCAAACTTCAGAGGAAAACTATATAGCGAAGTTTGTTCTGCAGAGGAGCTCTTACGTGACGAATTCGCTCTCTTAAGAGGAAACCCCATAATGCAAGTTTAGAAAGCGACGCGGAAGGCTTCACTCAGTGGGTACAGAAAACCGGCAGCGTGTACGACACCGATAGGTGACAATACATTGCACCGCAGCCGGGCCCTTTTGACCCAGTGTTTGTGGCCTGGAAGAAGCAAGCGACGGCAATAGCGACAGCTCCAAGGAGGCCCGGCACCATTGCAGCACGCTGTCGCTGGTCGCTGTTGTCCACACTGCCAGTTGACGGTGCCGACTTGAAGTTAATTGAGGCGCGTTTGTCGTGTCTCAGTTTCCAAAATAATCGTATATAGCTATTCCTTAGGCGTCACGCAGATCAAATGCAAGTTTGTTTAACCGAAAGATTTCGTGTTTTGTGGTCCCCCAGAACTCGTCCGGAAGCAAACGATGCCTTATTCACTGAAAAATTAATCAACTTAAAATAAAATTTTGGTTCTCCCGCCAAATAGTGTTTTCGGGACTACTGCACTGATGTCATATGTGCTGTGAAGCCTTGTTTACCATTAGCCAACCTAGGTGGCACCACTATACCACGGCGGCCGTTTTTCGCCTTTGTTTTTGACCTTATTTGCACCTGGCATGTTTTTGTTAAGGTAGAAAATAATTGTTTCTTGTAGCATAGTGTTGGCTCACAAGTATGGTCACGTAAGTCACCGTTACTTACGTAACTGGCCAGTGCCGTCTGAGACAACCCCAAAGCGCCGCAGTGCTGTGCAGCTAAAACAACATCGTGCGCGCAGTACCAACAGCTGTACGCATCGGTACTTGTACGTTTACGTGTATTTTCGTAACTTCAAATATTCACCCCAACATTCTTACTGATATAAAAAGATTGCGCCGTGAATGTAAGCTCATATAGCTCCTTCGGCGACGTTATAGCCTCCCGAATTTGCGTTTGCTTTTTCCGGCCTCAGCCAATCGAGCATCTGGACACGACACCATAGGTTGCGGGAAATGAGCTAGTGGGTCACATGATCGTTTTCTTGTTTCTTAATTACGTAGCTTATTTGGGCGAAGTTTACGTAAACAGTATTGTCAGTGTGGTTTTAACGAGGCATTCTTTATATATAACGAGGCACGTGGTTATAATGAGGCACCAAACTTGTGTTTTGTCTGCATGGCCCCTCTAAACATTCAAGGATTCCTGTTTTGAGTGCTCTTACAGTCACACTGAAGCTTGAGTCGGTGAACTTTCTCAAACTTAGCATCTCACTGTGTCTTGGTTTTGCTGCCGTGAGCGGCATTTCTCCGAAGGGCTATATCTTCCCCACCACTCAAGGTTTTGCTTGCTTTCGCAGATCCTACCTGGAGGTTCCCTCATTTCAAACCTCCTTCCGAAGCCAAAGCCCCAAGATGACAACGGAGGGATCATCTCATCAGTTATTGGTACTGCTGGGTGATAAGATGCACCACTTCAGTCGCTTTTGTGCACGCACTGTAATCTTAAGAATATTGAGATGGCCAATATTTGAAAAGAGATAAATGATGTTTGTGACATATTTTACACTAGAAACAATGTCAGAATCTGACATAGATGCAGCAAATTATTATAATAAATGTCTTGGGAAGTCAGGCGCACAACGCAGCTTTTTGATCCGATTTTCATTGCTTTTCAATGTAAGAAACAGCATGTGCAAGGCCACAAGAAAATACGGCGTGCAGCACGATTTTGATGTTTTCGAAAATGATTACGGTGACCCCGTGGCAATGTCGTGGATGAGAAATATCGAAGAAAACAGCATAAGCAGTAGGTGATTAAAGCATCAAATTACAATTATGGCAATATTTGAAGAAAAGAATGATGTATGAGGCGTCACTTACCAATTTCAGGCCACACTGTTGACGCCCACACGCGGCACATAAGGGGTGCCGCAGTTCGCGATTGCCCATAAACAGAATTTAACACCTGTAGGAGCAGACATTGGGCAGGTATTTTTTAAATAGCTGTTTGGTACCATTATGAATAGGCGCAGTGATGGCTTCACTATAAGTGGGCCAAGTGAACTCGTGAACGCTGCAGCATTTTGGCATCCTGCACCTGATAGTTGAAATTTTAAGCGCAGCATTTTCCGGCAAGCAAAAAAAAAAGCAATTCTGTGCAAAATAGTCTAGTCATGAGGGCAATACTGCGCCCATTAGTGCATAATTTTTCAGTTAGCTTATTGTTTCCGGGTTGTTGCTTCAGCTCTTCAGGCATGCCTTCACAGGCCACTTACTCTTGCTGACAGCATCAGAATTACGTATTGGCTGCGACGTTTCGGGTCAAGGAAGCAGAAGATCAAGAAACAGACAACCGATTTTTGTGGTGTAGGTGGCGTCTTGCTCATATGAATGCCAGCGCTTTGTATACTGAAGAAAGTGGAAGGATTTTTTAAATAAAAAGGCATAAGTAATTTTAATTTTGCACTAAACCTTTGGAAGCCTGAAAAGTGGCGTCACGTGGTGCCTAAAAGTGATGCTACGTCACATGTACAAGGAATTCTGTCGATTTCAACGCGTGATTTAGAAGCCGCATGAAGGAATATAAAAGGTTGCACATTTGTGAGGTTTTAGCCAGGTGCAAATTCTTAGGTACCTCCTTTGAACTTACGTGCAGTTAAAACGAGTTAAAAGTATGTTGGCGCAGGGCTCACTGTCCCGGTTTCCAGCATTCCTTTGGCGGGGCACGCATGGCACATAGAACTAAAAGTTTCCATTTCACATGTCGAAAGCGCTATCAGCAAAGCCATTTCGGATTAAGGTGTTTCAAGTGATTTCGTTTCCTTTGAGATAGAGAAAATATACTCGCAAGAATTGGTTGTCTGTCTCTTTTATTTTCCCGGTATTCCAGAAAGGGTACGATAACAACTGAACAGATGACTGCCCGCGCGGAAAGTGCTTGAATGCTGTTTTTGATAGCTGGTAAAGGGCCAAAGCTGGCTGCTTTGTCAATGTTTACGTCAATGAAGCTGAAAATGATGGTACCAATACCAATGACAGACAACTGCTTACGGGCCTGTCATTCATAAATACGGATCTCAACGATAGAGCCGAGCTGTGTTAGTTGCGTTAGAATACAGGGGTACAGTACATGTATCGATAGCAAAACAGAGAGTAGTTAAAAATTACCACTAATGGTGTTGTATCTTTATAAAGGGCTCTAAATATCTTTCCACCGGCTATTATAGAAAACTGAAGAACAATTAAGCCCCAACAATCAACGCGTGATTATGCCCAAAAAGTTATGGTTAACTAACCATGTGCCGCATCGCTGATTACAGAAAGCAACCATTAAGGTCACGCCGGAATCTAACTCTGACCATACACTAAAGACTGATTTAGATGTCTGGCTTAGGAAGTTTCTTAAAACGGTTCGAGACAGATTTTCGCAGACAAGCATTGTAGCTATGTTGACGAAACGTGTCACGATTACATCTCATCGCGTTATCCCGTTAAAGTTAGGAATATGCAAATGACGTTTTGCTTTGCGTATTGCCACATTTTATGCCCCTTTCAAACAGTGTTATTTGAATTTTTGATTTGTTCTGTACTATGAAATCTTAAAGGTTGAGGTGTAATACGCTCTGTTTCCACAGGTTTAAAGATGCGATAAGGTTGCTTCCGCAGTGTATCTCGTAGAGGTGGATTGAATTCCGCACAAAATTTTTGACAGTACGGGTGCGGCAGGCACCGAAGTCGGACGACAAATATTATTTATGTGCACAATATGACTTAGACTGAACATTTACCTCAATATCAGGGCTCTTTCTTTGTACGTATAATGATTTGTGCCCCGTTTGCAACTAATCTCTTAGTGATTCAGCCCAAATAGTTCCAGTGGCCGCCAGCTGCCCGCCGATACTTGCAGCCAATATTATTTGTAGCTGATCACAGCCGGCCTGGTGTTTTTGTCGGGTTTTCTGTCTGGAGGTTCGTGTACTTGGGATTAAAGGAATATCCAGCTTCGCTTATTGATGCTTTAAAAACGACGACACGAGACAAAACACTCGTAACCCCAGATAAGTAAGGTGCTGTCTGGCTCGATCCTGAGAAACTTTGTAAATAAAAATAAAGAAAGTGTACAGGACAAACACAAATGTGTAATCGGACCAGCCTGAGGCTTTACCTGCTTATTTCTCATTAACACCGGGTGCAATATACCGACACAATCCATAGGGACTGGGACACGTTGGTGGTGCTTGCCTTGTACTGAATAGTGATTGTAATTGTAGAAAGGCACCGATCTCATCACCCTGAAAGTTAGATCCATACGGTCCTCGTTGACATATCAGTAGCGGTAAAGAAAAACGTTCGCATTTCATGATGCCACGGGAAGGGTACTTGCCATATCCTAACGCGTGAAACAGTATATTAGTCGCAATGTGGGGGTGATCATTCAGCAAACTAAGTTAAACACTCCAGAGACTCTTTTCCGGCTATGAATGTGTGACTTGGACACATTTCAAATCTGTCTGTTCTGCGACCCCATTCCCCTGCATGACGACATCTGACAGCCACATAACCGCGTTATCCGTTCTTATCGAGGTCGGTAAATCCCTTTGTGTAATGTGAAGGACCGCCTTTATTTGTGCGGATATATTTATGACCTCATTTTTCAACTTGGTCCATCCTACTAAGCACAAGATCACACGCCGCAGACTGTCATATACAAAAAGAAAAAAAACGGCACGCCACTCCACTGAAACTGAACCTTTTTGTTGTGCTTTCAGCATTGCACGACAGCGTTTCTGGAAACGGGGAGAATGTGCACTAATATTTTCCTTTATGGCTTTTTGACCACCCCAGGTGGAATTCTCCCCAAGCCGTCTGATTCGTCATCTGACAAACCGGGCGGCATCGTTGGTTCGGTGATGGACACAATCGGTATGAGGATTTAGCTGCACTCCTCCACGTCACCGGCTTGTTCTCACAAAAGTACTGCTCAAGTTTTTGCTGCCGAAAACATCATGCTTTCTTTAGCATGTCCACGAAGCAAACGCGACTAATGTTGTTTCCCATCGGCGTGAAAACAACAACCGCACTTTGTTAGGAAAACCACGCTTTTTCGTTGTTCTTGCCTTTGAGTTGCAGTAGAGTTTATATAACAAACGACGGAATAAATGTAACAATCCTAAGCCGTCAACGGACGTATTCGAAAGGTGCAGCTTCAAAGCACAAAAATGCATTGTGTGCAGCAACGACCTAAATCCATAAAATATCTTTATTCAATCGATATATTAGATGCAAAGCATCTCTTAGTCGAGCCTCCGTTGTACTTCGGTGCAAGGCGTCCGCACCTATCCTTCTTGTACCCCTCTCCACGCCAGCTGTGATAACGCCGCTCTCCTCATCGCCGCTCGGCTCGTCTCGTGCCGGCTCAGGAAGACACCGGCAACACTGTCGCTGCAGGAGCCCTTAAAGGGGAAGCGTGCTCGTCTCGTGCCGGCCCAGGAACACACCGGCGACACTGTCGCTCCAGGAGCCATCTCATTGTCGGGGCAATGTCCCTCCCTTGTTGTTGCGCCGTCCACACTCCCACTGCGCATGCGCGTCTCTCCTCCATTCTCCTCTCCTCCAGCTCCAAGACACCGCCTGCGCCGGTTCTGCTCTGGTGTGGAACGTACACGCAACCCCCATGCTTTGCATCACCACATAGTTCCCTTCGTGGAGATCGTGTAATTTTTTCTGTGTTATACGACCTCAGAATTCAGTTGAGTCTCGAACACAAGATCGGAAGCGACGACATCTACGGCTCTTTAGGAATTGTGGAGTGATAGTGGCAGAGCATCCAAAAACATGCTACTCTACTAAGGTCTCCGAGAAAAAAAATTGTCAACATTTCTCTGCAATAAAATCTCGAGACTACAAATATCGTAGCAGATACTTGCAGGCCTAAAACGTCATAGTTTTATAAAAAATCATATTTCTCTAGTTCCGTAATATTTTGGAAACTTTCGCAATCTAACCTTGCTTGAAGTTTGTCCCTGACACCATTCACTTACTAATGAAGGACGTCATTGGTATATTTTTGAAATGCCCGAATGCAATTGGGTGTGAGATAGTTCCAGAAGAATTTATAGAAATGATGCCGGGAACAAGCAAGCAGAAATGAACATCACTTTGACATACATCTCGTAAATATTCAACAAATATACAGAAGTGGAAGCATCGGCTACATAGATGGCGATCCACATATCCTAGTTAGCTACGCACGTCGTAGCGTTAGCGAATTGCCGTCCAGTAGGGCAAGAAAATAAATGCAAATAGGCATTTATTGGTAGATTGCGAAATACATTACCCCAATATAATCAAGTGCTATCTTTGCTCCACGTCATTCAGTCAAAAAAGGGTTCTTTATTTACTTATTTACAGGCCAAGGACATTACGGGCCCTTGGCTAGGGCATTGAGTAAGTAGGGCTAACAAAGGCATGTACCAGTAAATGTGTGAGATGTGCCTAAAAGTAAGCGCGAAATATGAGTAACATGGAAACCATATATATAAATTAGTATCATACCGCATCACCGAGCAACAGAAAAAATGCAGTTCATGGTACATAGCAGTTAGAAAGCTGCACAATATGCGTCATTGACATTGGTAACAGTTTTGCTACCGAAAACGTGTCAGTTTTCGGTGGCCAGTTTTGCTGAGATAAATTGTCGTGTCACTGCCTATCGGGGAAGTTTCTGTACCAGAATTTGATTACAATAAAACTGCCCAGATTACGTTTAGAAGGTGGAATAAGCATGTCAACGGCCCGTACAGAAAAGCGAATTGTCAGAGCCCCGCACTTGAGGAGTAGCGGCTCTCCGCGAGCGTCACAGTGGTTTATTGCGTCGAGTGCGGATTCCTCACACCTGGCTTTGCATGTGTAAAGCCAGGGGCCTTTTGTTACTATAAAGTATGCTCCGTGGAAAAGGGGTTATTTTCCTTTTGTAATTTGGCAAAGCTCATTGCCATCTTAGTTGTTTACCATAATCCACTACTAACGTCAAAGTTATAAATTGTGAGGCTAAGCTGGAAATCTGTAGTAAGGTTAGTGCCGGGTGTTTCTTTGAACCCACACCCTCCTGCAAAAATAATACGGCATTCCATAGCGGAATAAGTACGACGGATTTATGCTGTTCCCAGATAACAGGTAGTTAAGCGTCAAGGCTCGCCTTCGTGCTCGTTGCTTGACTTTCCGTGAAAGATGAATTGGAAAGACTACAATGTTTTACAAGTAAATTGTCTTAGCGAGAACCTGCTCATCACATGAAATGATGCTACAGGGTGCATACACTACGCAACTTCCATAGTTGTTTGAAGTAAAGAGGCAAAGACATATCTGCTTCTCTCGGTTGAAATGGCTTTGTAACTAGAATTCCGGGGATCCTTAAAATGTTTCGGGCCTCACTCTTGTTTTCATTGCCATATGCTAAAAGCTTCGTAAATTGATTTCTTCAGTCCCTTGGCACAGAAAGCACCTAACAAAAATTGCTGCATGTGCTGCTGCAGTGGCACTTTTTCTACGGAAAAATTATTCACCCTTCTCGACTGGAGGCGAAAGCACCATTTTCCAAGGTTAGCTGTGAGCGAGGTATTACAGGGATTATGAAAACACGATTTTTTCGTGTTGAACAGTAGGGTGGGACAGTATTGACCACTATATGCAGACCCGCCGCGATGGGTCAGTGGTTATGGCATGGTGCTGCTCAGCCCAAAAACGGGGGTTCGATCCTGTCCGCGGTGGCTGCATTTCTGATGCAAGCGAAAAGAGAAAACGCCCGTGTGTCGATATTACGGCGGACGTTAAAAATTCAAAGGTGGCCTGACTTAACCCAGAGTCCCCCATTATGGCGCACCTCGTAGCTGAGGGGCAGCTTTGGCACGTTAAACACGAAAATCAGTCAACCATCTTGTGCACGTTCTCATCAAACACCCGACGTGCTGTCTTTTCCGAAGCCGATTACTGACCTCAATGTGATGAATGGCGAGAAATTACACCTAAAGCAGTTATTTTCCCAGAATTCTTCCGAACAATGAATATGTACGATTCTACAACACTGCTTGTAGAAGTCTTCAGTGTTTTTATCTTCGAAATTTTATATGATTTGTAACAAAAAAGTGTTCATCTACACAGACTTGCACTTCATTTCTAAATATTGCAAAAAACGCAGGGGTTGGCCAAGATGGGTAAAATCAACTAACAATGAGATGATGACAAAACCAGAACATTCAAGTGACACTTAGTAGAGCTTTATCAAACTGGATACATGACACTTTTTCTCACTGGTGTTATTGCTTTAGTATGGGAACGCTAACGGAAGTATACACAAGCCTGTGAGGAAGCCTTCCGTTTCGCTTGGATAGACGTTACAATTAACAAATACGATCGAGAGTCATAATGGGCAGCACTATATCCCCCAAGTTGTTTTGAAGAATGAATAGATAATGCGAAACCTACAACTTGCCATTCCCACACCCATGACTGTCGACCGCACACGTTTACTACTGCAATACAGAAGAGATAAGAATATTCGCTTTCCGAAGCTTCCGAACGGATACTAGCAATAAGCACGAGAGCTGCTACTCAAGACCTCCTTGTTATTTGGGATTGACGAATTGAGTAACGGGCTAAGAAGTTCAGGCAATCCATGCGCAATGTTTGAAGGATTAGTTTTGTTTCTCGGATACTCATTAAGTGTTTTCCGCTTGCGAATTGAGTCACCTAACATAAGTACCATGGTTGTAATTCAGGTTGGAACCTATTTATTGCTGCGCGGAATATGACCAAATATTGCGCAAGTTCATGCAGAGGTTTATCTTACTTCGGTGTAAAGCTCCGTTGTAAGAGACGACAAGCGTAACCGCGGAAGTCGCAGCCCTTAACAAATTAATGTAGAAGAAATCACTACCTACGACCACCAAAACTTTGTCATCTTTCTAGTCCTGAACAATTCATGGCATGTACAGAACTGTCAGTCGAGGGAAACACCACTGCAACAGTTGGGGCCGCCGGCCGTTGTTTGAAATATGCAGAGTGTGAGCGAGACAGACAAAAAGGGTAGTGGAGATAAGTAGGCAGATCTGGTTGCTGGAGCAGGGTCTTCGTGCGTGAGTGTGGAATCACTGAGGTTGAAATATAAGGAGTAAACAATTCCGAAATAATTTCAACGCTTTGCATTTGGCTGTGGCTGTGAAGTGTGCATGTTATAAAATTGTCAATTTTTATGTGCGGGTGTTTCCAATAAAAATATTGGCACGTTAGCGTTGTGTGGTGTTCTTTACCTCATTCACAGTGATGTATGCGCTATAAATTTTTCAGGGTCCCACGGCAACTTCCCAGGAATTCGTACACCTGTTTTTGGACTAGTGTAACGTTCTATCTCAAACACATTCGTGGGGCTACGTATCCTTACGTTCAGTTCTTTGTCACTCCAGGAGGAATTCTTCCGCACCCATCTGACTCGTCGTCCGGCAAGCCAGGTGGCCTTGTTGGGTCTGTGGTGGACACTATTGGTACGTGGATTTGTTTTACTTTGTATCGAAGCTGTGTCTGTTCATGTTTCGGCGAGAATTATAGTATTTCGTTAGTAGCCGCCGAAAGTTATTTCAGGGTATATGAAGTGATTCGCGTAAACAATTGGGCCCGTCCTTGAATGCCTCGCTGCAAATGCCATCGTAGAGCAATAGCTTTTGCCGCACAGGCCAGGTCACGCCCTCTTCTATCTCTCCTCTTAATTTTCACCCTCTTCTCCTATGGTTTCACTGCTCTATTTAAGAAGGCACTGTAGGTTTGTTCAATTCATTCAAATTTTCCTGCATACGCACTGTTCCCACGATATCTGTCTGTGCCTTTTCCCCTGTTTTGATTGTGGCTTTGAAATATTTGTCGAAGGTTTTTTTTTTATTTTATCACTCTACGAGGAATCCTTCCCGACCCTCTGGATTCGTCCTCTGACAAACCGGGGAGTCTCGTTGGGTCTGTAATGAACACTAGGACACTATCGGTATTTGCACTTCATTTTTACTTTTTATCCAAGTTGTTGTCTCTGCTGCTACCCTGTTTATGTTCCTGCGAAAATACCAGGTAGCATGCATTACAACTTATAATAGATATTATGGCACGTTTTCCACAACACGCTACAAAAACTGGGACACGTATATGTTTGCTTCGGTGCTCATGTCGTCGCAAGACAAAAATTTCCAACGCTGTCAAGTTTCACCTTCATTCTCCTTGCGCTCTTCTTTATTGTCGCACCTCCGATAATAACAGCAATTAAAATAAGCTCTATTAATGCACATTTCCACCTCCCCACGTACGCCCGTGCGCCTTTTATTGGACCCGGTTTTGTGTGGTTTAGAGACTTTAAGTACTTTTTAAATGTTTTTTTCTTTGTATCTCTAGGAGGAATTCTTCCCCACCCGTCTGATTCGTCCTCAGGCAAGCCCGGTGGCCTCGTAGGGTCTGTGGTGGATACTATCGGTATTTGAACTTCATTTTTATTTTTATGGTACCTGTTCGCATCAACTATTATACTCTTGATATTTTTTCGAAAATACCAGAAGTCCGTACGTAGGCGTAAAAGCTATGTCACTGACTAGAGCGTGCTTTCCCAAACCCCATGGGGAAAGATACGCACGTATAAAAGCGTGCTCTGCTGCTAATATCATCCAATGACAATGGACTTGTGCACCCCTTGTCAAGTTACACCCTCTCCTCAACCGCTCCTACCGCTCACATTTTAGCTATAGCCTCTATAGCCTTTAGACCCGCCTATTGTGATTCTAAGATAGTTACCGCTAATAATTCAATTTTCTATTTTTCCGCACTACTCACGCACCTTTTGCTGAGACATTTTTGGCTTTTGCTTGAAGCTTTAAAATATTTCTTAAAATATTTTTTTCTTTTGTGTCCTTAGGAGGAATTCTACCTCACCCGCCTGATTCAACGTCTGACAAGCCCGGTGGTCTCGTTGGGTCAGTGGTGGACACTATCGGTACTTGTATTTTAGTCTCACCTTTCTGCCAGTGCTGTGTCTCTGCCATTATACTGTTCGAGTTCCTTAAGGCAAAAAGGGCTCTTGAAAGCCGGTGTTATGAACAGATCGCTAATTAAAACATTTTCGCACAAGGTCTTGTTAAAGCTGCGCTGCTAGACCCTCAACGACATTGTTATTTCCTCTCTTGGGTTCCAGAACGTTATGTGGAAAAACCCTGAACTAAAAATAAAAGGGTCTTAAGCAGGGATTATGATGTGCGAACGTTTCAAGTGTAGACAGAAAAATGCAAGACAACTTCCAGAAGTCACCATCAGACAAAAAATGGTTCGATATTCATGGTGTGCTAATGATAAGGGAATTACAAATTGATTGAATAGTTCAGCCCCATTATTTGAAACTGAAATAGTCTCTAAATTTTGCCGGCTTGGAAATTACAAAAGAAGAAGCAGTAACTAACACCGAAAAAGGACAACCGATATAGGAGAAGAGCATCGTCGTGGAGAGTAGAGAATAAGTAGCCCACCCACAGAACAGTTTCGAACAAATGAGTAAATATTCGTACGGCGCAGCACGAAAGAGCCGAGCGACAAAATATCACGCTAAACTCCTGAACGGGAAGTTATCAACCATTTTCAGAGAGTGACCCAAGTGTTTTCAGTATGCAATAAGGCTCCGAGAGTTTCTCCTTTGTTTCTTTTGTTTCTATTAAAACGTTCCTGCTTCGCTTTTGGGGAATATCTGTTTCAACTACGGATCATACCTTGACAACCCACTAGGCAAACTGAAATTGTTTCCCGCTCTGAATATTTGTTATGTTCTATATAAAAGAAGTTCTCGGACTGACCCTTTTCTTTGTGTAATAAAATGGGGCCATGAAGACAAACACACAAGCTCTGTTCCGACAACCGTGCTTTACCTCGATAACAATAATACCAATTTTATCGCAGATTCCGAACAAATAATGAAAATAATAAAGGGACACTAAAGGATGGAAACAAGTTTTCGTGTATTTGTAGTGTCCACAATCAAAATACAGAATTTTCGCGACTACTACTTTCTAATGAGACAAAAATTAACAGAAACGTATAAAACAATTACGCCCCGTACGCTTTTGGGCACCATGGTCTGTGACATCACAAAAGTTGTGAATGGCGAGAGCTCATTAGAGAAGAATCTATAGATGTTTTCTTGAAATAAACACTTCTTTAAGGCTTCAGCACGTGAAAAAACTGTAAAAAAAAGCTTCCAGTGGGCTCATGGTATTTGAAAAAAAAACAGACTACAGATTTTATACAATGCGACGCAGGCTGCTTTTATATACTCAGTCAGCCACCATGCTAGCAGTTTGGTTTTGGTCAAGAATTGGTGCGTAATTCGCGAAGTCAACCCCTTACTACGCTGAGCGTCCGAGATTGTAAAATCAACATATCAGGCGGAAAGCGGCTATAGTCCCTTAATTTTGTTAGTTTTTGTGGTGTGTGCAGAATGACCACAATGCGAAGGGCACCGAATGCTGCAGCTTCGCGAGGAGCCGAAAGAAACGACAAACGGCCGTCAAGCTACCATCTTCTTTATTGAAACGTAATACGCGCGAGCGCGTGGTGCGCGGGAGTAAGACAATACGCCCGTATAAACTCTTCTTCAAAAGGGAGACCTTGCCATCTTCACGGGCTCTTGAAGATGGTGGCGGTTCCATGTAGACGGCCTCTTTCAATGTTCCGTTCAGATATGCTGCAGTGATGTCAACCTGGTGAATTTTCCACTCCCTTTCGACGGCTATCGCCAGCAGCGTTCTGATGGACTTGAGCTTCACTACAGCAGAGAAGGTTTCTTTGAAATCAATTCCCTCCACTTACGAGTATCCACATGCTACCAAGCGTTCCTCGTACCGCTCCAAGTCACCATTGACGTCATACTTCTTACGGAATAGCCACTTGCATTTCACGACTTGTCTTCCCTTTGGTCGTGGCACAAACTCCCATGTTTCTGATGCCGTCAGGCTGTCCAGTTCGCTCTTCATGGCCGCTTTCTACTCTTCGTTGTCTGGAGCAGCCAAAGTTTCCTGAAGCGTCTCCGGGTCTTTCAAGCTGTGCTTGGCTACACAGCACCCGGGGTATTCTCTTGAACGTATTTCTTTGTTTGCAAGTCTCTCAGAGCGTCTCGGTGACAGAGTACTGTCACTTGTGGCATTGGACGGCTGTTGCATAGCTTGCTCGTTTTTGTCTAATGAAACGGCTGCACGGTCGTTTCGGGCATCGCTATCGCTATGGTCAGCACTATCAGCGTCCTGTGCGTCATCTGAGCTTGCTTCAACTTATAACATTACTGGTTCAACAGTGCTGTCACAAACCTTAGGGCCGGTGGTTGCAGCTTGTACATGCCTGCGTGGGAAGTTATCCTCGTCAAAAGAGACGTCCCTGCTAACGAAGAAGTGGTCTTCGTCGAGATTCCACAGCTTGTAGCCTTTCACCCATTCTGGGTAGCCGACCAGTACGCACTCCTCTGCTTTCGCATCCAATTTGCCCTTCTTCCGCAGCATACCTCGCACGCTCCATGATTTGCTTCCAAACACCCTGAGGCCGTCCAGCTTCACTTCTCCCCCTGTCCACAAAGCTTCCGGCGACTTTCCTTCAATCGCTTTGGATGGATGGACATTTGTTTCTTATATGGCTTGCAGTGACAACAGCGTCAGCCCAAAGCTCCTTGGGGACAGCTGACTCAATGAGGAGGCACCTTGTCATGTCTAGCAGTGTCTGATTCATCCTTTCAGCAACTCCATTCTGCCCAGTTGTGCCAGGGATGGTTAGTTGGTGCTTGATGCCATGCTCAGTCAAGTACTTCTTGAAGTCAGTGCTTGTGTACTCTCCCCCGTTGTCACTACGTAAAACCTTCACTTTTCTGGCGTGAAAGTGTTCCGCCATGCATCTGTACTCTTCGAACCTCTGAAGCACTTCGCTTTTCGCCTTCATACGATACACAACGATGTACCGTGAGTAGTCGTCAGTGAAGGTTACGAAATAACTTGAGCCGCCCTTGGATGGTGCATCGACCATCATTGGACTGCAACGGACTGCTTTGTGATGAGCTGCGAAAGTTTCGACTATGAAGAAGCGTGAACAGTCAAGCCACACCCATTTCTCTGCTTCGCGTGCTACAGTCCACGGAAGAAGTTCCAGCAACAAGCGTGAGGGGTGGTGAAAGTGTCGGGACGAAGGAACTGACGAACGGTGTGTGCGTGCCTAATCACGAAGAGTGTGAAACAGGGCGTGTGGTTTTCGTTAGAAGGACGAAACGTCATACGACACCTGCTTTACTGCTGACGCCACTCGAGCTGGTGCTTACACAAGGCGGCGGTCACAGTAAGTGGCGGAACGACGCGGCTGCGGAGAAACGAAACTGTCGGGAAGATAGGACTGACATTGCGTTGTGCTCTGCAGTTGTGGCGTGAAAAAGAAGAGTATTAGAAGTAGAGGTTGCGCGTTTGCCGAACTAGGGGAAGCCCATTTCTGTTTGGCATTCAGTTCAACATCAAAATGGCAGCATCAGACGAGTTCAGGCTTCCCCAAGTTGGCGGCGGACAACTACCATACCTGTTCTATAAGGGCAAGAGCCGCTCTCGTGCAGAAGGGATGGTGGGAAGCCATCGAATCCGGTTATTCTGAGGAAATGACAGATAAAGAGATGAAGGTAGACAACAAAGCATTGGCCTTTCTATTCCTCGTCGTTGAGGACAATTACCTGGATGACATCGGCGAAAGTAAAACTGCGAGAGAAGCGTGGACGACTCTTGAGGAGATGCACTCGAAGTTTGGACTTCTGCATATACTCCAGGTGATGCGTGATTTCTTCAACGTGAGGATGAAGAAAGAAGAATCAATGCAGAGTTACCTGGGAAGACTCATGGAGCTGCACAGAAAGCTGTCAAGTGCAGGACATGCATTCACCGACAGAGAAGTCACCTTGGTGATGCTTATGGGGCTTCCAGCGGCGTACGAACCGCTCATTCTCAATTTGGAGCAGGACGAAGAGCAACTGTGTACGAAGGTAGTGAAGACGAGGCTGCTCATTGAAGAAAAAAAAAGAAGATGGCAGCCTGACGGCCGCTCGTCGTTTCTTTCGGCTCCTCGCGAAGCTGCCGCATTTTGTGCCCTTCGCACTGTGGCCATGCTGCACACACCACAAAAACTAACAAATTTAGATTCGGCGAAATGCAAAAGGTGCACTGCAGGTGGTTAAGTGACGGGCCTAAGGCTTTCAATTGCCGGTTCTCCGGTGACGGATTTTGCCCACACATCATCACACATTATCTCCCGTGAAATGTGCACCGGTCAAAACTGTTAACAACAAAGCTCGAACGTGTGGCCTTCGATACGCGCAGCGTAGCCTGCAAAAAGCCACCGGCGTGACCAGCGAGATTTAGGTGACGGCGCTGCGGCGGCTTGGCATGTGAAAGATATTGCCGATGCTTCCGTGCTTTGGGGGGGTGGGTGGAGGGCGGGGAGAGGCAAGGTTCGACGCCCACTACCGCCGCTAAAGCCTATATATTAAACGTTATCTTACGCTGATGAACAGTGCAGTCTTGTTTTCACCTTTGGTATGGTTCCGATATAAAAAAACAAGTGGAATGTGGGTCGGGCACAGCCATTCTAACGTGGGTTGTGCAGGAAAAGAGGAAACATAAGCCTCAGATAAAACTTAATATAGGCGTTGGCGGCAGTCGCGGTGAGGGACTTTCGGCGTCGAACCTTGCTTCCCCCCCCCCTTAAAGAAGGAAGCATCAGCAATAGCTTTCACATGCCTAGCTTCTGCAGCACCGTCCGCTAATCTGGCTTGTCCCGCCGGTGGCTATCAGCAGGCTGCGCTGCACGTATCAAAAGCCACAAGTTCGCGAGTTGTTAACAGTTTGAGACCTCTTTAGTCACGAAAGTGGTTAGCAGGCCGATCTGGCCTTGTTCGCCGCAAGCCGCCGTTGATAATCCGTAAAGCGTGCGCCGCTCTGCCTGTGTTATGTTCGGGTCAGAGGGAGTGCGGGGAACAATGACAGCTCAACAGAGCTGCCGTGAAGAAACTGTGTATTTCACGGTAGCTTTGCGCGACATAAGATATTATGAGACAGCTGGGAATCACCGGACGAGGTGAAGTGAAGGCGCCCTCCTGAACGGCCCCAGCCGGGAGCCCTGGACGCTACGCTTGATATTCGAAACAGCACTTGTCGCTTCAAAAGAGGCTTCGCTCGAAGCCGGCTCGATGTGGTATGGGAGGCCAGTATAGGTGGTCTAACTTCTAAAAGCAGTTCTAATTCCGCCGGCGAAAAATCATAGAAGTGTAAGCCAGCCTGTTCGGCCAGAAAAGCGTTGTCCAGGCCGGCCATGGTTTGCACACGTAAAAGCTACCGCTGCCACCGTGGCAGCACCTGGCCGGCATCAATGCCTCGCTCCTACTTTGTGACACATCGGCACATCACGAAAAAAATGAAAGGGAAACGTGAGAAAAAAATACCAGATTGATGTGCTTATTTCTGAGGAAATACCGCATCGTTCCTCGCCTAAGGCCAGACGAGAGAGCGACAAAAGGTATGATCTTTTAGTTAAAACAAAATTTCATTCAGCCTTTACCGTCCCTTTAGTGTGCGTTACCCCATTAGGAGGAGATCATAAAAAGCGTTCGCCGTTAATTATTTTTCCACTTTTCTTGGGGTGTTCATTCCGATGGGGGTATACCAGTTTTAGTTCCGATTGGTGCTCAAGGTTATGAAGTCGAGTTCTTCACTTTCGGTTTCGCAACACGCCCTATTCTCTTTTTCTTACTTTGATTTTTCTCACTTTAATTTCAGCTTCTCAATGCGTCAAGCCTCACAAACCATCGGTTCTAAATAATAACAAGAATTTCAGGCGCTAGCCCAAATGGAATAGATGGACTTATAATAAAATACCTTCGAAAGCCTCGTCAGGCAAATAAAAAATAATAGGGCGGATAGAAAAGGAATAGGTTACATTGTATTCTTGAATGCTGGTGTTTCTGCACAACGGCTAGTTGCAGAACCACCGAAATGTGCACTATACCGAGAAGGCGCTGTGCTCTATGTCCACGAATGCTCGCTGCTAGGGTGAATGTCGTGCAAAGAATAGTACTCAGTGCAATGGCTGTCGCGTTCTTTTTCTGAATTAAAGCAGTACAGGATAACGGCCGATTGCACGTACAACGCCCGTGGCTCTCTGCCCAAAATTTGGACTACGTACCGTCGGTAAACAGAAAAAGTAATTATATAGCGATTGGAGGGGACACAGACCTGCATTTATTACTATAAATGTCTGTGTGTCATTACTTCCGTTCTGCAGCCCTACTTGGTAAGCATGCGGCGATAAAACTTCTATCACCTGACGTACTTTGTGAAGGTGTATATTGTTGGCTTCGAATATATTAAATTTTCGGTATCTGGGGGTTCATTGACGCTCTTCGCCCGCTGATAATTCAAACGTAAGATCCCCGGCGACTACACTACTGCTTCTAATGGTTGTAAGGAGGGGAATAAGGGACCGCCCTGATATGGAGATAACTAATCGTGAGCGGGCGTGAAAATTTGCTCGCAACCATGGCCTGGGAGAACGCGAATAACAGTCTCTTTCGCCATTAAAGAGCAGAAAACGGCAATGTGTCCCTAATGTGGCCCAGTGTGCACAGTACTGCGGGACGTTATTTCTCTCAACCATGCTAGTGCATTCAAACTGCTACTTTTGGTTCTTTTATTACCGCGCTAGGAGGAATCCTTCCCTTGCCATCTGGGTCGTCGTCTGAGAAGCCCGGTGGTATCGTTGGATCTGTGGTGGACACTATCGGTATGTTGAATATCATTGTACTCTTGAAATTTAGCTGTTTTCCTGCACCGGTCCGACGTTTGTGTTTTTTGCTGAAAATGCCAGGTAGGGCAGCCGGATGCGGTTGATCTAACAATCAAATATTTCTTTAAAAAGAAGCTTCAAAAGCGCTTCGTGAACTTTCTAAAGAACCCCAAGCACGCGGTAGTTTCATAAGCGGTCACACTCCTGAAAAATAGAATTTTTAGTTTTTCGGTGACAAACATTTTCCCAATTATGATGGGGAAGTACAGAAGTCACATAAAGTATTTTGTATCTCAAAAATGTTTTCAACGATGTGGGGAAGCACTTACTGATTTTAATGCAGACTCAGATCTCCGGAAGGTCGTTTTTGAACCCGAAATTTGAAGCCTTACCCCACATGCAGGATGCCGTTTAACATCAATTTTTTATCTGTTTTGGTAGCAGGACTCCACGGTGTTTATCCGCTATAATGCGCGAGAAACGCCGCCGTTGCTAATGGTCGTGGCCAATAACAAGAGAACGAAACAGGTTTCATCGTTTGCACCCGTGAAACCTGACGGTTCTGTCCCCAATGGAGTGCAGTTTGGAAATGCAGTGTTTCTTGTTTTTGTTTTCAAAGAGAAAAAGGTGTCGTCACCTCTACTGGTTGTCAAGAAGCAAAACATCACCCTGGCACAGTTTGAGGAGGAGCTCATGACAAAAGAACAATATTTTAAAAAGAGCCGTGAATAATTCCCTAAAAGACGGCAAGCAGCTACAAAATCTACAGGCTGCTTGCAAAAAAAGCGGAAATCAGTTTAAAATGAAGGGAATAAACAACGCTGACCCCAGGCTGCTGTAATAAGCCATCAAAACTGACATCGGTGACTGTGCAGTGTTTCACAAAACACGTGAAAGCACTGACCCCGTATTTGCATTATTATGCAATTGTCGGCGTAAGATAATTTTCTTGTTCCGCACCTGCCGTGTTCCACTGTACCCCTTCCTGTGCTCTCACATCTCTCTCCTTTCCTACCAAACGCAATGGTAGTTTCAACATTTTAGTTTCATTTCTCGGTGTCCACTCCGCCGGCGCTCATTGTACTCGCACCTCTTGTTTTTTGCACAAAGTTGCTCAAGCCGACATATTTGGTTCAGTATTTGTTTTAAAGCAAAGCTTTCTATCTCTACCAGCCAATGGTTCTTTAGTGGCGTGCGGAACAACAAACTTGTAAAGCGTGGGAGCCCGGGACGGGGTGAGGAAAGGGGAGGCAGGAGGCTTTACTCGCGTAGCACTCTAGAGATGGCGCCGCGAATTTGATCAGCGTTCCCCACGCGGGAGTGCCTGCTCGATGGCGGCGGCGTCCGCGGTACGACTTGGTCGTCTACTTCAGCGGCGGTTGTTTTGGCCCTGTTTCGTTGCAGCTTCACGTCCATTGCGCGGTGCCTTCGCACGGCTTGATTAACTTGTTCGACACCACCTCCAGGGTAACCCGCACCCGACGGAATTGAGTGGTCGTACTGCAGACGTACGTTAACGATTGATTTGCAGAACGGGAAAACAAAATGTTGAGACCCCATACAGACATCTGGCCGCTAGAGAAACGTTACCTTTTGCGCACTGCTTGCTAGGAATGGGAAGATGTTTTCTAAATTGGTGATTACCAATTCAGTTGTGTTTAAAGACGTATTACAAAAGCGAAAGTAGTAACAGGTTCTGATAAATAAAATAGGAACTATAAATATTCCCCCAGCTTTCTCGCAATTCTCAAATTTACTAAGCTAACTAGTTTAAATCGGCAGAAATGGGAATCACTAAGCTCACATCCCGAATTGTTTGGGTGTCTGCGTTTGTGTCGCGCGGTGGTGTAGCCCCAAGCTAGCACATCAGGATGGCTAAGTTTCGCTGTCTCCCTTTTCGAAAGACGCTCCTCTCCGTTTTCTTTCTCCCGACCCACGGCCGGGAGCGGCGTCCGGCACGCTAGCCCGGCCGTGGCCGATGCTGCTGCGGCGTTCCGGACGCCGCCCCCGCGAATTCCAGTTAACGGCCCGCAGAATCTCTGGTTTCACTCTTTGTAGAGCCACGTGTGTGAATTCAAGTGACATCGTTTGGAGAATTGTTGTGGATAACGTTTAAACCTTTGAATTCCAACCACCGTCACAGCGTGGATTGGAGCCAATCTTTTTAGATGCGATGCATCTCTTGCTCTGAGGCATGTCCCTCCTGCGTTGGCATCGGCGTCGGCGGCGTCCGCACGCCACCTGCGCATGCGCGACTCTCCTCCGCTCTTCTCTCCGACAGCTGTGCGCAACACTCTCACTCCGTCTCATTATCATAAACAACAGCAGCCTGCGCGCGCTTTGCTCACTTCGCTCCGCTCCCGTCGCGCAAGTGCGCGCATGCGCGACTCTCCTCCTCAGTCTCCCCTCCTTCAGGCGCTGTTTATTCTAAAGCGGGTAGCGCGCTGCGGCGGTTCAGTCAGCGCTCGCTCTCGTTCGACTTCGCGTCACTTTGCTTGACGACTGCGGGCTTGACTTGATTCTTCCGATGAACACGTGATGGAAGTGACAGTCCTTTCAGCGAGTGGACTGCCGCAATCCAATACCAGCGTCAGTCCAAACGCTCCCCCCTGATGCGTCGCATCACATCAGGGTTCCCTCGCGGGAAGATGGGCGTAATTTTTTATTATGCCCGTCAAAGGAACTAAGGGAGTATGTTGAAGTTCGTTTTCCAGTTTCCCATGTGTAAGCTAACCGACCACACTTCTCTAGCTACAGCCGTTTATGTTCCTGTACTGTAGTTTCCTTCGTTCCTTCTGTAAAGTACCTTTGTTGTAGCACGTTGTAGGAGCAGCAGTCCACGCAGAAGTCACCTAACCTTTTCGGCTAATGTACGCAGCCTGAGGCATTACAGTTGGCTGTTTGCACGCTGCAAGAGACCACTTAAAGCACGTTTTGTTTGTGCTCAAAAGTGGCTCGCCAGGAGTTACAATGTTACAAATCCATTGAACATCGCCTGTCATGGTTACTCAAACCAATTTGATTGATTCAAAGCAGATTATATAGCCCAAATCGGTCCGCAGATTTGCCGCTTATCCTTTTCATACCATTTCAAAACACGCTTTCTAGCCATATTACCTTTTTAGTGCGGTACCGTTAGCTAGCACATTGGGTTACATGTTGCTGTGCAGGAAACCTGCGCAGAAGTTCTCGCTCGTCAATCTCAGCTGTGCGAAATGAGTTCTGTAAAGCGTGTGCGCCCCTTGCTTCAGCATTATTACGAAAAGAAAAGAAGCGCGTGGTCGGCGATGAATGCGGCAGCTGTTCGGCACTGGGGCCCCTGCTGCTCTTCATGCCAAGCGACGCTGCAGTCACCGCCATACCAGTGCGGTCTGCGTGTCTCAAAACACGGAACACTCAGCAGTGTTCAATGCTACATCAGGTATGCGCGTTCCCTGTGCATACAGTGGGCTCAGATTTTCTTGGGATCTTTTTTTAGAAGTTTAACACATTTGAGTTTGTGGTCCTGCTCTCTACGGCCGTCCAGAAATGAGGCACACTGTGGTTGAGTACAATGAGAAACTCTTGACTCACATCCTCGTCCGGGCGTACACACGCAAACCAGCCAAGAACACTCTGTCCCTCCCGAGTCCGAGTCCCCGCGCGCCGTTCTTCACCACCACCGCCCGCTCCTTCACCCCGCTAGCGCCATCCCTCGGGGGCCGGCGTCTCCAAGCCTTGCGGCCCGGTAGCCGCACGGCAGGCGAGGAGGGCAAGGGAAGGGAGGTCGCGGCGAGGGGCTCCGGGCAACACCCTCTAGGCCAGAAGTTGTCGAGCCAAGGCGCTCCCCACAAGTTTTATAGAAAGCAGCCAGCTTCGCCTAATTTTAATAGCTGCCTAATTAATAACTGCAGAAACCTTGGTTTTAAGCCAATGTTGCTACAGGGGGTGACTGAGGCGATCACTACAAAACTACCTGACAGTAAAACATTGTTACGAGCAGCAAAGGTAGTGGACAATTCCGCATAGCCCCCGGGGTCCCACCATTGACGACGATGGAGCAGTGGATGACACGGACACACTGCTATAGCTATAATGGGTCTATAAACAGATCGCATCGGTATGTGCCAACAACGCTTCATCATCAACCATCGTTCGTGTCGTGTTCGTCAGGGCCGAATGTAGCACCTTGAATATGCTCACTGCTGTGTTACTATTGCGACTATATAAAACCCACCTCAATATATGAAAACTCAGAAATAGCCCTCGTTATCTATTCGTGAATAAACTTCAACTAGACAGTGGACAGCGCAATGGCTGGATGTCGCGTTGTATTTTCTAAAGGTATACGCGGTAGAGGTATGCTGTTGAATGCGCGGCATAGGAGGAGAACTCCTTGTCTTGGTAGATCACGGGAAATAAAAATATATCACCTTCGTGAAGCTTGCGTGTAGTGACATGTATTCAGATAATTTTTTCTATTGATGTATCTGGGTGACTTATCGGCATTAAAATGCACGTAATCATGGCGCACTGCTTGAAGGGGTGGGTGTGTATCTTGTAATCTTGTGAAATGCTTGCAATCAGCCGAATTAATCACTTCTGTGTTTGGTGCTGTATCCTGTATAAAACCCGATACACACAAAACACAGCGGATATTTAACCGTGGGTAGTATTTTTAGTCCTATCTGTTTTTTTCTCAGAATCATACAAATGTCGGCTGGCACTGAATGCTGCCAAGCAAATGCGTGCTGCCCAAATATATTTTGTTTGTCCACATTTTTGCGGTCCAGGAGGAATTCTTCCACATGCCCCTAATGCGACATCTGACAAGCCAGGCGGTCTCGTTGGTTCGGTCATGGACACTATCGGTATTGAAATTTCCTTCACACTTTTCTGTCTGGCTTTTTTCTCTGTGCAGTAACGCCGTTGTTGCTTTTCGGAGACAAAGTGACACTTCCATAAGCCGGCTCCATGAATGACATCGCTCATTGTACAGTCTGCCGCAAAAGTTTGCGGGATGTGGAGTGCGTGGCGGAGCGGCGGATATCTGCACTGCTGCGACATCTGGCGCGACATACCAACATGTCGAGGCTCAAGAATTTGCACGCCAGATGCGCTTTGTGCATGCGTGCCCTTCGTTTTCAAGAATCTCTGGTCCCTCGCTTCCCCGTAACGTACTTTTGATGTTCTCGGCAGGTGCTTTGGTGCCACGCGACTACCGCCGCGGGTGTGTTCTCGCTGTTGCAAAAAGACGTAGTATCGTGGCCGCCTTTTGAGCGGGGAACACTTTGTCATGATATAGTCTATCTACAAATTGAAGTTCCGGTCTAAGCCAAAAGTAATTACAAAGTGCTGTTACAGGCTGAGCACCGAAGAAAACTGCATGTGGCAACTAGGGGTGTTGCGGCAAAGCCAACTTCGCGGTCAATGCTGTCTGGATCTCAATCTAAGGTGGCTATTTTAAACAGTCCTTCTGAAACTGGATGCTAGCACGACCATGTGTTTACGGTGAGTTTCTTTTACTCTTCACGATTAGGTCGGAGACATGGTAGTTTTCAATACTGCAGATTTTCTTTCTGCTGTCATAGCATGGGCTTGTACGGAAAGGAAACATACAGTTCCATGTTTGTCCTTTAGAATATCATCCAGAGAGCATTCCCCATCCCAATTTACAAACATATTTGTTGTTGAACTTGTACTGTGTCGAGCTGCACTGTCCACCCTTCTTCACGGAGTGGAAGGGAACTCAGTTTTTTCCCATTTTGTTTCGACGAACATCAATTGTGTGGTACGCCATTTACAGTCAGCACACCTTCTCGCCATCAAATAGGGAGCCTTGCGTATGAAAATACATATTTGCTATGCACGTAACAGTTCCAAGTTTCCCTTCAGTTATGCAGAGGCTCGTAAAAGTGGCCTTCAGTGATTTATCTGCGAAATGTATTTCCATTTTTCCATCCTTGTGCCAATTAGCATTACTTCGTTGAAATACTTACATTAGATTGACAGCTACTGAGCTTTCACCGTAAAGTTGCCTTTGCCACAACACATCTGGTTGATTCACGCATTTTTTTTAGATAACAGCCTGTAACAGCTACACTCTAATACATTAATGTTCGACGAGAGCATAACTTTCTAGATAGCATATTTCAGACAAAGCTTATCCCCGCGAAAAACGCGGCCGTGAGCTAAGTCTCGCGGTAATCGTGGCCGTCGCCAAAGCGACGGCCACGACTATTGAAACGATGTCACGGAGAGCGAGGGTCAAGAAATCCTTGATAATGAAGTAAGGGCAGGCATGCACGAAGCACGCCAGGCGCGTAGGTCTCTTGAACCTCGATACGGGGAGCTGTGGCGGCAGATGGCGCAGCAATGCAGAATTGCGCCACTCCGCCGCACACTACATACCCGGAAACGTCTGCAGCCCACTATACCATTCAGCACAACGACTTGAGAACACTGCACTACAGAGACAAAAACCAAGCTTTTGGGTTAATTATGTTCTTCGGTTTCATTGAATTTTTTGAGAGGAAGAACGCATAAAATGCGTTTTAAGTCGTACATCGGCGTATTCAAACGCTTCTATTATATGCAACGAGATGGCAGTATACCATACCGTAACTAGCCAGGCTCTTGAAGAAATTCCGTACACGCACGACGAGCCAGTAGAAAGTGCATTGTATATTGCTTATAAGCAGTGAGTACAAAATTACGCAGTCCAACCTCCAGTATTTATGACTATCATGCCTCTCAATGTTGCGTATCTTAAGAACAGCAAACGGCAAGAGAGCAGCGGCATAACAGCACGTTTTGTAACAGCACAGCGACACACCTGCTTACGACAAAAGAGTCCACGTCACAATCTCCGAGGGACAGCCTAATGTGGGCTATACAGCCCGCTTATGTTTCACAAAACATAAAGAAAAATATATTTAACACTTCAACACCATCAAAACTTTTCAGATCGGGAAAAATTTTTTTCTATAGGCCAGTCGTAACAGTTCCTTTCCCCCTTATGCAAAGCATGCTTCAATTCTTTCGCGGCTTATGGGTGCACATTCTGATCTATTAAGTAGACACAGCTGTTAGATAAACAGACTTATTCGTTTTTTTTTTTTTTTTACATTGGCGCTGTCTACATCCACAAATAGGTTTTAATACTTTTACTCAACACAAAACCGGCAACAATGTTGCTACTGCAGCGGTGCCTTTTCGCTGAAATTTGGCCCATGCCATGCCAAACGTCCAGGCCGTGAAGTTGTGGCTCTCTCGTGCATGGCCTACAATGCGCAATCAATGTATTTGTGTCTAAAACATTTTATTTCTTTTTGTAGCCGTCATTTTTTCTCAAGAGTTTAAAACAAACTGAGGTCCACAGGAAAATTTATAAATGCATCGCTTCTTTTTATATTTCCATCATTTATTCGTGGAAATCATGCTGAGGGCAATGAGGTGCCCTATTCTGCATTTTGTAAACCTTTTTGCTCTTTTTGCACTTGTTAAACCATTCAGAACATACAAGATATTGCGAATTTTCAAAGTAATTAACAAATAAATCCACAATCTACTTCAGCCGGTAAATTATTTTTTACTGAATTTCACCATTGTGGACACTTTGAAAAATATATTGACATTCAAAAAAGGAGAAATGTGCGATAAAGGGTTTGTCGAAATTTGAAAAATTCCTTTTCCGGCCCATATTCACCCCTCAATTCCACATTGTTGTGCCAGTAGTACAAATATCAAATACAAGGCATTCATTAGCACAAATCATACCAGTTTATTTCAAAAAGTGTAATCGGAACAGTTTTTGTTGCAGAAGAGAAAATAATCAATTTGTGCACTGACAGTTCGCCACGTTGTTTCACAGAACGTCTTTTCTGCACGTCATGGGTCTGCCTTCATGAATTACGCGCGAGCCAGCGGCTTCGTTCTGCAGGATTACGTCTCCCTGGAACTGCATTTCGTAGCGTCAATGCAGGATAAATGGAGAGTTCTCGCGTTGGACGAAAACGGGCAAACTTGAGCTAGCGGGGCTGCGCCCATTCTATCAGTATAGCGGTGAGCTCGCGTAGGGTGCACACGGGTGCGCGTGACCGGCGGTACTGTTAGAGCAGCCTACTGTGTGATGCACGAAGCAGCACGCATGCGCTGTGCGTGTCCAGCTAGGCTATGCTTTCAGCGCGTACATCGCGTCATCGGAGCGTCTGAGCGTCGTCTGCTAACTTCAACTTGCGTGTAGCGGCGAAAAAATCGGCCGGTGTAGAAATACCTGGAAGCTGGAATTCACAAGAAAGTGCTTTTCAGTCAGTGGCTATTCGTTTATTAGCATGAATGCAACGCAATCGGTTCGCCACATAGAAATTCGCCAGCTTGCTTCAAGCAGACTCGATAGAAAGATGACGCTCATTTTAATAGCACCTGTTTTTTGTAAGTGGTTGCCACTGAAACCGAAACAGCACATGCGCACAATGTTTATCGGATAATGAATTGAGAGCTTGAAGTTAACTCGGGAAAGACAACCTCGACGGTGGAAAAGCACCTCTATAATTTTCCGCCAAAATATCTGCTGTATTCCGGCCAAATAGCTGCGGAACTTCTGTTGCTATCGTTGTACGGCCATACTGCGTAATATATACCAAGAAGTAGGAAAGGCAGGCTCATGTGGACGTCTTGAGCAACCCAGGCCAGTTGTGCGAAAACAAACAATATGGTCCGAATACCTATGATCTTATTACCTTGAAGTAAGGCTCTGTCAGCGGCACATCCCAATTGTCCTCCAAGCATCCGAGCTTTCCAGCCGTCTCCAATACCTTCACGTCCACATGGTCTTCGGTGGGACTATTTCCTGTGAACCGGTTGTCACGAAACTTTCGCTTCGTTAGCCTTTTTAGCTTTGACTTGATTACGTTTTTTTTTATTTAACGTTCAGCCTATGTTATTACTGTTCGTTCTAAGCATAATACCTATAAAAATGGCGAGCCTGGTAGCATTCGCAGCGGGAGCATAAAGCACGCGCAGAGGTAAAAACAATGACGCCTGTTGGGTCATAGATACCCCTTACGGAAATTTAGAGCAACGTTTAAGAAGAGGACGCCTTACAAATTGTCTGTGAATAATCTTTTACATATCATAGTAAAAGATATGAAGTGTTCAATATATGCTGCTAATATTGGCTGTGTTATCAGTTTCTTTTACCGCGCCAGTTTAGTTTCGGTTTCAGAAACATTCACTAGGTGTTAGAAAACTGGCTATAACATTTGAACTAAGATAGGAACATGATTGTTTCTGCAGGACATATTGGGATGTTTGGGGGCTCTCAAAATGTAACAAAGAGAAATTGTATTTTTTTTAATAGAAAACGTCTTTTCAAAGGTTGCATACCTTCAGCATGTTCGTATAAGGATCGCGTATTCCAGGTCCAACGCGAGACACTATTAGGAGACGACGCGCAATACAGCAGAAGACGGGCAGACGCTTCGAGTCCGCGACGCGCGCGCTGAAAGCAAAATCTTCTCGACGTGAACAGCACATGCATGATGCTGCGCGGAGCTCATGGTAGGCTGCTCCTATATAGGGTGGTCCGACGATAACTGGAACACTTTAAAAATTTTTTCCGGAGCGAATCGCCGCTCTGTTCGTGCTCAAGCTTCACACGGAGGTCGCATTTTGTGGTCTATCTTGTTTGACACCAGAAACAGCCACGGTACTTACCTGGTCATTATAAAATTATATAACAACGATTTCCGCCTATGGGAAAATTGGGGCTGATTTTGGACGTAACAGCCAGCGCAAGTTGATCTTGGAACGATGGCGCAACCCGGGGTATTCAGAGCGAAACGCACGTTTGGGATTCATGGTAGGAAGGAGCCAAATGGTGCAGCAGACGACCAGAAAAGACACCGAGGAAGGAGCCAAATGATCCAGCAGACGATCAGAAAACCCGCTTTCACATTTTCTGATCTGAATGGGAACCACCGCTAGCTCCACGTTGTACTTTTCCCTCCAACACGCGAACTATCCCTTTTTCCCGTATTGACGCTACGAATTTCAATCGCAGGGAAAGGCAATTTTGCGGCAGGCAGCCGCTAGCTCTCGCGACTTTCATGAAGGCAGGCGCATGCCGTGCAGAGAAGACGCTCTGTGGAACAACGTGGCCAACTGTCGGTGTACACATTGAAAAAAGTTCGCTGCTAAAACAAAAAACTGTCCTAAAAAAACTTTCTGAAATAAGTGCGATGATTTTTACTAGTGAATGCCGTACATTTGATATTTTTACTACGAGCACAACAATGCTGGATTTTTTGGTAAATATCGGCCGGAAAGCAGATTTCCCAACTTTGGCATTTTTTCTCGAACATTTCTCCTTTTTGGGTGTCAATACATATTTTTCAGTTGTGTCCACAATGGTGAAATGCAGTAAAAATGCTTCCCTTGTTCGGAGGGTGTGCTTTTATTTGCTAAAATAGTTTGAAAATGCGCAACATCGTGTACACTCTGAAAGGCGTAACGTGTGCGAAAAAATAACGCACAAATATATTTAAAATGCTGTATAGAGCAGCTCGGGGCCTGAACGTAATGTCAAGGGAAGAATGGTGATGATTGAAAAAGAATCGAGTTTTTTTTCACAGACCCATGCTAGCTTTAAACCCTGGAGATGGAAGGGTGGCCAGAAATAGAAATATTTCGAGCAAAAATGCTTTCAGGGGGCATTGCGCGTCATGCAAGGATGAACCATATTTTTTTACTGATGAAATCCGTGATGCCCGACTTTACGACTGGGACGTTTGGCCTGGAATGACCGAAACTGGAAGGGGCGAAACACCTAAGGGGCTCGGGCTGTCGGCCCTTCATATCGTCGTTGCAACGGTCGTCTCATGCAGTCAGGGTACCCAAACCCTGAGACACTCGGTAGCACCTCACACTGGAACTTAACGCGTACTAGAGAAAACACCGGGACCCTCGTTTTCTCCTTGCGCTGGAACGCTTCGGGCATCAAAGACACGAGACTTTTACAGCAAACCTGTGTATCTCTACCCCCAACCGCTTCGTCTCTGTGTGCAAAAACGCCAAGGCGCCAAGAATACACGTATACATGGCATGCTTCGCCCCTTCCCAGGTTTCACGTTGGTGAAAATGGCCCGGGATGTTTTGTTTATTATTTGAAGTTTTTATAGTACTTCTATTTGTTTTGATTGACCTCTGGACTCAAATATAGTTACAAATAATCAGTTTTTAACAACAGTACCTTAAAATTAGAATATTCCAGCATGCAATCGGGTGAATCCGTTTTCTGTTGTTTGGCTGCAGTGTTTAAATCACAGAATTTTGAAGAAACTATTCCTGCTGTCACTCACGCTGTCTCAGTGCAAACTATTATGGCGTTCTGTTTTGCCCTCTGTTAGGCGTAGCACTGTGATAAAGCTTTCCTGTTGTGTTGTTGTTTACGATTTTCCGGCGCTTTTTTGCACCGTGCCGATATGAAGTCTTGCTTGTTTGTCAATGCTGTTCTTCCATGGTGCCCTGAATATGGTGAAGGCTGTACAAGCCGTTTCCTAGCAGCAATATTTTCGAAAAGAATTAAACAGCAGAAGTTGGTTACTGTAATCGGCATGACAATTCTATTTTATGTACCCCGGTATACAAGCCTGCGCAATATCCGGAACTATGAAAACTTTAGACACGTCAGTAAGGATACTTAGCTTTAGCAAGCGAGAGGGGCTTTAATTACAGTGGAATCCCGCTGACACGTCCTCCTGACTTACGACGACCGGCTTGTTACGACGGACCACCGCGGTGCCGGCAAACACCCCATAGAAATAAAGCATTAACAACACCGACCACATGACGCTCGCCGGTGCACTGTGTCCGCTCAGACGGTGAACCCTGGAGAGGATAAATGGGCGTTTTCCCCATTATTTATACCGCTTCGCCGCCTCGTCCTGACCTTGGTTTATTCTGAACCTCCGTTTGGCGCTCATTACTGGGAAAAAGTCCGCATGCGGGCCAGACAACTTGCTGAACAGACGCAAGCAAGCAAGCGGCTACTCGTCAGTGGGAGGTAACCTTCGACGGGCCCACGCGGCAGCAGCACGCCAACGCGCCAACTGCGAGAATTCGAAGTTCAGGTGGAACGCGGACCATGAATTTTAAGCTCCCATCAAGCCGCCGACGAAAGCGCAAACATACAACGCAACCACACGGCGGTGACCGAAAACACTATTTACCCGCCCGCTCTATCCAAGTTCTTCCTTTTACGGTGGTCTCTCTCCCCAAACCTCAGCTTTCTGCTTACCAGCATCCTTCAATGCCGCGTTGTCACTCCGCTTCTTTCTTTGCTAGGGCGCCTAGATGCACGTATGTCCACCGCGAAGTTGGAGAAAACGTATACAGTTATTTTGGGTCACTCGGTGGCCGCCGCAGCAAGTCACTACAGGAAGGCCGCGCCAAAATTTTCGCGTCAACACGATTTATTGGCGAAGTTTGAATCAACTTATCAATTTCACGTTGTTCGGTCCTGTGGGAACAAAAAGAGCTATGTGTTGAGCACAGGACCGCTGAAAGGGTGTCTCCACACTGTACGCGCATGCCGTATTTTTTTCATCTCCGCCTTGCTTTATCGTTCATTTCGCTTAGACTTGCAGTTTTACACTCGAACAAATTACACGCGGTATAAACCGTCGAAAAACAGCCTACACAAGTGTCTGAGCCCTCAGCTGCTCTCTTTCTTGTTTATGTTTTGTTGCTGCTCTAGAAGGAATTCTTCCCGGCCATTCTGCTACGTCGTCTGGTCTCGTTGGGTCTGTGGTGGACACTATTGGTATGCAAATTTTTCGGCATGACTCCTCTCTCAATTCGCTTGACCACGTCTGCCTAGCCTCGGTTATGCAAGCCGCGGGGCTGGCGTGCGATACATAGCTCCGCATGACGTGGGGGAGGTGGCTGCAGGGGTGTCGCATAAAGCGCGACTCTTGGCTGGCGGGCTAGCTCGGACGCCGTGTAGGGGAAGGGGGAAAAACATAGGTGTTTCTTTTATTTTAAAGTTGGGATTTAAACTAAATTTTCGCAAATCACGCGAGAACGCGCACGTATCCCACCTTTCGTCAGATACCGTGTAGTAGGCTGGAAGTTATACGCACCCCGGTCGTACGCCACCCCGGTCATACGACGCTTGGTCGCGGTACCTTGAAAGTCGTATTATCGAGTTCCACTGTATGTGAATTACGCTAATACTGTTAAAACAGTAGCTAATAATCATCAACAGCTTATTAGGTCCACTACAGAACGAAGCACTCTCGCTTTGGCCTCCATCCACTCCTGTCCTACGCAGAGCGAGTACATTCTTTGTCTCATATTTTATTCCTATTTCATTTCATAATCAAGGTTATTCCCTTCCCCTTTTTATAGACCCGTCTCTAGGTATAGGTTAGGTTATCCAAAGGGTCTACTGTGTTCTCCTGCCTAAAAATGTGCGCCAATATTCTTCGCTTTTTGTTGCAACGGACAATCGTCTTCGCATTCAGAAAGTTTGTTTTATTTTTTTAGTTGTTTTTTGTACAATGCGTTAAAAAATTACGTCGTGCCACTTGACGTGCTTTTTAAAACACGTTACGAAAACGCTACTCCAATACGGAAAAACCATGTTTTTTTTTTATTTTAGCCTTGCTTCTGGTATGTTGCGCTATATCCGACGAGCAAAATACACGCGTTGTAAAGCGTCGAAAAACAGCGTACGCAAGTGTATAACCCGTCAGCTGCTGTCTTTCTTGTTTATGTTTTCTTGCTGCTCTAGGAGGAATTCTTCCCGGCCCATCTTCTACGTCGTCTGACAAGCCAGGTGGTCTCGTTGGGTCTGTGGTGGACACTATTGGTATGCAAACTTTGCGCCATGACTTCTCTCTAAATTCGCTTGACCACGTCTGCCTAACCTCGCTCGCCCAAGCCGCAGGGCTGGCGCGCAATAAATAGCTCCGCACGACATGGGGAACGTGGCTGCACGGGTGTCCCGTAACGAGCCACTCTCGGCTGGCGGGCTAGCTCGGACGTCGTGTAGGGGAGGGGGGCGAAACATAGGTGTTTGTTTTATTTTAAACTTGGGATTTAAGCTAAACTTCCGCAAATCACGCGAGAACGCGCTCGTATCCCACCTTTCGCCAGATACCATGTACTAGGCCGGAAGTTACCCGCACCCCGGTCGTACGACATCCCGGTCATACGAAGCTTTGTCGCGGTACCTTGGAAGTCGTATTATCGGATTCCACTGTATGTGAATTACGCTAATATTGTTAAAAAAGTGGCTAATAATCATCAACAGCTTATTAGGTCCACTACAGAACGAAGTACTCTCGCTTTGGCCTCCATCCACTCCTGTACCACACAGAGCGAGCACATTCTTTGTCTCATATTTTATTCTTATTTTATTTCTCAATCGAGTTAATTCCCTTCCCCTTTTATAGACCCGTCTCTAGGTATAGGTTAGGTTATCCAAATGGTCTACTGTGTTCTCCTGCCTACGTATGTGCGCCAATATTCTTCTCTTTTTGTTGCAATGCACAAACGTCTTCGCATTCAGAAAGTTTGCTGTATTCTTTTAATTGTTGCTCTTTGTACAATGCGCTGGAAATTACGTCGTGCCACTTGACGTGCTTTTTAAAACACGTTACAAAAACACTTCTCCAATTCGGAAAACCATGTTTTTTTATTTTTTAGCCTTGCTTCTGGTATGTTGCGCTATATACGACGAACAAAATACACGCGGTATAAACCGTCGACAAACAGCGTCCACAATAGTCTAAGCCCTCAGCTGCTTTCTTTCTTGTTTATTTTTTGTTGATGCTCTAGGAGGAATTCTTCCTGGCCATCCTACTACGTCGTCTGACAAGCCAGGTGGTCTTGTTGGATCTGTGGTGGACACTATTGGTACGCGAATTTTGTGCCATGACTCATGTTTTTCCCACCGCTAAATGCGGGTCCACTTTTCTCACTGAACCGATAATGCTTTTAAAGGGACCTCAGTAAACATTTCGTCTCGCCGTCAAAGCCTCTGAAAACTACTTTGATAAACAAACACTTCGATATGTGTTCGTAACTCTGGAGATCTCGAACGTCTTATAATTTGAACTACGCATAAACCTGCGTGTAGGAGTGAAAAATTGCTCTACAGCACAAAGGTCATTGCAAAGAATGTCTTCTCCGCATGGGAACCAACAGCAATAATGCCCGCTTTTTAGTTCTTAAGTCGAAGAATGCACTGCCGACAGATAGTAACTAGAGGAATAGCGGGAATAGCACCGAGAATAGGAAGTACTCGTAATTACTGCCTACAACACGTGTACCCAGTAAAATGGCACGCAATTCCTCTCCGCAAAATAATTGCCACAGGGAGTGGTTAAGATTCCGCTTACCATAATTTTAAACGGCGAATTTTTCAGGTTACTCGAGATAAGTGAAATATCGAAATCGGTTATCGGTAGCGTGTGCTATATACCCATTGTATTTTGACGATGTGGGAACCTGTATTGCGCTTGCAACATGCGTTTTTTTCCTTGTTTTGATATTTATGTTACTGTGTGAAAAGTAACTGTTTTGCACTTATGTCGTGTTTGCTTTGAAGCGAGTTCAATACTACTTTATTTGTTGTTTGTGTTTTTGCCTTGTTTCGACTCCATTGCCGCCACACTAGTGGTGGCAGCCGCACCGTCAAGATGCTTCGCGCAGTTTTTTGTGGCTGCTCCATTCTTGTTCTCTTAAATACGGGAAAATAACATTGATTTCATATGATTTCATTTCAATAGGTTCTCTGTTGGCCAACACCGCGTGTTCAACGGTACTTTTTTCATAAATTTTGTTGTCTATGTAGGAGGGATTCTTCCTCACACACCTGATTCATCGACTGACAAGCCAGGTGGCCTGCTTGGTGGCCTCGGTACGTGATTGTTATTTTATCCTTAGACTGTGAGTCTTTTGTCCTAGTCAACATCATCAAATTTTTTTCATTGAAGAATTAATGGTACCTGCAGTGTTAAATAGAACATCATATAGGTCGACATGGCGCGTTCGAAAATCACCCTAACTTAATCTACTCCACTACAGCAATGTTTAGTCTTGTTGTTCCTTACGTTCCTACGCATTTTAGGACATAAACGAAGGAGGGGGCAATAATCAACGTTTATGAGCAACTCTATGAGTTCCGTTGTGGGAGGCCTCCTTAAGCCAGGAAGCCCATGTCCTTGACCAACCGGTGGGCCTTGTCCGCCAGTCGTTGCCGCTCTTCAAAGCGTGAGCTGGCCAGCTGGTCCTCCCAATGCTCCAGGGTGGGGTTTGGTAGGTTAGTGATGGTGAATGCCAGCACTCCAGGACCAATGGTGAAGAGTTTTGGATGTGGGACAGTCTTGACAAGTGAACGTGCACGTTTTTGGGTATATGACATGGATTAGTGTTCCGTGGGGGTAGGTGTTAGTTTGCAGCTGTCTGAGGATATGGCGTCCTCTCTAGTCACCTCGGTGTGTGGTGATGGGTTGATGCTGCACTGCAGTCAGTAGTGGAGGAGCATATCCGCGTATCTTCTTGGAATGCCGTCGCTGGAGGTAATTGATTGGTCTGCCAATGATTGGAAGGAATAATATTTTTTCGACAGTGAGAATGTTTGAATAATAAACGACACCAAATAATACGGCCAGCACCACTGCTGCAAGCGAAGTCCCTGGATGCATTATGTTCCTATCAGAAAAATAGGTGCGTAGTGAATTGATTGCTTGTTACCTATAGGTGTATGAAAAAATATCTTCTCAGTTAAACCGGTGATAATCCAAACTTACGTTATCCTCTTTGTGGAATAGTAGCCACTGGGTTATTAGACGGGATATGCTTGAAGCTTAGGCGAATGTGGCCGTGCAGTTAGTTGGCAGTAGAGCCAAGGCCATGGAGCCTTTGTCTCGAGCTATCGATTCGAGCCTAGGTCTCGAGGCCGTTCAGCCTTTGTCAAGGTGCCGAGAAAAAAAATGCTGACCTATCCACGGTGGGAGGTTTTGAAAAAAGCGTTACTGAGAGAGTCTTGACAACATCTCTCAGAAGTATGTTTACCTCCGGTACAGTCCTGCACCAGTTGTGACAACGAACGTCAGAAACGGCTTATAAAATAGTATTCAGAGAATCTGAGCCACCTTCATAAATTATTAAAATAGTGAGGTTCAACCTCTGGAAAAATTACAAATTTTAGACACCATTGTTGAGCAGGCCTCAAACGTGAGGACATATTTGCCGCAATGCCTTTTATTTAGACTCATTTATATTTTACTGTTATTTTGACAGGAAAGTATAATTCAGAACGTAACAGTCGGTTCGGCCAAGCTCTGTGAAACTCTACATAAAAAGCAGTCCGCTAATTCTAACACGAGTGGGTTCTTGTACGGATGGTTCAAAGCAGGCGCCCCTGCACCGTCTTCTTGGCGCCTGACAAATGGCCAGCAAAAGACTCCGCCCTACTCATGCGGCTGCGGCCTTTCCAATCAGAGAGAAGAACGAAAATACAACGTAAAAACGATATAAAACCCCCGCGGAATACGTTTCGGAAGATGTATTTTGCGGAAAACATCAGTGCGGACGTGAGTGCAGTGGCGTATTGTGTGCTGTTTAAGACATCAGTTTTAGGTCAGAAGAGCCGAACTTGTCGCTGCCGCTGATAGCTAGAAGAGGATTACTCACCAGTGCGGTCGTTCGCTAGGAAGTCATGGCGGGATGGAATGCCACCCATCTATTCTTCAGTTTTGAAGAAACTGAAGAAGAGATCTTCCGCTACATTCGTTCGATAAATCAGGAAGATTTGGCTTCCGCCTTGAAGGACAAAGGGCAGACTGCTGCAGTCACCAACTTTTGAACCCTGAAATTGTTTGCATCGTCTGGAGTACCCCAACCGCAATGTGCGGATGTTATTCTTCACTTTTCTTAGTTAGAAGTTACTGTCATTCGAACTGGGGTAGCGTTTACTTGTGATTCAAGTTTACAAGGTTCTGCTTTGCGTGAAATTTATAATTTGCCAATTTTTTCTCACTAACCACTAAAAAATTACTGCGCTTGATTTGCAAAGTATACGCGCTTTACAGGCGTTTGAATTTACATGATGGCTGCACGTCCGCAGCTGTCAGAAAGGGGAAACCGATGCGGCGCAGAGAATTCTGCAGGCTAAGCAACAGGGCAGGATGTTGTACTTTTCGCTGCCTTCAGTTTCGTCCTCTTTCTAAGCACCCTATTAAAAATGAACGTCGTCGGTGTTTAATGTTGGTGGTGTTCTGAAAACTCCTGCTGTGACAAACTCCCATGTTTACTCCAGTGGCGTTAAAATGCCTCAATAGTTCCTCAAAGTTGTGATAGGGTTTCCTGAAAGTGTGACGTAACACCGGGCGTTCTCTCAGGCATAGAAAAGACACTCCTTTCAGTTTATATGCATTGTCCGATACTGCAGTTTTGTGTATTCAAAATTCTAGTTCCATCCACAGGAACGCTGCAATATTCAATCGGTAAACGTATAGCTACGCTATGGGAGCAGTTGATTTTTACAGCGCTCATACAACAGAAGAGAAACGCAAAGAAAAATGTCAATCAACGAGTGGTGTTCATGCTTTAGTATAACATCTCCGTGCTTCCCTGCGATGCGTGCACCTTGCCTTAGTAACTTCAGATTATTGTTTAGTGGGTTGTACTTATTCTGTCTAACTATATCTCTTAACATCTTGCAAACTATTCGAAATAGGTAAAGACATGCTCACGAGATTACATACTGGTTAAAGCCAAATGACTGAATGCTGCGCTGGTAAAGTCCAATGGTCAGCGATACCAAACAGATATATCAGCCGCCTGCCCCTGTGCAGTTTTTTTTTGTAACGCACTTAAAATATCCCCAGGTGTTCATAATTAATACGGAGGCCTGCACTACGGCGCGCCTCATAAACTGATATGCTTCGGCGCTTTAAACCCCGTAATCAGTTTTTTTTGTAACGTACGAATGCAACATGATTGACCAGGAGGCGTAGTCCACTGAGCTAGGCAGTCGCACAGCTTGCAAAAAAGTAAACTGTGTGTTCTGTTCTTTTTGTTGGCAGGAAATGATTGAAATGCAAGGGTCATTTTTAGTTTTATACCAGTTTCTATCTCTTTAAAGACAACTCAGAAAGCTTTGCCGGGAGTGGAAGCTTCCACCAATACCTCAAGGCATCCTGCATCAGCCCAGTCGAAATTGAGCATACCTTATTTCCGCTCGACATCAATTTGTGTGTTCAATATCTATAACGTTAAAACAGTTTAAAGAACGTATAAGCACGTGCACAATATTCAATGGCACAAACCGGTTGTTCTGGCCTAGTCGTACGCAAAGTGGGGCTTCGTTTACAAATTTTAAAGCCTTATTCTCTTAACTGTGGATGCATGTAAGGGCATTACAGGATGCAGTGCCATCAAGTGGAATGTCTCTCTCTTGTGACATCACTGAAATGGGGTTATGTTATCAGGGGACTGATAAAAGGGGTCGTACCGACCCGTTTGCGTAAATATTCCAGACATCGAATAGCTCGCTTGTGTCCAATTTTTAACAGCTTAAGCAAATGTTGTGTAGGGTAATTAAGGGGGACAGACCTGTGATGTCCTTGTCATGGTCGCTGTGGTAAACATAAACTGTGAGCGGAAAATTGCATGTTGAAATATTTGGTGCATGAGGAAAACATTACGTGATTTTTATCTAAGCTCCTTTTAACATCGCCAGCTGCTTGAGCAAAGTCGGCATTACTAATGGGACGACGTAAATTAACACAGCTCTCCGCATTACCTTCCTGCAATAAGTACGAATCCCTCTTTAGGGCAAATCACGCAAGAAACCACGAAGAGCAGGCCGAAACCACACAGAAAGAGCAGTTTTCGAAAAAATATAGCGACTTCGTCCTGGTGAACGCTAAAGATTCCAAGGTGTTCGAAATAGCTTTGAAGCCCTCAAACACTGGGCGTCCATTGCACAGGTGAAGTTGCGACACAATCAATAAATCAATCAGTGACTGTGTTCCCTAATTTTAATCAATTGGCCATCCTTTTCAGTTCCCGACTTCTTATCTCCTAGTTCCCAAGATTCAGACAAGCCTAAGGGTCTTCTCTCATCTATCGCGGACACTATGAGTAAGTAAAATTTTACGTTTTTATCGAACATTGCATATATGTAGTTAAAATCGTGTAAGGCCAGCTACCGGTCAACTGATTTCACACGCACCCGTTTGACCTAAACTTTATCCGCTTAAGAATGGCAACAGAAAATAAAAACATGCTTAGGTTTCTTTCGTAATTTATCTGGGCTGCAAGAACTCAAGGTGGTATGCATAATACTGCCTTTATCCCACAACTTAACTGCTTCAACCATTATTCTGCATGCTACTTTTGCAGTACCGATACTTTGCATCCCAACACAGCTGAGGAACTACAAAACATTATACCCACAATAAGGCCACCAACAATATTCAAAGTGTACTGCACCAAATCGCCCCACAAGTATTATTGAAAAAATTTTGGCGGTAATTGTTATTTCAGTGACAGTCGCATTTGTGAATTTTGCTGATGACCTGCTGTTCGGGTGCAGAATTCAAACACGCAAGACGCAACAAATTGCATCGCATTACCAGTAGCGCAGCGCGACTTTTAACTGAAAATAACTAAAATATATTTGCTGGGATACAACGTGTCGAGGAAATGAACATTGCCGTTTAAAAGAAGCAGCAAGAAAAATACTCGAGGCACGTCACATATTTTCTGCTGTAAACCTGAAATTCGATCAGCAATATAACAATATCTTCTGGGTAATAATGTTGAAAATGGGGCAGACATAAATGTCACAATACTTTGGCACTTTCTGATATATTACCAAAAAACCGCACTTTTCAGTTTCGCGTGTAAAGTTGGTAACCACGGGTATCACGTCGTGGAACAATATCAGTTATATTATCAGAAAATATATTCAGCTGCACGAACACGCCGGAATCACTATCATTTTTTTTGTATTTGCACTAGTTTGTAGTTTCCCAGTATAAGTTTCCATCAAAATATTTATTGTCGTTTTTCAACGAGTGGCACAAATATGTAAAGTTGCCTCTTCTTATTGAAGCCCAAGAAATACCGTTCTGAAAGTGCCATTGAAGAAAATTTCGTTCATAAAAAAACTTAACCATGCGCCTAAAAATAAACTTTCTTTACAACGTTTTGCAAAAACGAGAAAAAAACGCATACAGTGGTAGTCGACGGTAAGCAGTATTTCACACTACATTTTATTGGATACGGGCCTTCCATTCGGTACCGTTGAAGCCCATGTCTCAAAAGATCACCTGGGCCGAACCAGACGTCTTCCTACCATTTTCCTGTACGAATTACTATTACATACTAGTTTTTCCCCTAAAACGTCACTTACGGTAAAAAAACTTCACACGTGCGGGATCAACCGCAGTGGGAACGGCTTGCCTTGTATTTTGAAATACACTGAAACCTACGTTTTGACGTCTGAATTGTCTTGTTTTGTAAGTTCACGCTGATTAATGTAGGATAGAGAGCGAAGATTCTATTTAAAAGACCCAAAAGCTACTCAGTAAGAGGGTGCTCGGGGGAGTTCCATTCAAACGAGTTTCTAGTAAGGTCATTTCCCTTGCCTAGGAGATTAAAGGCTGCCGATTATACACAGTGGCAAGTCTGTTTCACGATGCTTATTGCTCTTACGAGCGTTTCTATCACCTACCTAACTGTAATTGTTTTTTGGAAAAAGAGGTAATTTTGGCTAGTTTCTCTTGTAATGTTCTATTTTTAAATCAAGGTATAGTGTAGAGTTCCGATAACGTAGTGGTGACGGCCGCTGAGTCTTCCATTCGTCATGCGTTCTTCACGCCACATCCGCGCGTAGTGTGCCGTGTACGAAAAGGGAACCAATTCTGCGGTTTCGTATCAAGAGGCAGCATTTTATCTGCCCTGCAGCGAAACAGGCCTCTAGACTTCACACAGGGTTGGTCTTGTGAGTGCTTCAAAGGTAGTGTCATAATCGGCAGTCTCCGGCGTCTACCCTAGCTGGTAATTTCTTGTACTTGCGTCACGCAATGTTTTCTCTTTGACTTAGAAAATTAAATAAAAAAAATTCCCGCACACACCGCAGTTGCACAGTGGCTATGGCATTGTGCTGCTGAGCAGAAGGCCACGGGTTCTATTCCTGGCGGCGGCGGCCACTTTTCTGATGGACGCCTAAAAAGAAAACGCTCGTGTGTATAAGATTTCGGCGCACGTTAAATATCCCCAGATGCCAAAATTAATCCGTAGCCCTTCACTACGGCGCGCCTCATCATTTGTGTAGCGCCGGCACGATCAATCAATCAAGAAATGTCTGGTGTGAACTGGTTATTTGCAAGCAAAACGCCCTGCATCGTGTAGGCATCATCTGATGTAATACTACGGGACCGCGATGTTACAACCACTGATATAAAATGATTGCACGGCACTTGTTCGTTCATTGGCGGTCGTTTCAATGCGACTTTTCTGAAAAGTTGCGCCCAGATCATCCACAGCTGAGTCGTCACTCTACAATGAAACTGAAACACGGTTCTAAAAGCGCGCCGCTTTGGCTGTAAAAAACACGGACTTAGAAAAGTTGCAAAAAAAAACCGAATGCCTGGAAGCTAGGCTTTTTACCTACAAATTGTTCTGCTGAGTCGTAATACACTTGGGGCATATTGAGGTGCTTGCAATACGTCAACGACTACACAGTATTCCTCCCGTGCGACTGAGATCTAGACAGTGCACACTAGTATTTGAGCGAGCTCAATGCCTGGTTTTGCTCTCGAAAAAGCAAAACGTAGGAAAAGAGTAAATCTTAGAAGAAAACAACGGGGTGCGAGAAAAATTCAGTTCTTCTTATTATTCCTTATATGTTCCTACGCAAAAGAAAAATTGCGCTGTTGAGAGACAGGCTCCGGCCATTCTACAGGTGCGTACACCAGCAAGTACTGTGAAAATGGCTTTGTGCAGTCCATTCAATAAACAGATTGGTGTAGGTGTTCTGCAAACTCCGTCTATTGCCTTTCTTCCTCACACGTGGCAGTATATTTCACTTAATTTTATTGTCGTTTGTGGCTAGTAGCTTACCCGACGTACAGTATGGGTTGTAGCTGAACTAGGAGGTGAGATAATGTTTTTGCGAGGTATATTATCGCGACCATGTGTGGGCATTATGTAGACTTGTCTTCCGCTGCACTGTAGCAGGGCAGCATCCGTGCACACATGGGTGCATCTTGTGAGCTGTGGTTGACAAGGTTGTAGTTTTATATGCCACTGTCGTTTTAACAACTTGGCTGTAATTTTCAAAAGTGATATGTCATCAGTCTGTGTGAGCGAAGGGGCACCCAATAGGTAGTAGTGGCGTCGCGAAATTGAATTTGAAATGGAGGGCCACAACTGAACGTCAATATTTGAGCTCGATTATACCATGCTTGTTCACATTGTCTCGCTAGTTCCGGTACGGCATTCATGTGTGGATGTGTCTGTACTACAGATACATGTTTAATCGTAGGTAATATCAGTATCGGGCTCATATAAACCACCAATTAGTGTAACCCGTGTTGTGAACTTGTGGTTCAGTATTTTGCGGTCATAATGCCGGTTCCCAGCATGACAGTTTGCTTGTATCTACTCTGAAAATCTAACAGTAGCACTATAGGAAGCAAGTCAGTGAACATGCATTATTTTTTTTTTCAGCTCCCAGCTTGCCATCGCTTACTCCCAATAAAGAAAGCAATGCGGATGGCGCTGATTCAACTTCTAAGGAGAGCAGCAAGAATACCGGCCTTCTTGGTGGTGTCTTCGATATTCTGAGTTCGTGCAGTATTTTATGTTTATTCTTATTGATTTCTTAGGAAGCCAGCTGCGTTTCTTTTATGTTAAATGACAAGACTAGACAAGTTACTCTCCCACGTAAGATGTCCAAGAGTATGAGCTTATTCGCCTGATAAGTTTCCTGCGTGAACTAATGACCTGGGACGTGCCGCCAAATTTGTGCTGCTGTATACATAAAGAAAGTACGACGTCTGCCTACTAGAATGACACATATATTTGAAAAAGAAGAAAATACTGAGGTTCCTTCTTTTTCAGCGGTGTATCATTCGTGCGTGTTAGCAGCTCCTGATCCGCGCTACTGGGTATTGTGGCAGCATGCTCTTTAAGATCGCGCTTCCCCAGTATGCACTTGCCTAAACAGAATCCGCCAGACAGGCTATGAAGGGTTTGCACAGAACTCCGATAGCACCATCGAAATCGCGGCACTGTCGTGCTGTCCGACACGTCAAAAGCTGCAGTGGCCAGTTCAAATTCACCACGCGTGTTCAAGTCCCTGTAGGTGTTTTGAAACTGGAATGTTACCGGTTGCCGGAATGAGTCCGCAGCAGCCGTCACATCGATCATGTCCTACAAAGATCGTCGTACAAAGATCGTCGTACGGGCCTCTCAATCGGGATCGCCGGTTTCACTGGTCGTCCGACACGTGAAGATATATATGCGAATGTACTGAAATTCTTGGTTACGCACACGTGAATACCTGATTATGAGCTACCACTCATTCTTAGTCTATAATGTTTTTTGAGGTCCATGTGCTCATTGCCATCATACTTGAAAATTATTCTTCTTACAAATTTGTACTCGCAAATTTACTGATGAAGATTCGCGAGTAACAACAATTTTCTTTGATCTTCTGTTAATCTAGATGCTCGAAACAGGTTACAATTGTTTTGAATTTGAACTTTTGTAGAAACGTGGCGCTGTTGCACAGATAAAGCCGAGTATCTAGACAATAGGACATTTTCAAATTAGTTATAAAACATCTCTTGACTGTGTGAAAAATTTAGTATCAAGAAAGAAATAACTGGCACCTTATTCCGTGAACAAGCGTAACTTTTTAGGTTACCTTATTAGAAGTGTGTGCAAACATAAAGATACCAAATAGGTCCTACGATGTATGAATGTTTATCCAATCAGATTCTAATCGAAGTCTCATTGTAAAAAAATTGAGAACACATTCAGCACTTTTTATGGGTTATGAACCCGTACGTATTACACCGATTGCCCGGCTGAGATGCCTTGCTTCAGCCTCGCGTTGACGAAGGGCTTTGTTGTCGCACCGCTTGAGCTTCAGGATACGGTTTCGCCAAACACGTTCCAAAGCGCGTTGTTTTGTCTTCTAAGTGTTGCCTGGCCCCTCGTTTATGGCAACTTGCACCCCGAGAGTTAACGTGAGCGGTGAATTTTATTGCCTCTCTATTCACTCGTTTGGTTTTCGGCTTCATTCCTGACTGTGCGGAGTACATGCGCAGGCGCCTACTTTTCGCAGCTACCTAGAAAAACTCGCAGTTATGTAAGCCTGGCAATACGAAATTCTTCCCAGTGAGGCAGAGAAAACCTTTTATAAAAGCTGAAGCGGTCAGCCCCACTGACGACAGGTCTTGCTAATCCAGATGGGGGTGAACACACCGAGGTGAAAGGGAGAAAAAAGATGGAGAAGCAAATAAAGATAAACAAGAAAACCTAAGAGGAGATGTACACATATTGAAAATATACATGTTCAGTGGGTTCACTGAACCTATTGCAGACCTGTTTTCGTGTGGAAAGTAGAGTTTTTATACCCACCACTGCCTCGCCATGATTTCACCAGGGTCTGAGGAAGTGGTCGAGTTCTAGTGCACTTCCAAGTCAAAGTCGCAGAACTGCTTTCTAATCTATTGTCCGTTGAGTAGAATATCGCGGGGAGTGGTATAGCAAGTGCTAAATGGCCTTGGTCAGAGAGCGTACCCAGCCAAGCTTAAACAAAAAGCTTCGGGTGTAGGCAACGTTCAGTCCCAGCCGGTGTAGTTCGCTTTAGGTTCGCTTGGACCGACCCCACAGATGCCGGAAATTGCACTTGGGGCCTATCAAATGGAAAGGTGCATACCTTCTCGAGGATCCTTCAAAACCAGCAGCTGTAGTTTCCATCCTAGGTCAAATGCAGGTCCCGGAGCCGCTCGGCTTTGGCGCAGCCGTATATCGTTATGCCAACGTCGCTGGCTTCACACAACGTGTCAATTAGTGCTTTGGCAATAATTTATCAACAAAACTACCGGCAGATGTATCTTATGTCTTCGAAAATCTGTCAACCTTTGTGTGCGAGAACATGGGTATTGATGGGCACCAATTATATATTGCCTTGCTCTGCATATCTACAAAGTAGTTCGCCTTCTTTTTGAGAGCATGGTCTTTTTAAGTGACATACGATCCACGTATTGACTTTTCACGTTAATGGTAATTCATAAAAATGTCGCACCTTCATGCTGAAATTTGTCGCATCAAAAACCATGCAGCCGTTCATGTATTCTTACAATTATATTTCAGCGCCGGATTCAAAGCCGTCGTCTTCCGGTGGGGATGCCGACGGTACCTCGAAAGATAAGGAGAAGCCTCAGGGTCTCCTTTCGTCCATTGCCGGCGCTCTGAGTCTGTAACATCTGTCTTTGCATCCCTCACTTCTTTTTGCTTCCTTCGGTTGAACAAACCAACAGTTAAACAACAGAGGTTCAATAGTCGACTATTGAACCTCTCATATTTAAAGTGAATAAAGTCTTCTCAATCCTTGATGTGCCAGAATGTTTAATTCGAAGGCATAATGTGCTCCATAAGGCAAAGAGAACGGAGTTGTGGGTTGTGGATTGTCCGAAAAATTCCACAATTTATTACCTTTCACAAAAAACAAATGCCCACTGCAGACACCGATATCGAACCAATCGAAGAAGGTTGGTGCAGAAATGATTTATTTCACTAACCTTCATGCTAACCACAAAAATATACGCTTATGGTGCACCTAAATCTGCTTACGTGCTTCGAATGCAAAACATAAGGCGTCCCTAAGGCGAAAAAATCCCGGCGTTGTGCGCAGCGGATGGCGGCAAAATGTCACATGTCGTGAACATAGGAAGCAAAAAACCATGGCAGCTGCAAGAATATCATACAGGCGCGCGCGTTGGTAGGCACACGATTTAACCCAGGGCTCTAGACCCAAGTCGACCAAACTAACACTTTCAAGGTGCACTGAACGATGCTTACGTACTTCGAATCTGAAACCCTTGTGTGCTTCTCGAGGCGAAAAACGTCGTTGTGAGCAGTGTATGGCCACAAAACTCCACGGGCCTTCAACATAGAAACCCGTGGGAGATACGGAATGCGAAGCCTAGGACGGGCGTTGCCAGGCAAGTAAGTCGACATTTACTTTACATTGACGTCCTTATAATTGAACTACTCTACTCCCACGCCACAAAAGACACGGCTTGTGAGGTGCCCCTAAGTCTGCTTCCATGCTTTTAATGCACGAGCATTATGGCTTCCTGTGGCGATTTTTAACTGCTGCGTAGCGTCTGGATCATGCGGGTTCCACGAAGCTACCATGTTACAGACTCCTATCTGCTGAAGACGAAGTTCGGAACAGTCTTCAAACCGACCACATACCCAATCAAAGTTAATCGACAGTGATTAGCACAGCTGCTGTCAGAAAATAACGGGTGATTCATCAATTCCCATTGCCATAATGCTATCGCATTCAAAGCACGTAAGCCGAGTTAGGCGGACAAAGCAATGTTATTAACCGTAAAATTCGAAAACCCCAGAAAACTTTTCTGGGCTTTGGTTTTAGGAGCACTTCAAATTGTGTGTGCTAGGAGGAGCCTTTTGAATGGTATTATACTATTATATGAGCCGTATGTATACAACGCTGTAGTTGTACGCAATATCGGCTGTCCTCGACGGTCTCGTTGTCTGCTCCAAAGCGGGACGTTAAGGTCACGGATTCGTATTCAATAAACTGTGCTGTTAAATCGCACATTGCGTTCCATGAAAAGACTTGTGGCTGCCTTGCGCAGTAACAAAGTTGTCAGAAAGGATTGTAAAATTGTCAAGTGAAGTAAGCTAAGGCTACCGTCTATAATCTTTACAGCTGAAGTACTCAGTGCTGTTTGTTAATACCTTAATTTTCGACAGGGTTTTAAGCATTGTCTTGCCCTGGCGTAGGACATTGAACGTAGTGCTATACGATGTTGTAGATGACTTAAACAACAGATGCCGCCAATTATGCGGTTCCTCTCCTTGTGACGAATCTTGTTTCTTTCAGCCTCCGGCGGTAAACCAACCGGTGCGAATAGTCTGACAGAGCCCGGAGAAGGATCAAGCGTCTCCGAAGAGTCGGATGCTGTGCCAAGCTCTCAGGGTACAAGTAAGCTTCACAACCCGCTTTTCTGGGAATGTAATGAGACGAGACAACCGATCAATCATAAGAGGTAACTGCATGGCTTCCACATGATGAGTTACGAGATGTTGAATGCTGGAGCGGTGAGACGAGGCGCGACAAGGTAGCGGCCAGCCGTGAGAGCAAGAAGAAAATCTTGTTAATGAACTGTCGAGGTTAGCCAGATTATTCGCCTTACTTGCTATGCCGGTTGGATGTGAGGTTTACGAGACATGTTCATTAACACTTGCTCATAATAGCGCGAAAAAACCGCACGTGCACGTGCACGTGGACAGGATCATGCAAAACAGCTACACGATGAAGTCGTTAGTGCATTCTGTCCACTCCAGCCCCGCACGGCTTGTCTTGCGCCACACGCGGCTTTTCAAGTATGCCCTGAGCTAGAAATTTCTGATAAACGGATTTCCGCAAACAAACGCGGGCATACAGATGTGGTTTTTGTATTGATAACAAGCACACGCAAAACTTATATGTTTCGGGTTCCAGACTTCCCGAATTCCGCACAGGGGTGCAACTCTGCCGAAGTTTAAAAGGTATATTTTTAACTAAAATCATGACAAGTCAGTGGACTGTTGATGAATGAGCGCCTTACTCTGATTTGACTATTATGTAAATTTATAAACCATATTGCAGCGTATAATATCTACGCCTCTAATGTCGTGCACCCAGCACACAAGCCTCCCAGCGTGCCGTGATCTAAGCACAGACGTTTTGCGTGTCTGTACCATATTAGTGCAACAGTTCGTGTGCACATCAAGTGCTCCTGCATTTATCGAACATACAGGCCACCGCCAGTGGCACGTCTTTGTTGACGCGTTTGCGCATCCCTCATTAGAAGCCATTCAGAGGGCCTGGTAGCGCCACGGATCTTTCTAACTTTATAATATTCGTGCGTATTGGGCATGCCGTACCACATCGCCACCTCGCAACTTCTCGCCCTTTGCAAGCCGAAAAATACTGCGCAACGGCTACAATTCTGCCCGAAGAGAAGCTGTTCATTCGAAAACAATAATAATTGAAGTCAGTCGGAGGTATGGTGACCACAAAACCTTCCCCAAAAATACTGCCAAAAAACGTTCAGTATAAAATGGTACTTATCCGTGAGCCTGTCAGAATACGGCTTGCCTCAGCTATGAGGAATGAGCTATGAGGTATGAGGTCAGCTATGAGCTATGGCGTCAGACCTGTGACGCAGCAGAGGGTGCTAAGAATACCTGGACCCGGACAGGCCGCCATTGGAATCTGAACTTGGCAACGTTTAACACGAGAACCTTATCTAGTGAAGCGAGTTTAGAGGTGTTCGTGGAATTAAAGGGCATTATAGGGGTTATCACAGGGCTCAGTGAGGTTAGGTAGACAGGTGAAGCTTTAACGGTGCTGAAAAATGCACATGTCCTAGGTTACCATAGTCTAGTGAACAGAAGAGAACTAGGAGTGGGATTTCTAGTCAATAAAAGCATAGCTGGCAATATAGAAGAATTCTATAGCATCAACGAAAGGGCAGCAGGTCTTGTAACTAGGCTCAATAGGAGGTACAAACTAAAGGTGGCACAGGGCTACGCGCCCACATCCAGCCACGACGACCAGGTAGTGGAACGCTTCTATGAAGACGCGGAATCGGCAATGGCTAAAGTAAAAACACAGTATACCGTAGTTATGGGGACTTCAATGCTAAAGAGGGCGAGAATCAGGCTGGACACAAGGCACTTGGGAACTATGGTCTGGGCTGTAGAAATAGCAGGGCGCGACTACTAGTCGAGTTCGCAGAATGGAATAACCTACGGATATAGAATACCTTTTTCTGCAAACGAGAGATCCGGAAGTGGACATGGAGGAGACCGAATGGTGAGCATAAAAATGAAATAGACTTCATATTATGCGAAAACCCTAGCGTCGTGAAGGATGTGGAAGTGCTCGAAGGGTAAAGTGTAGGGACCACTGTATGGTAAGATCTCGAATTAAGCTAGATTTGAGGAGAGACCGTAAAAAGCTAGTACTAAAGAAACCGATTTTTGAGCTAACAGTAAGACGTAAAGTAGAAGTATTCAGGTTCGCGCTGCCGAACCGGTATTTAGCTTTTACCGAGGAAGCAGAGTTTACGACACAGGAAGCCAGCGACAACCCTACAAGCATTATCACGGAGTGTGCAGTAGAAGCCGTTGGCACGATGGCTAGACAGGATATCTGTAAACGTTTCCAGGAGACGAAAGATCTAATCAGGAAACGGCAAACCATGAGAATCTCTACCGCAGCTGACAGAATAGAAATAGCCGAGCTCTCGAAGCTAATCAATAAGCGTAAGACAGCTGACATACGGAAGTATAATATGGAGAGGATCGAATACGTGGTAAAGAACGGAGGTAGCCTCAAAGCATTGAAGAGACGTCTTGCCGTGGGGAAAAATCAGATGTATGCACTTAAGGATAAGCAAGGCAATGTCATCACAAATAGGGATAGAATAGTCACAGTGGCCGAGGAGTTCTATAGGAATGTGTACAGTAGCCGGGACATACAGGATAATGCCGAACGAGACAGTAGTTCAGAGGAGATAGACATCCCACCAGTAACGACCTAAGAAGTAAGGAAGGCTTTGAAAGAAATGAAAGGGGGCAAAGCACCTGGTGAGGATCAGATAACAGCAGACCTCTTGAAGGATGGCGGCGAAATTGTACTTGAAAAACTGGCAAACCTGTATACGCAATGCCTAATGACCGGAATGGTAGCGGAATCCTGGAAGAACGCGAACATCATCCTAATCCATAAGAAAGGCCACATGAAGGACTTGAAAAATTACAGGCCGATCAGCTTACTGTCAGTCGTCTACAAGGTATTTACCAAGGTAATCGCTAACAGAATTTCTGCAACCCTAGATTTCAGTCAACCCAAAGAACAAGCAGGGTTCCGTAAAGGCTATTCGATAATGGACCATATTCACACGATCAATCAGGTGATAGAGAAGTGCGCTGAGTATACTGAATCCCTATATTTAGGCTTCATGGATTATGAGAAAGCATTTGACTGCGTCGAAACCTCAGCAGTCATTCAGGCATTAAGGATCCAGGGGGTAGATGAGCGTTACGCAAGAATACTACAGGGTATTTACAATGGGTCCACAGCTACCACCCTTCTACATAAGGAGAACAGTAAAATACTGATAAGGAAGGGAGTCAGACAAGGAGACACAATCTCTCCAATGTTATTCACAGCATGTTTCTAAGGAGTAATCAGAACGTTGGACTGGGAACCGGTGGGAGTAAGGGTTAATGGAGAATACCTGAGTAACCTCAGATGTGCTGAAGACATTGCCTTGCGTTGTAACTCGGGGGACGAACTGCAAAGCATGCTTTCCGCACTGGACAAACCAAGTAGAACCATGGGCTTGAAAATTAATATGCAGAAAACCACAGTAATGATTAATAACCTCGGGACAGCGCAGGGGTTTGAGATACTTGACGAGGCAGTGGAAGGGGTGAGTGAATATATCTACTTAGGCCAAGTTGTGACCCCGGATCTCAACCACAAGGCAGAGATGATTAGAAGAATAAGAATGGGTTGGAGTGTATACGGCAGACATTCTCAGATAATGTATGCAGCCTACCATTGTCCCTGAAGAAAAAAGTGTATGATAACTGCATCTTACCGGTACTCACCTACGGGGCAGAAACTTGGAGGCTCACTAAGAGGGTTCAACTTAAATTGAGAACGACTCAGTGGGAAATGGAGCGGAAGATAATGGGTGTAACATTAATGGGCAAGAAGAGAGCAGGGTGGGTCAGGGAACAAACGCGAGTTAAGGACATCTTAGTATAAATTAAGAAGAAATGGACGTGGGCAGGGCATGTAATGCGAAGGCAAGATAACCGTTGGTCCTTAAGGGTAACAAAGTGGATCCCTAAAGAAGGCAAGCCTTGAAGGGGGCGGCAGAAAGTGAGATGAGCAGATGTGATTACGAAGTTTGCACGACGATAAATTGGTCGCACTTAGCACAGGATCGGGGTATTTGGAGATTAATGGGAGAGGCTTTTGCCCTAAAGTGGGCGTGGATAGGCTGATGGGGATGATGATGAAGATGAGGAATGGTATTTTTTTGTTTCAAGCGGCACGCGGAATTTGGCTTTTGATGATGATAGCGTGACTCAACCGAAATCAATTCTCTAGTCTGAGTAAGCGGTTGAACGTGAGGTGACAACCAAAACTAGGCTTACAACAACTACTGCTACTACGACAAGGAGACCAAAGTGCCTCCGAGCGTCGTATTAGATACTGAATTAAAAAATGCTACCTCGTACTTATCATTCTGATAAGTACGATGCGGTTTGAAGCATTTCGGGGTAGTTAGGAATGCGAGATAATTGATACCAGCGCAAAATGCGCACGCAAACAGAGCCTAACCCTTCACAGAAAAGACGGGCTTGACGACCTGGAACAAATTCTGCAGAGCTAGTTGCATATCAATTTTTTAAATTTTGATAGATTTTTTGCAGACCATAAAAACAGACAAGCCACGTAGCATCTCGGAAAAATTCGTTTAATAAATTCAGAGAGCACTCCAAGGGTAAGGCAAACATACCAAAACCGTTCATTCGATAGTATCATGACGACGCATATATCAAAATCTTTTATGCACATGGGCCATAATGTGCACAGCCTTTTACGTATGGCCTGTGCAGAAACAACCATTCAGTTGTATTTATTATTCATATTGAACGAGTGCAAACTGTTCAATGATACTTCATGATAGATTACCACTTTACCAGCCTAATGGTACCTCACCAATCATCATTACTATGGCAATGATACGGAGGGCCAAAAAATATCTTGCTTACAAACGACATAAACCTTCGTTTTGTAGTTGTGTACACTAAATAGTCCCGATCATAATAATTGTACCCACTCCATTGAAACCGCAGATAAGCGGCAAGAGTTTGTCGTGCAAAAGCACGGCTGTATTAGCCCACGAAGTTCCCTGACGCACTACCTATACAAAATAATTGTGTTTTGGCCAACACCATCTAGAATACCAATCGCTGATGCCGTAAGACAACCTTCTACCAGTCGCTCCAAATATACCGCCTTTTTAGCGCCGGAAGAAAACGCCCTCCCTCAGCTAAAGCCTGCCAGTGAGGCAAAGACGGGAGCGGAGACTTACCCTAACACACCCAGTACGAGTACCACAACTACAAGCACGACAACGCAAAAGCCAAAAGGACTCCTAACATCTGTGCTGGATATATTTAGTAAGGAAGAGATTAGTGCCAAAGTTACACCGGTTTCAAGAATATCAATTCAAATTAGAATGAGCTTTTTTTCTACAACCGCAAGGAAATACTGCATTTTTTACCTGCGAGAGCTTCTCCACTGTGTTCTCCGAAATACTGCTCTCTTATGATTGTTCCTTACAGAGATGTCTATAGCTGAACGTCCAGCAAGCGCCGAACAACGTTACCGTTTACTGCTGGCCATTGCAGTGGGCTAAATTGGTGGTTTTGGACTCAACCAGATCTCACGAGCTGAAACCGTGAAGGGCGTTTTTTTTCTGCTCGCACCATTTGAGTTTCTTTACTAAAAGCCCGTAGAAGCTGTTTCTCTGTTTTAAGGCTAGTTAAGAACCTAATTTTCTCTTTTCTTTGGTGTAGTTGATACCAGAGCTCGTTTTTAATATTACAAGGTGAAACAGTGTACATGAATAATACATTGCAAAGCATATGTCAACAAATAGACTACACTAACAATGCCCTGATAGCTGCACCCTTGGAATAAATAAATACTCAACATGAGTTTCATCACTTGAACATGGCGTATCACTGAGTGGTATCATACAGCATATAAACTATTAGTGTGACCAAGAATAATTTGATTTACCAGAACTCATAACAATGACTGGCTAAAAAAAATCACTTCAAAATTTCTACAAAATGCGATGTCCGATGGGTTAAGCTTTAGTAAAAGGAAAGTTGCGTAATTAATGTGCACACTTTCTCAATACGGAACTTCAGGGACATCAGCGAACATGCTCAACTTTAGAACACATCACCACCCACCTACAACATTTCAAAGAGCGATGGGGTTGGCAACAAGTGTTCCCCTAATTAAGGGATTCAGGTTACTCTAGGGATGAAAATACACATTGAAATGGGCAGTGCAAGTGGCGAAGACACATCTTTTTACTGGCACAATGATCTGGCAGACACAAAATTAGTTAACCTACAGAGCGTGCACCACTACTCTCGCAAAGGGTTTTGGCAATCGACAGTTCTGCAAACGTAATAATTGAGAAAACACACAGCGGTGGCGAAACCTATAGGCGGAGCAGCAGGGGAAGTGCGAAAAAGCATTTTGGGAGCAAAGCCACAACTGGCGTGCTTTGGCGCGCGACCTCAAAGGTAGGACCAGAGGCTGAAATGTGGCTAGGAAAATGTTTGCACTTGGTCAGATGATCCACATCAGAAGTAGATTGTGGAGCAGACGTGACATGACTGTTGCTTCCGCTAGTCTGGGTATGGCTGCGTTTTTGCTTTTTCATAATATACACGATGCACCTTCACCATGTGACCCAAAAGGGTTAGTACGAAAACTTGAACAGAAGAATCCCTCAGTACGTGCAGAAAAGATGAGCTTGAAACCGATTACAGTCTCCAAAGCAATTTGTTGGTGTAATTGCACGAAGGTTCGTTGGAAACCTCTAATCCTTGTTCTTTCAGCGCAAAACGAAAACTTTTAAATTGAGAATAATGAAGCTGAACTTGTGCAGGCACTTTCCTGTCCACTATAATATATCTTTCGCCCTTCCAAATTTATTTCGTATCTTAGCTCCAGACGGCCAGTCTCCCTCCAAAGACAGTGCCGCAATCGAAGCTGAACCAGATGAAGAGACTGGACATGGCCCTGAAGTTACTGCACCCCCAACAACAACAACTACGACTACAACTACAACCACCAAGAAACCAAAGGGCCTTTTATCTTCTGTTTTGGATGTTTTCGGTATGTTCACACATCTCTATTACTCTGTCAGATATATTAAAATGATCTATTAGCAATATTTAAAAGCTCTTGAAGACGTACCAATGCTCATGCTTCGTTAAGGTTGACTGAGGGAATGAAACGTAATCATGTTCTTTTTCACCTAATTTTAACTATAAACTGTTAAAGACGAGATAGGGAAGAGTCAACAAAGCGCAAAAAAGATTTTCCCACATTATTGGAGGAGAATGCAAGAAGGACTATTTAAGCGGCATCAGCTGACTTTTTCATTGAACATTTGTTCTGTAGAAGTAATACATGCAAAGACAATGTTCACAACAACCAGGTTCCAAAGTGCTTTCTAGTGGAGTTCTATTCATGTTTACATTATGCAGTCTTTTCGATGAAAGAACGAGTATACCTATGACATGCTTTTTATGTGACAAGTAATCAACCCACTGATTCGTAGAGCACGGAACTCACAATTATACATATGTCAAATGCCATAGTGTTCGCAGTCGCAAGACTGGAATACTTCGTGTGCAGTAGAAGTAAAATTTTGGTGCCATTCAGAAAGTACCAGTGGCATGGTTACGTTAAAGAAGTAGATATGTAATGGCTCAATCGCGCGAGTAGTGTTCATGATGAATGACAGTAATATTTCAACGTGTTTATTCCTCCGCTTCCTGTCGCGATTAAGAACCAAATAGTCGGGGCTCTTACTGGTTTGGTAGTCGACTCAGTAGGGCGTTAGTGGAGTTATCATGCTTTGGCCCAATTGACAAGTTTTAGACGTTTAAACGATAACAATATTTGAAGAATATGTACAACTATTTGCCTTACATCATTGCGCACATGAGTAAAATTGAGAAACCTCCAATAGCCGACTCCAGGTGAAGGTGCGTTCAAGTCACTTGAGCGCTTCAAACTCCTAATATAGCTTTCTCGGGCCTTAAGTGTCTATAAACCACTTCCGCGACATTGGTGGTCCTTCCTGCCAAGGGGCCGCCTACCAGCGAGGCACGCATCGTGCCCTTAACATCCGATATGGCCCTCAAGCCATAAGTATAACTATACGATTGCGCATAAATCCCTCTTGCAACATTGGATGAGGGCACACATATCTTCGGTATAACCCTAGCTCGAAGGCTCAAACGAGGAGGCTTGTTTTCGGTAAAACTCGCTGTTATAAAACCTCGGAACCTTTTTCTCAGTTAACCCCCCTTCGGGCCCTCCCCTTGGGCAGACCACTGTCAACCATGGCTAACAACAAATAAATCAGCCTCCCTGCTGCCGGGAGGCATGCTAGTACATTACGCGTCCCAGAGAATGTGTGGCGACTCTGGGTGGTGTGAGGGAGTGCGCCTGGGTACGATCAAAAACTTTTACACCGTAGGTGGGACTGGAGTGCAAAGGTGACGGACCCACAAATGACATGTACTGGTGAAGACCCGTCCACCCCACTAGAGTATCCACCTCAATTAACGTTGCGGCTACCGTGGTGCTCAAAGGAGATATCCAGCTCTCCTATCCCGCGTGTGCCCGTATTCCTGGTGCCTGCTCAGGAACCTTTTATCGTGAAAGAAGTCTGGTTGCGCCCTGAGGATGCATGCAAACATTTTGTCGCCCTTGGATGCCATGACAAAATCAGAGTACCTCTGCAGCTTAAGCAATGTTTGTGGCCCCAACAGCACGGCGCTTCTTCTCCTTCCTTACCCAAGACGAATGTTACGGGCTAATGGCCTTACGAGTAACCATTAATTCTTTGGGTGCCAGAAATTCAAGCTAGGATTACATGCTTTCAGTACCACCTTGCTGTACGCCTTTCTGAGAACATCTTTTCATCACGCTAAATGCGTCACTTTGAGACTAAACCAAAATCGTAACATGGAAGCAAGTAGACGAAACAAAAAAAAATGTGACTGTACGTGCCGGACTTTTCTTATGTGCGGGTATACATAATGTTTCGTTTGGGACCTTCGCGGAAACTTCATTTCAGCACTTAATGGGATCACTGAGCATGCTCCTAAAACATTTGGGGTAATCAAAATGACAAAAGTAAGGTTGCAGGCGTCATTTAAGGGTGTCCTATTTGTAAAGCCTCTGTTATTCGTTTACCGCAAGGCCATCTTCTCTGTGTTTTCTGCTCTGTCTTCGCCATGTTTTATTTAGGTAGGGTTATGGCGAGGGGCATTTGTCACTTACAAGTAAACGCTTTCAGCAAGAAGGCTGATAGTTAAGACGTAGCCCCGGAATGAAGTGTGTGGTTTAAGAGAACGGTTAAAGCCACAAACCAGACTAACAGACGTTCACGCCATACGAAATGCTTCTGGAATTACCTTTTTAATAGGGAGCTAGAAGGTGTGGCCTCAAACAATCCCTACAAACTGCGAGGGTCTCAGTTCCGCAACTGACTGCGTGATATATTACATAGCATATTAAGCCAGCGGAAGTAGGACAGAATATATAAAATATTCTTTACTTTTTATAGGGTCTACTTCAAGAATAACGTCAATAAACGAACGAAAGCGTTATCACTTTTATTGTGTTTTTATAGCTTTTCTAAATTTTAAATAGGTGTTAGGCTCGCAGAAGCAACACTAAAAGAATGAGGTTCACAACACTGAAGTGAAAGGGACAAAACTGTAAATTCGGTGTGCACCTAGCAATGGGCACATATTCCGAAATGTATAATTAATTTAAAGTGAAAGAAGGTGGTTTTAAATACTTACGTAAACACTAAACACTTCTAAACACTTACCAAGGAGGTAACTTGCTGAGGCGGTGGCTATAGAATGATTTATACCACCGGTTGGCATTCCAAGTTCTGCCAAGTTTCATAAAAACAAGGTTTTTCATGTTCGCTTACCTCCACGGTAAAACAGCCTTCACTGCCAGGAATACGACAAGTAACACACCTTGCGCTCATCTACCCAATGACTTAGCCACCCAGCCACAGCAAACACAATACATAGTACTGGTTATAGTTCACTATAAGGTCGCATACTAGTAGAGAATGTTGAATCAATGGTGAAGCTTAGGCAAGATAGATGGAAAAAGCACAGGAGCATGCTGATTACATGTAAAGAGGATATGTAAGCGCAAAATTAGCTTTAAAAGTTTTTCAACCCAAAACGTGTGTGAAGGACGAGCGGCGAATCTGTTGGGCATTTTAGCTCAGCTAATGCATACGTGCGCGAAAACAAAACAAAGTTTGTAGCTTTCAATCTAGCATGTTTCCTAGTTTACTAGCTGAATAAAACTTGAAATGAGTAGCGTTTTATTTAACAACAAACATGCAGATGTTCGTTCCCGCCTCGTAGGTAAGTCGTAATAATAGCACACGGGAATGGTATGGCGCTTACAACATCTCTTCGAACTAACTAATTTGGAGAAGTAAATAAAACTTGCGATAATACAGTATTTTCAGGGGGAATTATAATATATTTTGTTTTGCAGTATTTATGAAAAAAAGAGTTAAAACCGTGTTCTGTAACTGTTTTTCAAAGTATATTGCATGTATTCAAAATATAATTATGAACTGATGGTGACTACGACATAAAACTCGGTGTAATGATCGAATTGTTTTAGCGGCCAATATGAGCAGGACATTTCTAAGATACCTAGTATTGATGGAGAGTTACAGAGCGTGCGCCAAAAGCTGGAGGTGTTTTCTGTCTTTTCGATGAAATATGTAAACAGACAAATATCAGCCACACTCGAAGAGTGGCTATACACAGCTTTGCCTTGTAATTCATGCTTTCCTGCTAACACGCGCCCAAAATGGGCCGCTTTTAAATTATAAACAACTACATTCCTGATGCTCTCAAGGCAAGTGTAATACTGCAGGACACTGTATTGAAGGGGTAGGTAGACTCGAAGTTCGGGGAAATGTAATTGTCACTATTTTCATGCTGCTTTCTTGGCACCTCCTAAAAAATATAACCACCGATTTACCAAGGAACCTCCTCTTTCTTCAATAAGTACACCAGCATCCAAACCTCGACGAGTGCTCTAAGAGGTTATGAATTGGCAATTGCAACTTGTTCCCAAGTAGCCATAGCCCTGATTGGCTGGGACAAACAGCGGACCATTGCGAGGCTGGTAAACATTCTTAGCCCAGTTACAAATCGTTTTTTCAGTTATTGGAGCCACATTTGAATGAGCAGATAAACCCATAAAATTTGTCACGAAAACAGGCGCTATGTATAGCACCTAGAAATTACAATCTCGTACTAAGAGAAAATTAATTAATCAAGACAACTCTAAGGCAAACTTGTCTACCCAACAACCCGAACACGCGGCAAGAAGAATGACGCCGGACAAAAGTTTTGCACTGTACAAAACTTCTTTTAGACCCAGTAGGCCTACAATGTGCAGGTTGCAAAGGCTACTTGTTGTGTTAAACCAAGTAAGCAACCATAGTGTGATAGGGTGCCCATCTGCATACATGGACGAGACTTCACACCCGGCTTTCTTCCTTGAGAAATCTTGGCCTAACACACTCTTATATTAAGGCGATGATACAGCAAGTAGGAGTTGGTGTTAGTGATCAGTCCAGAAAAAATAAATATTCGACAAGAGAGCGCAGGCATGTCACTCTGTACATAATAGCTACGGAAACCGGCGCATGAAGACCTCTAGGTCTCAGCCGGCCAGCAAGAGTTTTTCGGCACGAGATTGATTTAGCGCGTTGTCGAGGTACATCACAGCATTTGCTACGAATTCATCATTCACTGCGACAAAGAATGCAATTCTTTAAGCTACATGGACTCTGAGACTGCTTTGACGTATATTTTGAAGGCGCGATGTTACTACAGCACTGTCTGCGTCTGGAAATCGCATTACCAGAGGGCCCAATACTCAGCCACAAGAAATTGAATATAAAAATATTTTCGTAGAATTTTCTCAGTGGGGTGCAAATGCCGTCAAATACGGTAGCTCTCAGCCGCCCTTCCCACCTAAATGCCTCCCTCTCTTTTACCGCCCACCTCTCACACTTTTCTTCTTCAGTCTCACTCCCTCCCTTCTCCTTAAACAGAGGAGAGCTTTGCTGAACCCATTTCAACTTTTCCTCGTTCCACTCCCCGTGGGCCATTTAGTGCTGCCTTTTATAACTGTTAGACTTCTGGGAACACCGCCCTGACCGCATTTTGTATTTTTAACCGAGAACATTTTTCTTCTAGTTTTGATTTTATATTGGAAAGAACACGCAGTTATGCATTGGTAACAAGAACCCTGGCGAGATCACTTGTGCAGCGATGTTTGCCTCGGATATGTCTAAAGTGTTCTTTGTGCTGAACATTGGTAAGGATGATTTATATTGCCGCTAGACTTCGTAGTTTGGAAGTGTTTTGCCTATGTAAAGGTATATTTCAAAAATGTTCTCAACTTTTTTACTTGCGGCTGAATCGAGAGAAAGAGGGAGGAGAAGGTAATAATTTTATTGAGATTTCTGAACGGCCTAGAGGGCGGCCCAGGGGAGCGGTTCTTTCTTCCCTCGGGCGTATATGCAGTGTGCGACGCCTTTGCTGTCTCCATCAGCTAAAGCTGGGTGGACAGAAAGGGGCTAGACAGCAGCATCTGCCAGTGCTCTTGTTGGCTAGTTGATGGGAAGACAGGAGGGTGCTGACGGCTAAAGTCGCACCACCCGACTATGTGGCGCAGTGGTCCTGCTTCTGGGTAAAATTTGTATTCAGCATGGTAGCAATTCTGGTGCAGTAAGTGAAGACGCGCGTGATGTGGGAAAGAGCCGGATTGTATGAACCGCCGGGTAGTTTGTTCTTCCCTGGAAATGTCAGGGTGGGGCGGATAGATACAGTCAGGCCGATAGTTTTGTGTTTAGGTAAGCTAAAAAAGGCTATCATCTTTAATATCAAGAACAGGTTGTTACGACGAACCCCCAAGGAAGAAAACAAATTATGTACTTGCTGATTAGGGTTTACTTGTTCCGTTCCAAACTATTTCATTTTGTCTTCCACAATTAGCACTACTTTCTAGCCGTTCACTCCTGAACAATTAAAGTCTTTCTTAATGCAAATACCGTGGATGATTTAGACTCAGTAGGTGTTGTCTATTTCTTCGAGTTTTCCTGGTGAAATTATTTTGTTGATTCCACGCTCTCCTAATTGCCATCTCTGACTCCCCCATCTTTTCAATGCCCACTACCCCTGGCCGCCAATGGATACTTGAGACTACGAAGCCACACTTTTTATTGTGGTTCTGTTCCAAACAATACGTTTTGCTCGATGCCAATGAGGACGGAGTCGGAAGTGTATTCAACTCTAAATAAGACACTTTGACCGCAAGGCTTGCGACTGCGCCCCTGTGCATTATTTATGAAGGGTGGAGTGGCGAATACAACAGAAGGCTTCCGTAGACGTCGGCGGCACAATAAGTGTTGCCTAAATTTCCGTTGGCAACACGAATTAATCTGTATCCAGAAAATGGTATGCCCCTAGGTTATTCCTTCACATACAGCGACAACACTATTACATTACGAGTACGACCGCAACCAGAAGGCGAAATTTAAGAAGTACGCTTTTGGTCGAATTAATGTTTATTTCAAACGCGCACTGCAGCAAGGAAATAGAACACACATGGTGCATTCTTCGAGGTTCCTAAGCAATTGTTACAGTTTGGATGTCTAGAGAGCCCGTTCGGGGGTTTTTGTGTTCTCTTGTTAATGCCGAAAAATACCTTTTTTCATTATATCAAGCCTTCGCGTACCACCCTAAAGAATTTTGATGCCTGTAACACCTTTTTTCATTATATCAAGCCTTCGCGTACCACCCTAAAGAATTTTGATGCCTATAACCTTGCTCGGAACTAATAATTTCGCAAGGTTGTCATGGTTTCATTAACAACGGCGTCATTTTCTCACTTATGCTATTCTTTCAAGACACAACGATTGCTGATGAGATATGCATCTCGATAGGGTTGATGATGAACGCGCATTCTTGTGAATAAATACTTTCTCTATCAAAAAGCTGTGGCGAGATTTATTGCTGCCGCAGACGTGCATTGCCCCATTGTGCTGAAATGCAGCTCCCAGTGATCAGCCTTCTGACCAGGACAGCGCCCCAACTGAGTCAGCGCCCGACCAAAGCCCAACTACAAAGCCGGAAGGGACGACCACAACCACAACGACTGAAACACAGAACCAGAAAGGTCTGTTGTATTGCCTGTTGTCTCTTGGCTTTCCCTGGTAACAAACTACGGGTTTAATACAACCTCCGAAAGTTGACAATCAAAGTACAATGCCACCCCTTCAGAATTTTTTTCATAGAAAGCTAGAAGTCAATCCGGCGAACCTGGTCCCACGTATAATGACCGAGGAAATTTGTACCCGGGTTATTCCATACTTTCGCCTCCCTCCTAGGTTCTTTGGCCGACAATATATATATATATATATATATATATATATATATATATATATAGATATGTGTGTGGGTGTAAACGTTTGGGTGCATATACTTGGAGAACACTGCCGAGGAGTTTATATTTCATTATGCCGAAGATTGCGAAAAGTCCGAACTTTTTTTGTGAGGCATCATCCTGTTTCTCACGAAGAAATCCCCTACTTCTTCAGAAACTGGCAGTGTTCTCCAACTATCTGCACCCAAGTTTTTCTTATTACTACGGTAGTCCGGAACTACTTGTCTGCTATATATATATATATATATATATATATATATATAGCAATGCGGGATTATGAAATGGGAGCATATAGCACTTAGAGGGGCAAATGGATCGGTAGTCCGATGACGACACCGCGGTGGTGACTCACCCTGTACTCTCGTCGTCAGCTGCACAATCAGATGGAACTGTCCCCTTGAGTGGGTGTGCCCCAAATCTGTGGAGATCCCCGACAACGCTCAATATATATATATATATATATATATATATATATATATATATATAGCGAAACGGAGATGGGAAATGATGGGTTCGGTGAAATAACACAGCATAATGGTTGGCAGCCAATAAAACATCGGAAAGCAAAGGGGGGATTGCGGTAGGTCATAGAAAGAGATGTAAAATTTTTTGAGTCAGAAAGAAAGCGGTATTATTAGTTATTTCACCACTTTCTTTCTTACTCAAAAAATTCTTCATCTGTTTCCATTACCTATGACCTACCGCACCCCCCCCCCTTTGCTTTCCGAGGTTTTCTTGACTGCCAACCGTTATTTTATCTTATTTCACCGAGCCCCTCATTTTCCATTTCTGATTCGCTACATGCATAGCGAGGGCCTCTGTGCTGGCAGTCTTGGTGCCAAAGGTAGCTTAAAAGGGTTCACCGCTGGTCGACCACTCTCGACGTGTCGTAGACACTCGAGTCACGGCCCGGGGGTTAAAAAGAAAGTCCCCTCACCCCGAGTAGTCCGAGTGGTACTGGCTGCTGCCCCAAAGTGCAGAAAACAAAAAAAAACCTTAACATAAATACCGGAGCAAGTGGTGGGGAAACAGCCCCGCCGGTAGCGTAGTGGTCATCGCACCAAACCGATATTCTGGAGGTCGTGGGTTTTGATTCCACGCGGCGAGCATTTTTCCACCACTTTCTTTCCGACTCAAAAAATTCTTCATCTGTTTCTATGACCTGCCGCCTTCCCCCTTTGCTTTCCGAGGTTTTCTTGACTGTCAACTCTTAGTCTGTCTGATATATATATATATATATATATATATATATATATATATATATATATATATGGGACAGCCGTGGAAAACTGTAACAACGGAGTTTACTACTGACAATTGTTTCAGCCAGTCAACTTCTTTCTATTAGACGTGAGTACAGTTTGAAATCGCACTAGTATACAAGACGATACTTCGAGGGAGAAGAGGTGAAAACGAAAGGTGGTTGGCCATGCAATGAAACCATGGGCGGAGGTGTCAAAGAACCATAGAAAGTGTAAACGCGGATAAAGGGCATAGAATATCGTTAGGGTTTAACACGCGAAAGGTGCACCAGGCTAGAAATGGCGTGGCGTAGTGCAGGGGTCTGATTAACGTGAACTATTTGGGGATCCTTAACCTGTGCGATACATGTGTATATATATATATATATATATATATATATATATATATATATATATATATATATATATATATATATATATATATATATATATATATAGAAATAAGAGTTGGTAGTCAAGAAAACCTTCGGAAAGCAAAGGGGAGGATGTGTTAGGTGATTGAAAGAGATAAAACATTTGAAAAGAAAGAAAGAAAGTGGAGGTGTGGGTTCTGAAGGTCGTGGGTTCGTATTCCACCTGGCGGGCAGTTTTTCTCCACTTTCTTTCTTTCTTTCCAAATTGTTTCAATCACCTACCACATCCTTCCCTTTGCTTTCCGAATGTTTCTTAACTGCCAACTATTTTTTCTGTCTTATTTCAACGAGCCCCTCATTTCTATTCTGATCCGCTATATATATATATATATATATATATATATATATATATATATATCTTATAAGAATTGGCAGTCAAGCAAACCTCGGAAAGACAAGCTTTCTCGATTTTATTTTAAACAACGCAGTTCCCACAATTCCGGCCTATATCAAGGACACAAATCATTTTTTGAGAAAGATGTCTGGACTGGTAATCCCCCCTCGCAGCTTTCTGGTTACTATGGATGTCTCATCGCTGTACACCAATATCCCCCATTCAGACGGCGTCAGGTATACAGTGAAACGCTGATCTGGCACTAGAGATTAATGAGCATGCCCTTACTACCCTACTCGACCTGGTGCTTGGCTACAATTATTTCCAGTTCGAAAACAAACATTTCCTTCAAATTAGCGGCACAGCTAAGAGCTCAAAAATGGCACCGAATTACGCGAACTTGTTCATGGCGGCACTCGAGGGACACATCTTGGAAGCTCAACCCGTTCAACCGCTCATTTGCAAGCGATTCCTGGATGACATCTTTTTTGTCTGGCCGCATGACGAGGCAAACTTGCATAAGTTCATTTCAGATTTCAACGCGGTCCGCCCTTCTATATCTTTTACGCATAATATCTCTAGGTCATCGGTAAACTTTCTCGACGTCACCATTCATGTAGAGTGCACGATCGCGTTCACAGCCCTATATAGAAAACCCACAGATCGCCAGCAGTGTCTGCACTCTGAAAGCGACCATCCACGGCATTGCAAGATGAGCATTCCCTATTCCCAGGCTCACAAATACCGCAGAATGTGCTCTGAAAACGCCGAATTTGACCACAATTCCCAACAACTCAAAATGCCCTCATTCGTCAAAAGTACCCAGCAGCAGTGGTCGATGACTCCATCAAGAGAGCTCGTAATCTAAATCGCGAGGAAATTCTACATGGAGGCAATCCCAGGAATGAAGGAAGCCAGACAAATCTTGTCCTCACCCACTCATCTGCGTTGCCTAAACTTAATAACATTTTTTCGAGACATTTTAATATTCTGCAACAAAGTAGCCGGCTATCTTCAATTTTCCAAAAGCCCCCCGAGTTGTTTATCGTTGCGGAAAAAACCTGAAAGATATATAGTCAGAGCCAAGGCGACTACCTTTGAGGGCACTCAACGGGGATGCCAGCCATGCAAGAAAATGCGTTGTAAGTTCTGTTCACACATGACAACCACCACTACTGCTAAAGGCAGCTCCTCAGATTACGTATTCAAAATAAATGCGTATCTAAACTGTGACAGCCATAATATCGTCTACATCATTTACTGTGACATCTGTGGCATGCAGTACATCGGACAAACAGAAACCGCCTTCCGTAAACGCTTTAACAACCACCGTTCCCACGCTAAAACACAACCGAACTTGTCCATTTCAAGACATGTCAGCTTGCCGGGACATTCATTCGACCAAATTAATGTCACTCTGCTAGAGACTGGTTTTTACACTAAACGGGACCGCGAACAGAAATAATCGTATCTTACTTATAAGTTCAAAACGCTGACTCATGGTATCAACGAGAGCGCAGGCAGCTTGTCGTGCCTCCGGAGGACAACGGACGTTGATTAACAACAGGACGTGGATGCACATTTTTCCACCCCCTTCCCCCTTCATATAAGGGTTTTTTTTAATTATTCAGCACCACCCACCATTAGCTCAGACAACGGGCGCAAAATCCGCCTAACCCCGCACTGGACGTGCTGCGCGATAAATGCTGTTCACGTTGGACAACTAAGAAGAGTAAGAAAAGAGACGTAGGTGACGTTGAACGGCAGTGCCAGTCTCGCCGTACCTTGAAATTGACGCGTTCTATTAAGAAATAGCGGTGGTTTTTTGTATCGGCCCTCCATTGAACTTTACGCTTGTCGCGCCGTATGTGTGCCTTTACATTGCTCTACGCTGCCGCCGAGGACGGACGAGGCACTCGTCGCCCTCTCCGAACTCGCCGCGCCCCTGTGTAAAGTGATCCCTGTCTTCCGCGCGGTCCGACCGCTGTGCGGCTCGCCGCTGGCTGCCGCTAGTGCCTTTCTCTGTCGCCATGTCGCGGCCCTTTAAAGGACAAACAAAGTAGAATTATCACCGGTTTCTTGGTAAAAGCAATGCCTCTCTGTTTAATGGTCTGTCCTGGGTTAACCCACGGAAAAAATGCCGGGTCAAGACCACGTGTTTGGTTACTACACCACCGCCCCGCTCTTCCCATTTGTGCACATGCGTTGTCTGAATTTTGTTTGTCAGTTCTCTTTCATCCCAGCCGCAGCGGGCCGATACGAAACTTTGCTTCCGCAACCTTTCCCCACCCGCACCGTTTTCTCAATAAAACCACCGCCTTTCCTTTTTTTCTTTTTTCCCCCCTAGTTTTTATCCTCTCCCACTCAGCACCAAGCCCCGTAAGTGCCGTGTTGTTACCGAATTTGTTACATTCTCTGGCGTATTCCCCTCCTTGAAGCGGGAGAGGAAGAGAGACTCCCTCGCATGCAGTGTGCTTAAGTGTGTTCTGTGTTCTGCGTTTATTGTGGGATTGTCCCTGAGGAAGGAAGTTCCACTTGCGAAACTGTTGGACTAATTTATAATAAACAAGTTAACCGCGAAGTTGTTCTTATCTTTTTATATATATATATATATATATATATATATATATATATATATATATATATATATATATATATATATATACATATAGGAAAAGAAAACTTTGAACAAGGTAAAAGCACGACTGTTCCCAACGTTTCAGCGAAGTTTTCTTTGCTTGTGTTCTTTACCATCTTCAAAAAGTTCAACTGCTCCCTATATATATATATATATATATATATATATATATATATATATTTATATATATATGTGTGTGTGTGTGTATGCGTGTGTTCGCATGTGTTACTGGTGTGATGCAATTCAGTATTTTGCAGAAAGGCAGACCCGAATACCCAGTTAATTTCTCACTAATTTCCTTGGTGTGAAAGTTTTTCCCAGCCATTTTAAAGGTAGAATACCGTTATTGTTTATTGGTAGAAAGCGGTATTATTTATAACTAGATGGCAAAATCCATGATTGAGGGATCCAACACTGCATAAATTTGCTGTTGCAGTTTTTGTTATCCTGTGTCAAACCTACACCTAGATACAAACGATTTGTGTTGCTCCTCTACACCTCTAGATAGAGCGTCCGTGCTAGACACAGCACATTCGGTTTCTCTGATTCTCAGAAAACGTCATCATAATTTCAAGTTCCGAGGGAGAAGTCGTCTTCCATCGATGACATCCAAACGACACCCGAACCTGAGCCGAACACAACAACCTCGTCAGAAGGTACAAAAACCATTACCTGAACAACAATACCGACCGCCACAAGTAAACCGAAGAGTCTTCTTTCTTCGGTTTTCGATGTATTAGGAAACGCTTTACAAAAATAATTTGATAGTCGAAGTGTACTTGGTCAAACAAAACCAATGTGTCAGGGGCGCTTCTATTGCAACCTGTTTTGAGAATATTTGCTTATTAGAGGCAGTATAGCACTTTGAAGAACACCTTCACCAATCCAGCGGGTGTAGACGCGTGCGACATAGAAAACAAAATTTCGAAGTACTATGACTCATGGCGCAGTTCTTACGCATCATCTCAATGTTTCGGAATCAGGACATCGAGGGCGTGCAAGGTCGAATGTTGACACGTAAGCTAGGACGCCGGCTTTATAAAGTAAATAACGCACGTTTAGTTTCGTTTTACAATATCAACCTAAAGCAACTCAATGTAAGCTAAAAACGGTGTCTGAACAGATATAGGCTGATTTTTAGGTGCCAAAGATTTGTATATGTTCAACAAGACGTGCGCCCTAGCGGAGCTTCACTGCGAAATGTTGGCCTTGATCCAAGCAGCAGACGTGATTTAGTGTCATCGATTGGTAATCAAATAAAAATGCGCTGATTATCGCTGATCCGCGGATTTTCGCCGAGAACTTTAATCTCTAACCGATGTGAACGAACTACACCGATGTCAGAAGTCCGAAACCCGACGCTTGCCGTACGTTTTTTGCACATCAAACCAGCCGTGCTTAGCTCTCTAACCATCTATATGGTCCCGCTTTTTCGCTCAAGCAGTCTCATTGGCTACCTGTAGATCCTGTTGTTGTCCGCCAGTATTGCTCTTTCGCCACGGTCACTCATATCTATGTGTTTTGCCGCAGGCACTGCCTTGTGGAACATGTTGCGAAACATAATTTAAAGTACTATGAGAGACCAAGGGCCGAGACGTCCCGGTGGTGCAATGGTGGTTCTATTAACAAGATGGCGGAACAAGATGGAAGATGAAGCAGCTCGAGGGAGAGCTGCGCACGAGAGATTACGGGCCCCGATGATGATATTCGCATCGGTGCCGCGATGACGATTAGAAAGTTTCTACATCTTCCCCAGCCCCATTTTCCCCGCCCACAAAGTTGCCTTGGTTAGTTCGCGTCCAGTAGATGCATTAATATCGTTCGTTCTTGATACTCTGAGGCAATCGGTAGGCGAAGGTGCAGCAGAGGCCGTCTTCGTAGCCCAAACCGGTAGATTCGGTGCACACGACGTAGCCAGGCGGAAATTCGAAGTAGATCTTCGATGCCTCTGAACTCGGATGTGCAGTCAACCAATTTATACACATCTTGTCCTGAAAACACCTTCTTCGCTCCTTGATGCTTCTTTCTGGATGTTTGCAATCTCCTGGTTGGACCGTCATTGCATGATGCATTCCGTGTCTTAAAAGGGCGCTTGCCGAAAACTCTTCGTCTGTGTTGCAGTATGCATGCATCAGCAATCCTCTTGGGATTACTCTCATGATGGTCAGAACCACGCTCTTCAGCGCCGACTATCGATTGTCTTTTAGTTGCCAAAACTTGTCTCTCATTCTTCACTTTTGGTTCTCCAGGTGGTACATCCGTAATCTCAGTTTGGAAGCAACCCCGATACAAAGCTTGTGCCGACGTCAAGAGAGTCGATTTGCTTGCGCTCACGTCGGCTGTCTCTTGAATGGCACACGATAGCAAGGCGTCTTCTGCCTGACAATTACATTCAGCCAACAAAGCTGTCGCATTATCACGCTCTACGTGCGGTAGGAGCTGTGACGCATGCGGATTTTGTGTCATCGAGGCTTCTCGGGAGTTCTTCATATAATCTAGGTCATAGAATCGTTCTTTCGTTGTCAAAAATTCTCTGAGGCTTTTTGATAAATGTAATTACTCGAAGATCTGGCTTTGCTTCAGGACGTCATATTTTCTGCCTTTCAATTGGTAATATATTCGGCACATAACGTGAAATATTTCGTCTTTGTATTCGATGTTGGTAGCGAATTCCTGGTCTCTATGCTCAATGTCGACAAATGGTTCGATTTCTTCGTTGAGCAATCTCAACCTAGCTTGATTTTTTGTAAATCGTGCAGAAAGGTTGTCAACACATCACTAACACCACTGCTCGTCATTGAGAGGGCAAATGTTGCTCTTGCTTCTTTGCACAGTGTTCGAGCTATTATCCGCTCCTTTTCTCGTTTCGTCGTAAGATCGTTAAGGCGCATTATATTCTCAAGAATACTCTGATCACACATCAATGTTAATGCGTCTTGCGTTGCGCGATCAGCGGTAGCATTCCCCTCACCGTTCAAGGAATCGCCGCCCATCGAGGGAATCGTCGGAGGTGAGGATCCGTCGTCGTATAGTTCGCCCATCGCCTCGGTCCTTTTCCCGTACCACCACCGGTTAAGTCCATCACCCCGGTCCGCCGTGGGTATCAATGGGTCCTCCTTCTCCAAAAGGCCGAGGTTCGGAAGACTCCGAATCTCAGGAGGGCCTTCTTCCCGGGTTAATCGGCACCATTTAAAATAAGAGGAGAGACCAAGGGCCGAGACGTCCCGGTGGTGCGATGGTGGTTCTATTAACAAGATGGCGGAACAAGATGGAAGATGAAGCAGCTCGAGCGAGAGCTGCTCAGGAGAGATTATGGGCCCCTATGATGATATTCGCATCGGTGCCGCGATGGTGATTAGAAAGTTTCTACACATTATGTTTAGATTTTAGGGGTGTAAATAAATGAAGGTTCTCTCAATTTATAGAACTGAAAAAGTTGAAAGTTCCAAATGCCTCGTTGCAAGATTAACCACTCGTACCACAATCACATTCTTGTAAGCAATACTCAGACGTCCAGAATGTGATAAAATATACGCTCGGGCAGAGGCTATTTTTCAGAAAATACATGGATTGATCACCAGTGGACTGATTCTGTCACAGCGTAGCCTCTCGTGTCTCCCGCGCCATGGTGAAATTAATATACCCTTCATCCCAAAATGTCGGAAGAGATCTGGTTACCTTCCGTGAACACAACGAGAACACTTACATTCAAACAAGTGCACGAGGATATTGAAAGATATTCGGACGCTCCCCTCTATCACTGTGGAGATCATGGGGCGCGTTGTGTTAAGGTTGTGGGTTCACATGTCACGCCAAGAATAAATTTTCTCCACTTTCGGTACCCCCTAAAATTCCTGACTTCCAGTTATTGCTGAGAAAGATAGAAAGTTACCCAGGGCTTTAGGATTCTTAGCAGCTCATTTATTCCGAGTTTTCTTTCCGTACTCAGGTCCAAGTGACCAGTCTTCTCTAGAAGAAACCGCTCCAACGGAGCCGGAGCCTGAGCCCAGCACAACGCCGAGGCCTGAGTCTACAACCACGACAACCACAACTACAACGACTACAAAGAAGCCACAGGGTCTTCTCTCTGGTGTGCTAGACTTCCTAGGTAAACCTTTCTTTTGAACCCAATTCGCCGGAAAATCATTTCCACGTGACTCTTTTGGTCCCTTTGTCAGTTGCTACAAAAATCCGACGTACGCTCTACTTACCCGTTTACGCCGAGAGACATACGGCATGCCCAGTTTATGGTGTGTGTGTGTGTGTGTGCGTGCGTGCGTGTGTGTGTGTGTTGGTGTGCGCACATACATGCACGCAAATATATTCACAGTGAACAGGAATTGTGCTAGTCATATTATGCAGTACTTGCGAATATGTTTCTTGCACCGAAGTCCCCCTTTTGTTTATTACGAGGCGTTAACATGGTTTGAACTGTTGTACTCTGCAAGGAGAACTTTCTTTATTGAAATCGTAATGATTCTACATTTGAAATTTTAACAGATATTACCAAAAGTAAACATGCCCTTAGTAAAAAAGCTGCAGTTTGTTAGTTTAGTCGACGCCCTTTAAACGAAGTCCAAGAGGACAAGTAAAACACTTCGAATTAAAGAAAATCCCAAATAAAGATGAAGCACTAGAACACTACTGCTATCAGTCAGCAACACGCTCCCCTCATTGATTTCGTTCAGAATCTCGGCTTTCGCAACCAATTCGAGAGTACGATACGTATTGTCTTGATTGTTGGTATTTATCGCTGCTATTGAAGCATTTAGCGTGCACGGTGGTTGCGCAAACAGAGCTGTGTGCAACAAACAAGTTTTTTAAGCTAGAAAGATGGAGACGCGTGCCTAGAGTAAGTCTGAACTTGCCGGCCTCTTTATCAACTCTACTCTTCCTTAGATGCGATGCTGCCGACGTCAGTACAAAACACGGCACGATGTTTCGAAAATTTTAACTTCATCGAGAAAGGATGGTCACCTAGGTACTTTTTACACGAAAGAACTACCAACTAACCGAGATAGTGTATTTAGGAGTGAAATTATATAGCACTTTGTTCCATTAGATTTCATGTAAAATTGCGGGGACCAGTACACCGCCTCTCATTACCCTAAAGTTTCAATTAAGAAACTTCGAAGCAAGCAACACAAGGAGATGACCGGAAGACTATTCGCCCTATAATATCACTGGAAAGACTTTTTGGGATGTTTGGGGTTCCCATACCACACCGAAAGCAATTTTGACTTCAATTTTGTGGTTGAGTACAATTATGAAAGGCCTATTTTTGAGGAGAAAAGAGACGGACTACATGCCATATGCGCTCAGACTCTTAGCGGTTCGGTTATTCAGAGTTTTTTTTCCGTATTCAGCTCCAAGTGACCAGTCTTCTCCAGAAGAAACCACACCAACGGAGCCACAGCCTGAACCTAGCACAACGCCGAGGCCGGAAGTTGAGACAACAACGACAACCACAACTACAACGACTACAAAGAAACCACAGGGTCTTCTGTCTGGTGTGCTGGATGTCCTAGGTAACGCAGTGTTGATTCCGAAGTCTGGCTGCAATTTGCATGCAAGAACCTTTAGTAGTTGTTTACAGTTGCTGCATAACAAAAGACGTAATGTGCACGTCCCAGACCCGGATGGATGTGATAGGTTTTACGTATGGCTGTATTTTGAGCTCCTGAGTCCCTGTATTAACTATTATAGAAAGTTGTTATACTTTCAGCTGCTTCCTTGAACTATATGTACGTTTTTAACACGGAATAATTGCACGGAGCAAATCTTAATTGCTAGTACACAAAGTAAACTTGCTCCTAATATACGGAATGGCAATGTGTCTATATTTTCTGCAGTCAGTGACACTTCCACTTGCAAAAGACATTTGCGTTTAACAAATGTTTATTGGTGTCAAAAATCCGATAATGTACTTGACGGGGGCCCCATGTAGAACTGCAAACCAGCTCAGGCGGATGACCGGATGTCTGAAAGATTTCCATCATGCCCACACCTAATGTTTTGTCATTACAAAGTTTTTTGACGCCACATTTTAATCTGCATGTCCTTTTCAACTTTCGAGAAACGTCAATTTAAATTGCAGCTCCAAGCGGCAAATCCTCTTCAGAAGAGAGTACTCCGACAAAGCCTCAACCCGAGCCCAGTACTACGTCAACTGACACTACAAGCACAACCACGACGACCACAACGACAACTACGCAAAAACCAAAAGGCCTGCTTTCTTCTGTGTTGGATATCCTAGGTAACTTTCTACCCTGCCATTTTACCCCTGAAAGCGTGATTTGTAATTTACAATTACAATCATCTGACATGTTTCCCCTGTCGTGGGATTGAACGAAAGAAATTCATAGTGGCGCACTGAATGCGAGCGCTATATACTCATCCTTTTTTTGTTTCCATTCACGCATACAACAACCCACACAAACATGTGAGCCGGCTTTTCTCAAAATGGGCCAGATCCCCCTAATGCGAATTTGAGAAACAAGCGGAAGTTGGGTACCGGAGTTTTAATGCAACGCCGTCAAAGGTGATACACGATATATGTTACATAGTATATGGCGCACAAGTATATGGGAAGTATATGGCCACGAGTAATTGAGAATTATGCCGTGAATTTGAGCAATATTGGTGTGATAAGTTTGTGTTTGGCTGATATTGAATTGAAACACTCAAGTTGATGCTTCATTCTTATGGAAACTTTATTTAAATTGACTTTCAACCATTGTGCCACTGAGTTTTGGTGAGAAAGGCATTAAAATATGCAACAGAGCCTCAAAAACAGCAGAATTATGCATGGAGACCAGGTGAGTCCTCTTGGCACAATTAGCTGCTCTTTTCGAATTCTTCCGTAGGGTAAATATCTTGGCCACGCCTCAAGGCACTCACCAAGTAACCAAGCTCTTCATTGCTTTGCAGTGAATTTCCAAAACGCTTCACAAGAAGGCTGCTCGTATCTTATTCTTGCCCTTAATGAAGTGGTTCGTACTCTAAGAGTGGAAGGAGAGGGTTGCCAGGGATTGTAAGCGGCGGCTATTAAGTTAAGTGCTGAATAGGCACATATGGGAGCAAAAAATAAATATAACCGGAGTTATTTCGTAGGAACGGGAGAGGCGAAATGAAACCATTGTTTAAAATCCCTGTTTCATTTCGTTCACTTCTTCCGTTCAGTTCGTCGTTGACATCTGGGGACAGATCTTTCGCCGATCTCCTAACTGCCCTCTGAATTCATAATGAGCCAGCTCCAAAAGGCAAAAGAAATTTCCGAAAACTCCCAACGAAACTGTCTCAAAACTTAAGCGAACAGCACACTCGCATTGGGTAAATGCACTTGGCTCATTTTGATCCATGAAACAGCCGGATCTGGCTGAATTCCGATACGAACTACAATCTTCGGGCAGCTTTTCACGGCGTTATGTCAACTACTTTTAGCCACCCTGATTTAGGGGAAAGTTGCCGAGTTTTTCTGGTCACTGCAGTATTGTCCGTCCCAGTTGCGGTTTCTGAATCCGGCTCATTTTAGTATGCCTGTACGGTATATATATATAAATATATATATATATATATATATATATATATATATTTATATATATATATATATATATATATATATATATATATATATATATATATATATATATATATATATATATATATATATATTTATATATATATATATATATATATATATATATATACATAGTGTGAGCGTTTATTGGTGTCTTGACTGATGAAGAAGACTCGTGGAATGAAGTAATTGCTATTCGCTAGTGGGACCAATCTCTCACCTGTACATACCCATTATAGTCATCGTTTGTGGATTATCATCATCGTCTTGTCTCGTTCTGCCGAGTCTCCGGGTTCCCTGCGGGCTGAGTAAGGAGACGTGCCTTGGAATTACCGTTCCCGTGTTCCAGTCTGCTTTCCCCTTACAAGTAGTAGAGGTTGCGTTCGACCCCGACCTCTACCTGAACCGGCCGCACCCCTGGAGCTTCGTTAGGGACGCCTTGTGCTACCCCCAACCCGCCCGATGGATCGAGAAGGAGCGCAGAATGCCGCCGCTCCTGCCCCGACATGGATGGTGACCTGCCGCCTAACTCCTTCCTTCGCTGGCCTCCGCGGTGACGACGTTGAGGAGTGGCTTGAGCAGTACAACTGCATGAGCCAATTTAATGGGTGGAAGGACACTCTTAAGCTACAGACCGTCAGGTTCTACTTGACGAAGGTTGCCGAGACGTGGTACCAAAACAACCAAGGTGGCATATCTGACTAGGCCGACTTCACTGAGAAGCTGCGTCGGATTTTCTGCACGCCATCTGCTCGCTCCAATGGAGCAAAGCGTGCGCTTGAAGCCCGCTGGCAGCGCTCGGACGTATCGTACATTCAGGACGTCCTTTCCCTTTGCCGTCGGGTCAGCCCAGACATGTCGGAGGCTGACAATGTCCGCCATATCCTCAAGGGCATCATAGAGTGCGCATTCAATGCACTTGCGCTGCAAAACCCATCCGACGTGAGCAACATACGGACCACATGCCAGCCTCTTGATGAGCTTCAAGCAATGCGCCTCAAGCCAGCTCATAAACAAGCTCTTCTCCGTGCAGAACGAGACTTGCGTGTTTTAATCCGCAGCATAATCCGAGAGGAACTCCTGCTACAAGCTGCGCCCTGTGCTCAGGAAGACCGCTGCTCCCAGCCTGCGACTAACCTGCGGGAGATTATCAAAAATGAATTGGCGTCGACAACGGGAAATCCACGCAATAGGCCCCCAGTTATTTTCGACGTGCCGTCCTACGCGGAAGCAGGTTGCCGAACACCAGTCTCAAACATGGAAATGTCTGCGCCTCCGCCCGTGCTCGGTAGAGTTGCAGCCGTCTCCTCGCCGCCTCCGGCTCTGACTGGCTACAGAAACTGGCGGCCGCGTCAGGATCTTCGGCCTAATAACCACCCAGTGTGTTTCTACAGTGGTATTCGAGGCCATATCTCACGCTTCTGTCGACGGCGCCAGCGAGATGAGCAGCGAGTGTATGCTCCGTAAGAACGCGACGTTCGCTACTACAACTGCGGTCCTAGGGAACGTGCGTATCCACCTCGACAGCGGTGTCCGTCTCCTCAGGATTCGGGCGACCCTTCCCGCGGTTACCGTGATCAGACGAGACACCGTTTGCCCACGCCTCCGCGCCGTTTTGTGTCACCTCTCCGCCCCTTTGTGCGTGACCCCGGCAGCCAATAGGAAAACTAGATGTTGCAGTTTATGGAGGGGAAACTGCATCGGTCGAACTAATCACAACTCCTCCAGAGCGCCCATCATATATTTTGCCAGTAGTAGTGGAAGGTGTGTCTATGCAAGCTTTAGTGGACACCGGGGCCAGTCTTTCTGTGATGCATTTGGATTTGTGTTCACGCTGACGAAAAGTGCGAACCCCATACTCTGGCCCGGCACTATACAGCGCGAATGGACATCTTTTAAAGCCTATTGGAACTTGTGCAGCACTCGTTTTCATCGGGGATGATCGACATCTTATTGAATTTGCGGTTCTGCCAGATTGTGCTCATGAACTAATTTTCAGTTGGGATTTTGTTTCTTCAGCTTCAGCCAATATCTCCTGTTCTCAACCAGCAATTCACATTACGAACACCGAACCTTCTTCTGCTCCAAGTCCCCGACATCAGTTCTTGACTTTGCATGCCGACCACGTTCTGGCACCCGGTAGTGAAGAGGTCCTGATGGTTTTCTCAAGCAGCATTTCTGACGAGGATGTGGTGGCCTCGCCGTCAACCCGGTTGGTTCCTCGAGGAATTGCCATGTCGGCGTGCCTTCTCCGCTTTTCACGGGGACTTGCAGCTTTGGCCATCATCAACACCACGGGTGAGCCCATTCTATCACCAAAGGGCATGACCATCGGTTGAGTGGTCGATGTCGCGCCCGCTTCTGTCGTCTCTAGCTCCCTAACGTCTTCAGGCATGCGCGGTCTCACTACTTCGGATGGTTTGTCAGCTCTTACTGCTACCATTAGCCTAGACCTGACAACCACACAGAGAGAAAAGTTGCTTCAGGTATTGAAGAAGCACGTTGCATCTTTTGATGTGCATTCCTCCACGCTAAACGAACGTCTGTGGCCGCACACCGGATTGAGATCGATGGCTCGTCGCTTGTACGCCGGCGCCCCTACCGTGTGTCTACGCATGAGCGGAAGATTATAGAAGACTACGTCGCTGACATGCTCAAGCGTGATGTTATACGTCCATCGTCGAGCCCGTGGTCATCGCCAGTCGTGCTAGTAGAGAAAAAGGACGGCTCTGTTCGCTTTTGTGTTGATTAACGTGCCCTCAATAAGATCACACGGAAAGACCTATTACCGATGCCACGCATCGATGACGCTCTCTACCAGCTTCAAGGAGCGCAGTTCTTCTCCAGCCTTGATTTACGCTCCTGTTATTGGCAAATCGCGATGTACGAAAATCACAAAGAAAAGACGGCCTTCGCCACTCCAGATGGGCTTTACGACTTCAATGTAATGCCTTTCGGGCTATGTAATGCGCCCGCGACATTTGAACGCATGATTGATACCGTGCTTCGCGGCCTCAAATGGAAAACTTGCCTCTGCTACCTCGACGACATTGTTCTTTTTTCAACCACCTTTGAGCAACATCTCCAACGTCTCGACAAGGTACTGGCGTGTCTCTGAAATGCTGGACTCCAGATTAATACAAAAAATTGCACATTCGCCAGTAAATCGATAAAGGTGTTAGGGCACATCGTGAGCAAAACCGGCATACAACCAGACCCTGCAAAGATTTCTGCAGTTCTAAATTTTCCGCGCCGGCTACAGCAGAAAGACCTTCGCAGCTTCCTCGGACTAGCATCGTACTTCCGCCGCTTCATACGACATTTTGCAACAGTTGCTTCGCCTCGCAATAACCTCTTGCGTTCTGGCACAGCTTTTGTTTGGAGTGAAGATTGCGAACGGGCTTTTCAAGCCCCGAAAAACGCACTCATTTCGAGCCCTGTGCTTTGCCACTTTGATGACGCTGCACCAACGGTTATACACACGGACGCCAGTGGTCAAGGCATCGGTGCAGTCTTGTTGCAACTCGATTCGTGCAAGAGGGAGCGAGTGGTCGCCTATGCTAGACGCACACAGACGCCGGCAGAACAAAACTATACAATCACGGAGCAGGAATGCTTTGCTGTTGTGTGGGCCATCCAGAAGTTCAGCCCTTACTTGTACGTTCGACATTTCAATGTCGTAGCTGACCATGACGCATTGTGTTGGTTGTCGACGTTGAAGAACATCTCCGGCCGCCTCGGCCGTTGGGTTCTCCGTCTACAGCAATATCATTTTGCCATCACGCATAAGTCCGGCAAAAAGCATTTAGATTCTGATGCCCTCCCACGCTGTCCCTTATCGGAATCGGCCGTCTGCTTCTCGCCGGCAAGCAGGCCTGCTTTACCCATGGCGCCAATTGCTTACTCCACGGTTGATGACATCAGTATCCCGGCCAAACAGCGCGACGATACTTTTTGTCGCAGAATACTCGACCGGATAGACGGCTCCACGCGACCCCCCAACAGCCGGTTACGTCATCAATGGCAGAAGTTTCGGCTTCAAAACGGGGTTCTGCACCGTTACAGCCACCACCCTACAGGGGCCAGGTGGGTCCCTGTCCTACCTCGGGAGCTACGCGCAGTTGTGTTAGAGGCATTTCACGATGATCCAACAGCAGGACATCTCGGGTTTGACAAAACCTACGATCGCATTCGTTGTCGCTTCTTTTGGCCTGGGATGTCGACAAGCGTGGCGAAGTACATTTCTTCATGCACCAAATGCCAGCACCGAAAGCGCACTACTACTCCGCGAGCAGGCTTGCTACAACCGGCACCTTCTCCTTCGGCGGCCTTCGAAGCTGTGGGCATTGACATGTATGGCCCGCTTCTCAGCACACCAAACGGCTATCGCTAAATAGTGACTGCTGTCGACCATCTAACCAGGTACGCCGAGACGGCCCCTCTACGATCTGGCTGCGCCCAAGAAATCGCGGACTTTCGGCTGCAGAATATCATCTTGCGCCACGGTGCACCCCGCGTCCTTTTAAGCGACCGGGGCAAGGCCTTCTTGTTCCGAATTGTGGCTGAAGTGCTTCAAGCGGCAGATACGATTCATAAAACAACCAGCAACTACCATCCTCAGACGAATGGCCTCACTGAACGCTTTCACGGGACTCTCTCCGACATGCTCTCTATGTATATCAAACCAGACCACACCAACTGGGACCAAATTCTTCCGTTTGAAAACCTTTGCCTACAACACAGCAATTCAGCGCACCACTAGCTACTCACCATTTTTCTTGGTTTCTGGCCGTTCCTCTTCCTTCTTTATTGATACCGCTTTCTTATCTGCACCGGTCTCTCCCGTTACCCCGTTTTCTGACCAGTTCATCTCCCGGATTAACCACTGTCGACACCTAGTCAGCATCCACACTGCAGCAACGCAGTAGGAACGAAAAGCCCTTTACGATGCCGAGCACCGCAACATCAATTTTCATCCCGGGGAAGAAGGGGAAGAAGTGCTTTTCTGGACCCCGACACGATCGCCGGGCCTGTGCGAGAAGTTTCTGCACCGATATATTGGCCCATACACTGTCATTGAGAAAGCATCACCTGTCAACTATAGAGTGTCTCCTCCAGTTTCCTCCAACGACCGTCGCAGACGTGGAAATGAAGTCGTCCATGTTTCTCGTATGAAGCGTTTTCAAGCGTGCGCATTAGCTACAAGCGTCCAGGCGACCTCTTCCCAGCCAAAGGGGGGGGGGAAGTGTGAGCGTTTATTGGTGTCTTGACTCATGAAGAAGACTCATGGAATGAATTAATTGCTATTCGCTAGTGGGACCAATCTCTCATCTATACATACCCATTATGGTAATCATTTGTGGATTATCATCATCGTCTGGTGTCGTTCTGGCGAATCTCCGGGTTCCCTGCGGGCTGAGTAAAGAGACGTGCCTTGGAATTACTGTTTCCTTGTTCAGGTCTGCGTTCCTCTTAAAATATATAAGTACACAACGATGTTGAAAGATACTCGAACGCTCCTCTGTATCACTGTGGAGATAATGGGACGCGTTTGCTGAGGTTCTGGGTTCATATGTCACACCGAGAATAAATTTTCTCTGCTTTCGGTACCCCCTACAATTCCTGAATTCCAGTTATTGCTGAGAAAGAAAGTTCTCCAGAGATTTAAACTTCTTAGCGACTCAGTTATTCGGAGTTTTCTTTTCTTACTCAGCTCCAAGTGACCAGTCTTCTGTAGAAGAAACCGCTCCAACGGAGCCAGAGCCTGAGCCCAGCACAACGCCGAGGCCTGAGTCTACAACAACGACAACCACAACTACAACGACTACAAAGAAGCCACAGGGTCTTCTGTCGGGTGTGCTAGACTTTCTAGGTAAACTTTTCTTGTCAACACAATACCGCGGAATACCATTTCCATGTAACTCTTTCGGCCCCTTTGTCAGTTCAACATAAAACCGACATAATCTATACTTACCCATATACGCCGAGCGGCATACGGCATGCCCAGTTTTTGGTGTGTGTGTGTGTGTGTGTGTGTGTGTGTGTGTGTGTGTGTGTGTGTGTGTGTGTGTGTGTGTGTGCGTGTGTGTGTGTGTGTGTGTGCGTGTGCGTGCGTGCGTGCGCGTGTGCGTATGCGTGTGCTTCTGTGTGTGTGTGTGTGTGTGTGTTTGTACATATACGCAAGCAAATATATTTAAAATGCGGAGGAGCTGTGCTAGTCATATTATGCTGTGAGTGCGAAGTGGTTGCTTGCACCGAAGTCACCCTTTTGTTTATTACCAGGCGTTAACAACGTTTGAACTGCTGCACTCTGCAGGGTGAACATTCTTTCTTGAACACGTAGTGATTCTACATCTGAAAGTTGAACGGATAATACGAAATGTAAAAATGCCCCTAGTAACAAAGGGGCAGTTTGTTAGTATAGTCGACGCCCTTTATACCATGTCCAAGGAGACCTTAAAACACTTCGAATTAACGAAAATCCCAATTAAAGATAAAGAACTACAACACTATTGTTATTAGTCAGCAACACGCTGCCCTTCTTGATTTCGTTCAGAATCTCCACTTTCGCAGCCAACCCGAAAGTACGATACCTATTGCCATGATTGTTGGTATTTATCCCTGGAATTGAAGGATGGAGGGTGCACGGCGGTTGTGCAGACAGAGCTGTGCGCAACAAACGAGTTTTTGCACCTAGAAAGATGGAGACGCGTGCCTAGAGTAAGTCTGAACTTGCCTGCCTCTTTATCAACTCTGCTCTGCCTGAGATGCGATGGTACCCACGTCAGTACAAGACAAGGTGCGGTGTTTCAAAAATTTTAACTTTATCGAGAAAGGATAGTCACCTAGGTACTTTTTAGTCGAAATAACTACCAACTAAACTACCATTAAACTACCAAATAACTACCAGCCGACATAGTGTATTTAAACAAGAAATTATACAGCAGTTTGTTTCACTGGATTTCACGTAAAATTGCCGGGACCGGTACATCACCTCTAATTACCCGCAAGTTTCAATCAAGAAACTTCGAAGCAAGCAACACAAGGAGATGAAAGGAAGACGATTCGCTCTATAATATCACTGCAAAGACTGTTGGGGGTGTTTCCGAAAGTTTGTGGGTTCCCATACCACACTGAAAGCAATTTTGACTTCAGTTTTGTGGTTGAGTAAAATTATGAAACGCCTATGTTTGAGGAAAAAAGAGACGGACTACATACCATATGCGCTCAAACACTTAGCGGCTTGGTTATTCAGAGTTTTCGTTCCGTACTCAGCTCCAAGTGACCAGTCTTCTGTAGAAGAAACCGCTCCAACGGAGCCAGAGCCTGAGCCCAGCACAACGCCGAGGCCTGAGTCTACAACAACGACAACCACAACTACAACGACTACAAAGAAGCCACAGGGTCTTCTGTCCGGTGTGCTAGACTTTCTAGGTAAACCTTTCTTTTCAACTCAATACCGCAGAATACCATTTCAATGTAACTCTTTCGGTCCCTTTGTCAGTTCAACATAAAACCGACATAATCTATACTTACTCCTATACGCCGAGAGGCATACGGCATGCCCAGTTTTTGGTGTGTGCGTGTGTGTGTGTGTGTGTGTGTGTGTGTGTGTGTGTGTGTGGGCGTGCGTACATATATGCACGCAAATATATTTACAATGCACAGTATTTGTACTAGTCATATCATACTGTAAGTGCGAATTGGTTTCTTGCAGCGACATCCCCCTTTTGTTTATTACGAGACGTTAACATGGTTTGAACTGGTGTACTCTGCCGAGAGAACTTTCTTTATTGAACACGTAGCGATTATACATCTGAAATTTTTACAGATATTACCTTAGGTAAACATGACCCTAGTAACGAAGCGGCAGTTTTTTAGTTTAGTCGCCGCCCTTTAAACGAAGTCCAAGGAGACAGTAAAACACTTCGAATTAACGAAAATCTCAATAAAAGATGAAGCACTAGAACACTACCGCTATTCGTCAGCAACACGCTCCCCTTCTTGATTTCGTTCAATATCTCGACTGTCGGAGCCAACCAGATGGTACGATACGTATTGTCACGATTGTTGGTATTTATCGCTGCGATTGAAGCATTTAGCGTGCACGGTGGTTGCGCAAACAGAGCTGTGTGCAACAAACGAGATTTTGGACCTAGAAAGAAAGAGACACGTGCCTAGAGTAAGTCTGAACTTGCCTGCCTCGTTATCAACTCTGCTCTGCCTCAGATGCAATGGTGCCGACGTCAGTACAAAACACGGCGCGATGTTTCGAAAATTTTAACTTCAGCGAGAAAGGATAGTCACCTAGTCACCTATATATATATATATATATATATATATATATATATATATATATATATATATATATATATATATATATATATATATATATATATATATATATATATATATATATATATATATATATATATATATAATGTATATATCGAATTAGACTAGGAAAAGCGGGGAGTATTAAATGCAGAACGAAAAAGAGCCAGTAGTAAAGAAGGATAAGGATGGCGAAGAGCATAAAGGGGTTAGTCATTTATTTGTCTTGAAACAGCCATAGTTTGCTAAATGTATGAAAGCTACAAAGGAACAAGCCGAAAAACATACTCACCGGGAGGGACCCGAACCAAAGGAAGCGTCATGGAGGTTTTGTATGTACGTTTTCTTTGATACCAATAATTACGGTTTCCAACACCAGAAACAAACGTGGTATACTTGCTGCGAGGTAGCTACAGATTTGGCTATACTGGTAAGAATTGTGGTGTTTCATGTAGACAGCAGCGCTTGAGCAATGAAACGGGGGGAAGGTGAGCATTTTTGACACCTCGGTCGAGCGACTGCAATACGAGTAGGGGCGGCGTTACTCGCTGCTATCCTCAAAGGTAAAATAGAGTTGTACTAAGCATAAATACCCAAAAAGTTGTGTAGAACACAATTGTCTAATTAGCCGATTTTTTAAGGCGCACGGCATTTCATAGCAAGGCGGTGCATTGGACCCCATGCAAGATTCCTGTTTTTCCTTCACTTTCCTTCTTAAATGAACGAAAAACTTAAATTCAATCTTCAGACAACATAGAATTAGTGAACCTATTTCTCTTCGCGCCTTTGGCGTTCCAGACTGCTGCGTACCTTTGAATGTTTGATTGTGCGTGTGTGGGAATGAGCGTACGTGCGTGTGTGCTGCGCGTGTGTACGAATGCGCATGTTTGTATGTTTTATCACGTGTACGCGCGTGTCTGTTTCTTGTGTGTATGCACGGACAAGTCTGATTCTTTTGGTCAGGTATTGCAGGTGTATCACAATGCTCTTGGAACACGTTCCCCTCGGCCTCAATGCTGTTCTGAAAATTCCATTTTAGAGCATATAGCTCCCTATCTACACAAGAAAAGACAGCGGGCTACTACCCTATTACCTCTTTGCCGTTTTCAACTATTCGCTCTCTTTTTGCTGATTCTTTAATGCGGCCCAAATCTGCACATACCAGAAGGTACTTCATAGGGAAGGCCTTGATTCAGAAAGAAGGGGGGGGGCGTATTGCATCAGGGAGTTCTGATCTCATCCACTTATCGACTGCTGCTGGCAGGTAGTGCACCTAGAAATGGCCCTGTTGTTGAAAACAAATGTACCTGCTCCCTAACAGTCAGGGCGATGTTGGCTACTGCCACAGGTACAGCAATATTCGTATAGATATTTCACAATATAGCGGCCAACACATCTGCCCTGATAGCCTCAGTGGTTGGTTTGAGCAATTTGAGAAATAACTAAACCTTTGAGTGTTGAGATCCTACTTAAGGTTTTTCTTCTTGTTTTTAAACGTTTCAACGTTCTGATTTCTAATGTACAAACGGCCAACCCCATCCCTGATGCCCTGCTTGTGTTTTAGCTTGTAAAATGCCTGCCCACACGCGCACGCACACACAGTAAGGGCTTAGATGTTTGTACACTGCTTGAAGCAGAAGTTTTTTAATCGGTAAGCACACATCAGGGCATCCCTCGGCACATGCGATGGGGATCTAGACAAACAGATAGACTCGACCGAGCATCGCCTCATGAGACAAATAATGGTGATACATGTAAGGTTGAACACATTGGCCGTATTTGCTTGCTCAGCTGCAAGGGTCGTCAAAAGACAGTAGTATTTTGGAAGCCCAGCAACGTAACACGATCTCCACTCTTTCCCTCTCAACCGTGAGGTTCTTCCCCTCTGCTCTCGCTCCTTCAATAGGTAATGCCTTTCAGCTTGGCTTTCAGCTTGGTGTCGTCATTCGCTATCGTAGAAAGCAATCCCAAATCTTTTCCTAATTAAATGAACACTGCTTCTTTCGGTTGTGTACTCACGTCTTTGTTTAAGCAATCCTAAGGTTTCTTTGGTGCTAAATAAAGCAAAAACGTATGGCCCATGAGAACGGATTTATCACTTCGGGTCGGGTCTATCTTTATGTACGTTATTGTGAACCATTGTTTCAGTGTTTGGCCGCGGGCATGAAGATTGGGGCCGGCAGAAAGGCGGATAGAAAAATAGACCAAAATTTTCGCGGTTGGGTAGCCCAAGAAAGCGAATCGTCTTTTTTAGTGAAGCTTGACAAAGCTGACAGCCTAAATGCTTACACTATATTTATTGTATAGCAAAAAATAGATAAAGTTTCGTGTGCGGCACTTATATTGTGAAAGAAGAAAATGAATGTTTTTAAATGGCTGTGAATGTACGCTGGGTATCTTCTACGGAAGTGAAGAACCGCTTCATTCGTGTTCACCGGATCTGCCGTGACCTTCTTTGGCAGTGCTGCTGTTGAGATGGCTAGGCACTCTCAGCGGCGAATGAATAACCACGGTGAATGTCCTACCTGCGCAAAATCACAGTAAAAACAAATGACGGTAGCGAAAGGAAAACCGATGTGTTTATTTAGAAATGCCAAACGTTGACTTCTATTCGACCTGACAACGGCAACACAACTTTGGTTTTGAACCTGGCGCGCAATTTCATACACATATACAACGTTCTCCTTTGAGTTTGCTATTATATCCTTTCTGACGCGTCAAAATTATCAATGTTACGGAACTCCCAGGAGTGACATAAATTCAGCAACTTCCAACATTCAGGCACTGTTGCTCGTTTTTTTTTTCAGCTCCAGACACAGGTTCATCTGACGATACGACTGTGGCAGAGCCAGAGACTGAAACAATCACTGAATCTCAAACTACTCCTACAACCACTACAACAACTACTCCTAAACCAAAAGGGCTGCTATCCTCAGTTCTGGATATCCTCCGTAAGAATAGAAAGAAGTGCAGAGGGTGTATTGATCCTGGCGCCTGAAATATTTATCACGTGCACGGTATTACGAAGGAATTGTTTCTTTACAATGAACCTAAAGACTGAGACTGAGCGCCCCTACTATGAACGTTCTTTGAAGCATCACCGCAATAGCCAGAGTTGTCGCCAGTCTTCGTCGATTTTTGTTGTTCTTGTCAATTGATAAAAACAACCATCACCAAGAAACAGAATTTAGCGGTTAAAGCAATTCCAAGTAAGGCGTATTGCTTATAGTATGCAACAAAAGCCTGTTCAGGGCTAGTTGGTTGAAAATACTGAATATTTTGAGCGCTAAACAACCGGTACCAGAAGAAACACGCAGACACAGACAATGCGCCACTTCCAACTAAACTTTAGTAGTGAGAAACACTAGGCTAAATACACTGTTCTGACGTCATGAAAACGTCACACCAACAACGTTTGCAAACCTACACGTGCCCATCCAAAGACTGGAGTTCCTTGAGTGATAATGCGATCCACGGTGTACTGATGCACGTGTTCCCCACCTTGTGAATGAAGTACGCCTTTACAATCTCTCTTTCTTGCCTATCTCTGAGCCATTTTATAAACGTGGCCTGTTTGAAGGGCGGAGTGCAGTTTGTATCCTGCACAGCGCACCTTTTGTCGTGCTCAGCCATGTGGCCCCAAGCGTTGTTCTTTACTGCCTAACAGTGCTAGCGTGTTCTGTCGTTGAAACATCTACCTGTTTGGCCAGTATAACACTTGTTACAACTCATGGGAATCTGCATTCTGTGTATAATTCGCCATGCTTCCTGGAGCACGATTGCGTTTCCTTTGCGTCATCATAGGGCAAACCTTCACCAATTCGCAGGTCGCGCTAGACACCGCATTGACATCGTGCCTTTGAGCAACCTTTTTGAGGTTATGCGAGATCCTGTGCCAGAACGGGATAACGTTATCTTTCGTTTTTTTATATTATTTTTGGTATTGCAATTGGTTTTGGCACAGGATCTCGCATAACATCAAAAAAAAAGCTCAATGGTACTATGTCAATGCGGTATTTAGCGCGAGCTGCAAATTGGCGAAGGTTTCCGCTATGATGACGCAAAGAAAGCGGCAATCGTGCTTCAAGAAGAACGGCGAATTATGCACAGAATGCACCATGGGAGTTGTCTACGAGTTTCCCATGAGTTGTAACAAGTGCTATATTGGCCGAACAGGCAGGTGTTTCAACGACAGAGCGCGCGAGCACTGTTAGGCAGGGAAGAACAACGCTTGGGACCACATGGCTGAGCACTGCAAAAGGTGAACTCTGCAGGATACAAACTGCATTCCGCTCTTCAAATAGGCCACGTTTTTAAAATGGGTCAGAGATAGGCAAGAAAGAGAGATTGTAGAGGCGTACTTCATTCACAAGGCGGGAAACACGTGTATCAGTACACGGTTCGCCATATTATCACTCAAAGAACTCCAGTTTTTAGATGGACACGTTTAGGTTTGCACACGTTGTTGGTGTGACGTTTTAATGACGTCAGAACAGTGTAATTAAGCTAGGCTTTTTCACGAATAAAGTTTACTTGGAACTAGCGCCTTGTCTGTGTCTGCGCGATCCTTCTGGTTTCCGCTGTTTAGCGCCTCAAATGCGTATTTTTGAAGAAATTATTGAGCTGCAACAAATTAATTCGTTATAACGACACATTTCGGTGACGCCAAGTTCAGTGTTACAAAAGTGTATTGCGACAAGAATGCCTGGTTAGGCACAGGTTTTATTGTATTCAATGTTTCTTGTGGCATTTATATTTTATATTACACAATGATGTAAGCCAAATATAGCATAGGATCTGGTTTGAATGACGTGAGAAGAAATTATTTATTTTTATTTAAGGCATCCTTGTATATCCCAATTTTGTTCATAACATTGAGATTTCTAGAAACGTGTACGCGGCATATAAAAACAGCAAGAACGGACTTGCAGTTATTTAACCATGCAGTATGAGTACCTGCCGGTGTAAGTTGGAAGATCCACAGGATTGTTTTGCCCGTAAAAGTCGCGGAAATATTCCATGCAGGGTTATATGATGGCAACGGTAGGCCAGAAAACAGTTCAAACAGGACTTGCACGGCAGCTGATCATCAGGATCCGCCGACCGAGAAGTGACAAAAGACCAAAACGATAAAAGTAAAGAGTTACAGAAAGTGACAGAGTAACTGTTGATCGGCTAAAAGGTGTACTGTATATTGCGTAAAAAAGATTCCAAATATTAATTTCAGCTTGTGAGTCCAAGCGAATACAAAGGTAGCCTTCGAATACATAACGAGTTTAGGGGCAGCTTTATGGTGAGAAAATTTTGCCCTCATTCAAGCCTCCAGAAAAAGTCGTGCAATCGAAATTTCCAAATACAAATTCATTCCACTGTTTGCTTAATACATATTTCTTCCCGAGGCAGTTGCCAAACGCTTTAGAAGCACCACAGAGTTCTGTCAACTAAACAGTCCGTGTTTACGAAATTTTATTCACGACTAGATAAAAGTAAGGTAAAAAATACTGGAAAATAAAGATGATCTGCGTACGCCATATGATAATTTCGAATGAGTAGTCGATTCAGATAAAATGGCGGCCCTATTCCAAGGACAAATCACTAAGTAAGAAAATTGACGTATTGTTCTTCCGGGAAACAGTGAGTTATAATAATAAACATGAGAACCCTATTATAGAGGACGCGTATCAGGAAGGCGGCGCAAGTATTTACAGCCAGTGTAGGAAATGGTTTCGATGAGAAAGCCTGACCTTAAAAAATCAGGGATAAAATTAAATTGGAAATGATCAGCCACTTCAGATCTGCAAAGCACATAATCGTATCTGAAGAGAACACCTTCAAATATTGAATCTGGAACTGTATTCTATCTTATGAAGTTAAACATGCTCATCCAAACGAGGGAACAAATAAGACGTACAGCCACGCTCAAAAGTTTACGGACCAGGAAAATGGCAATTTTATGTTATTTCCCGGCATTAGCCCGACAAAGTGCCGTTTGAATGTGAGATTTCGTATAGTTGCAGCATTCCTAGTCCGCAATGTTGTGCTCTTTGTGATTCATTTAAAATCTTGTGATTATTTTAAAAAGTATTTTAAGGTATGTCACCTCTGTCCATAAACAATTCTACAAAACTAACAGCACCGGGTCAAAATAAGTGAGAGAGGGCCTATATACTTGCTGCAAAAACCGCACCTTCGGACGCAGTGGTATCTTGGATAGCGTGGCGGTCCTGTTTAATTCTATTTTCTCGCACTTGTGAGAAGACGCCTGAATGTGCACTACATTTTTCGTAGTGTTTATAAAAATAATTGTTTATTTCCCAGGTGTACTTCCGCCGTGAATTTATTGAGACAGAAACTTCGACATTATGAAAAAAATCGCAGACGGTACTTTATTAAACGAGCTCATGAACTGCTACCCTTCCCGTCCCAGCGAGGTATAATGGATAAATTAAATACATTGAAAATGGATGTTTGGATTAAAGATAAAAAATGTAAAAAGGTAATAAAAAATTATTACGCAGAAAATGACTCACTACAGAGCAAAGATAAATACAAAGGTATCTAAAAGTTATTATCGTGTCATTTTCCACTGACTGTTTCTGCCTGTGTGTGAAATTGTGACAAAATATTTGAGAGATTAGTATTGTTGAATACTAGCGTTAATTACTATTGTCATTTCTTCTAAAAATTTTAATGTTTTTGTATGTTTTATTAGCTCTGGTTTCCTTCTGACGAGATAATTTCTATGGATATAAGAAGCTGTTCTCTGTGTTGTTTGTTATTGAGCAGTCCTGTAAATAATGGTCGGAAATTTCTGCTGGTAGGTTACATTTACATATGTCCTCATGTGTAATGGCGTACTTTAGACCGGTGAAAAATGACACATTGCCTGGCTATAGGAAACTAGGATAACCATATAGGGAAAAACTGCGAGCACTTGGCAGCGCCACCGAAACAATATCGCTTGACGCAACATATATTTCTGCGTATAAAGCGTCATCCAATACATCACCGTGCATATGTGCTACTCACTTGGCAAACATTTTCCATGCTTGAGATATCATACAGGGGACCCACGGTATTCCCACATATTTATTGGGGCCTATGCACCGATGGGTTATGCCATAAAGGATCGATAGAATAAAGCACTATTTGATTCATTAACTGAAATATTTTTAGTCGCATTATTATCATCACCAATTAAACGCCTGTCCTATCGTGTGTGCTCCGGCATCATCATTGTCCATCGTGCTGACCTTGGAAGACGGCGAACCATGTACTCAGACGGAGTAAGGCATCCGTTGCAAAAAGACTTCCGGTGCCGTCTCTGTCTTTCCTCGGATGCTCTTTACAACTTATTGACTGACTAATATAAACGAGCTGATTTGCTACGGCAGAAAGTTGTCCAAACCACCTCACTTCTGTGGACCAGTGTTGGCGAGTGGAAATGAATTGGTGGAGGACATATACGCGTATGTGACATATGGCGGCTGGTAGCCCCTCATAACCTTTTATTTTTGTCTCCTCTTTCCTTGGTTGCACAGGATAAGAGCTTTCGTCAATCTCCCCATCTAGCCGTATATCTAGGGTTAACGTTTTCGGTTCCTTGCCCTAATCGTAACGATCTCTGAATGTACATCGAGTTTCTCAGGAGGCCAGCTGTGGGCACCATTTGAGGAAAGTTAAACCTGAAGCTCAACCTTATTCTCGGAAGCTGAATCGTATGCATCATCTCAGGCCGTTGATATTAGTATTCTACTCCCCCCATCCCCGGCAGTCGATTGTTTAGCAATCCGCGGGGTCACCGTAGCTACGGCTTTCTTACATCCTCGAAATTAAGGAACGTGGAGTGGGATTGCTTCTGCTTGAAAAGCTGGGTAGATGCCAGCTTAGCTAAATTTAGGCAAACAAGTAAAGAATGGCGGAACATGCAATTTACAGTGCTAAAAAGACGCGCACTACTCTAGACGCAGAGTGGCAACAAAAATGACCCAGGTGAAAAGTACTGAGCAACATAAACCCCCGTCTTTGATGTACATTTAGTACCCAGAATGTGTTCGAATGAAACACGGTCTGAGCACTTGGAAGTCAATGGAAGAGGCGTCGGTCGGATAGTTGACCTAATCACAGTATTCCTTGTAACAATTGGTGTTGTGCTAAGTGTCTTATTCTTCACAAAAGCTGTCAGCGAGAGAAAAGCAGCACTCAGTGGAGACGATGACGCAGTACCGTTTTTTCTACCGTCCTCATCTCTCCTGACTGCTGTATTATTCCGCACCAATTTTTTTTTGTTATAAATATGCTAATTACATCTAGCAAGAGTTAGTTGAGAGTTAAAAAGAAGCCCATGAGGTGAAGCAACGATGTCCTAATTGGAAATGAATATAAACAAAACATCATTTGATTTATTCAAAACAATAATTTACATAACATTGATTGTGTTGTTTTGAGGTTGCCGGAGACTCAAGGCAAGGTAATGGGCCACACATCGTAAAATGAAACACGCAATTTTGAGACATGCACGAACGCAGAGACGTAGACTCTGAAAGGCACAATGAAACAGGGATATAGAAGACGGTGAAAACGTTTAAGTAGCAGGAAACCTTGGAAGAGGGCAGCCCTCACTGCCAACAGTCGCAGGTAACTTGGTTCAGTCTTACAAAGTGAAGATATGGCGGAGGTCGGAGAGGCAAACGGGGGTAGAACGTTTCGATATTAGAAAACTTTTCTCCCACAATCTTACATCCTTTTTTTTTTCAGCACCACTTGGACCCCAGCCACAGTCTGACTCTGGAACTACCTCGACTACTACAACAAAGAAACCAAAAGGGCTCCTCTCGTCCGTCCTCGATATTCTAGGTAGGGCTTTACACCTTCCCTTTACTCTGAGTCGGGAGTATCTTCTTGAAGGTACATTCATGACAGGGTGTGTAGGAAGCGTACCTGGCTCCGTACTTTTTTCAGCTATCGGAAGCCACAACTTCCGCGTACTTAATAAGGCGAAAGGTTTGTGTGTATTGAATAATTGAAAATCGACCTTGGATGGCCTTGAATACCAAAGAAAGGCCAGAAAAAGACTAAGGTTTTCCTAAATTGCTTATTGATTAGTGATTGATAGCTATGATTACTGATGGGATTTAGGGTGACATAAGCGAATTAGATGAATTGAGATGGGATAGTAGGTTGATAATTTGTTACTGATTGATTATATTTGTAATAAAGTTTGATTAAGTTGAAATGATGTGTACTAAGGTGCATCAAGACGGGTTAGGTTGTATTGGTGTGGCCTAAGACTGGTGAATTAGGTAGATTAAGGGGAAAGAACACAGATTAAGGTGGAGTATGACATACGGACATGAATCTTGGCGCCTTACTAAACAACTGGAAACCAAGATTGGTCTGCTCACATGCCTCGGGACGAATAATATTAGGAGAAACACTCGGGGACTGGAAATGAGGTACCTGTATCAGAGAACAAACTCGAGTAGAAAGTAACATAGTTCAGATAAAGAAAAAGAAATTGGCTTGGGCTGGTCATGAAATGAGACGAACCAACAACGGGTGGACAATTAGGATAACAGAGCGCATACCGAAGATACGTCTAAAAGAGGGAGAAGGCCAATAAACCGGCGGAATAAAGAAACGAGGAACTTCGGTGGTAAAGTGTGGACTCGAGAAGCGCAGGAGAGGAGTGGTTGAAGGTTAATGGGAGAGGCTTTCGTCCTGCAGTGAGCATGAGTAACTTGATGATGGTGATGGTGATGAAGAATATTACGGTGATAATAATGACAGTATATTGGGAATAAAAATGAATTTGGAGCGGCTGCTGTGTCGTAGCGTTGGAACCAGGCTTGCCACAACATTACGCCTGGCGTTCACCTTCAAAGCAAAGGAGACTTAAGTGTCCGAAGACATTTGCTAGCTACATTTGTGTGGAGTTTCTCTGATGGTTCTGTACGTGTACGAAGCGACAAATTCCCAGTGTGGATGCATGTGTCTTGTAAAACGGGTGAATGACTCCGATATAAAACATTTTACGTTATACATATGTCACCTGGCCCCCCCACAAGTATTTCAGAAAAATGCATTAACTTCTCGGCGAATATCTAAATATATATATAAATATATATATAAATTTATATATATATATATATATATATATATATATATATATATATATATATATTGTGAGCATCCTTGGGCAATCTACCGGCACCGGTTGGCACAGTCGGTCTTGGTGTGCGATCATCGGACTGCCATCAGTGCTACCTCTTCATCTCTACATTATCATCATCACTAGCGAACGTGCTCTAGCACTTGGTCCTCATCTCTGTGAATACTCATCATCATGTACTCGGGCGTTCCCTGCTCGAGCCTCCGAATAAACGGTCGCCCCGAACATCGGCCTCTCCGTCCGGTGAGCCTTGTTCTCTCAATAGATATATATATATATATATATATATATATATATATATATATATATATATATATATATATATATATTCATCGCTTTCTATGACCCACCACAACCTCCCCTGTGCTTTCCGAGGTTTTCTTGACTGCCAACCCTTATTTTCTGTCCTATATATATATATATATATATATATATATATATATATATATATATATATAGAGAGAGAGAGAGAGAGAGAGAGAGAGAGAAAGAGCGAGAGAGAGAATAAACTTTACGTAGTTGAGTTTTCAACTCTGATGCTTATTCGCCTGCGGTGAGCCTTTGGACTCTGGCAGTGTCCTTAGCAAGCTGGGCGGCCCAGAACTGATCGTCCGGGTGGGAGCTGAGTTGCACGGTCTCCCACCGCTTACTAAGCGACTGTGCAGCCATTCTTGATAGCCAGTGCACCTAAGAGGACAACTGTTTTTTCTTATGCTCATAAAGCGTATTCAGGCGTTAATATTAATTATTACACAATGCCGCCTGTATAAACATTGCCTATAACGCCTCGCGCGCTTTTCAATGGGAAGGGTAGGGACGCTTAGTTCAAGCACTCATCCGGTATGTGGCGCGCGCCGGCGGACATCTCGCCTTACGTCACTGCCCGCGAGTCGCGAGCGCTGCACCCACTTTTACGACGTGTATCTGTCAGCTTGGCTGTTGGGTTTCAAGAGCCGTTTCACTCACGTCTTACCCGCGAAGGGCGCTAGTTCTGGGGCGCACTTCGGATGGCCTCCAACTTGTCGCTCGCTTTATACTTGCTACATTTTTCCTAATTTAACTGACGGAGGCGCAACTAAAAGAGTGTAAGAACATATTAACTGTCGGGTAGATAAATAGCGAACAGAAAAACGATATCTTCGGATGGTGCAGCCATTATTTTACTGATATTTGTCTCCCTAGAGAATTTAGGGAGGAAAAAATTGCGGTCCCATTTTTTGTTACGGTGCTCACTTCTACCATTATTTTCCATAATTATCAGGCGCTTGTAAATTTTAAAAGATTACAGAAAACAAAAGGATAAGCAGCTGAGGGGTCTGCCACATTGTCTGGGCGCTTCTACAGTACAGTTCTCAATTTTAATAGAGCGTACCGATGTGGAGTGCGAACAGCAGGGACAAAACAAGACCGAAATGCGGAGGGGACAGAGGGGGATGCCCCACTCAGAAAATTTCGGGTCCCGTCATCCAAGTAGATAAACGTGCAAAGCCGGCATCAGCCTGCGGCAGCACAAGTGATTTTGCTCCGTGGCAAAGGCGGTTTCATCAGCGACAGACCAAGACAGACGGGCATTGTGAAAAACGAGAAGGGCGTAGGAGCGCCACCTGGGGAACGCTAAACAAACTTTCAACAATTTTGCATAGTCTTCGAGAAGCGGCGCTGCCCGGCGGACATGAAAGCACGCAGGAAGGCTACAGAGCGGGAAAGGGTAGGAAGAGCAGCAGAAGAGGGGCTGCTTGGCCATTTTGCGCTCACGCGTTAGGCAATGATTATACAGGCGGCGTTGCATTGCGAATGACAGCGGAAAGCTTAATTTTACGATGAGCTTTGACCAGGTCCGATAAAAATTGCCATTTTATTTCTGTGCGACAAGTTTTGGTGATTTAGAATGCGCATTCCCCACATTATGAAAAGATTTTGCCATCATTGTGCCGAAGTGGGCTCACGACTAGACACCTATTTCGTGAAATAATAGCTATCCACGAATATTTCAGGCAATGTATTTTTTTCGCATATGACCATCTGTCCGGCTTACTTGACAGTTTAGGCTTTCCTTGTCTCACTTGCCCACACTGCGTCGCGGAATATGACGTTGTAAAAAGTGTACCAGGTGCTAAACGTTTTTTTACTGGATATTTCTTATCAAAAGCGTCATTGCCTTGGCTTAGTGTGATGTAAGACTGAGTTTTGCTGCTACTTACTAACACCAGCCATAGAACTTTCCAAACTAACAGATTACGAATTGCATTTTGCGAATAAAGCTGAAATAATTGGTAAATAACGTGTATCTAACGTGTGTCAGGTATACCACATGGCAGCACAAAAAGGCATGAATGTCAAGAATTTCTCGATGTGTTGTCTGCCTTTAGTTTGAGTCAAATGGTCAGATTGCCTACACGTGTCGACAGAATTTTAGATCTTGTGCTGACCACAGAACCAAGCAATATGCTCGTACATGTTTTAGATAACATCAGCGATCACAACGTAGTGCATTGTGAGGTAACACTAGAAAGCTCCAAAACCGAGAATAAAACGAAAACAATTTTTGATTACAACCGCGCGAACCGCGCTATGATAGAAACCGAATTGTTATCATTTTCCGCGCAGTTCTTCACTTCCTTTGCTCTCAGAAATTTAAATGAAAACTGGCAAATTGTTCGCGATAAGCTTCTGGAACTGAAAGAAAAATACGTTCCAAGAATCAGTATCACGTCATCGACGCAAAGCGCGTGGTTTACGACTGGCGTTAAAAGCTGCATCAATAAGAAAAAGCGACTTTATTCCAAGGCCAGACGATCTGATTCAGCCGATGACTGGAAGCGCTACAAAGAACACTCTAAACTGTGCAAAGCAGAAATCGAGGCAGCCAAGGAAAAATTTTTCAACAACGATATAACAAACCTACTGCAGACCAACACGAGAAAATTTTGGAAAGTGATAAATCCAAAGTACTCATCATCATCGTCCATATCATTGTCTAAAAATGGTACAGACCTTTCCTCATCAGAGGCTGCAGAGGAATTCAATTCTGTTTTTTGTTCTGTGTTTACAAATGAAAGCCCATTACCAGCCACTCTTACTTTACAGTCATTAGATTCAGCAATGGATGACTTGCTTATCACTCAGGAGGGTATTGCTGCAGCCATTGATAGACTCCCGACCAACTCTGCACCAGGCCCCGATGAAATATGCACCAAACTACTAAAAATGACTAAAGTGGTCATATCCCCGATCTTAGCTGCTTTATTTCAGCAATCGATAGACACAGGATGCGTACCGTTTGCTTGGAGAATTGCCCGTGTTATCCCCATCTTTAAGTCAGGCGACCCATCTGTGCCTCTTAACTACAGACCGATTTCCTTAACCAGCATAGTTTGCAAACTTCTAGAACACATAATATCATCTGCCGTAATGAGCTACCTAGCAAAACAGAGCTTCTTTTTTTCTAATCAACATGGTTTTTTGAGAGGCCGTTCTTGTGAAACTCAGTTATTCGAATTAATGACTGATCTCCATAATGCAGTACATTCGTCCTCACAAATAGATGCTATATTCATAGATTTCGCCAAGGCCTTCGACAAAGTCCCTCACATCCGTCTAATGGAAAAACTTTCTGCTCTTAATATCAACCCTAAGATTAACAGGTGGATTAAGAACTTCCTAACCCATCGGTTTCAGTCAGTAACCATTAATGACCATTCCTCCTCTTTAGCTCAAGTAGCTTCCGGTGTTCCACAGGGCTCAGTCTTGGGTCCTATCTTATTTTTCATATATATCAATGACATTAACACTAATATCTCTTCTACTATCCGATTATTTGCGGATGACTGCGTCATTTATAAGCAAATTAAAACCCCCCAAGATTTCTTATCCTTACAAGCAGACCTTAATCAACTGACGAAGTGGTGTAGGGATTGGCAGATGGAAGTAAATGTGCCCAAAACTGACGCTATAACATTTACCAAAACTAGCGCGTCTGAGCCCCGTCACTATTTTCTCAATAGTATGCCTGTACAAACCGCAACCATGGTAAAATACTTGGGGGTCCACATAATGTCTGATCTAACCTGGAATCACCATATCGATACAATAACCAGCAAAGCTTCTAAATCACTCGGATTCATTAGGCGCAATCTGCATTCAGCTAACACATCCACAAAGCTTCTGGCCTACCAAACACTTGTTCGATCAAAGATTGAATATGCAGCGCTAATCTGGAACCCCCATCAGTCGTATCTCGTAAATAAACTTGAGGCACTCCAAAATAAAGCTGCCCGATTCATTCTCAGGAACTACTCACGAACATCAAGTATAACAGAAATGAAACATTTTGAAGGTAATAGCGCACAGAAACGGGGACAAAGAAAGGAACACACGGACAAGCGCCTTCTATCAACTGAGTGGTTTATTAGAAAAAACACAGACTTCTCCCCGTGCTGGAAAGCCTCTCCTTAGCTACGCCTCAGACCATTCGCGGTTGGTCAAGAATGGGATTGCTGAGTCATGCTTAAGATCTGCCTTGCTTAAGTCGTGCTGTCACGCAATGAATGACGCTTTCGGACAGCAAATACGCCGGTTGCGGGACGCTGGTTATCCGCAAAATGTTTTGCTTGCATCGTGTAGCCGGTTGCTCCGAAAGTTAAAGCAGGAAAAACAGCGCACGACGGAAGAAAGCAGGCCCAGAGAGGAACGGTCTAAGGTTTCTGTAATACCTTACGTGCATGGACTCTCCCATAGAATTAAGAAAGTGGCAGAAAATTACGATGTAAAAGTGGTGTTCTCTGCACAGAACAAAATAGGAAGTGTGTGTTGCATGGTCAAACAAAAGTATGAAAAAGAAGGAAGGAATGAAGGCAAGAATGAGTGTACTGTAAGACATGGAAAGCAATTTGTTGATTGTGTAAAAGATGTCGTGTATCGGATACCAATGACGTGCGGTCATGTGTATGTCGGTCAGACTGGAAGGTGTATAAATATAAGACTGAGAGAACACTTATCTAGTTTAAAAGGACGCCCGTGCACACATTTGGCTTTACATTGCAACGCGTGTGGATGTACACCATGCTTCGACAACACTGTCGTTTTGTTCAAGCATCACAATAAAACGTCAAGAGAGATCGTTGAGGCATTCCATATTTCCCACCAAAAAGAAGATTGTGTAAGCCATCCCTCAGTAACATTGTTAGATAAGGAGCTGTCGCTACTATCAGCGTTAGTGTGATTTGATGAGTGTACACGTGTTTTGCTATGTGTGCCGGTGATGGGTTCTTGTACTGATCTGCGCAGTGTTGTAGGGTATAAAAGTCTGTGTTTTTTCTAATAAACCACTCAGTTGATAGAAGGCGCTTGTCCGTGTGTTCCTTTCTTTGTCCCCGTTTCTGTGCGCTATTACCTTCAAAATGAATCAGTTCCAACTAGGCCGGCTCGCAGTGAGAAATGAAACAATCCCTGAACTTACCACCTCTACAACAACGCCGGCTTTATAGTCTTTTATCGGTTTTTCATAGGCTATACCACAGCCAGTCTTCTTTCGCTGCCTCGCACATAAGACCCGCTGGTCGCGTTTTTTCCCGTTTAGATCATGCATTCAAAGTTCAACCAATATTCGCGCGTATCAACCTATTTTTCTTTTCGCCACTCTTACTTGCTATTCATCACTGGAATCAGCTCCCAGGCAACATCGTCACCCTCAGTAATCACGACTCATTTATCAAAGAGTTGCAGTTATTCCTCAATGTATAAATCATTTTCCAGTGTTTGTGTCATGTTTGAACCTCTTAGATTGGTTCAATGTTCGATGTTTGTGTTATTTTGAACCTGGGTCATTTTTTAACCCTCGCATTTTAGGGATTGGATAACTGTTGTGCGCCTTTTGTGTACCCTTTTTTTGAAACTATGCATTTCGACATGAATGTATTTGTATTCGCATTTTTTTGGGTGTTGCTTTTTTAATGTTGCAATGTGTTCTTTTTTCATTGCGACCCCTATGTAACGCCCCTAAGGGCCTTTAGGGTAAATGAATAAATAAATAAATAGTAGCTACATATTTCTAGTCGTAACACCAAAAGGGGCATCGGTAAGCGTGCAGATTTTTTTAAATATTTAAGAAATATGTTTACTGCTTTCTTTTCAGCTCCAGAACCATCTGCTCCTGAAGAGGTTCAACATGAATCCGCAGGTTCCACAACTACTACCACGACCACCACTACAAAGAAACCAAAGGGACTTCTCAATATTTTGGGATAACTAGCAAATATTTAAGGATATTGTGTATAGCCTTCTTACTTTGTTGATGAGTGTAATGCTTTGGAATAGCTGTACTATGTCTACCAAAATATTAGGTGGTAGTTTTGAGGGTGTCTGAAGAAGGAAGAAAGACGCCACACATTTTGAAAGTAAAGCTTTCCTAACCTGCCCCAAGCCTAGTTTTGCTGTCACCAGCACTTTGAAGTTCATTTGACCGCAGCTGCGCCGTAGCCTTGGTATGCATCACGTGACAACCGCGCCGTGCTCGGCCGCCACCGGATGCACTAGCCGCTACCACCCCCGCTGCCGGCGGCGGCTTAGCGCGAGCGCTCTGCGCAGCTGGGCCGCCGCCTAACCACATGCTTCGCCCCGCACCCGGCTAAGGGGAGCTCCGCACTCACCTAGTCAGTCTGAGCTTGGCCATGGAAGAGACCCATGCCGGGCGGGCTTCTCTAAGCGGAAACTTTGAGCCGCCGTCTGCAAGCGTCGTGAGACCACCCGGCGTCAATCGCCCGGCGAGCTGCTTCGCTGGAGCGTGTCTATCCAAGCCTATTTACAGTCATTTCCAGCCACCGACCTAGGCACACCTCTCCTACCTTGCAAACGTTGGGTTTTTAGCTAAGTGGAATAATTACAGCTAAGCCTAATGATCACCAAGCGAAACCAACAACTAAACAAGTCAAACGAAGGTTTTGCTTTGCATATCCTGGGTTAGCTTAGTTAAGCCGAAGCCACTCTTTAATGCATCAAACTCCCGTCACAAAATTTGGACAAAATCGCTTGTGCAGTAAGACTAAAATGCGAAAGTATTCTTATGTGGACAGACACTAAGCACCATTGTACACTGGCATAAAAGACGCGATGTGGGCACAAGACTGTGTACCTCTTCGGTTGCTCTTCTTTTGCGGTAGGGGTACGTGGTGAGCCACCATCTCCGCAGTGGCAGGTCACCCGTGGTCTCCGCCCAATCTATTGCCTTCCTTGGGCCTATTTCGACTGGGAACGATAAGATCTAAAATGTGCGCAAGCTACGTCCGACGTATTTATTCGCCTGCCCAGAATAATAAGAAACGCCCAATGTGGAGTATGTTGCTACCACAAAAAATAGACATAATCCGCAAATGCAGCCGTATACCGCTACAAACAAGACCTATACAGCTTACAGGGGCGAAACCCCTTAGGTGCTTGTGCTGTCGGCGTCTCATGTCGTTGTCGTCTCACGTCGTCGTAGCATCATGCAGTCACTGTACTAAAACACCGGAACACTCGTTTTCCAAGGCGTCGGGCTAGACCGCAACGCGTACTAAAGGAACACACCGGAACAATCGTTTTCCAACGGCTGGTGCTATAACGTTTCATCTCCATGGGAAAAACGCGCACTTAAAAGAACACACCTGGACACTCGTTTTCCAACGCCTCGTGCGAGAAGGCTTTGCGATTCAAAGACACGAGACTTAGAGTAAAGATGTATACTTCTACTCCCCAACAGTTTTATCTCCGCTGGCAAGAACGCAAGGCGCCAAGAATACACATATGAGTGTACAATTGGCGCCTTGGCGTGCTTCGCTCCTCCGCAGGTTTCACGTTATTGGAGATGGCCCGGGACTCTTTTTAAATGCAGAGCATTTTAGTAACTCACGATGTCACCCGCGTTGGCGTCCGTAGTCCGCATCACTACGTAGTACGCACCCTACGCTATATAAAGAAATAATACCTTCCGGCGCCAGGTTTCGATCCCACGACTCTGCGGGCGGAACGCAAGGTACACGGCACTTTACCGACTGCTCCACGGAGCCGACACAGAATGGAAGGTTACGCACGCGCCTTATATCCTTGACTCATTCAACCGTCGGCCACAGGTGCGCCCTCTCCCCCGCGTCCTCCTCGCCTTCTCTCCGCTCGCAACACCCTCTCTCGCCGCGTTCGGTTCGCGTTCATGTGGTGGCGCGATTTCGGCGCTATAACACTCTCTCGCGAAGTGCATTGGATTGGATTCGATTGGATTGGATTGGCTTGGCTTGGCTTGGCTTGGATTGGATTTGGATTGGGTTGGATTAAAGTGGATTGTGTTGGATTGTGTTGCGCCATAGCCGCGCCACGTTGCGTCGTAGCCTCTCCACGTTGCGTAATAGCCGCGGCAGGGGGTTCACGGCACGTTTCACGTTTCACCATCGACTTCATCGACAATGTCTACGCTGGAAGACAACAATTACAACAACAACAACCAATACGTAATCCATAAGACTTGCAGGCACGCCCCCCGCGGAAATGCTCTGCATTTGATCGTGCCCCTGGCGAGGGGGATGTTTTGATTTTTGTGACCTTCGCAGTCTAAAAAGTGGTCTTCGGCTAGGATTTGTAATATATTTGTATGTCAAGCTTCTTGTAATGATTTACGGCTTTGGATCTCCCACTTGCGGTAGTCTTAACGTTGCTCTTTGAGCTTTTGCATACCGGCTCTTAAAGTGAAATCTTTCAAGAACAAATTCAGGGAGAAATCCGCGTCGCAGTAGGGTGGCGTCTCCAGCGGTTCCTAGAAGTCTTGCAAGTGCAAAAGTCTTGGAAGTGTAAGCGGTTAAGGTGAAGAAGTGCACCGGTCCCTAACAAACGGGCCCATTCAGCCAACTGACGTCCCTTATGGCTGCAAACGCAGAAAAAATGTAAGTAGCATGCAGTTCATGCGGACGCTCATCTCAGTATGGGTATGCCACCTGCGTGGCATTAGAACTATCGAAACGACGAGGTCCAACGTCGTCAACTAGAAACAAGTCAAGTCGTTTTTATTCCCAACGAAATTTCTTGGGAGTCCTCCAGCACAAAAGAAGGGTGAAATACACCCCCCCCCCCCCAGGCGAAAACTAACACCTTGACATACAATTTCCTTACAGATCCTGGATAAGGACCAAATTTGTTCGACGTGTGAAGTTCCCGAGGAAGTTTTATAGCTTTCCTTTGTAGCCATACGCCCGCATTTTAGGCGGATGCCAATTCTATATTTACCGAAACATAGCCCACATTGGGATCTTCCTCTAAATCTGGAGGATGAAATACGTTGGACAGTGCTTGCGCACATCGTAAGGGTTATCCTTAATGCTGTAGAAAGGTAAGTGCTAATACAGGCGTAACAAGGCTGTTATTAGCCCATAGCACTAAAAAAACAAACGATGATGGCGATGATACTGTTGACAATGAGAGTGCATGCGATTTATTCCCCCAACCATCACGGATCGTAGTAAAACCGCTCTCACAGTCAGTGGTGGAACCCGGCAGCGCCAACAACACCGGCATATTCGTTCCTGATTGGTTAGCTCATAGTTGCCTCATTCATGGAACTGAACGTATTTTGTGGCGTGTAGCGGTTGTGGTGCATTAGCATTCAATATCACAATTCTTTCAAAACCATTCAAACGCTATAATAATGTTTTATTGTATATTGCGCGCTTTTTTCACTCACGATTTCAATCACTAGACTGCGAGCTCGGGCTTGGTTCTTCATAACAAAGGTACACCGCTTAATTCGGCGTAATGAAGACAACTATTGTTAGGCTGAATTTGCTCTTACTACACACGTTTTGTTATGAAATTGTTGATCTACAATATTACCATGGTTTAAACACTGCACCCCACCCCTTTTGTCTTTAAAAGAACTGTAGTTCTAAGGTAAGACAAGGTAATATTTGGGTGACTGCTAACAAATTATTCAAGGTGACCAAATAATTTAATTATTTGCTAGTATTTTATGTGCCTGCTGCAGGATTTTTCTATTTTGTTACAAATATAAAAAATGCGCGCCGTTGGTATTAGGCGCTGGTATGTGAACGCGCCAGTACAAAGGCATAAATTCAAGGCTTCAAGGTTAGAGTGATGGGCCATTCCTTAGCGACGATTGCGATTTCAACAAAAAAGGAAAGGGCAGAAAATATATCCCACCATCATGTCGCTTCGCGGTGGCTTAGAATAGTCGCTAAGACAACAGGAAGTCTGGGCGAGAAAGCAGGTAGTAAATCGTCACCACTTCAACTGTTTTTCTAAAATCTTGTAATTGTTGGCTTTGCAATTGCGCCACTGCCCTTGGGGAACAGTTTCATTTTGAATTTCTGTTTGTATTTTGATTTGACCATAGTTTGAAACCACTAAATATTTTTTTTTAAGTCTATGTGATAATTCAACTCAAAGAACCAGTTCGCGAACCGGTTCAAGCTCCCGAACCGGTTCGCGAACCGGTTCGGCTCGTGATTTTGTCGAACCGGAACTGAACCGGAACGAAATGATATCGCCGGAACCAGAACCGTAACCGAACCGGTATTTCTTTCTGTTCGACACCCTGATACGTATATATATATATATATATATATATATATATATATATATATATATATATATATATATATATATATATATATATATATATAAATTGAATAAGAGTTGGCAGTCACGAAAACCTCGGAAAGAAAAGAGGGGATGCGTTAGTTCATAGAAACGAATGAAGAATGTTTTGAGTCAGAAAAAAAGTGGTGAAAAAATGCCCGCCGGGTGGGATCCGAACCCACGACCTCCAGAATACCGCTCCGGTGCGATAACTACTACGCTACCGGCGGGGCTGTTTCCCCAGCACTCTGTCGGGTATTCATGTTAATGTATTTTTGTTTCCTGCACTTGGGGGTGGTAGCCTGCGCCACTGGGACTACTCTGGGTGAAGGGGACCATCTTTTTAACCCCCAGGCCGTGACTCGAGTGTCTACGACATGTCGAGAGTGGTCGACCAGAGTTGAACCCTCATTAACATAAATAACCGAAACAGTGGCGGGGAACCCGCCCGGCCGGTAGCGTAGTTGTTATCGCACCAGACCGGCATTCTGGAGGTCGTGGGTTCGGATCCCACCCAGCGGGCATATTTTCACCACTTTCTTTCAGACTCAAAAATTTCTTCAACCGTTTATATGACCTAACGCATTCCCCCTTGCTTTCCGAGGTTTTCTTGACTGCCAACCCTTATTCTGTCTTAATTCACCGAGCCCCTCATTTGCCATTTTCTTATTCGCTACATGCATAGCGAGGGCCTCTGTTCTGGCAGTCTTGGTGCCAAAGGTAGCTTAAGAGGGTTCACCGCTGGTCGACCACTCTCGACATGTCGTAGACACTCGAGTCACGGCCCGGGGGTTACAAAATTACACCATCTTCCCGTGGGGAACCCTGATGAGGATGCGAAGCATCGTGCCGGTTCGGTGTGGTTCCATTGTGTTGCCGTTATGTTGAGTGATCTGGTTTTTACTAGCGCCAGAGGGAATTCCGCGTCCGGGTCCACACCGGTGGCAAAGGCACGCAAGTGCTGTTGTGTTACGGTGAGTAGGCGGTGGTTCTCGAGGCGCCTAAAGTCGTCCATCATGTTCTTGTCGATGTTGTCTCTGTGGTAAAATCGGTAGTCTCCGTCAGCTTTGGTGAGGTAAAGGTTGTTGACATTGGTGCACCTGCTGAGAGCAATGTACACGCCCTCCTCTTCGCAGCTTTGTCTTCTCGTTCTTCTTCTTCTTCGGCGGTTCCCCTACGGGAAGATGACGAGGGTGTTTGAACGCGAACCTATCTCGTGTAATTCTTTAGTTGGCCAATCCCTAGGGGCATCCTGCCACAATCAGCATCAGAGGCGCTGTGGGCGGGGCTGGTTGAGCTGCAAGGCGCGTGGCGCTTCCCGCCACAGCTTTCCCACGGGAAATTCAGCATCCCCCTTTAAAGTTTTCAGTTTGTCGTTTCCGTTGACGTTCAGCTTCGCGTGCCTTCGTTGTATCAGTAGCTTCTTGACGTAGTTTGAATGAGTCAAGGGCATAAGGCGCGTTCGTAGCACTTCCTCCTGTCCCGGATTTGTAGCGTAGTGGGAAGAGCACCTCGTACCTCCCGTTGCGGCCAGAGAGTCGTGGGATCGAGACCGGGCGCCGCTGACTATTTCTTTTTTTATATAGTGTAGTATCGCGGAGCTGTGGGTGTAAGGAGGAGAGTTGCGCATGCGCAGTGAGCGTGTGGACGGCGCCGCCAGCAACGACGCAGGACCAGGCGAGCCTAAGAAATGTTCCGCATTTAAAAGAAGGTCCCCTTCACCCCTAGTAGTCCGAGTGGCGCTGGCTACTACCGCAAGTGCAGGAAACAAAAATACATTAACATAAATACCCGAGAGAGTGGTGAGGAAACAGCCCCGCCGGTAGCGGAATGGTTATCGCACCAGACCGGCAATCTGCAGGTCGTGGGTTCGGATACCACCCGGTGGGCATTTTTTCAGCACTTTCTGACTCACAAAATTCTTTATCCGTTTCTATGACCTAACGCATTCCACCCTTTGCTGTCCGAGGTTTTCTTGACTGCCATACCTTATGCTGTCTTAATTCACCGATCCCCTCATTTTCCATTTTCTTATTCGCTATATATATATATATATATATATATATAAGGTTTGGAAATGAGGGGCTCGTTAGGAAATACAGAAAGAAATGCCGGCAGTCTACAAGGCCAAAGAAGGCATAGGGGAATGGTTAGACAATTTTTTAGCATTAGTGACGTTACATTATTATTATTATTGTAACGTCACTAACGTTCCCCTATGCCTTCTTTGGCCTTGTAGACTGCCGGCATTTCTTTCTGTATATATATATATATATATATATATATATATGTAGCGGCTCAGAATAGGAAATGAGGGGCTCGTTTAAAATAACACAAAAAAAATTCCCCGCATTTCCCCGAGGGGAAGAATGTGAAAGTGCGAATGCAGGAGTTGATTTTGCGCGGTTCGGTAATGTTCGCGAAAGAGAGATCACACACACACACACAACTACAAAGAAAGAAAGATGCATTTATTCACAGACACCTATTTGTGTTGTCGTTGTACTTGATTGCTAGAGCGGATCTCAGCTTTGAAATTTCGTGTCACTACTCCTTAAGCGGGTGCATTAGCCCTTCTCACGCCCGATTCCTGGCCAATCGCCCACGTGGGTATGTGCCATGCACAGACACCTATTTGTGTTGTCGTTGTACTTGATTGCTAGAGCGGATCTCAGCTTTGAAATTTCGTGTCAGTACTCCTTTAGGCGGGTGCATTAGCCCTTCTCACGCCCGATTCCTGGCCAATCCCCCACGTGGGTATGTGCCATGTCAGCGGCCAGGCAGCGCGCGCCCATCTCCCCCCGTTGCCAAGGAAGACGAGGAGATTCCTGGCCAATCCCCCACGTGGGTATGTGCCATGTCAGCGGCCAGGCAGCGCGCGCCCATCTCCCCCCGTTGCCAAGGAAGACGAGGAGCGCGCGCACCCGCAGCTGTTGCTATATGGACGGACGGCGGTCACCGGAATTCAAGGTCGCTTATAAAGTGCATTCGCACTTAAAATATGAGTTTGCAGTCAAGAAAACCTCGGAAAGCAAAGGTTAGGATGTGGTAGGTCGTGCCGTGACTCGGGCCGTGCCGTGACTCGAGTGTCTACGACATACCGAGAGTGATCGACCAGCGTTGAACCCTCTTAAGCTTCCTATGGCACCAAGACTGCCAGAACAGAGGTCCTCGCTATGCATGTAGCGAATCAGAATAGTAATTGAGGGACTGGTTGAAAATAACACAGAAATAAGAGTTGTATTTTTGTTTGTTTTTTTGTTTCCTGTGCTTGGGGTGGTAGCCAGCGCCGCTCAAACTACACGGGGTGAAGGGGACCAGACCGGTATTCTGAAGGTCGTGGGTTCAAATCCCACCTGGCGGGCATTTTTTCCCCACCTTCTTTCTTTCTTTCCACATTCTTTATCTGTTTTAATGACCTACCACATCCTTCCCTTTGCTTTCTTGGGTTTTCTTGACTGCCAACCCTTATTTCTGTGTTATTTTCAACGAGCCCGTCATTTCCTATTCTGATTCGCTACATGCATAGCGAGGGCCTCTGTTCTGGAAGTCTTGGTGCTATAGGCAGCTTAAGAGGGTTCAACGCTGGTTGACCACTCTCGACATGTCGTAGACACTCGAGTCACGGCCCGGGGGTTAAAAAGAAGGTCCCCTTCACCCCCAGTAGTCCGAGTGGCGCTGTCTACCACCCCCAAGCACAGGAAACAAAAATACTTCAACATAAATACTCGAGAAAGTGGACCGGAAAATCGCCCCGCGGGATACGTAGCGGTTATCGCATCACAACGGTATTCTAGAGGTCGTGGGTTCGGATCCCACCTGGCGGGCATTTTTTCTCCACTTTTTTTCTTTCTTTGCAAATGCTTTATCTGTTTCATTGACGTACCACATCCTCACCTTTGCTTTCCGATGTTTTCTTGACTGCCAACTCTTATTTCTGTGTATATATATATATATATATATATATATATATATATATATATATATATATATATATATATATATCCAACTGTTCTGTTCTGTTCAGCACTCTTTTATACGAAGGCCGTCGTGGCCCTTGTGTACAAACGCCAATAGCGTCTTGTATTTGGCTACCGGGATACCAACAAATAAACACGGCATGGAAATGTTACGAGATGTAAAAATAACCTTCTGCGTGTGGATGCAGGGCGTTATAAGTGACTTCAACTTTTAAATGGAATTGCATCATATGAAATCAATTGCAGTCAAATCTTTATTTTTAACGTTGAAAAAAATATGGCCTTTATCTGCGTTTCCCTCATATTTTGGCTTACAGACCTTAAAAATCAACCAAGGTGTTGGGAATCATCTCCTGTGCCTTCGTCAATAACCTACTAACTCTTAAACCTCAATGACGCGGTGCATCTCCAATTTTACGTATAACAGGGTTCCTTGAACTCAAGGTAATAGGAAAACCAGCATATTACCAGATGTTGCAAGCAGAGTGCCGGTTGCAGTACTGGCACGGCTGAAGGTTGGAACACAGGTTCATCCTGTCCATCTTGCAGCGCATTATTAGAGACAGCTGTGAAAACGGCCTACTTGTTCCCGCAGAGTTTCCATCCCACCGCCCACACACACGTGCATGGCAGAGATTACTAAATATGCGAAAATGCGGTGGGGTGATGTTGAGGTTCGGTGTGCTGGTTTAGGATTCAATATTGGTTATTATTAGGGAGTTCTATTGCTTCTTATTCGAAATAATGCTCCAGTATGGTGAAGGTGGGTATGGCTAACTGGGCTGCAATAAGTCATTCTCAGCCATGAAAATATAAGAGGCTGCGGTGATATCCCCCAAAGAGCCAGCGTTCGTAGTCAGGGGGTCCGCCTGGATACAGCCCCACCTTGTTTAACTGCTGATGTCTGGGGCGTTGTACAAGCGAAGAAGCTTGCTGTAAGGGAGGTAAATAACAAGCACTTCAATTCAATTTCCAGGCATTTCCGCAGCCACCCGTCATTCTTAGTTCAAGTGGAGCACTTGCATCGTAACGTTTGAACAACAATTCTTTCTTACCAGTGAATATGTATTGACATGTCCCACAGCCCTCGATGAGTCGCCTGCGCGGAGAAGCGTTAAAATATACTATTTTTACATCCATGTGACCTGAGTATGTGTAGCCTACTCAAATGTGGGCGACCTGTCTCTAAGAAAATAAGTTGTGCCAACGACTTATGCAGAACACATCCAGTGTGTCAGAGACAACTCACAAGTATTGTAGTAAAAACAGATTTCGATCGAAAAACCGGTCTCCATAAAGTGATGATCGCATATCATGAGCCATTTTTAATGAACCTCCTGAAGCGGTCCTTTTGTGGCTGCCGTGCGTCTCCTTACTGATATCCGGGTGATTCATCGTTATCTCTGAGTGTGTTCCTTATTCTTTCAGCGTGCGTTTGGTACACCGACGGGCGTAATCATACCTGACGTGCTTAAGTCAACACTCGGAGTGCCGTGAACAAGCTTTATCTGAACCATCTTCCCCTCATTCTCTTATTCCCATATTCCCATATCCCACCAAAACCTCTTGCCCTCCAAGCCACAGTAAAGTCACCCATACCCTTATTTGCAGGCAATAAAGCTGAGTAACAACAGTTTTTTCAGGAGTCCGCGTTATAAGTAGTCTGCACAATGGTTTCTCGATATTTGCTGTCGTTGAACAATTAGGACTGAGCGACTACAATTATGACTGGAATCAAGGTGTTTAACATCGTTGCAGAACATATGAACTTATGTGGGAAGCGCAACAAAAATTTGTATACTCAGCATTATTTTTAGAAAGCAAAATGACGTAGTCAAAAGCTAAGCTGAGACAAGAACATTCAATTTGAAACAAGGAGACTGTAAGTTTCAGCGAAACCTAATAGTGTAGAATAAACAAAATTCAAACGCAATAAAATGGCTTTGAAAGCAATCTTCGCTGGTTCTCCCTTTCAGCAGTTTCAATGTTTCTGGACAGGAACGTATGTTGTGTACATTTTCAAGCATACATCTTTTCGAGCACTCGTTCTTCCAGCGATATTTCAGGCGGTGATCTCGTCACCCTATTTCTGTGGTCATATGATTTGGCAGTGGAGTTAAAATCTAAAAAAAGGTACGGGATAGAGTTGTGCACATTTAATTTCATGTTACAGGCCTGCTGTTCGAAACACCATCCTGGTCAGTGCAAAAACGGGTTACGTTTGGGTATCAATAAGAAGAACGCTGGAATATCTCCTGAGCGCAGCGCAAGCAGTATCAATTTGTGACACAGTATCAATGTGATACTGTGTGATGCCACTCTGAACGCCGTGTACCTTTGAAGTAACATCAACAGAATAAAAAACGATAAAAAGTAATCCGTAGAAACCTCGCCGGTAAGGTTAATGACATTCCGGTTTAATCTGGCGAATGGTGAATTATAGGGCTCAGTAAAGTAAAATTGAGAGCCGAAGTTAAGATGACAATGTATTACAACTGTTGTGCAGCACTAGTCATTCGAACTTAACGGCAACCACAGGAATGGCCGATGGTAACCAGGTAGGATTTGTTTATCTTCTTTAAGACACCAGGTGAAAGGAGGGTCCAAGTATAGTGATAACATTGTGCATTCGAATTGTGAAGGTTTAGCTGTGGTGTACTTTTCAAACCTGTGAGCCAATTTTGCAGTAGAGTGTTTCTGGAAACTGGCAATATGGGCGAGCTTTTGCGAACCGAGGTATGAACTTACTAACGTAGTTACAGTGCTGTCTTTTCGAAGAATTCGCAATGTCATGTTGCCAGTGCCTTTACGCTGCGATCTGAAGCCTCTCGCCGTCCCGAATCCTTATGCAAAAAGCGAAAAGGCATTATCAATGCTGATAGTCATCAGTTCAAACTAGCGAGGTTTAATCCACCGCAGGAAGCTTCTAAACTATGTAGCTGTGGGAATAGGCTCTAAGCTTGTAATAAAAAAAACGTATATGTTCAGTACTGTGGTAGTTGTGCTTCTGTATATATGCGTTTGGTGTTTTAGGGTGTGTTCGTCGTTGGATGTTGATTAATTTATTATTTCGGATTTAAAAAATAAAAACGAAATAAACTCTAATCTTTCACAAGTTTTTCATTCGTAAGGAATAAACAGTGATCCATAAGTATCTACAAAAACAAATTTCCGAAACACCTTCCGAAATTCACAAAAAATAAACTCCGGAAGCATGGAGACCAAAGCACAAGTTATCATTCGCGAAACGTTATTTTATGCCGCGTTCTTGTGGGGCGAATTCAAAACAACAATGCCTATTTTGAAGTACCGGCTTCTTATCTAGGCATTATTCTTCAGGATGATAGCAGCGGCCTTATCGGCGATCATCATTGTGGGTGCGTTCAGATTGCCAGACACAATCGTCGGCATTACTGACGCGTCGACGACTCGCAGCGCTTCGAGCCCTCGAACCCTGCGTCCAAAAGAAGACACCAATGAATTTGCCGTGATTATTAACAACTGAGGGCTGCTGAAATTATTACAAGGTACAGTTAACAATGTGCATATAAAGATTTGACAGGAAGAGGGCAACATTTGTTTCCCTGGTACCTTTTAAGGTTCACCTAAAATTATTTCTAGAGAACTGAATAAACACCAAGGAGGGGAAAAGTGAAAAAAAAACGTGGGATACACTAAGACTCTATGAATAAAAGTGAACTGAAACGCTTCATGGAAAAATATGAATGGGAAAGTATGAATAAAACTTCGATATTTACGCACAGATATCCATCCCGGTTCTAAAGCCCTGAGCCTACGAGCAGATTAGTAACAATATTAGAGCCTATATCCCTTGAAGAACTGATGGCTTTTTGACGGCTTCATCCTCGGCGATAGCTTTGTCCCGCACTATCTACTTTCCACTCAGGCAAGAACACCTATGAAGATTCTTCCTCTGACGCGTGCTTCTTATTAGTATGTTTTACATCCAGCATCCACCACGCTTGCTTTTCTACTGCTTCCGGGCAAGTGCTCAAAGATTAGCATTGCTACCAAAAGAACCAGTCGCCAATATAATTTATTTTCCGCAAAATCTGGAATACAAATGCGATGCTACGTCAAATGGCAGTGGTTTAATGCGCACTCTGCGGTCTTCGGTGCGGTCGCAGCATAGACATGTCGCGGTCGCAGCATAGACATAGGCTCGGTCGCAGCATCAGTGCCTAGACATGTACGCAAGGAGTATGGTTCTTCTATACAAAGGGTTTTCTAAACAAGACACAGGAGAATAGACCGCTAGAACGAGTGTATGTATCACTATGTCAAGTTTAAACACTGGTCCTAGTTGGAATAGGTACAGGATTCTCATCTGCTGTCCGGCCTCGTTGTGGTACATAGATGACGCCAAAATATCTGTCCCACTGCGAACAGGCTCGTTCACGTTTTGTTCGCTGCTTATGTAGGGTTATGTCCACGCTTTAGATCTAACCTCTGGGGATTGTTGAGTTCCTAAAGTACATGATAACTAAGAGTGTCGAACAAGTATACGAACACTACGAGGACACTACGGGCACACTACGTTTTTTTTCTAATAAGACAGGTACGCGTGTTGATGCCTGCAAACAGTTTTAACTCAAAAAAAGAACGCTGTAGATTTTGGAAAAGAATATTTGCAGAAAAAACCTACAATATTGGCTGATTAGAAATAAAGATATAATTTCAGACACAGCGTCTACTAAAGCCACTGCTACGCTACTAACTAGTATATACTGCCCCGTACCACTGCGTCAAGAAGACCACAAGTTAAAGAGACCCTGCACCACACTTTGAGCATTCAAAATAAACCTGCACGAAGTTTAGCGCACACCGCCAGGAGCACCTTAGGCAAATATCGCACGTTTACGGGAAGTGGTAACCTTGCGAATCTTTGGCAAAGATGGGCGAAAACAAACTTGGGGCTCTCGTCAATTCTCCTCATTATGCACCGCTTTATTACGTCATTCAGGCATTACCTGTTCGATTTGCTGTTGCTGGCAAATGTCACGTTTTATTTATCGCATTTGCCGTGACGACCCGACGTCGTCGGCGCAGTGCACCAACCTCTTTTATGCCTGAAGTTCCGCGTATAAATTTGGCTTTTGTTTTGTGGTTCGAGAGAACGCGTAGTGTGATCGACGAAGTCAATACCCTACTTTCGACGAGACCACTCGCAAACAAGCGTTAATTGTTTCAAAAATGACCTGCTACCTCGGCGCGTGCTTGCGAGCAGCCATTTTTACCATCTTTGTGCCGCACGAGACGGGATACAGATATCAAGTCGCGTAGAAAAAAAGAAAAATCCACGCCTCGTGATATATCGAAAGCCGCCAAAGAGAACGGCACGAGCCGCTCCCTTCTCCAGGAGAGAGCCGCATTGGATTCGTCCCGCAGTCCAAGGTGGAGTTTTGGGGAGGGAACGATTATGTGCAATTGTTTATCTTAGGTAGCTCCGGTGATACTGAACGGATTTTTATCATCCCTGCGGGAGAAGACAACTGGGGCTATATACTTTACGGAAAAGTTATTCCGAATAGTGGGTGGTAAATGCTGCAGGGTCACCTTAATTACATTGCTTGATAAAAGACCATCCATGCAAGGTTCAAAACTTTCACAATCACCATATCAAAGTTCACACATATTCTAAACAGCCAATGTAAGGTCACAACGCTGCAAGCAAAGTATAAAATTATATCTACACAGAAAGGTGCACAGAAACCCTCGCCAAATGTGTGCTCTGAATACTGTAAAAAGACGTAAATATGGGTGGGTAATATCAGTACGTTTTGTTTGTCAGCCTATGTCTACTTGACTTCACCGTTACCAATTCAGAAGAGATTCTGTAATGGTAAGAGTGTATTGTTTATGTTTGGGGTAATTTTAATGATATAAGTTATGGTGGTGGTGTACTTTGATTGGTATGCGACTATATTTTTTCAACAGAACTTGGTCGCACTGTAGACCAAGTAGTAGGAAAAAAATCTCTTCCATAAATGCACTGAAACGAATGCCTGAGACATGTGACAAAGGCACTGTGCGCACTATTCGTCTGGAACGTGAAAACATCTTTAAACACTTCTATACCACAAATCAAGGCATTTTTATCCCTAAGCCTACCGAACACGCCATACGTGTAATTTTGGCAAATTCTAGCTCTAGAAACTTCATTCAACACGCAAATAGTCGTACCGAAACACACTATTACACTTGAAATTTTTCGTGCTGACTGATGAGTGCAGCCCCGTATTACTGTCTCCTGTAGGCTAGAAAAGCAGTTTTATTTCGTTTAATTACATTTCACGGCATTTATTCAATATTACGTGCCCGAAGACAGTACATAAAAGTTGGAACAGTGTAATAACAAAATAAAATAAGAAGTTGCACATTAGTACAAGAAAACAAAAAAAAACAAGTATAACAAAACGAAATTACATGAGACAATAACCTCTTTAGTCCCAAGAATGCGCAAATAAAAAGGTCACTTGGGACGCTCTTTCATTTGGCTTCTTGCCTATACAAGCAACACCGAAAATTTACAAACGCGGAAAATTAAATAGAAGTATGAAAATTTGATGGTACCAATTTTGGTACTCTGGGTAGGGGCCTATAGAAACAACTACAAAAGAAGTTACAAAAACATTATAGCATCACAATTTCATGGTGCCGAATGGGGTACTCTGGCTCTCAATTTTTGTGAAACGCAAGGAATCAGTTGCGGTTCTGCAAGCGTAGAAACACATAACACTTCAGGCATCTGACTCTTGACTCCCCGCCACATAAATGGAAGCGGCACTTCATTTCAGAGGTTAGATTTTTGTTTAGTATCTCTTCGAAGATGACTGAACATATTGCGCCATCTTCCAGTATTTAGTGAAACCAGGTCTCCCTCTTGCGGCACTACAAATTTGAGCTCGAGAATTTTAAAACATGGCAAGTTGCACCCTTTGAAACAGTGGTACCCAAATGTGTACTCAGGGACTGAGAAGAATAAATAAACGCTAGCAGCACAGTAAAGCCACTACTACAAACGCAAAAGACAACTACGGCGTTCAGGACGTGACGTCTGGATTTTGCAAACTGGTTAATTTGCTACGTGTTACTGTATTCCCTGGTGGGCGGCGCACGACTAAAACGTGTTTTTGTTATCAGCTGTTACTGGCCACTTTTTTTACGAAGTCAGCAAACTGGGCCAAGACTGATGCCCACCTTAGCTCGTGGTCGAGGACAGCCCGATCGTCCGATCCCATGGGACATGTGCAGCAAGCGTGCCACGTGGTGTGTGCTAAGTGTCGTACCAAGCATTCCAAGTAGGAATCACTCCACAGAGGACCTTGGGATGCACACTCTTGCAGTGGTACATCCCTCAGCTCAGCCCCCTGTGCGCGCATCGCCGGGCTATTGACGAGCTTAATGGCCAGCTTTGCCCCTGTTGGAAACATAAATTAGTGCATGAGATGGACGGGCGTTTGAGCGAAGAAGTTCATGTGCACAGTAAGTAAAATCTGCGCGATAAGGAGAAACAACAATCAGTTCAATGTTGCATTTCGGGGCTTCGTCAGACCCTCGATATTCCGTAAGTAGCCATGCCTTAAATTTACTTGTCATGACATGCACTGCAAATAAGGCAGCGACCACCACAAACTCATCTGTTACCTTTCTGTAAAAGCTACTGTTACTTTTCAAGCTTCGACCTGAAGACATTGTGCTGGTAATTTTAACGAAGGTTGTGGGAATTGCGGAGCTCCGCCATCTTTCCTATCCCTCTCGGCCCGCCGCGGAGGCGAGAGCGGTGGTACCTCTCTCTCCGCGGTCGCGCGCTTTCCCCCTCCGGGACGATCCCCGTGAAAGCGGGGGGGCGCGGCCGACCCCCTCACGTGACAGGTTTGCCCGGGAGTTCCGGCGGCCTGGTCCGAGGCGAACGACGGAGGTAGGGCCTTTTTGGACACGAACCATCGTCGGGAGCGGCCGTAAGTTCGACTCGCTCCTTTTTGGCCTGCCTTTGTCCGCCCTCGCGCCTGTCTCTCCCGCCCTGGCTAAGGTGGTCGGTGGTGTAGAACGACGCGCCCGATGTCTCCTTTATTGCATTGCAATAAACGTCGGAGTGGGCGAATTCTGTGTCCTGTGTTCCTTGCTGTTCGCTGCCGATACGCCAAGTTGGTGATCTGTGGCGGTGTTCAGTGGAGCTAGCCGTGCGGCCGGATCTCAAGGATCGAGCTAGGCCGCCGTCAGAACCCTGGTCCCCACATTTTTGGCGCCCGAACGTGGGACTCGTTTTCAAGTGAATCCGAGGTTCGCTAGCTCCGAGGAATATGGCACAGGATTATGAGTTGGTGGATTTGATGCTGTTGGCCGACCTTTGTGATCATGCCCGGGAGGTCCCGCGATGCTCTTCATCAACAGCGCCCACCGCAGCCGCAGGAGCGGCTCGGGTCCCCCTTCTCCACGGCCCCTACGCAACCGCGAGTGCGGCTTGCGCACCAACGAGAATTTCGTAAAGTTCTGAATTCCGCGAGCGCTATAAGTCAGGTGACGCCGCGCTTTTAACCACCATGCGCCGGGCCTACGCAGATGCTGCGGCTTGCGCACCAACGAGAATTTCGGAAAGCTCCGAATTCCGCGAGCGCTCTGCGTCAGGCGACGACGCGCTTTCAACCCCCATGCGCCGGGCCTACGCAGATGCTGCGGCTCGCGCGGCAACGAAAGTTTCGGAAAGTTCCGAATTCCACGAGCGCTCTACGTCAGGTGACGCCGCGCTGTCAACCACCATGCGCCGGGCCTACGCAAATGCTGAAGCCCCATGCGGCGCGCCTCTCGTGCAAGTGAGCACGCAGGCGCCCGTAAGCGAAGGAATGACTGTGGATGCAGCTTCCATCGCGAACGCTCTCGCAGGCGCCATGCAGCAAGTGCTGCAGGCGGCGCGCTCACCCGCTCCCAGGGTGCAGCTACAGATGCCGACGTATAGCGGTTATAACGATCAAGTGAGCGCGAACGCTTTCCTGCTGGCTCTGTGCCGTTACGAGCAGGCGACCGGCATCAGCGAGAGCGAGGTGCTGCACAGAGTTCTGCCCGCAGCCCTAGTCGACCATGCCGCCCGGTGGTATCGAGTGATAGGCCACACGGCGCGCACGATGGATGACTTCCGAACGATGTTCAGGGAGGAATTCCTGCCCCTCGACTACCTCCCGCGGATGCGTAGAGAGTTGGAAATGCGCACCCAAGCTCCGGACGAATCGATGATCGAGTATGTCCGTGCGATGCAGGAGCTTTACGAGTACGCCGACCTACATGCCCCGAACTCGGAGCGGGTCGATCGGGTCATCAGACAATGCCACCCCACCTTTGCCTTGTACTTGAGGAACTGCAGGTGCAGGGATCTCAACGAGCTGGCGGCTGAAGCTCGTCGTGTGCAAGCAGCAATTGCGGCTGCACGCGCGTATCGGCCACCGCCGCCTCCGGTGGAAACACTCGAACCAAGCTGTGCTTGGCGCGGCGTTACGGGCAGCGGACGAGTCGAGGTCGGCTCTACGTTGATACCCAGCCAGCGAGAAACGCTCGGTTTTGGGGACCGAGCGCTGGACCCCTACTCGTATGGGTTGCGCAACGCGGAGGCGATACGGCCGGAGGTCCTGGCAGCCCCGCGCGCAGTGCACACAACAAACCTGTAAGGTGATCGGCCAGCGAATGCTCCCAACACGGGATCGGCGCTGCCCCAGTTGCCTGCACCCGCTCACAACTCGCCCCCGGAGAACCGGATGCGGCCAGCTGGCCGCGGAGCGTACGAGCAGCCTCGATCGGCGCAGCAAGCAGCACGGAATTCTGTTCGCTGTTTCAAGTGTGGCCAAGTTGGTCACATGATGCGAATCTGCCCAGGTGGACAGGGAAACGCAGCGGGCCGCCGGTGAAGTCGCCGGCGGCTGATCAACGCGCCCGAGAGGAAAACATCACCGCGCCCGCCGCATTCCGAGTCGGAGTTCCGACCAGCGCGCCTGCGCCCTTTCTCGACCTCGCAATTGCGGGGCGGAGTTTTACGGCACTGCTGGACACCGGGGCAAGCACTTCACTCGTAGGGGACGAGGTCGTTTCCCATCTCGAGCGCAAAGCTATTCGGCTGCGCGCACGGAAGTTGCCGCTCCAGCTTGCGTGTGGTGATGTTACGTCACGCGGTGCCGTACGCCTCGTCGTGCGTTGGAGTCAGCGTGTACGGCGAATGCGTTTCGTCCACTTGCCCGGACTGAAGGTCCCAGTCATTCTGGGGAGAGACTTTATGTCCAAGGTTGGACTGGTCGTGGACATCGGCAACGGAGGCTATCGGGAGGGTCCGTTTACGCCGCTAAAGCCGTTCGCCGAACCGCCGCCTACAGCGAGGTCGCTGTGTGAGGTCGCCGCCGAAACGTCCCGCGCGCCGAGGGAAGCAAAAGCTTCAGGCGCAGCCGATAGCCGGCGTGCGCGGCACCCTCCGAGCTCGGGCGTTGCCGCTCCCGGCGCGGTTGATTTCTCCTGCGCCGCCAGCCCTCCAGCCCGAAATCAGAGCGAGGAGTTAGGCGCGCTCCTAGCAGGTGCTAGTGAGCTGACAGCGGCGCAGCGTTATCGCGTCGTGGACGTCGGCAACGGAGGTTATCGGGAGGTCCCGTTTATGCCGCTAAAACCGTTTTCCAAGCCGCCGCCCGCAGAGAAGTCACTGCATGGTCGCGCCGCCGAAACGTCTCTCGCGCCGCGGGAAGCAGGAGCTTCAGGCGCTGCCGGTAGCCGGCGCGCGCCGCAACCTCCGGGCTCAGTCATTGCTGCTGCCGCGGCTGATTTCTTCTGCGCTGCGCGCCTTCCACCCCGAGGTCAGGGCGAGGAAGTGAGCGCGCTCCTAGCAAGTGCTAGTGAGCTGACAGCAGCGCAGCGTGACCGCGTCTTGTCGTTGTTAGGTGACTTCGGCGGGATATTCACTGAGCAAGCAGGTTGCACAAGGTTGGTGCAGCACTGCATAGAGACCGGCGATGCTCAACCATGGAAATGCAATCCCCGGCCCGTCAGCCCCGCCAAGAGGCAGGCAACTGATGAGGCGCTGGAGGAACTGCTGAAAGCAGGCATTATCCGCCGCTCGACGAGCCCGTGGGGGTTTCCAGTGGTGCTCGTTCGAAAGAAGGACGGTAGCTGGCGTTTGTGCGTTGACTATCGGCAGCTGAATGCGGTCACGAAAAAGGATGCGTACCCCTTCCCGAGCGTTGACGAAATCGTCGCAAATCTCGGTGGCGCAAAATACTTGTCCATTTTGGATGCCAGCAAGGGGTACCTTCCGGTCGAGATGCGTCCCGGCGATGAATGCAAGACAGCGTTCACTTGCCATCGGGGGCTGTACGAGTTCGTACGTATGCCTTTCGGTTTGTGTGGAAGTCCGAGCACATTCCAACGCCTGATCGACCGGGTGCTCGGTGAGGCAAAGTGGCAGCATGCCCTCGCCTATTTGGACGATATTGTCGTCTACTCCCGCACCTTCGAGGAGCACCTCTGCCACCTGAGAGACGTCTTGGGACGACTCAGGGCGGCTGGCATAACCATCAATCCTGCCAAGGCGCAAATATGCAGCGCTCAAGTGAGCCTGCTCGGCTATCGGATCGAACGCGGACAGGTTTCCCCCGATCCCGAGAAACTCCGGGCGATCTTGGAGTTTCCCACGCCGAAGGATGTCGCCGGAGTTCAGCGCTTCCTAGGGATGATCGGCTACTACCGCCAGTTTATCCCCGCTTGCGTGCGACTGCAAGCACCCTTGACAAAGTTGTTGAGGAAATCCGCCCTTTGGGAGTGGGGAGAGGAGCAGGAGAGCAGCCTACGCCAGCTGGCGAAAGCTATTGCAGACACTGCATCGCTGAAGCTGCCGGATCTGAACAGGCCATTCGTAATCCAAACAGACGCGAGTGACCTCGGCGTAGGGGCAGTGCTCCTCCAGCTGGATGGAGAACAACTGCGACCCGTGGCTTTTGTGAGCCGTGCGCTGACACCGGCAGAGCGAAACTACTCCGTCACCGAGAAAGAGTGTCTGGCCATAATCTACGCACTTTGAAAGTTCGAGATGTACGTAGAGGGGGTCAAATTCACGATGGAGACTGATCACATGGCCCTCACATGGCTTTCCCGCCTCCGTGAGCCCAGCGGGAGGCTCGCGCGATGGGCCCTGACATTGCAACACTTCGAATCTGAAGTTCGCTACCGCAAAGGTGCCACGAATGTGGTCGTGGACGCGCTGTCACGGGCGCCGGTGGACGACACCCAACCGGCCGGAGAGGCCGAGGAGGACGCTGTAGGTCAGCGACCCTTCTCGGTGCGGGGAGAGCGCGGAACGCGGGAGGACCCAAGTTTCGGAAGCTCAGAACACGTGCATCTCGTCGGGGGAGGAGTTCCGCTCGAGGTTGCGTTCAGTCGGGAAGAGCTAGTCGAGGCTCAGCAGGAGGACGTGTTTTGTCGGGAGGTGATCGCCAGTCTTAATGAAGAGACGGACCCTCAGGCAAATCGAACACCGGTGAATGACAGGCGCCGGGAAGCTGCTGGTATTGCGGCTGGCGCGGGCTCTAATGCAGCTGGTATTGCTGCGAGCGAGTTGGAAAGTTACCTGCTTGACGCCGATGGAGCTCTGCTGAAATACGTGCCCGGCAAAAATGACTCAAGTGAGTGTTTTAAGGCCGTTATCCCGAGCAAGCTCAGGTGTGCTGCATTGCAGCACTACCACGACGCAGACGGCCACGGTAGCGCGCCAAAGACATGGCGGAAGCTTTGTCGGTAGGCTACCTGGCCCGGCATGAAGGCACAAGTATGTAGGTACGTACGCACATGCCACGTCTGCCAGGAGCGCAAACCGCGAGGCGGTAAGGCGCCAGGCTTGCTTCAGCCTATCGAGAGCACAAAGTCATGGGAGGTCCTGTCGTGCGATCTGATGGGCCCGCTGCCGCGCAGCAAGAGAGGGTACAAGTTTGTACTCGTGGTGACATGTCACTTCAGTGGGATCGCTGAACTCTATCCGCTGCGCAAAGCGACAGCACAGGAGGTCCTGCAAAAGCTGTCTGAGGTGTTTTGTCGCTACGGATTTCCGGAGCGGCTGATTACCGACAACGCCACGTATTTCACATCAAGGTTGTTTCGTGAAGCGTGCGCGGCAATGGGTGTCAGGCAGCAAACAACATCGTGCTATCACCCCCAGTCTAACGTGACGGAGCGACGAAATCGAGACACAAAGCCACTGCTTGGGGCATATGCCCGGCGGCAACAAGACTGGGATGAGCACTTGAGCTCGATCTCCTTCGCTCTGCGCACAAGCGTGAATCGGTGCACGGGCTTCACGCCCGCATTCCTGATGTTCGGCAGGGAGCTGAACACACCGACGGACACGGTTCTGGCCAGGAGGTCGACCGCAGTCCCCGCGAAAGCAGCAGATGCGGCTTACGCGCGGCGCTTGCGCGAGCGTTTGGCAGAAGTCATCAAGGAGGCTAACCGCAGCCGCGGTAAGGCCAGGGTCGACGAAAAGGCGGCCTACGACCGAGCTCATCGAGACGTGGCGTACCAAGTGGGCGACACTGTCTTGAAACGCAACCACGCGCTGAGCGATGCCAGCGCAGGGTTCGCGGCCGGTCTCGCACCCAAGTGGGTAGGACCGCTCGTAGTCGCCGAGAAGATCTCGCGGCTGAATTACAAGCTGAAAGACCTGAGGTCTGGTCGAATCAGCGGCCCCATTCACGTGGGCGAGCTGAAGCAGTACTTTCCAAGGGGAAAACTGCCGACGCTCCCACCCCGGACTCGCGAGGTCGCGAGCTCGAGGGTGGTGCAAAAGGAAGGTTCCCGACGCACCGCTACAACACCCGCAACAGGCGAGATCGCTGACCGGGTCACCGCCCTCCAGCGCGCCAAGTTGCGCACAGGAAGGGTTGCCAGAGGAAGCTCCTCGCGGCGCGCCAACAAAACGCGCAGCCTACGCCGTGAGGTCCGGCAATGGGTTGCACGGGGTGACTCCAGAGGGCGCCAGCCGGCAGGAAGCCACTGCTGACGCTCCCACTTCGGGTGCTTCGGGGAGGAGGTGCTGAGGGAAGGTTCCCGACGCACCGCCCAACACCCGCGATCGGCGAGGTCGCAGACCGGGTGGGCCAACGTCTCCGGATGGTTCAAGCCCGCACGCCCAGGGTTCGAGCGACCCTCCAACCACGACGCCTCCAAACCACGCCAGGCCTGCTGCGAGCCAGCCGGGCCAGCCGCCACCCCGGGAAGAACGAGAGCCCAGCGGTATGCCAAAACAGCAGCCCGTACAGCGAGTGAGCTGCGCGGCGGGCCGGCTCCCGCGGTCAGCTGATCGCGCCCCCTCCTCCACGTTGGCGGAGGCACCCGTCCGAGGTGCGCCGAGCGCTGGGCTAACTGGCTACCTGGGAGGCAGCACTACGAACGCGGCCTCCAGCCCGGGTCCGGGCATCAGAGGTGGTCACTGCTGAACCCGCAAGTAGCGGAAGCCGCCGGCGGTGCGGCAGGCAAGCGCCCCGTCGGCGAGGGGCGAACCGCTGCGGGAAGTGACCGCCTGGGCGCAGCCCGCTGCCCGGGCCCTGTGCTCAACCGGCCCAGCCTACTTCTCCGGCGGGGCCTGCGGACCTTGGGCCGTCTGACGAAATTAGGTCAACCGGCGGACTGTGGCGAACTATGTGGTGATTGTGGCGAACTATGTGGTGGCAGTGCGGTGCAACGCGGACGCTGGGGCAGTTGCGCATGTTCGGGATTGGACTTTCTTGGACTTGCTCAAGGACGTGTGCCAGGCAGCGAAACGAACGGTGAGGTCATCGTTCGCCGGAGACCTCGAGGTCGAGCGGCTTTAGTCAAAGCGGGGAGGGATGTGGGAATTGCGGAGCTCCGCCATCTTTCCTATCCCTCTCGGCCCGCCGCGGAGGCGAGAGCGGTGGTACCTCTCTCTCCGCGGTCGCCCGCTTTCCCCTCCGGGAGGATCCCCGTGAGTGCGAGGGGGCGCGGCCGACCCCCTCACGTGACAGGTTTGCCCGGGAGTTCCGGCGGCCTGGTCCGAGGCGGACGACGGAGGTAGGGCCTTTTTGGACACGAACCATCGTCGGGAGCGGCCGTAAATTCGACTCGCTCCTTTTTGGCCTGCCTTTGTCCGCCCTCGCGCCTGTCTCTCCCGCCCTGGCTAAGGTGGTCGGCGGTGTAGAACGACGCGCCCGACGTCTCCTTTATTGCATTGCAATAAATGTCGGAGTGGGCGAATTCTGTGTCCTGTGTTCCTTGCTGTTCGCTGCCGATACGCCAAGTTGGTGATCTGTGGCGGTGTTCAGTGGAGCTAGCCGTGCGGCCGGATCTCGAGGATCGAGCTAGGCAGCCGTCAGAACCCTGGTCCCCACAAGGTCATCGGAAGGGAGGCAGCTATGGACCAACAGAGGCAGTCATTTACTCATCTTGGGTTGCTTTTAAAAACCACGCACAATTTGCAGAAGTCAGACTTTTTGTTCGATAGAGAGCACGTTGACCCATTTTGCATGAAGTTCTTCCTGCTCTAATGAAATTTATTCCGGTTTGCATTGCTAACCTGCACCATAACACCTTCTATTCCCTGTACCCGTTGTCAGTGCTCAGAAATTAGAGATTTGCACTGTTTGTCTAAAATTCCAAGTAATTACGAAGTTCCAAAAAGAGACTAGTTGGTCTCACCCTGCACAGAAAGCCGGAGGCAGGAGATAGCGCTTGTTCTTGAAACCACAACGTCAAGTGACACAGTCTTCTACCTGCCTGCGTCCATAACGCGCGGGTGCCGGGACATCCAGAACGGTTTAAAAGGTGATTCGTATTTGGCTGCGCGTCGTCTGCGAGTCACTGAGGCGTGGGGTCCAAATGTATTTCCTGATCAGGCGGGGTTCCTTTTGTCCTTTTGGCCTTCCACCTTGCGTTGTCCAGTTTAGCTAGTCGTCATCCTCCACTTCCCCTGTCGTCTCATATCGCCTTCTCATTCAATATAGGGCCACTCCCTCCTTCAGGGTAATTTATAGCACAGTAACGTGCCCTACATGAACTGGACACACAACGCAAGAACCTGGACACAATTGAACTGGCGTCATATGAACCCCTAGACCTGAAAGAGATTCTGCTTCGGGCCGCTGGTACGGTAAGCGGTGCAGGAGTCGTCTCTCACAAATTGAATGACGTTTCCACCCCTCTACTATCTTCACAGAAGAAGCACATACGATTCAACACCGGCAAGCCTTCTCAATTTAGTAGTGCACTTCTGCTGCTCTAAAACACGTATCAGTAGTCAGCCACAGACGCTTAATTTCTCGCCATTTTTGTCTGAACGACGCTGTCGAGTCATGGCATCATATCAAGGTTCTTTTATGCTTTCATCTTAATTTTCTTGTTTTAGTTATAACCTCCATTGGTACGTTGTCTATGCTCGGCCGCAGCTTCATACTTGTTTTTGTCAGGCTGTGTCTGAGCACTATGTCGCGGGCGGGTGTTTAGTTTGAAGAACTCCAACGCTGATATAACAAAAAGGGCCACAAAACTACCTCCAACCTGGAGATCGCGCTGTTTCCCTTTGTAACAGCAGCGACAGGGTGACAGGAGGTCTTCCGAAAAGAGAATTCTGCCAGTGGCGTAATAACGGCTTTAAAATGGTTTTGCCAAGTCTTTCCCGCGGCTGTCCCTATAAAACAGCACGTGTGCTAACGAGACGGGCTAACGAGATCCTTGTTACCAGGGCGAAGGGACCACAGCGCCGGGCACCACAAAAAGGGCCACTCAAAAAGAAAAACTCTGGCTTTCATGATGTGTACAGACTAACGTGCTGAATGAAGATGTCAGGAAGCGCTACGGGGTTCACGTGGGTTTGTCACCGCCTCTTATGCTGAACAGTGCTTATCTTCCTGTGGAAAAACGTCTTTCAGACGCAGCCGCCATGACTGCGTATTGAGCTCCAAAGCTTGCTTTATTCAATGAAGGACGGGTTGCGTCAACGCTCCTTTGTCGTACCTGTAGGATCCCGTTGACGTGCAGCCACCAATACACGGACCAGATAGGTCATCAGATTATTCCAAGCCTCGTACGGAAGTGCCTAGTTATAGCTCATCAAAAAAAATTCTCAAGTGCTTGCCACTAGGGTTCAGTCGCAGTGCACCATTGTCTACCACCCCTAACCAAACTGCCGTCACACCTGCCCGTAATGTCCCAACGTACCCATCTTGTACTGTTAGGTCGTACTTCATGCTTGAGTAGCCCGGCACCATCGCCGCGTACGTTGGTTGAAATAAAGGTTACAGAAGCAATGTATTGGTTCGGATATTACAAACAAATAAATGTAAAAAAGAGAATATGCGTGCATGTGAGTGAGTCGAGTGGCAATCTAGTGCTAAGCGACGAAAGTGTTTTAAACTCTGAGCATTGGCGCTGAGTGCAGGAGTGTTTTCACTGACAGGAAAGAACCAGCCAATTAATGGTATAAGTGGCACTAACCTTCGACTGCCATGGCAACGTCCTGGGGATGTGACAGGTAGTTAGGATCGATCACCGGTCGATTGAAGGGGTTTTTGGACCTAAGATTGACGTATCCTGTCGACTTTGGCCGGTTTAAAATTGGCAATGCTAGAAAGCCATGATGTCCCTGTTTATGTTTGTAGTATTGCTCGTAAACCTGTAAGAACAATAAACCACCATTTAGTGATCCTTTGTATTTTTGGTGAGACTGATATAATGCGGGCTTAAGGTGCAACAACAATATTAAACTCTAAGATACTAGAATGCATGTTAGAACAACACATACATCATTATCCTGCACCCTCTTTGTGGTAAAATTGGGCTCGCGAAATAAGCATTTTATGCCGTGGCGAAATATTTTTAACTGTTTTAAACCAACTTCAGCGGCAATGCATGAATTAGATTCCGGAATTTCGAAAGCTATGCAACAATGCTTACTTAGAGGTTACCTCCACAATTACCTACTCATGTTGCCTTTAAGCTGGAGGATTTTAGTCCATCAATATTTTACATACTCCTGACAAAGAAGGTGCACATGAGACTTCAAATCCAATTTGGCCGCCGTGCGCATCAGCCGGTTTCTAGTTTGAGTCCATGCAGTATGAAACATGCCAACAAAAAAGCAACAAAAAGGAACACAAAAATGCGAGTGTACCGCAACCTCGATCTAGCTGAAGAACCAGAGTTGGCTTCTTTACGAGAACTAACACACTAACACTACGTATACAAGTGAAATAAAGCTCAGGGGCCAAGGTCTCACTTCGTGCCGAAGGCCAAAGTTCATTTCAAAGAACTCAAAGAAGATTGTAGCCGCTGAAGCAGATTGCAATGCAATCTGTACGTCGGGAAACTCAAGCGATGCGTTGACGAATGAGGTACTTAGAAATGCGTGGGCTTCGCATGATCCGGGAATAGATAACGGGCCTGCGGAAAACAGAGAAAAACAGACAGGTTATATGCGACCGTTTTCAACGGATGCATGTCCCCGGCCATTGTAGTTAATTTAACTGAAATTTTAAAATATCCCGGACGGTTTGCGGCATGGTTTTGACGGTCTGCAAAAACGTTGTGCTGAGAATTATGTGCAGTAGACTAGCAATGTACAGCGAGCAGTGGACCACGACGATTTTTTTCACAGTAGCGTCTCAACGTGCTGCACATCTTCGTATATCCATTCGTTGGTAAATTGGAAATGGTATCTTAGCACGCACACACATAAATTCCGGAAACGATGCTTGAGGCCATTACTGGGAAGCTACGCCGTTACGCAAGAGAGCCGGCCGAGTGAATAGTGTTTACAATTTTGAAACAGTAGTAAATTAGAACAAAGCCTTGAAGCAAGACGAGCCACCAAATACCCATGCTTTTACTTTGTTCTACGCAAACTGAATTCCAAAGGGGCAAGTATCGGTGGCCGACAAACGTCACCCCTTCCGTAGCCGGTATTCAGTTTTCTTGGGGTCCGAGATCGAGCCACAAGCCCGCAATAAGGGTACTGTTTTGGCGATGGTACTTTACAGGACAGGAAACGCCGCCGCCGGTTTGATTTACAAAGGAGCTTTTCACGTAATTTCATGCCGGGGCTTTGGTACGCGCAAGAGGTCCGAGGGTATGCTCCAACTGGTTTGCACTTGTCCCACGCCTTCAGAATTTGAAAGCAATACATACGCCCTTACATGCAAATTCTGCACAAGCCGTTGCTAGGACCAAGCGTCGCTCCAACGCAAGTCCGATAGCGAGTAGAGGACCAAAGTGAGGGAACAGAAGTAATTACCTGTAAAAGAGGGGTCACTAGCGCCAGTTGGTACATGTTGCCTAAAGAGAAAAACAGCGCTAAAGACAGGACAAAGGGGAGACTAGACACAGCGCTGCGTGTGTCTAGTCTCCACTTTGTCGTGTCTTTAGCGCTGTTTTTCTCTTTGAACAAATGCAGAGTGAATAACGGTCTCCGATTCGAACCAAAGCCCACGCAACGTCATTTGAACCTACACAACCAGCATCATGGCCAATCGCTGAATTTAGCTTACGGTGGACCTAAAAACATGTTGTGTACTTGGAGCTAGAAGCCCATGGTAAGCACATGTACCCAGTCCTGTTGGAGCATTGTAATTACAGAAGTATTAAATGTCGTTTACGATATTGGTGTATGTGTAGGGCTTACACGAGCAAACAAGAAGGAAACAAAAGTTATGGTAACGACGGAACCAAAGTATCACGACGATCATAATGTGTACGGACAGAAAATCAAAGCCCGCTTGCACAGCTGTGCAAGCGTGATGTCAAAGCAGAGCTGTATCTTTTCTCACAAAGCTGAAGTCGACGAGCGCCATATAAGCCGCTGAGAACCATTTACTCTGTGTATGTATATGGCGCGCGTAAGCAGAAGACTATGTCAAACTCAAGGTCAAATATATAAATTCTGTATTGGTACAGTGCCGTCTTCGGTCTTCATATAGTTCATCCTCTGCCACAGCAAAGTTTTCGTCAAGCGCTCCCCCGCCGTTGAAGACCTGCGCTTTCTTTTCCTCTTGTTTTTCTTGGCGATTGCATTCTCGCCTAACAGCGCGTCGCGCTTCCTGATAAGCCGCCTCTTGTTTGGGCGTCCGAATCTTCTTTGGTCTCCCCGTCCTCCAAGTGCGCGGTACAGAATCGGAAAGAGTTCGGCCACCGCCGCTGCTGCTGGTGCTGCAGCCGGGGATCCGAGCTTCATGAGAGCCGGTGCTTTCCCCTGGCAACGCGGAGTGAGTGACATCAGGAGAAGACGACAGTAGTTTTGTCCGCGACGCTGTTGGCTGAATATTTTGTGATTACATGACGTTTCGTAAATGAAATGCTAAGTTTTATAATTCGCAGTTTTGTGCATCGGCCGCATTAGCACTGCCTAGAGGAGTACTGACCCTAAATTTCTCGCCTTCCGTTTTTTATGCTGTACAGAATACCTTTCGGTCCAGTAATTACAAAAATTGAAGCAAAAGCTGTCAGCCGCCAGCGCCGAATTATATAACGCATTTATTCCAATCAGTTTCAACTTCGTCGTCGCGCACCAAATGGCCGTTTAAATGCTGGACGGACAATGTTACGTCACGGTTTTGTGGCCGCATGAACTGCTGGTGCTAACGTAAATAAAAAAAACCCTGATGTCAGGAACGTTTGCCGCATCGTCCGCTGACATGTCGTCAGACTCGGATGAGTCGCTGCCACCCGACAAACAGACAGACAGACATACAGACAGACAGACAGACAGACAGACAGACAGACAGACAGACAGACAGAACAACTTTTTTTTTGGCCGCAGCTGAGGTGATTAAGCCGGCGACGTCTTCGCCGTCGTCCGTTTTTCAATATCGCTGCGCTCTAACCAGCACAGACCATCATAGGAACAGCTTGTCGCCACTCTTCCAATCAATATGATCGCGAAAAAGAAGTTTCATATGCGAGAAAGTAGATGTTAGTGTGGTAAAAAATTGTGCTAGGGATTGTTTTCAGCGCTGAATTTAAAAGCGGCGATCAGGTATTTGCCGCGATGGTGAGCGTACGCTGACGGGCAGCGGAGGTTCGGCGGTCCGACCCGGCATAGGTGGAATCGCGGTGCGGCGGGCTGCCCGAAGATGGCGCCACCTGCTCGGTAGAATCACAAGAGGCTACGGCAGGTGGCAGATGTCTAGGTCACCGATCCCCCAAACGGGAATTTCGCCAAAATAAAGTTCAACATGCGAAAAAGGGGATGAAGGTGTGGTGGAAGGTTGTGTTAGGGATGGTCAGTCGCCGTTGTACAGATAGCGGCGACCAAATATTCGCCACGATGCTCCCAACACCCGAGCTGATCCAAGCAACGTAAGCCAGTTGCAGAACTGGTGGGGATGCCCCTCTTCTAAATCTCTCCGCGCGAGCGCGTTGAGTTTCGGTTGCCCTAACTTCTTGGAGGCCCCCAACGCCGGCTTCCCTTATTCTAAAACTGCCGAATCATTTCCACTCCGCTTTCACTGCAGCTCCTCCGTCAACTTCGGGCTATGCAGGTAGGAGTCATCCGAGAAGTGCAACAAGCAAATTCTGCTCGCTGGCTTCGGCGACAGTTCTTGCGGCCGCCGCCGCCCACGAACTCAGCCCACGTTTCGCGCTGCGCGTCGTCCCGTGGAAAATAATGCATCTTGGGGTCGTCGTCGATTTGCTCGGACCGGCTTAGACTGAGCAGTACTTCGCATTCCGCGACCTTACCATAGCAGAACTTTGGCCCGCTTGGTGACGCGCACGCGCCGCTCAGATAAGACACCGCGCAGTTTTCGGCACCAGTGCAAGAGAACACCATGCACCGGCGAAGAACAGAAGAGCAAAGACGTCGTACACGCAAAGTGTGCAAAGTTTACAAGCATTGCTCACAGAGGTACCCCCACGCATCCTGCCGTAACGATGACCACCGACAACACCAGTGCAGGCTATCGTTTCCGGTTCCAAAAACGAGTATATGACGTCACCCTGTACCGGCCAGGCACGCCTGACAGTGTTTCGTCACGCCAATAGCGATTTCGTTTGTGCTGCCGATTTTGTGGTAGCTCCCAGCGGGGAAAATTAAAATCAATTTTTGATGCGATTCTGGCCTTGGATCGCTGCACAAATTTCTGTGAGACATCTGTACAAACTACCGAAGCCAATTATATCATTTTATAGGCATCAACGTTTGGTGTCAGTACTCCTTTACTCGATTCCTGGCCGATCCCCCACATGGGTACGTTTCTCCGCGTGCTCTCACGAGACGCGCGCTCACGTGCGCGGGAAATTTTGGTTGGCATTTTTTATGTTCATTGACGGGGTTAAGAAGAGTTTAAACAGCTCTTCTGTTGAAGAACTGGAAAGCTTATGTGTTAGAGTAATGGGCGTGCAGGAAAAGCTACTAAAACGGTTGCTTAGGATGTTTCTGGTGTTTCTTTAAGCAATAATGGGCATGTGTAATGCCGTTACGTCCTTGGCGTAGTTTGCCACAGGCTGGTACTTTTAGTGGTTGGCGTTCTTTGCCGCGAACCCCTCCCCCCCCCCCCTCCCGGCCAGGACTGTGTAATGCCCTGCATTTCTACAAAAATGCTGATTTGGCGGAAGTAACACGTATAATCGTTGCAATAGCCCAGATGAAAATAATTGGTAGAACAACATTTTGAAAACCAAATATAAAAGAAATAGAAAAAATAGCAAAAATGGCGATGCCTGTAGCCCTGCATTTCCACAAAAACGCATATTTTGCTGAAGTAACACCTGTAGTCGCTATAATAGCGGGAATGGAGGTAATTGGTGGTACAGAATTTAGAAAAACCAAGAAATTGGGCTGCAAAAAAACCACACTCTGGGCAAGTGGCATACGAATATTACGTATACTAGACCATTTTCTGAATTACCGCAGATTTTTTTTTTTGCGCAGAGGCGTAAATTTCTACAACTTTCTTTAGTTTCCAATCGATCTTCTTCAAGCGCGCGAAACTCATCAAAATCAAACAATGTTTTCGTTTTCCTCGCACTTGCTATGTTGACAATTTTTGTAAAAAAGCAGCGCATTAACAGTAGACTGATTCAAGCAAGTAGTATTCTAATTGGTAGAATAAGAAAGGTAATGCGACTGATCAAGTTGCTTTACCTGATCGAGAAATTAGGTAGTCAGTCAAAGTGCTGATCCGCAATAAGTCGATCGCAGCACCTGACCTGACGGTCCCCGCAATGCCTCCGACATGCATGTGATCCTGGAGGTTGCGGCCTACTGGCAGGTCAGCAACAACTCGAATCTGTAACGAAACATTAGACGTCAGGGGAGAAAAATAAAAAAATTGTCGTGGTTTAGCTTTAGTTAACCCTAGTTGATAGCGAAATTTGCATTGCGCTGATTAGGCCCATTGTCGAGGTGTGGTCGAGGTCTGGTTTCTGAGTGATATAAAGACATGTTTGAAATGAATACACTGCTTTGTCATCATTTTTTCGCCTCACGGCGTGGTTTCGGCCTCACCGCTGTACGAGCGGCCACAGTTGGATGTTCTTCTTCCTCCAACGCCACGGCTCTGCGCCGCACCCGGCCTTCTTTTGCGGCACGCGCTTATCGCTGCAGCGCCGGCCTTCTCCCCTTCCTCCGCCAGGTGGCAACATGGGTTCCGCTCATGTTCCCTCCTGCGTTCCCTCCTCACCTATCTCTCGGCAGAAGGATTGCAATCTGGGCTAGTTGAAAAGCCATATTCTTGGATGAACCCAACGCGAACTTAAACAAAGACAAAGGAAGTGCAAGACAAGTTGTATCAACGTGCGTTTGAGAAAGCATGAACTGTCGTTAAATTGCCCCCATTATCCCATCTTTCTTCTAAACCTAATTTTCCTGCCACTGAAATTTCATTTGAGCTTCGTGAACCAACGCCCCATGAAATAATGGGAGCGCTCCACATAGCAGAAAGAGTAGACAAGTGTGTCACCAAGCAAGCGTGTGCCTTTATCCCAAAGAGATTGCATATCTGGGTCCGCCTTGACTGTAGCCGGTGTTTCTCAAGTTGCCTTATCACCGCGGCGTTTGTCAACTTGTTTGCTCATGCGCAATATTTTAATGTGTGCTGTTAAGTCTTTTGTTCAGCCTTCTTGATAGCAAACTTTAGTTTTTACACCTGCGGCTGTCCTTGTGTTCCACTTTCTTCGTCTTTGTTTATCGCGCTGGTTTCATGCAAGAATAAGCCTATCTCTCCCCCGCCGCCAATCTCTCCCCGTTTTCGGGCCGCTGCTTCGTGCCGGGTGCCTGCAGAAGGGGGCGTGGTTTTACCTCTAGCTCTGAAGAGAAAAACTGGCCACCCCGCGAGGACTGCCCGAGGTAGCGTAGTAAAGCTTTTGCTACCAAATTACAGCAGTTCCACTCCAAGTGAAAGCTAACGGAAGTGCAGAGCAGTGATTCGCCATAATGCGCTGTAGCCCCGTCATCTGCTCACTCCTACCACCCATCACGCTCTTCACCACCCTGTCTCACTCCTTTCTTGATGAATGAAACGGAGGTTTGTCCAATTCAATTCAAATTTCCCGCATTCACACTGATCACCTGCCCCTGCCTGAAACTGCGCCTGCGGGAATTCTGCTGTAGTTGTGCTTGCATTTCCTTCCGCACGCACCGGCTTTGCACTGCCCCTTTTTTTCCCTTAATATCTCAAAAACCAACCCAACGAGTGCTCATAACTACCTGAACGCGACCGATGCGGGTTAATTACGTATATGTTGCCTGAAATGTGCCTGCAGTTTTTTTTTTTATTTGCTCTAAAGAAGGGGGAGATGTATGATAAGCGCCAGTGGTTCGGGGGTTTTGAATGGTTATGACTATTTCAGCCGCTTGCTTTTCGAAGCCCCTGTGGGACGCCCATACAAAGGTACGCCGGGCTATATTTGGAACCGTTATCTCGTTGCACCGCCTAGTTCCGGCAGTTGCTCGACATCGAGCGTTTACAGCGAGCTGCGCCGACAAGGAGAGCCCCTAAAGTGCTCGGTGCTTTATATTTCTTGAAGTGTGCAAGGGTGTTAAGCTGAAATTGTGGGTGGAGCCCTGCCTTCAGGGTTCATTTTCCTTCGCTCCTCTCTAGGCTTTAAGTGTCAGGTCCCTCTCGAGCCCTTTCTCGGAGCTGGCCCGGGCTGTAGCTCATAGAACAAACCGATTTACGTTGTTGCCTGCTGAGCCATATGTGGCGACAACGCCTAGCAGCATTTAAAAGGCTGAAGGGACAGTTTTTGTTGTATGGTGGATACATTCTTGCTCGCAGTGTCTTGTAGCAGATGTGCTGATCTGCAATTGTCTGAGTGTTGAGGCTTTTAACACCGTGAGGAATTGTCCCGTGATTGTTTTATTTTGCTCACAACTCTCGTTGAGTCTCTGGGCGTTCTCTATTACCGGACGGGGGAGGGGGGGGGGGAGGGGGCAGAATCACCTTTTGCGAGGCTGGTGAGATCGCACTGAGCTAGTTTCACCCTCTCGTTTCGCTTCTGTTTTCATGGCCTGGGGAAAACGTGATTTATTGTGGGCACGTGCATATGTGGGCTGGATTTATTCAAGGCGTTTGTCCGTGCGCCAATTCGTGACGATTGGGTGGCCTATATAGATTTGGGGATTATGTCAAGGCGTTCTTGCGGTATTCGCACCATCTCTGGTCTTCGGAGCAGGGCGCCGTATTTTGCCTTGCTTAAATCCTCGTGCCTGGTCATCAACTACTATAGGTGCCACATTGTAGTTGGAGACGACGTCAGGGAAAGAGGGAAAGATGGCGTTGTGGTCCATAGCGATCGCTATTTCCTGTGGAGTTTCGTACGATAAAAACTGGAGAGGAATCTGGCGCTGCGATCGTCCACTGCGATGCAGGTGATCGGTAAAAGTTGATTCGGATTGGCGCGCGGTGGCTCGCAGAAAGTACTGTGGATTGGATCCTGCAGCCAGTTTCGTTTTTCCCGTTATCTTGGTGGATCGCATTTGCTAGTGTAGGTAATATGAGGCTTAATAAGATAAAGCTTTCGGAATTGCGTTTGCCTTTGAAATCAGTGTTGCATGCGTACTGAGTGAAAATGTTCAATAACATGAAAATTATCATTTGAGCGATCCGCACGGCCTGCTGCACTACGCGGCGAGCGATTAATTCGCTTCTTCTATCGCGATCAGCCGCTCTGGTCTGCCCCCTTTCCTGCCCCTCAACGTGATGACCGCCGCCCGGAAAAGCCGCACGTGGCAAGAAATATGCCGCGTATCTGCTTTTTTCGTTGCAAATGTCGACAAAAGAAGATTGGCTTTGTCGCAATTGGCCATGTAAATGCCTCCCTTCGCTTTTCCGATCACATCTCATGTTGTCCCTCTTGCGTCGCGCTCGTCCAAAGGTAAACACGCTGAAGGGTTGCTCAAGTCAATCTAAATTAACCGCGTTCCACTGCTCCAGGCCGGGTGCCTCGATGCCAGTGCTGCCGTACGGCGGAGACGCGCGTAAATCGAGGCGCCCCACTTCAACTTTTTTAAAGCCGCGTTGCCCTAGTCCCCGTGCGTTTGAAGCAGAACTTGAAACCTATCTAGTGGAACCTTTCGTAACTGTTGCCGCTTGATTTCTTAAAATGCCGCCAGAAACTATAGTGTCGCTGTGACAGCAGGCGGCGGAGTGAGTTTTTATTCTGCAGTGGATGTAGTACATTATTTCGCAGAAATCAAGCATCCATGAATTTTTTTACAAAGGAACAGTGTAGATATCACTAATGTGTAAATTTTCGGCCTTATATTTGCGTGATATGATGTTCTTGTTGAACATTGGTGACAAACTTGAACATAAAACAGGACAGAGACGTTTATATTTGGTTGTGAGTATATAAGACTATTGCGCAGATTATGTTTCACTTTTACCGGGTGGCTGAATGTAGTCACAGATAGACAGACAAACAGACATACAGACAGTCCAAAATTTGTGGGTTTATATAGCCTTAAAAGATGCGTGACGCAGAAGCTACGGGTGCGCCACTAAAGATCTTCGAAACTACTCAAGCCAACGACACAACAGGCGCATCACCATTTGAGCGATTCGCGCGGCCTGCTGCAATACGCGGCAAGCGATTAATTCGTTTCTTGTACACAGGTTAGCACCCGTTGTTGTTTCTCTTTTTTTTAGCTTTTCTGCTTCTGGGCATTGCGGATCGCTCACTTGGGGATTCCACAATGCCACCTACCTGTGCTGAACTAGATAAAAAGGTGCTGTTGCTGAATATGACAATGGAAACCGAATTCACTGCACTGAACGATGAACTTTGCGCAGAATTGGCCTTCAGCGAACAAAAAATGCCCTTCTATCAATCAGAAATGCAAGAAGACACCAAGAGCTTGACCTTCTTAAGCAAGTATTATGATAAAATTAAGGCTGAACGTGACAGCCTAATTGCAGAGAGCAAGGCCCTGAAAAAAACTAACGAGGAACTTCAGGCTTCGAACCCATCCTCACAAAACATTGATTTGATTGATTCTGGGGTTTAACGCGCCGACGCAACGCAGGCTTATAGGCGCGCCGTAGTGGATGGCTCCGGATTAATTTTGACCGCCTGGGGATATTTAACGCACTCCGAAATCTCATACACACGGGCGTTTTTGCTTCTCGCCTCCATCAGAAAAGCGGCCGCCGCCGCCGGAAATCGAACCCGCGACTACAGAGCCACTGCGGCGGGTCCATGACAAAACAAGTAGCCCAAATTCAACAATACTCTCGTATGAACAACGTCTAGATACGTGGTGTGCCAAATGTCGAAGACGAAAATCTTCCGCAGCTGATTACTCACATTCGATCCAAGGTGAAATGCCCCATCACCCCATCAGATATCGACGTTGTTCATAGGGTGCCTACTCACAACAGTCCGACTGCAAACATCATAGTCCGCTTTGTTTCTCGAAACAAAAGGAACGACTTCCAGAACAAAGCAAAAAGGCTGGTTTGACGTCGTATGATCTTCGGATTTGTACTCCAGCGGCTCCAGTAATTTTTAATCGTCATCTGATGCCAAAGAACAAGGCACTGTTTTCAGAAGCGCTCAAGCTAAAGAAAGCAAGGCAGTGGCAGTTCTTATGGACTGATTAAGGCGTCATCAGAGCTCGGAAAGAACCTCAGAGCAAAGTTTATAAAAGGTAGCGTGGCATGATGACCTGCGTATTATCACCTGAAAAAAAAACAGTGTCGTATGTCCCTGCGAAGTAGTCGAACCGATAAATTTTCCACAAAATATGAAAGATTCATCGCAACGGGAACTTTTGCGCTTAAACATCAAAAGCTGGCAAGCGCACTATGACGCCCTGTATGATTTGTGCGCAAGCCTTAATCACAAGTTTCATTTCATAGCTCTCTCAGAAACATGGTTATAAAATCAAAACACCTGTCCTTATAATTTACCAGGTTATCAGGTAGAAGTCACCCATCGGTCACGCTCGAATCTAAATCAAGTATCTACGCAGCCGTCACATGGGGACAAAGGGCTATACATCAGTTCTTCCCTTCCGTATACTGTTAGCAATGACGTAATTATTTCGTCTAAATGGTGTGAATCACTCTGTCGAGGTGCTATCTGACTATACATCGCGAGATGTAGTTCCCCACAAAACAAAATGTACTCCATGAGGAATAATATATTGGTCACCTCAAAATAGAAGAAAACACTTTTTAGCTGATGTAGGAAATGTACTCTGCAGTTACCGTTATTCTACAACACAAAAAATTATTATGGGCGATATTAATACCGACGTTTCCAAAACGACTGATCTAAATTCAGTTTTATCTGTAGACCTCCTAAGCAGTCAAGGCTTAGAACAATTAATAACGTCACCGACTTCAGTATTAGATAAGAAACAAAGTATGCTTGATCACATAATTACAAATTATTCTTTAAGAACGTTACGAACAGGTACATTTTTGTCAGGAATAACAGATCATCTGCCTGTGTTTGCAATAGCATACTCACACCATAGAATAAAGGAAGCAAAGTCGCGCACTATTTACATTCGCGAAAAAATTTTGAGTTGTCTATCTAGGGTACGTTGGCAGCCTCTGTATGAAGCAGAATCCACTGAGGATAACTTTGACTGTTTTCTAAACTCTTTCGTCGAGAACATAAAACGTGGCGAAGTTACTGTTACCCAATATAGAGCCTCAGTAAAGCGCAAACCAAGGTAACGACTGCACTTCTAAAATCGATCAACCATAAGTATAATATGTAGAAGAAACTCAAGGTCTCTGCAGAACAAGTATACAAAGTTTACAATAAGTTGCTTACACCCCTAAATAATGTTCCAAACCGCAACTATTTCCTCTTGAGAATACCGCAAGCAAATGGGAACATCAGTGAACCTTGAAGGTTATTGATTCTGCCTTAAACAAAACCTGCCCGGCGAACTACGTAAGGAGGCTGGTTGTCAATGATAGCATAGTAACGAGTAGTAGTGCAGTTTCAGAAGTATTTATAATTATTTTGCCACAGTGACTTCTAAGTTAATACAGACTCCGTCAGGGGAAGTATCAATTGACCACAAAAAATGCATAAGCAGTGCTAGATCTTCCTTCCTGCAACCAGTAGACGCAGACAAAATTTATTAGTTATTTTAAATTTAAAACCAACTCCATCAATAGGATACGATTACATTTCGGTTTCTCTGCCTAAAAACACGCGCAACACATCTAAGTGAACATTTAGCGCATATTATCAACGACATGTTCACCTTTGGTGAATTTCCAAGAGGACTTAAGATGTCAAAAATTGTACCGATATTCAAAAAGGAAACAGAACAAAACCATAAAACTACCGACCTATTTCAATCTTATCACCATTGTCGAAAGTTGCTAAAAAAGCGATGCTGTCTTGTTTCGATCAATTTTTTACTGCGAACGGACTATAGCGCAAGAGCAATACGGTGACATAAAAGGAAAGTCAACAGAGCTGGCTCTACTTAACATAGCTAAAAAGCAACAAAATATTTAAAACAAGCTACCTACTATGGACTTGTTCATAGATTTGACTAAGGCGTTTCAGTGATAAGCCCCAAAGTATTTTTAACCAAAAATAGAAAAATACAGCATTAGCAGAACCCCTCCCGAACTGATAAAAAATTGTCTGCTGAATTTCGAGGAATACGATGCGTCAGGGGTGCTTCATCCCAAAGATTTATACAAATAATGGTGTACCAAGGGGATACATTTTAGGCCCTTTTTTTTCGGTGTCATATCAATGATGTACCTGTGTATTTAGAAGAACCATGTGTTTTGTACACTGATGACACTAACATTTTCCTGACAGCCAGCAATCGATCGGACCTCTACAAAAAAGCTTATGGCGTCATAGCCAAATTGTCCGAATGGTTAAAAAACAACCATCGTATTGAAAATGTTTCAAAAAGACAAAATGTTGTCTTTTCAGCTAACAACACCCCTCTATTAAACGATGCAGTCGTACGGCTAAACAATGTTAACCTCGAAAACATGAAACACCCAATGATCTTAAGCGTAAACTTGATTGATTGATTGTAGGGTTTAACACGCCGACGCAACGCAGGCGATGAGGCGCGCCGTAGTTGAGGGCTCCGGATTAATTTTGACCACCTGGGGATCTCTAACGTGCCCCGAAATCTCGTACACACGGGCGTTTTTGCTTTTCGCCTCCATCAAAAAAGCGGCCGCCGCGGCCGGGAATCGAACCCGTGACCTTGTGCTCAGCAGCGCAACGCATTAGTCACTGAGCCACCGCGGCGGGTTTAAGCGTAAACTTAGACAACAAGCTTCTATGGCACAAGCATGTTAAAGAAACTGCATGTAGAATCTACCCAAAAAATTCCAATGCTTTGTAAGGTACGCTTTGTGTTACCCCTTAAAACTATGATTATAGTGTACGCGAGCTTATTACATTCCTGCATTACATATGCAGTCCGTTTATATAGATTAACTTATCGCACAACTCTTCCACCTATCGAAATTGCCCAAACCACAGCTCTTCGGGCTATGCTATGTATACATAGATATGAATCAGTTAAATTTGCATATGAAATGCTCAATATAATGCATTTAAACACTTGTATAAAATATCACGCCCTGATGTTTCTGGATAAGACAAATCGCAATCTTATCACCGGTCCTTCGATTACAGTTACACACCGCTGTGCAATAACTCCCTTCGAACCACTTACCCAACCACATTAGCAGTACCTGAGATAAGAAGTAGCTATTTTTCCTTCACGGCTGCACGCGAATGGAACAAACTATCAGAGAGCATCACGTCAGTACCACCAGTTTATATATTTAAAAAACAACTCAAAGATGAAGTGTTTACATTGCTTGACTCATTTACCCATCTTAGTATTGTTCATATAACCAGTGATCCACTTTTATTGCTTTTGTCTTATACTAGCTTTTTAACATGGTTTATTTTTATATTTCTTTTTTTGCTCTTCCTTCTTTTTTTACGTGGCCAATGACCTTTCTCCTCCTTTATGATTGTCATTTCTTTTTTATTACGCATTTATTCTACAAGTCTTGTTAACAACTGTCTGTACGAGGAGAATGACTCTTTTGTTCATAAATGCTAAAATATATTGATATCTCCTACATCGTAGGGACCCCTTTTACAATTCATTCCCGAGTTCAGGGTTCCCACGTGTATTCTTCCACGCAGATGTATTTCTTTCTGGTACAATAAACTTGAAATTTAACTTGAAACAAAACTTGCCACTCCGGCAAGTTGTCAACCAGTCATTGCCCGCAGAACGAACACAAAAACACAAAGACGGCGGTGAATTTACCTGAGAATTAGGTGTTGCGGCGCCGCTTAGGCGGCAGAGCGATCTTTTTTTTTTTGCAGCTTAGGCAAACTGCTAAATATTTGGGACGGCCAAACGTTTCGTGTGAATGCCGTTTCTACCAGCGTTTATGTTAGTTTCTACTGCGTAGACAGGCCAGCCGGGCCGGTCCGTAGCCACACAGCTACGTGGGCCGCCCGTCTCTGAACCGGGAGCTAGGTGAATGCCCCGGTTGCCGGCTAAAATAACTTTTCAGAGGTGAAATGGTTTTTAGCACAAAAACGTTTGCTAATAATGCAAACTGCCATAGTTTATAGTTTTACAAATTGTCTCTGAAGACGTACTCGTCCTGCTATGTTTAGCAGCAAATGGCCGGCGTGCTCCCAAAACCACCGTGACTTCGTGTCTGCTTTTCATCTAAACGCACCGCGTTATTTCGTTCAACACCACTTTTAGGTACTACTTTTTTCGTGCACGAAGCTATTTCTAGAAGTGAACCGTGCAGGTAATGTCTTCTGGCATAAAAACGCATTGCTCACAGCTGCCGCCATGTTTAAACTCCTCGCAATCCGGTTCCACTATAATGCTTCGTTCCCATCGAAAAGTAAGCGCAGTCTTTGAGTTCGCGTTTACTGTAGCGCCAGATTCCGCTCTAGTTATTATTGTATATAACTCTATGCTCTCTACTATCATAATACCGGTTGGCGCTAATACGGACTGGCATATCTTGAAGTAGCGTCAGAGTATGCTTGATCTTGGAGTCGAGATGTGTCTCCGTTATCAAAAATTCCGTACATGTTATAGCAACAATGTTTGGTCCAGTTACATTTAAGTGACACGCGCATTGTTACAAATATAATCTCATGCTCTGACAGCACGAAAAGTAACGTGCTCCGGCGTACCCATTTCCCGTGACTAAGGGGGCAGACAAAAAATCACGCCATATCCACGGAATGAATGATGATAAGTGGGACGAAGCTCGAGAGGGGGAGATCATCGGTAACCGTAACTCTCCCGTGAAAGTTCGCCCATTACATCATTAACAAAGACGTAAGACTGTGTGCGTACATTGTACAAATCAACTTTTATTTTCGGAGTCAATGCTCCCAGGCCCAGACCTGGTGAAAGACCCCGCGCCATCGAGGACTACCCCGCACCTCCACCACAATTTGTTACGTAGGATGGGACACAACGGTAAAGAAAGAACTTTTATTTAGGGCGAACTTGTGCCCGAACAAGACGAGAGGAAACGAGCAAAGGTCCTTGCGTCTCGTTCGATCTCCGAGAAAGACTGCCTGCGTTCGTGGCGTGATATCTTGCGTGATCTCCCCCTCGCAGTGCACGTGCGCTCGCGCCTCCGTTGGCGAACACAGACAAGCTCGCGCTCCCGGTGCCGAATTTGCGCTGCCGTTTGCAGCCGGTTCTTGCGCGTGCAACGCGGCCCACTTTGCGACATCTCCGAAAGCATGCGGCGGTCACGTACCACGAGACACAAGGGATGGACAGACCCATGGCTTTAGGAGCTTCGCCCCTAAAAGCGACGCGGCATACATGCGGAGTACAGATGCTCAGGGTTCGTGAAAGGAAGTGATCAATTACGCCTAAATAGTCAAATGAATAAAAAATGCTAATTCATAGTAAAATAGCTCCATTTTAAACAAAAATTAAACACATTGTATATTTGCGTCCAGGAGACATATGTTCAGTATCAGTGTTATTGTCGAAAAAAATCCGCGCCAATCCACCCTGTGAAGGCGGTTGGAAAGCGAAGCTGCAAACGACACCCACAACGATTACCCATGCGGCGTCACTTGAATTCGCACACGTGGCTCTACAAAAAGTGAAACCAGAAACAAATAAAATCCCTTAATTGCACCCTTTATTACCGCAAAGAGATGGTCTTTGTTGAGGTTAAATCAGTGCATGATTCCTGAACGGTGGTTGTTTGAGTTGCATTGGTGAAGCACACGAATTAATTTCTTTTTTTGTGCAATGTAAAGGAAGCTCAAACCCGGTGTTAGACGATTTAGACGACTAGCTGGTGTTAGGTAATACACGCGTCCAAGTGGGAAGTGTGCTTTTCTTTTCTTCTTATTACGCAAATTTCAAAATGTCAGCCTTATTCCACTATGCCTTTCTTGGCTTTGTAGACTGCCTGCCTTTCTGTATTTCCTCAACCAGCCCCTAATTTCTTATATATATATATATATATATATATATATATATATATATATATATATATATATATATGTTTGTGTGTATAATCTGGAAGCACACAAACTCCCACAGAGGGCGAAAAAAGTAGGGTAAGTAGACACACAGACACACGAGAAAAACATTAAAAATTAAAAAAAAAAGAGTTTACTGACGTTTCCGGAAGAGGGCTTTCTTTCTTCAGAGTAAGAGTACTATGAAGATAGGAAGTGCACTTCCTGTAACGTCAGTAAACGTTTATTTTTTTAGAATTATAACATCGTAGAATTATAGAATTATAACATCGCAGACGCGTATCTGGTGCAGTGATGATCGATGGTGGCAGCTGCTTTTCTACGCATTTCAGCTAACAGTAATATACTCACCACATTACAAATAAAGGTAATATTCGAGAATCGGCATGCATAACACAAAATATTTTCTGAGAGTTTGGTGCCCTAATTTTTCGTCTTTCAATCTACTTGTTGCGGAGGATCTCTGGATTACTGTCGAGGCAAAATTTGTATATATCATTACCTTTTAAGTGAAAACAAACCTTAAGTTGTTCCAACTCGGACTTGGGGCCCACTCCGGACAACAGCAGCAGCTGAGCCGACCCAATGGCGCCTGCTGAAAGGATTACTTCACGCGACGAACGCACCGTTTGCATCCGACCCTGTTTAAGAAAGCGCACCCCGATCGCTCGCTTTCCTTCGAAGATTACCTGTGAGATAAAAGAATAACACGAAATATTGACGTCATAAACGCAAGCTCTGTTCAGGCCTTCCAATACATCAACACCGATAAAGCCGAAAAAGACAAACTGACAGAAAAGAGGAGCAAGACCGACAAAGAAGCTCTAGTGTGTGCGGAACCAAATTCCGCAAATACTACTTTTCCTTCTTCTCGCAAAATTTGCGCCACCATAAAGCGACGTAACTTTGTTGGCGAACATAATTAAAGAAGGTATTTTTCAGTTACGCGACCACAGTAAAACTGTGGTTAAGCGTGTCCAATCTGCGTGAAGAATATGCAAATCCTACATTGTCGAAAATCGTCTTCACCTATTTTTATCCCCTACTTTATGCTGCGTCGCCTTGCATGAAAAGTGCTTCGTACTAAGTGCTACTGGCAGTATTGGCCTCGAGCACGTATCATGGCGCCACCTTCGAGTGAAGTGACTTGTAGGACGCCGGGTTACACACTAAACTTTTTAACACCCTTAAAGGTGCTAAAAGGGTGCACTCAACATTTTGCACCCTTTTTGCACCTTTTAAGGACTAAAACATTGCTCCGGCACCCAATCATGAGGGTGCCACATATTAAGGGGTGTAAATCTTAACATTTTTACACCCTTTAAGGTGCAAGGAGGGTGTACTGAACATTTTGCACCCTTTTTGCACCTTTCAAGCACCCAAATATTGCTCGGGCACCCCACCTCGAGGGTGCCAAAATTCAGGGGTGTAATCAACAGTTTCATAGGGTGCTACGACCGTTAAAGGGGTGCTAAAAACTATTTCTTCTCGATTGGGGTGTTACCACGGCACCTTATCGTTAGGGTGCCTAAAAGAACGGTGTGTGAATGCAAGCATGCAAAATTGCACAAAAACCGGCTGAATGTTTAAACCACACATTGCACTATTTCACCGCCCGTTGAGAGAATAAATATGAACTCTCCACATAGACCAGGGGAAAGGCTCTAAAATTGCTGTTCGTAAATTGAACAAAACGTGCTGAATGTTTGAATTCCTCTCTGCACTAATCTACTGCTTCTAGTGTATCACAAGGTTCGTTTCGATGTCTGGGTGCACGGGAAGGAAAGGCTACAAAATGCCTCTTGTAGTCCTATAAATAAAACTTTTACGCGAGGCATCGGTGTCCTCAACGAAATCGAATTTACCTAAGAATTTGTTCCCGTATTATTATGCCCCGGGCAAAAATTCCAACAAGACTTTCTTGTTGGGCTCACAGCACGCCTGTGGGGCCAATACGAAGTTCTGTCGGCACTCTATCGTTCCAATAGCCTAGTCTTCCAACAGGGAGTTTAACGTTGATGGCGTTTGTGGGGCCAATAAGAAGCTCTGTCGGCACTCTATCGTCCCAACAGCGTAGTCTTCCAACAGGGAGTTTAACCGTGATGGCGTTTACCGGCTCGCCAACACGATAAGTCAACGCCAACAGACGCATCGTTCGTAATCAGCGGCGCGAGCGCGCCATCAGACAGAACCGACAGACGCCCTGAAGGTGGTTTTTAGGGCCTAAACAGCAGCGTCTATGTCTGGCATAGACGCTAGACGTCAACGTTTGTGTTCTGAATTTTCCCTTCACTAAGTAACAGTCAGACGGACGATAACATAACTATGTGAAGATATGCTTTGGCTCATACCACGGCAAGCGCAATCGTTTGTGGCTGCAGCCTCGGTTGCTCTTCGCCCACAACAAACTGAATCGGCTGTACAGCTTTCTTCGAGGGCGTGCATGGCCAGGATTTCGGGACACGGCGTCGAGTTTCGAAAAACTGACACCACGTGGCGTCGCGACCTGAAGACACAATTCCTTCTCTCTTGTTCTCTCCCCCGCGGTGCGAGAAGCAGGGCCTTCACACAGGGTCTAGCCGCTCGCGACGGTTTCCCAAACAGGCCAGCTTTTCGCCTTTGAAATTCGCCGAACCAGGAAGGAAAAAAAAAAAAACAAGAGGGGAGCCCTCACAAAACGACCCCGCATGGGCTGCGGTTCCCCCGTGTGTAGACTGCCTCGATGCGCCCCCGCTCTGCGGGCGCGCATCGAGGCACCCTACCCGTGTGGACGGGGAGGGCTCGCCCCGCTCGGACGCCTGCTTTTTTCGTGGCGCTCGTGCTGCATTTCTCACTCGAAGGAAAGAGCCCGGTAAAATTTTCTTTCGACTTGTGAAACAATGTGCGTTAGTACGTATCGAGCAGGCTCGGGTCAACTGCAGCGTCGCTAATGAGTCAACTTTTGCCAGTGTCGTCTTGTCGTCTGCTACGGACGCATCGTCTGCTCACCGCGCCGCTCGACCAGCCCGGTGTCCTGGCTATTTCACGGAATGAAACGTGTTGTTGGGGGACGTCGGTTCCGAAAGCCTTTCAGGTCCCATGGGTCACCTTTTCGACATTAAGGGGTCATCTGTTCAATTTGTCACAGGGCATTTTTATTTCCTTCCGCTTGCATGATACTTGTTCGCACTTGGCACATCCCGAACTTTTTTTTTTTTTTTGCTGTTGAACAACTTGCACAAATTGTGTTGGTACATTGATTCGTACATTAGAATTAATCAGGTGTCTGATATGTGGGCGTCTTTTGAAGACGCATGCAATTAAACGAAACGAGCTTTTCTTTTTCTGCTCGCTTTTAATTTCTACGCGCGAACATTCACACCCGAATTCAGGAAAATAATTTTTCCTATGCTAATATCTGCATTGACAAATAATTTGCAGCACAAAAACATTTTGCGTTATTGTTGCAAAGCACAAGCGGTAGAGCAAGATCATAATCTATTATTTCGGGGTTCATAAAAAACCAAAAATCAAATGCCTCAACCCTTACCTACTTTGCGTTAAGGTTGAGGTGCAAGTATACTAACATTATGAGTAACGGAAAACAAAGAAATACGCAATTAACGCGACAGTGCCAAAACAAGCAGATGAGCATATGCAAGTCTTCGGCAAGTAAAAGAAAAACACGTTATGAATGTTTTCTATTGCGTGGGACGCGTCCGCTCAACGGGCTTTCCGGTGCCTCCAAAGCTAAAAAAGACGCACGCCGGCCCGACGAGAACGCTTCTGAAAAGAGCACGTGCTGGATCGACTTGCACGCGCTAGCCCCTGAGGCAGCTTTGCTCAAGAAGAGAAAGGTGCTACTGATTGCGGGTAGGTTCTTCTTTTCTTTTAGACGTACACTAAAATATTTTAATACTCCCCGCCCCAACCACCGGCTAGTGTGCGACATGATCAGTGAACAATATTCTTGGACTAGCGCTCTTACGTGAAACGCCCTGTCCGTCATACTACCTGAAATGGGGTATGCTATACGTTCCCCGGGTATGTGCCGAGTCATAGACACGAGGAGAAGATAAGAAATTGGCTGCGTATCTGGTTGCTTCGCTGCAAATGTATACCATAGCCTTCGGCCGCCCCCGCCTCGTAACATCCTCCCCTCTCCCCCTCACGCTGTTCTTCTCCCCCTGCCTCCCCCATAATTAATGCAATTGAAGTTTGATGAATTAGATTCAATTTTCCCTCGTTTTCTTGGTTCGCGCGCCACCTGTTGGGACCTTTTCTTTCAATTGTTCTTGGAACAGCGCCTCAAAAACCTCACCCCGCCTGGGTTCCTGGCTTCTCTACCTACGCTTCCAAGAGCTGCTGAGGTATTCGTGAACAAGTGCCACTCCCTAACCAAAGCTGATCTGCACCACCTCATTTGGTTTTGCCCCAAATTAACTCGCTATAGAAATTTCTCTGCCCCCACCAACGATCCCGCGATAGCCATAGACCCTCACTCAGTGGGCACTCCCATCCTTCACAAGATTGCTGTATTCGCAGTCACAAGCGGTCTAGCACGAGCTGTATAGAACGGCCGGTCTGCTCCCCTTCCTTACCCATTCCTTTGATCCTATTCCCCCAACAGGCCTAGGGCCAGCCTTGCCCCAAATAAAGGTTTCTCTCTCTCACTCTTGAGGAGACATCTTTCTTTTATTATATTTACTTCTATCTGGCCTGTTTTTGACACCGTCTTTTACCGCATTTTTATTAAAACCAATCGCACGTCTATTTTTGAATAAAAGAACGCTGCTGCGGCCAGTTATGCACTAATGTTTTGCCTCAATTATGCCTAATGCTTTTTTAAAGACGATAGTCTTTCTTGGGCTACTTAAACGCGATTGATTGATTGATATATCTTTATTTGGCGAGCATGAAGCGCAGATGTTAGGGCGCCCGCCCGGTGGACGGCACCGATTCAGCCACCGGTTCAAAAGTTATAAATATTATTAAACAAGACGCTTATATACGCAAAACCGTTCCAAACTTCTAAAACTGCCAAGATTTGTCATACATGTCCCAATAATATGGCGCGAAGGAAACCCCAGGTACATTTGAGGCAAAATGTAAGCACATAACCGGGATTACGCGCGTTCTTTTAAATAAGCATAGACATGGCCTTGGTTTTCACGATAGCAATTTAAAAAAGAGGCGTTAAAACAATGGTTTGACCAAAAAATACGAAAAGAAGCTGGCGCCCGAGCCTCGAGCTCGAGCGCAACCCTAAGCCGAACAGTAGCAAAGGTTCCAACAGATGGCGTGCGAGCTCTGCAGCGCGGGAAAGTGGATTTAATTTAGCTAACCTCCATCGCGTCAGACGCGCGAGGAGTGAGAGAGGGGGGGGGGGAGAATGTATGAGACGGCAGGGGCTGCAGAAGACTATCGCCTTTCGACGACATTTGCAGCGAAGCGAGCAGATACGCGGCCAAGTTTTTCTTCTGAACAATATTGACACATAGAAATATATGCACTCCGCCAGGTTCAGTAGCTTGGGACGGTTTTGCCTATATATACTCCTTGTTCCAGCATTGTTTCATGTTTGGCCCAGCGGCTGAATCGAGTGACAGACGGACAGATAGACAGACAGAAAAGAAAAAAGGACGATTGAGAGTGCACGTTCGGCAACTGGACACTAATGCTTTCTCAATCACTGTATCATAAAAAAGTGCTTAGGTGTCCTCGGAATTTACACCTAGGAAAGAGAGCTGCAATTATTGTGTGTGGCACCGAAGGGTGCACAGAAAAGGCACAGTTCAGAAGCTTGGTGCGCAAGCTTAGCAATAGACGTCTTTTTTTGGAAGTGCCTACGTTCAGTGAGCCAGTTTTATTTGTTACAAGTCTTAATGAAAACCGTTTCTTCAGCTCATTTACACAAAGTTTCATGAACGACAGCATAAAGCTTTAAGAGCTGCATAATTTGTCCCTTTCGACGTCAGTGTAACATTATATGTGCCGTAACATCGTTAAATATCTCTTTTTGCGCAGATGCAAGGCGCCACACAAGGCGGCAAGAAGCTGCTCTTTTTGTGACTTTCTGAACCCTCGCCCGCGCCCCTAGAAAAAAATAAGATACATAATAATTGGTATTGCCTAAAGGAGTTATTAAATAAAGCTCTAAAAAATCTCAAATTCTGACCGAAAACTTTCAAAGTATAAACACAAACGATGCAATCAGTGCGCAGACAGTCATCCATAACCTAATACCTACGCAAATAATAAGTTGCCGAAAGTTTCACACAAATAAGCACACAAATCCGTTCGCAGAAAAGTTGGCGTACGAAAATGTCGGTGCACCGGAATGCTTGCACCGTAACATCCCGCATTGAAATGTTCCAGTACATCGAAATGTCCTAGACCCGTCTAAAATGGGCCGTTCATAGGCGTCTAAATAGTAGTAACTTGGAATCCCAAACATCAATGCTCAACATTGGGGTTAATTTCAGGTGCAGCACTACCATTGCGTTCGTATAATTCACGACACTTTAACTGTAACAGTGTGCTGTAAATGTATAATTGCTTCCATTTCGGTTAAGCGCCATTGACTTTTTCACGTATATGCATGCTTCTTACGGCGTCGTTTATACTTTTTATAACCGTTTTTAACGCATATCAGTTTTTAACTGGTGCTGTTCTGATGGAAGCGCCTTGGAAGCAGTGGAGCGCGGCCACAATTTTAATATTTACAATTAACAAAATATCAAACACATTCTCTAGAGCGCACACAAGAATGAGAAAATTCGCAAAGCTTAAAGGCAACAAATATTGAACAAAAAGCTGCGGGAAAAAAACTGCGAAACTACGGCAATATACTGGGAATTTTTCAAAAGGATGAAAAACAATTAATTAAACTTGAACACACCTCTAATTAATATATTCCCTCTGGTAAAAAGCGTTTAAATAGCATTGGGATGAATGGTACATAAATTGAATAAAATAACAATTTAAACGAAAAAAACCAACGAACATTGGTGAATCTATAAACCGGCATTCGAGAAAACGATTTTTGATAAAACGGACGCCGCTTCGATATAATAGCGTTAAAAAAGCGGCGCTCGTTCAGCTCTTGGCAACCCCCCTTGCGCCATAATTTCAGTCTCAGAAACTTGAAGAAAGTGCTTTATTTTTATTTATTTACTATTTATTTCATACTTCCAGCCTGAGTGCCAGGCCTTAGGCATGTGTGGGAATAGATATATACAGTAACAAGGACGGCATGATTACCTGTATACATAAGAAAAACACAATACAGCAAAAGAAAAGAAAACGCTAAACAGATTACAAATACATTCATACTAATCCGTATGTAAAAAAAGACAAAATGGCATACCTGCGCGCAAACATATGCGTTTTACACCATTTAACGCATCACTGCAGGAAACCGTGCGGATAACTTATTTTCACATTTGACACCGTACTAACATAGCGTTATTTGCCACCTCAGAAAAAAGAAAGAAAACGAAGAAGCAAAAACTGTACACAGTAGCGCGTGTGGACACGTCGTAGGTCCTTCAGGCACAGTTCTTGTGCTGGAAAGTCTCCCCCCCCCCTCCCCCCCTCCCCCCCCCCCTCCCCCCCTCCCCCCCCCCCCCCCCCGCGCGAAAAAACCAGGGGAGCACGCTTTGTTTGCTCTGCGCAAACTAAAAATGAGGAGGGGGGACAGTCAAGTCAGCCAAACCTTTTCAGTGGCAGCAATTATCTCCGCCACTTCCTTGGGATAAACCAGGGGAGCAGGCCTTGTTCGTCCTCGTGCACACTACCGACTGCCTCTTTGTTACTCTCAGCGACAACAGATGGGAACCCTCCCTGGTTCCGCTGAGGAGAGGCGAGTGTTCGGCTGGAGACGGTCCTCCTCTCCACTCCTTCCAGGAAAAAGGAGGGGACGGGGGCGCCACGTAGCGTCAGTTTTTCGAAGTTTGTGGCGATACGCCTCACCCCGGGCATGAAAAGTGTTGCAGGGAACCTACACAAACAACGTTGCAAAAAATCTACAATAACAGGTTTGTAGCCCACAACCTGAAGTACTCAAACCCGGGAGTCATTTTTTCTATCTGTTTTCTGAGCGCCACAATGTTGTGTTAACTAGTGCGGAACGACCTGAAATCCAGCCTGTTCTCATAGGCCGCAGCAGAAAAATTTTAGACGGCCCGGGAACCTCGTGAGTTAGTCGTACAAGCCCAATATTTTGCCACGGCATGCCGCTAGAGCCGTGCTACGGATATCCCGGAGTCGATTTTTCTAGCTGTCTTCGTTATTAAACGGCGGCCGTTTCTTTTTTCTGCCCCATTCAGTTACGCCCCGGACGGGCGAAGCGCCGGGAGAGGGGCGCAGTCAGGTTTCCGCGGCGCGTGTCCCTCAATCCTGGGGATGTATGCAGGGGTTCTATCTTCCTTGTTTGCGCAGGCCGACGGGGGCGGTCGTGTAAAATCATTTTCGCTCGTCGCTGACGTAGGGTTGCCACCTTCCTGGTTTTGGACCGGCCCGACCGGTTTTTTAAACAGCGGGCCGGTTGCCGGTCCATATCTAAAACGTGCCGTCATCAGCCGGTTTTTTGGCTTTTGTGCCGTGATTATGCCCGTTTTGGCGTTTTATAAGCGTCAATTCAACAACTAAGGCGATAAATACGTGTCGACAAGCATAGGCGTGCGCACAGGGGGGGCAGGGGGGGCGCGCGCCCCCCCTAATCATCTGAAGGGGGCGCCAAATTTGCCCCATGCCTTGCCGATGTAACACATGAAAGTAAAATTTCTGCTCAGAAATATTTTGTGTGTGTTGCAATTCCATCACATTGAAATAAAAATTTTATAACCATCCCTCTTTGCACTGCGTTCGCACCGCAAGGCCTTCAGTGAGAAGAGGTCGGGAGTTGCTCTGGGGGGGGGGGGGGCGCAGCGTTAAGACTTTGCCCCCCCAAATTGAGAACTCTGCGCACGCCTATGTCGACAAGCTGCGCAAAGACACGCGAGCAGAGAAAATACGCGGGCGAGCGCGCTGCCTCAGATGGAGGGGGACCTAAGGGAAGAACAAAATAACGAAATTCTACCGCCGCGGTCAGCAATTGCGGTTACTTTTCAGTGAAGCACATGCAGTGCGATTAACCAAGCTCTCAATCACTTTCAGTACAAACGTTATGTTGATTTCTCTCTAAGAAAACACTACAATAAATGGCACTGCATGTTAAAAAACATGGCGTCTTTTTTCAACACAATCCCCCCTCCCCCCCCCCCCCCCCCCGGAAGGCCCGTTTTTTTTTTTCGGGGAAAGGTTGTAACCCTACGCTGCTGTTCTGCCTGCCTGCTTGCTGTACCTATTACGTCGCCGCCACCGCAAATCCCCACTTGTTACAAACTCAGAGGTTTTCGCACTGTTAGCAGTCGTTTTACACGATGGGTTTGATGCGCCTGACATGCCAGGAGTGACATCGCTTGTAGTATTAGAGCGACGTTGCTTGTCTCCAAGACGGTGCCGGTCAAACAAGCGTTATCAACGCCATAATTCTAACGGCACATTCCATTTATTTCGTGGCTGCCGTGGCTTGCGCAGAAAAGGTTGGGTTGACTCCGATAGCTTTTCTTGAGTCAAATAATTGAGCTTTGGCTCAATCGCTTGCAGCGCTAGCAATGCGGCCTCGTCTGCAAGACCGGTGCGTGAGAAACAAGCGTTAGGACAGCCAGAATTTCAAAAATGCAGCATAAACTAGACCATCGTTAAAGGAGGCGATGACTAGACACAAGCGACAATATTCGTTGACAACTTACGTAAGTATAGAGTTGTTTTAGGCGCCTCGAACACCGCCCGCCGACATAGCTGTTTGTTAACGCGTCCGTTTACTGTTTTGTAGGTCAATGGTTCGATTCCTCGTCGAACGTGTTTTTTTTTTTTTTTTTACGTGAGGGTTTCATTAGCTCCTTTTTTAACGACCAGGGTAAGCACCTGTTCCTTGCTTTCTATCACGCCGACATTTACCGCCCTCTTCCTAAACCCAAAGTAGCTCGTTTTCTCGCACGTTCTCTCTTGAGAAGCCCGCCGTGAAAACAAAACCAAAACAAACGTCAAACCTCTTTACAATATCAGTATATATGTCAATTACTTTATGTGTTTTCACTTTTTCTGTTTAAAAACCTTAAATTTAAGTTATAAACACATTTCAGACTTTGAAAGCAGAAAGATAATTACCAACATTACAGTAGTAACACAATTTTCGTCAAACATAGAGGTGCTGCATTTGAAGTCTGGCAACTATCTTTCACTTTTGTGTGTCTTTTTTCATGGCGTTTGTGCCGAGTGGTTGGTGGCGTGATTTAATCTGTTTTATCTATTTCAAGCTTAAATCATAGTTATAGAAGCTTTATGGGTGATGTCTACCCTTCCAACCTACGCGTGTGTTGAACATGGGGACCCCGGAAGAACGATCATCGCCGGATAAAATACTGCGCGTCAAAAGTGGATGACATTGCATCAGAACAAAGCGTGTTCGTGTGTCCGCGAGATGAAGACGACAGTGAAGGAGAATTGTACATACGTTGGAAACATCGTTTTTGCTCGGGTAAGTACGCATTTTTTATTATTCTGTATTTGGTTGGAACGAGTTCTGGTGTTTATGGGTCAGTAATTCGCTAGACCCCCATCTCGTTTGCTCTGAGAGCCTACGTGAGTTAGTATACTTGTTTGGCGCCCAGTCCACCGTTTCCGCAGAAGTCAGCATCAATTTACGCTGAAGCTAGACCTTGGCTACGATGCTCGCGCTATGGTACACGGCTGCTAATAATTTCACATCACGCAAGGCTCTTTAACACCGGGGCGTTTGTTTATGTGTCTCTCAAACAGTGCCTTTGCGGTTGCAGATCGCAGTCGCAATTTCGCGTGAGTGGCACAACGCTGTGATTAGTCCTCCCTCGTGAATACCCGCGGTATACCAAGAAATAACATGAACAGGAGGTTCCCTGGAAGTGCATGTGAAAACGCGTACACGTGATTCCATGGCTGGCGTCTCGTAGGTGTTGTGAAATCTCTCCCCCCCCCCCCCCCCACGAATTCCGTGCAGTGCGCTTCGCAGCTATTGCGCTCGCGAGACCGGCGACCGTACGCCTCGCGGTCTTCGGGCCGCGATATGTGTGCTGTTCTCGTGAAGCTCGACAACAGCGAAATTGCCGTACTCGCTCGCCAACGCGCCCCGACAGCGTACGCGTCGACCGGGTGCTGACGGAGTTGTGCTGGAAGAAAAGCAGGCAAGAGATGAGGGCGCACGAGGTGTAGTTAAACATGAGAATTTACAAAGTGCAAGGTGGAGAAAATAGTATGCAAGGGCCGGAAACGGTGAGAGAGTTCGGGCCGCGCGCCAGCGAGCGAGTGCGGTAATTTACGTTGCCGAGCTTCACGAGTCCGGCACGAATATGACGACGCCCGTCTGAGAGTTCATAGAGGTATAGAATTCACATACGTGCAAATTGAAGGTGAAATGCGCGCATGTGGCCTCGCAGGGAGTTAGCATAGTCTCGGGGTAGGGGAGATTTCACAACGCCTACGAGGCGCCTGCCGATTCTGTCAGAGTAGCTCTCGGGAAGTCTGGGGCTTGATATCAGAGGCATATGTATTGTTTAAATTAGTGCAGAAAATTGAGCCAATTCGCAAGTTCTCATTTTCGCAAAACCGCAGGCCATACAGAGACTAACAAGAAAGCTGTAGGCACTCACTCAACTCGATTTATATTGGAGAATTGAACGTGCAGATACAAGTCGGACATTGAAATGGAGGAGCCTCAACTATCACACACCAGTTCAGATTGAAAGCAAGGGATACAGATGAGCTGCTAGCATGCGTTCCATGCAAATTAGCTCAGTAGCTAGCTTTGCATATATCATGCATACCCCACTCACAGTACCTGCGGGTCTAATAAATACATTCTTACTGTGACCTAAATTTCACTTGGGGTGTTCCGGGAATGTTCTTATTAGTGCCTTGGAGGTTACTGTCTTTAAACGATTAAAAAACTACTTGATGTAAGCATTCGTGCTTTGTGTGTGCTCTTCTTGTATTTCAACAAGTGTCAGCACACTCACAGATTATGCACCTGCAGGTGCTGCTGCTGGCTGTCCTGGGTCAGCTGCCTTCCAGTCCAGTTTCAAAGGCTTTGCCAGGGCCTCCCTTGGCCAACCGACACTACACCTGCTGTACCCAAGTACTGCCTGGCCTTTCGTTGGTGCTCCGTACGCTTTGCCGCCAGGAATGGTCATTCATCCATCATCTGGCCGCTTGGACCACCCATTCAGAAGTCAGCGCATTTGCTCCACACATCGGTCCAGGCACTGCTGCCATATCGGTGCACCCACCGATTATGTACTTTCAGGTTAGTTATTGCATGTTGTGGAACTTGCCATGATGTATACCTGTTAGCAGTGCTGTGGCCTCTGATTATTTGAAACATTTTCATGAAGCAGTGCTGTGCGTATGGAGCATGTCATTGCTTAGCAGAGATATTGAAGAGAATCTGGGGCTGACGACTAAAGGGCAAGAAGAGAAATTGAACTGACTTTGAAGCAAGTATTCGTATGTAATCAAGCCAAGCAAACATTTAGGATCTTTCGATATGGTTTTAAACTTGCAATACAAACTGGTCTACTTCAGATCATACTGGTAATAATCATACTATACCGAAAAGTACATCCCGCAGTCTGTAGAATTCTGACAGCGCTTTTTTCGCAGTCTCTCATGACAGGCACTAATCTCAATGGTTGGAAGATAGTCGAGGTAGCACCAGTCTTTAAATCAGGAGACGGTACTTCACCATTAAATTTCCCTAACAAGCACCATATGCAAGGTCAGGAAACATTTCATCCACTCTCAGGTCGCTAATTATTTATAAAATCACAATATCACATTCGAGTATCACCACGGTTTTCACAAGGGTTACTTGAGAAACAACTTTCAGGATTTGTTCACGATCTACATTGATCCATTGACACAGGCTTACAAACTGCGGTAGTTTTTCTCGATTTTTCTAAAGCATTCAATCGCATTGCACACCACAGACTACTTCTCAAACTTCACCCTAATGTCCTCACTTGAGCAAAAGATTTTCATTCTTCTCAAATGCAGTTTACTTCTAATAACTATATACTTCTTTTGCTCGTGCCACTTTGTTGTCCCCCCAGGCAGGTTGCTTGGTCTATCTTCCATGTTGCATATCCTCCCATGTAGGTCTATTTGCAGATGATGTTGTAATTTATCACACAATTTCTTTCAACTACTACCGTCAATGCTTTCAATCTGATCTTAACACAATTAACTCCTGGTGCTGCAAATGGCTAATGTCGCTTATCTCTAAAACAAAGTGCATGACTTTAACGGTGGCAAGTCTCGGATTGTAAATACTTACTTCATTAACAACAGCCTGATTACCTCTTGAGACAAAGGTGTTTTGGTAGGCCGGTAGGGGAGGGGGGATTGCATGGTAGATTTCAAAAGGTACATCGATTGGGAAAATAAGACGTGTGATTAATATTTTCTTTTGCACTCCAAAACTCGCTTTATTTCATATGTTTAACCCACTGCCGTGGGTAGGGTGGTGTGCTGTGGAGGCGAATGTCGGTTAGATACCGCTTGGTGTAGCCGCTTTTCAGATGGAGGCAACACGTAAAGACGCCCGTGTTTGGAGATTTCGATGCGCACAAAAATACCCAGATGGTCAAAATTAATGCGAAGCCTTCCCCTACAGTGCTCCCCATATCCCAAGTGTAGCTTTGGCGTGTTAAACCACCGTTTTTTTTTCATGTTTTTGGTATAGTACCAGCTGCTGTAGCAGGTGCAACTTAAAGGTAAAATTATACATAATGTTTCCAAGAGCTAAATATAAAGGCCATATTGAAGTGCGTTTATGGGTCTATCTCATAGCAGTAGTGAAAGGTTATATACTCTGGTGCAGGTTAAGAACGCCAATGGCTCATGTGGTGTAGTCCAGTGTTTGACGGAATGCCGTGTAGGCAGGTAAAAGCATTATTGCAGTGATGAAACGTAGGTCACTGACCAAGTCAAGAAAGCCATTTAACGGTTTGTTGCTTGTTCACGGTGAGCATGTGTCGTGGAAAACGAAGCTATATATTGGGCATTACGCGGCGCAATGAGTTTGCATAGATATGGTGCAGATTGCCATCCATTATGTTGATAATGTTGGGCGTCGTCTGAACAATGAGGGACTCGAGCAGTAATCGAGAAGATAGATTGCACTCAGTTGTCAGTAATTTTGTCTTGTTCCAGTCGACCACGTGTCCCGTCCTCTCACGGTGCTCTGCCAGTGGACTTGTTTTTGCATGGCCCTTGTTCACTTCGTTCGAGTGCTGCATTAATTTTCTGTGCAGATTGCCCGTTTCGCCAATGTACACTGATTTGCATTCAGCGCATGGAATCTAATAAACAATACCCGGAAGCCTGGAGCGTGAGAGGGGGTCTCTCACGCTGACAATGTCAGAACGCAGCTTGCTAGTGGGCACATGCACAATGTATGCACTGCGTGTCTTGAAAATGTGTGCGAGAGTTTCACCGATGTGTGGGACGTAGGTAATGGCTGCACGTTTTGATGCAGTCGTTGTCCTGAATATAATGCCTAAAGCATTATATTCAGAAAGAAGCGAAGAGGGCGACTAGCAAGAATCCACATTGACATTAGCAGGCAGAAGCGTCCACAAGGCCTGTGTCAAAACGTGCTGCAATTCTCGTCCTACACATCAATCAAACTTTCGCACGCATTTTCAAGAAACACATTGTGCACATCGTGCAGGTGCCCACTAGCAAGCTATGTTCTGACATTGTCAGCGTGAAAGACCCCCTCTCACGCTTCAAGCTTCCAGGTGTTGTTTATTTTTTGAACAAAAAAAGTGCCATTTAAACGTGACACCTCCTTCCTTGCCGATTTCTGATGCCTGATTGTTCAGTTTGTGGGGATACGTTTAGCAGATTGCTCACATGTCTAACCTGTATTTGTGCTTGAGCAGTCAAACGCTGATGTTAGCAGTGAAGTAGGTGAAAATTGTAGTTTGATTGTAGTTGTGTGCAGATTACCTACATTGTGTTAATTCGTAGAAAAGCAAAATTGAGGTAACCCTGCTAACTGTTCCGCATTGCAGCATTTTATTATGCGAACGTTAAGGAGTTCAGCTGCTTGTTAAAGGTGAAATAAACAGTGGTACAAAAAGAAGAGCATCTACTAAACAGAAATATCTTCACAATCGCAGGATGCCAACGGTCCGCCTACCAACTTGTGTCCTGCATCGTTTCTGCTGGCTGGAGCGGTTCATGGAGCATTTTCCAGCTTCTCAAAGTTTGTGGTCAAGCGCTCCTCCAAGTGAAAGATGCCGCAGAGGGATCTTTTGTTTTAATGCCACAATTTCACGTGCTCAGCAGCAAATTTACTCGTAAGGCTTTTTAAATATTCATCACCCAAGAGGGCATGTTACCTTCGTCTTCGGTGGAATGTGTCTGCACTCAGGTTATTTGTGACAGAAACAAGTGGACCACGTCATGAGAGTCATTGAGGCCTTGTTGATTGTGCATGCTTCTGAAATGACATTTTCATTAAGCTGAATACTTTCCACATATTACGATTTGTGAACAAATTATGGTAAAAGTCATGATTAGTTGTACTACACTGCAGGAAGGAAATGCCAACATACGTTTTAAGCGCCTCTGATATTTCAGATCGTTGGCTGGTGAGCAATAAAACAAAACTGAAATTTTTAAAAAGTAAAATCAAATATTCGTCGTCACCAGTGCATGACCATAGTAAAAGCTATCTAGTCACCAAATTTAGAATTAGACGCGAAATGCCAAGAAAAATATGGAAATAAACTAGACAGCTGGCTACAATAAACCAATTCGTAAAATTCCTCAATGTCTATCAAGTGATGATTCAGGCAGGTTAGTTAAGATGTCAGTGGGTTTACACACCCAACTTGCAGGGAAGCACATGAGCTCCCAATATTAACAAGTTTTTAGTGAAGACCGTCTTCCTTCATTAAGCTGCTTTGCACATTGATGCCAGTCTGATAAATGTCCTGAATTTTTGTTATGATCAATCTTTGTATGGGAACCATATATTTTTATATGATGTCGCTGTGTATTTCTGAAACTGTATCTAGTCACTAATTCCAATTTGTCGTGGTGAGGTTTTTTCAACTAATTCGTAGCTTTTTTGACAATTATGGTATATTTTGTGTGCCTAAAGGAATGCCTCATTGCATGTTTAGCCTATCTAGTGTTGAAAGCGGACATTTTGCTTCAAAGTGGAATGTCGGGCTAGCAACAAGGTACTTCGCGTGCTGCTCACTTTCATTCATGCCATTATTTTTTTATATTATCATTTAAAATTAAAAGCCAACCAATTTGCTGTCATTTTAATTTTGTCACCTACTTTATACTTTCTTTTTTTTCAACTTTGTGTAAGGATTGACTATCAATATTTTTATGATACCAAGGCGTTGGACTGGGCTAGCTGGTACATGTTTGAATGGATCAAAAACCATAGGAAAACCCAGGACACAGAAGAGAACGACGGGACAAACTTGTGCCGTCATTCTGTTTTAACTGTTTCCTGTGTTTACCACTGGTTTTTTATGCATTCAAACATTTTTTATGAGTTTGTTGAACAGTGATTAGTTTAGGTGTGTTCAAACAATTGTTGGCTGCGAAGGCTCCCTGTAGCATTTGTATAAGTGCTCTCTGCTTTTTTTTTGAGCCAATACCCCACCACCAGTCTTCATGAGGTGGTCTTTTGTAGAAATAAGTTGAAATAAATATTTGTTTGCATTGCTTTACATGTTTTGAAAGAATTTCTTGTTCATTCTTGTTTCATTCAACCCCGTTTCAGAATCCTGCTTAAGGCATTTCCTCTGTTATTTTTTTTCAGAACCAGGAAGGGTGCTCATCCTCGGTTCTTGCTGAAGCAGCAGTATCTATACTTCACACGTGAGCTCTGAACACACAGTAATTATGGTATGAAACATTATACCAGTATAAGCCGGCTTTGTAGACGTCATTGTAGATGTCAAAGCTCTTGACAGTGTAGTCCAATGTCTGGTGTAACGGGCAATGTCTACAACTTCTAAAAATTAATTTTGTGGCTATAATGTTTGTGATTATTTTAAAATGCACGTCAACTACTATTTAGAATCGCTGTCTAAATTGGCAGCCATTTTCCTGGTGGATACAGAAAGTGAAAAAGCGCATGTGTAGAGATTTCAGTGCACCTTAAATGTCCCAAATTTGCTAAAGCTAATCCAAAGCCCTCCTTGTGGTGCACTTCATATCCCATGTACAGTTTTGCGTAAAAACAGCTAAAAATTTATGATCAATTTAAACTTATTTTAATGTTTTTAAATGCAAATATTCTCAATTTAAGCTGCCATATTTAGAGTAAAATATTTTGTAACAATTATATAGCTACCAAAGGTTTACAGAAAAGCTTTTTGCTTTTGGTTGTGCACCTTCTTATCAAAAGAAAAATGTTGTTAAGAAAGGCAGAAGAAACCCAACTATGGAAATTAGCAAACCCTAAAGCTGCGGATAGAATGAATGTTTTGTAGAGAATCTTTTGCTGATTTCAGTTCTAGTCAACTCTAAAAAAGTCTATCGACGTAGAATGCTTACCGTGAGGCACCTCGTAATACTAGCCAAAACTAATGGGCCCTGGCTGTTGGCTTTTCATTTGCAACAGTGACAAATGACCCCACATCCACCGGCAGGGACATAATGCAAGGCACCATGTACAAGCTAGCCTCATGATAAAATAATGTTTTCTGAACAATGGCATTACATTTCAACCATGGGCTTCACCAGGGAACTTGTATGCATTGTTCTGTGATGTTTGCAGTTCTTGTTATTGCTATGTGGGGTCATTTAGTCTAGAGGTATGTTTATAAAACTCCAAATACCACCAAACCTTGCAAGTGCTGTACCATATGGATATTTTTCCGTAAAGCAAAAAGAATAATGCAAACGAAAATAAATGGCTTGGGTACCCAACTTTTATAAGTAGATTATGAGCCGCAGTACGGAGGGAACTATATTATGAGCCGCATTACAGAGGAAACTATACATTTTGCATTTGGTCTTCCTTGATATTGAACCTTCCTGCTCAGCTCAAGAATAAGGCACTAAACATTGCAGGTAGCTACCTTGATTGGAAGTTTGATGCAATACTAAGAAGCCAAGGGTTTTAAGGTTCAAGGAAGTTTTGTGTGGTTGAAGTGTTGCACACCTAATTGCTTTCACTGCACAGCATGGTTAGGCTCTGCAGTGAATCTCGAAGGATGTGTACTGCAGTTCGGCAAAGTGAACATATAATTGGTTTTTTACGAAGTTTTGGGTAATCAACTACCTCTAAAGTTATAACTGTACTGAGATGTGGCTCCTGACTTTTTAAATTGATGTTTTAACAATCGGTGACACAAGTTCAAGGAAATTGTCAGCTGATGTTGAGCTTCAATGGAATGTCTCACAGAACCGAGCTTGGAAAGCACGAATGTTTCATACCATAATCGTGTGTAATATTGTGCAATATGTGGTCTCACACCTGCTGGACCTGTGAACCGAGGATGACGCACCCGTTTTGTACCCCTTTAGGTGGGTGCTTTTGCAGAAGATGCTCCTACAGATTGGGGTGCTAAGTAGCACCCTAGGATACTTTTAGGCGGAAAAGGGTGTTATAAGGCACCTGTCTTCTGGGGTGCTTCACAGAGGGTGCTCCTGCGGCGACAAAATCCAAGCACCCTAAAGGGCGTAAAATATTCAGTTTTTAGGGTGCTCCTGCGGCGACAAGCTGAAGCACCCTTTTGGGCGTAAAAATTTTTAGTGTGTATGTTGTCGTCTGCTAGAACACATTTCATTTAGTTATGCGACCGCACGTTTTTTGTTGTAGCCACAGTGAGCTCCCTCCTCGTGGTTGTGATGCAAATTACAGAGAAAAGTTGCCTAAAGACCGCATAATCCGGGCAAGCAATCAGAGACTCGCTTGTTTCCCGGCGACACCGCCGCGGCTAGGTAGTTGCTACCATCGCCACCGACAGCTCGTACACAGCGAGCTAACGCCAAGGACGATACAATTGGTGTCGAGAAAAAAATTCTGTTAATCCATTATGAAATTATTGCGACGTGACATGTACGAGACTGTGTGTGCAAAGAAAATAGACCTCGCTGCAGCGGCGGGAACGGGCCGCTAGGTTGTGATCTCGGCACGGGTACTGCGCGCATTGCCTTTTGCGGCGCATTGAATAACTACGTCGGAATTGTGAGCGAATTCCTTCGCCGCACATGCTTAAAAGTGCTGGTATGATATTCAATTTCTCTTAAGCAGTGCCTATATGCCCTCCCATGTTTTTTTTTTAAATATTTATGCCCTGATTTATTTAACGACGACAGTACTCTGTACTGCTAATATGTTTTCTTTTCGTGACAACTTATCTGCAATGTATGAATGGTATTAACACGAGTTTTCAACGCACTCAGCGGATTTAGATGCGCCTATGTTTATTTTTATTGAAGGCCTCACCGTGAAAATTTATAATTGCAACACGGGCTTTTGTCTCTTTACAATGAGCCTGCCCCTTTTTCTAGCATCGTTCGAGAACTCACGACTGCTCACAGAAGCCACGGCTGGGTACGAGGCGAAGCACGTTGTGGGGTAATGGGGAGTTTTAAAAAAGGGAACCACGCGTTGGGGGGGTGAATAAGTTAGGGTAACCCGAAGCAACACGCTTACGCGCGGCGAGTTTTAGAGTGTCTTTTCAACAGTTATCTCGCCGCCGGTTTCCGATTCCCGGAGTCCGATGTTGGGAACTTTAGCCTTAGCGTCGCGGCAGATATTTCATCCCCGCTATCGTTAAAGTCGCAAAGGACCGTCCCTAACACAACTTTTCACCACACTGTGAACCCCTGTCTCGTATGTGAAATTTAGTATCCGCGGTGAATACTATTTCAGCGATCGATGATCAACATACCTGCCCAGGCCTCGGCCAATTTTTGCGCGCAGGTATCGCTACCCTTCGGCCGCTCGCCGCACCGTGCGTGAACGGGCCGGCAGTGCTGGGACCGACATCCGCGGCAGGTCGGCGTAGATTGCGGCAGATATTTGAGCATCGCTTTGAAAATAACAGCTGATGACACTACCTAGTACAATTTTTCTCCACATTAGAATCCACTTTCGTGAATGTGGAACTCCTTTTCCGCGACCACTGTGATTTTAAAACGCGGCAACAAGGCGTTGCTGCCGAGACCTGCGTCGGTTCGAACCACGGCGGGCAGGCATGGCAGACGTGTGTGTGGATCGTTTCTGCGAACAGTGAAATCTTGATGATTTTCTGCTTCATCCATTTCTTGCGAACGACAAGTGAAACCTAGAAATTTAGTTCGGCGATCGTCGTAGCCTACAATGGTAATCGGGGAAATGAGCCGCAGCTTAGGCTTAATCCGGGTACGATCGCATACGTCCAATTACACCACCATGCTTAGGTCGTTTATGGGCAGCCTACAATGGTTGACAGGATTCTAAAGTCCAGATGAGGTCAAACTACGCTTCACGCACTGATAACTTCAAACGCCGAAAAATAACACGGAAATACACTCAGAAGGCGCGTCCTAAACGAAATGTCACGCGCTGCAAGCCAACTACGCCGCAAGGTAGGAGCGGGGATCCTACAAGTGACGTCAAAACAATCGCAGTACCGGCCTCTCCAGTGGTGGCCGTCGCGGCCAATGGTGACCTGCAGCGGGAATTGAAGCGTAATATAAAAATGTTCGTAAGTGGCGGAGGGGACTGCCTGCCACAGAAGAAAGGCTACCAGAGGGCTAGAGAAGCAGCCGAAGTTATCTGGCAATGTCTGGAGTGTTTTTGGCAAAATGCAATGCAGGAAAGAATTGTGCGCAAGAAGAGACTTACGACGCACTTTTTATTGCTCATGCGCCCTGAAACTATTTAATCCATCATCATCACTCAGACGTGAATCCTCAGTTGTCCCACACAGCGCTGGCCGTGTATCTTCTTTGCCAAACATCAACAAACGTCCCATTGGTTACACGGAGCCCAAAACCTTTCCTTCGAGTTTCCTTCATTCCAGGACACCCTAGGTGTCCCGGTTACGTTTTTCTTGTTCCAGATACGAGAGTGTCTTCCTAATGAGCGGAAAAATACAATGCGGGAAAACTTTTAGAAAGCTTACGTCAAGAAGGAAGGCGTCGAAACGACGTCGTGCCACTTGCCTTCGTGACGTGGGTGTTAAGAGAAATGTGCAAGTTTTCCCTCCAAAGAATTGGCGTGATGAAGGATTTGGCCGCACTGTGGCGCTCTCCGTTCGGTGCGTTCACTTGAATTCGAGAACAGCCTGCGACAGAACAAACTTGCTAAAGCGAAGCTTTTTATCTTTCACCGATTGCATATGTCGCGTCGAAAACACATTGAAGGAGAGTTAACTTTCTCCGACGATGATGAAGATTGTGGACGAAGTGAAAAAAAAACGCTTCCAGTCGTCGGAATCAAACCTGGGTCCGTCAGGTCATAAGGCCGATGTCCGACCACTTCCGCCTTTCCAACGCTGCTGCAGCAGTATGGATTTGGAGAGGGGAGCAAGGGCGTGCAAAATTAGACAGAAAAATTATGAAACTGTCTGTACAACGACGATGGTAGTTGAAGGTGCAGGCTTCTTCGTGCGAAATAAAATGGTGAAAGGTCAAAGTCAAAGCCGCTGCGATGACAAGTTCAAACTCCGTGGGAGTCAGGTTCAAAGCTCAGCGAGTCAAAGTCCAAATCATGTGCGAGTTTGGACTTTGCGTGAGAGTTCTAGCAGTCCGTCTGTTCCGTCGTGTACGTTGTTACCGTAATGACCGGGACCCGACTGCGCATGCGCACGCAGAAGGGCGAAGAGGAAGGACGAAGAAGCTCACTACACCGTGGCGAATGCACGGACATGGCAGAAGGCCGGCCCGCGGAACTAATCCCCCTACCGCGACGAATGCCCAAGTGCCTACACGGGCCCCGGTTACCACGGTAACTACGTACACGACGGAACGGACGGACTGCTAAAACTCTCTAATGCCCAAACGCAGACGACCACAAAGAATTCTCTCACGAGAAAGATTCGCTTTCAACCATCGTTGTCTTTAGACTGACGGATGCTTAATTGTTTTGGCTGCAACTTTCCGTGAGTTATCAATATCCCCCAAAATTCACTAAATATTTACTGTTAAACCTTTGCCGCGTATCTGCTCACTTCGTTGCAAATTTCGTCGGAGGACGACATTATTCTGCCACCCCTGCCACGTAAATACCTCTCTTCTCTTTCCAGTCCACCTTTAACGCTCTTGAGCTCACGTTTCGCTCCCCCTATTGTGAAAACGGGGGAGGTTTGCTGAAGCGAATTCAATTTTACCGCTTTAAAAGTGGAAAAGCTTATTTTTAAACTTGGAACACTCCGACGAGGGGGCGCTAAGAGCGCTTTTTGAATTTTCAGGTCAGAAAAATTTTTGAGGCAATATTTTTTAATTTGCAGCCAGTTATTTTTGGGTAAATACAATGCAAATATCACTTATGTTGATGTGTTCCCTACAATAACCCCAATATGTTCTTTTTCTTCAACAATGCTGAAAGTGTGAACATAGCTACTGAATTTAGTGGCTTGGAAATGCCTTGCTTTTATAAGAGCCGTGTTCAAAACTGCGTTTAACGTTTGGCTGAACGGCATGATCCACGCACTCGCAGAACAAATTTTTACATGCAAGTCGTCCAAGAAAGACTATCGTTGTTAAACGTGGCACGCGGTTTCGAGGCGCCATTCACCTAATTTCGTGCGAGAGCAGCAGACATTCCTGGTGATGAACTGTTCTCCAATACAGGTGTGCGGGTAAGTGCTTCCAATTTGTTTGTGATAGTTGTGTAGGCTTCAGAGTACACACACAGGATTAGCGGCGAAGAGTTCTTCCGATCAACCCTCCCAGTGTTTCCATTCTGGCTAGTTTATTGATTGTCTCGCATGCCCCACCATGCATTGCTACCGGGAGCGTCTGTACCAACGGCGACTGTCGCAGTACCGAATAGGAAAGATGCGTAAGGGGGATACCCGCTCGTGTACTGCACACATACGGCGTGAACATTCAGGTTTACGTCCTGGGGTATCAACAAAACGCCCCGTTGCCCAGAGTTGTCATAGCGGTCCTTGCTACCCCCCTTCGCCAAGCATAGGAAACAGATTTATTCACATAGCCAGGAAGAATCTCGAGGAGGAGATGGGGGATCTTAAAGAAGGGCTTTCGTTGGGGCTAGTTGGTATTCCATAACGTCCATCTTTAGCGCATAAAAAACACGCTTGCTTTTGTCCTTGCCTTCAGTATCCGTGTGTTTTTTATGCGCTTAAAATGAACGTTATAAGGGATCTTAGACTCCACAGTAGCTTAGTAGGTAAGGCACCGAACCGGCACCCGAACTCCCGGAAGGTCGTGGTTTCGGTCTGGTGTTCTCTCCATTCCCAAAATAAAACGTACCTTACCATGAAAACTGACTAAGGGCTTCGCCTTTGCTAGATTAGGATTCCTACACTTGGACAGGGGTACCGCTGTAGTCTGTTTCCAACAATTCCACTACCTGAGTTTCCTTCGTAAACGGGAAGGCAAGTTCTCTTGTAGAAACGTTGGCACCGTAGTGAGGAAACTTGTGAAAAATTGTTTTTCCACCAGCTTCCAAGCGCCGCTTGTTCCCTCCTTGCCTGTGTGTCGCTCTGTCTGTCTTTCTCTCTCTCTCTCTCTGTATGTACATTAAGATATATTGTTAGATGATGGCAGAACACGAACAACGGGTGGTCATGACCGATCTATTTACAAACAGATGGGATATATGTACAAGCTGCCATTGCAGAACGACCAATGTGTTCGTCCCGAAGAAGTGCTGCTTCTTCGCCGTCGTTGGTGGATACAGCTGGCGCTACGCCCAATGTGCACTTCTGTTACAGCCTTTACAATATATATATGTAAATATTTATAGATATGTGTGTGTGTGTTTGTGTTTGTGTGTACAACGTAAGTGGAGACAGCGACACACGAGAAAACAAAAAAATAAACGTTTACTGACGTTTCATCAAGAGGACTTCCTTTCCTCATCCTGAAACGTCAGTAAAGTTTATTTTTCTGCAAAGCAGTATCTGTCTAACCCCCCCCCCCCCCAAGTTTTTATTCCGGTGTCATCGATTCACTCGGCGCCGTTCCGGGGCTCCTCCTCCCCACCGGTAGCACCTCTTTCAACACTATTTTCCTTCTCGCCTGCACCGATGCCCCCTCCTAAAGTTGTGCTGGTGGCAGCTAACAGCGTTATGCGGCAATCAGATGATTCCGAAAAAAAAAAACTGAAGCACGGCCGGGCGTAAAAAATGCACTGACGATTACTACAAATTGTGCGCAGCAGGAACTGTAGTCTTCTCGGTCACGGTGCATTTCTGCTGCGTCTGAGGAAGTGTTCGCGTGATCAGTGAACGTACGGCGGCGTGCGCTACTCCGCTGCTACCTCGCAGTCCGCCGCCGGCGGCGGCCAGCACGTTCCAAATCGTGTGTGAACCTCTTGCGCAAATGTCACATGGTTCGGATTAGCCCCACGCAAGGGAGCAGCAAGCATGTTGTTGCATATTGTGTTTGAACCTCCCGCGCAAATGTAACATGGTTGGATTAACGGAGAATGGAACAGCGCCTGGGGAACATGTCAGGGGAAGGGAGCTACTTGGTGGCGACGCATGAAACATGTTTGAGGGCAAGGCAGTGAGAGAGATGTCACCGTAGCCGCACGTGTCGTACTCCACTTCACCCTTCGCTAGACCCTCCTCTCCGTTTTTTTTTCTTTCGTCGCTGCTGCGCTCATTCACTTTGTTACGCAGACGTAAATAGACGCCGCTGCCGCGAATCGCAGGTAACGGCTGCCAAAGGGCTGTCCCCTAAAACGACCAAAACCCGCCGTCGCGGCGTATGTCACTTCTAAGCACGCGTACGTGACCGGTTCCCGGTTTACGTGTGCGCAGTTTGGTAATGAAAAACAGTGGTAGGGAAGAGGGGAGGCGTGCACGCGCAGCTATAGGTTTCATGCCCGTACTGATGGATGGTATGTCTGTTGTGCTGGTACGAGATTTAAACGGCGACGTTAAACAACCCATTGGGACCTTTCCGGAGTCCTTTGTGGTAGAGCGGATTGGGTTTGTGTGTTAGGCTAAGTTCAGATTACAGACGCAAAACCCATATCGTGATCTATGGACGTAAAAAAAAATGTCATGTCACGCAGTTCGGTTAGCTGAGACGTGAAATAACGTCATTCTTTAAGTCATTGCGACAGTTGCGGCAACAGTCTGAACCCAGCCTTACACAAACAGTAAGATGCTTACGATGCGGGAGGGACACAGGCAGTTCCATGTTTATTTGCAAGAACAAAGCTTGGATCCGTCAGAGTGTCATTCAGCTAATGGGCTGGGAGGTATGCTTCATCGCAAATTACGACAAACGTGTTTTGTTTCGTTCGCTCCGTGGACTGCGGCCAGCTTTGCAGATGAATCCGTCTTCACGGAGTGGAAAGGCACTAATGCACTAATTTTTTTGATCTCCTCGTGCGTTTCGCTGTATCTACTCACGTTATTCTCTCGCTGTGAGTATTTCCAGACTGTATATATATATATATATATATATATATATATATATATATATATATATATATATATATATATATATATATAAATTATAAGCTACTGCTGGGTGGGTAGGATGCAGGGCAAATGCATTGTAACAACGTTCAGGTAACAACAATACAAAATATGCAATAAATGACGGGCAGAAGTTAAAGCAAATCATTGTTCTTTTGTTATTGCTTCGTAAGTAAGGCTGATGAAATTAACAGCACTTGAAGAAAAAAAGGAATATTTGAAAGAAATATCCCTGGGTAGAAAAAGGTTTTTGACCACCCCTTGGGGAGTATTTTCTTATAGCCGATCAGTGGGGAATATATGAGAGGCTTTGAGGTAATATTGTCATTTCGAAAATAAAAGAAGGATTTGCTGTGGCAATTGGGGTTTCTTATTGACAGAGAAAAAAAATACTGCTTTAACGGGTGGTGGAATTTCTGATGCGGACATAAGGATATTACAGGCAGTGCACCAGCCACTTTTGCAATCTTTGAAAGGACCTATATTTGTTTAAGAAAACAAGTTACGGATTACCACTGTGTAATCTATAATTATGAAATAATTGTGCTTTCGCGAAGAAGTCACTCATTCTCTGTGGAGGATGTCAAGGAATGCTATAGGTATAGCAGGGATAAGTTTATTGTTATGTACTTCTTATGGGTAAATATTGTTAGCTGGGTGCAGACGCAGGCGGAGGGTAGTTGACGAGTTATTTTTATGAAGAAGGTTTGAGATAGAAAAAAACATTTGGGGGTCGCTGTTCCGCCGTTTTTAGTGAATTGTGGAGATTCGCTTTTTCTGTGTCTTATTCATGGGCTAGTGGGAACCTTGATATCAATGGAGAGGTCCCAAACTGTCGTAATAACAATAAAGCGCATATTAAAAACCGCTGAACACCGGTAGAATTAACAGGTACCCTATAGAAACCAGTGTTATTTATTAAAACTAATTCATTTGAATTTTAGTAGGTATGCTGAAAAATGGGCACGTAAAATATAGGACTGTTTGAGCAAAGGATTTAGCGTGGGACTTTCTGCTTAAGACTATAAATATTCATGCATATACGGTAAAAAACCACCAGGTAACATATAGAGAGAAAGGAGGGAAGTACGAGCTGTTTGTGCTCTATTTTTTGTTGAATGAAAGTTGTGGAATGCCTCTTGTATGGTACAAACTCGCACCCTTCTGTAGTGTGAACATCGCCATCAGCCTATTTATGTCTACTGGGCGAAGAAGGCTATGAAGAGGAGAGATTCATGCACCATCAGCGCATATTGGAGTAGAAGTGGAGACACCGACCAAAAGAAACTTAAAAACTTTAAAACAACAACAAGAATATTTCCTTTGGTCGATGTCTCCGCTTCTACTCCAACATGTTTCCCGACCAGACGGGTTTCCGTCAAACCCTCGACTTCCCTATCAGCGCAGGCATTATAAATAATGTACTGCATCGCCCTGCTCCCCACATGTATGCTACCAATATTCTGCGGTGCTCGTGGTGTAAGAGGAGAGCCAGCCTTGAAATCGTGATCTTGGGAGTAATTTTTCCACTGGTATAGGCTCTACCATCCTACACCTGCCCTTTTTAAACTTGGAAAAGGAGATGGCTGATCAGTACTGCAGGCTGAAGAGGCGTAAATTGAATGAATTTTTGAAGACCCTCATCTCGCCTCAGCTGCAGAGCCACCCTGTAGCTACATTTGTGGCGACTTTCCAAGAGGCAGTTTGGTCGTGGAACAACCAACCTGCAAATTGGACACAGAAGTTATTTCTCAATGGTTCGAAAATTTGCCACACGCGAGTTCGACCTAGCTTCTAAAACTTATTAGTAGTCGGCAGTACGTGAAAATACTTGAAAATTATCAGAACAACAATCAAGTGACCAGAAGTCAGCCTTTCGTTATCTACTCAACGGGCCGATTGCATTCACCTGCTAGTAAACATAGAATCCAACAAAACAGGAGCGACGAGTGCTTACCCGCCTGCGATCGGCCATTGTAGTCAATTATGGGGTAGCCATTTTCTTGACAGGCGTCCAAGAACGCTTGGCTTACAGGCGTCTGAGTGGGGGCGTAAACCACTGGCATTTCACCACTGGTTCCGCGGTATTGAGCTGCAATCAGAAATTACGGGCGGGTTTTGTTGCCTGTTGCAACAAAATGTACCCTGCCCATCTCACAAACCGTCCCAACACAGGAGCCGTCTCAAATACCCGAGCTCTATTAATGGGCGAAAGGCGTAGAAAGCCAGAAAACCATAAGCGGTGTTAATCAGGAGCATGGCAATCAGTGAAGTGGAGACATAGACGTTATTTTCTCATCGTACACCTTTGGAGACACTGTTCCGCAAAATTTGAAAACTGCACTTTCTACTTCGGATGTTGGTAAGGTAGGAAGAATGTAGATTCTGCAGATGATCTAGGAAGAGGCTTGTGTTAAAAAGGAGAGGAATTGGGTTAAGCAGTACCTTATGGTTTTAGGCGAATCATAAATATTTACATATATATTTTATGCCCTGGAAGCCAAAAACCATAAAAATATAGTAAAACTTTCTGGGTATGTACCAGTGTGTCGAACCGAAAAAAATACCGGTTCGGTTACGGTTCTGGTTTACGCGAAATCATTTTTTTCCGGTTCAGTTCCGGTTCGACAAAATAACGTACCAAACCGGTTCGCGATCCGGTTCGGGAGCTTGAACCAGTTCGCGAACCGGTTAGATGAGTTGAATTATCACTGCAATTAAAAAAAAACATTCAGTAGTTTAAATCGACAGTCAAATCAAAATACAAATAAAAATTGAAAATGCTGCTGTTCCCCAAGGGCAGTTGCGCAGTTGCAAAGCAAACTTTCGACAATTACGAGATATTAGAAAAACAGATGAGGTGGTGACGATTTCCCACCTACTTTCTCGCCCAGACTTTATCTTGTCCTAGCGACTATTCATAAAGCCACCGCCAAAAGATTTCACGGTGGGGTATATTTTCTGCCCTTTTCTTTTTTGTTGAAATCGCAATCGTCGCTATGGAGTCGCCTATCACGCTAACCTTGAAGCCTTAAATTTAGGCCTGCGTAATTTGTTAGCTGTCGCCTTATCGAATGTGTTAGCCACACTTTTGTTAAAAGTAAGCTTTAGTTAACGCTCGGTAACTGCATTATTGCTCTGACCACTGCAATTCTTTTTCGATAGCTACACCGGATGTGTGCATTACAATCAGTATATCATCGTACAACCTGACCCCTTGCCATCGTTCCGTGTGCTACATTGCACAATCATATAACAGATGATGCTGTTACAAAATGAAAGGAAAATATGACGCGCGGAGCATGAGATGAGGCTTTTTAGGGTAGAAGCTCTTTAATTCGTCCACAGCAGTACTCCCCGCCGACCCGCCGCGGTGGCTCAGTGGCTCAGGCGTTGTGCTGTTGAGCACGAGGTCGCGGATTCGATACCGGGCAGCGGCGGCCGCTGTTCTGATGGAGGCGAAAAGCAAAAAACGCTCGTGTGTTCGACATTTTGCCACACGTTAAAGATCCGCAGGTGGTGGAAATAATCCGGTGCCACCAACTACGGCGCGCCTCATCGCCTGCGGTGCGTCGGCGCGTTAAACCCTAAAACCAATAAATCGGTACTCCCCTCCGGAACGAGTAGCAGAAGTAATATAACGAGTTGGGAAGTCAATACAAGTGCACCTTCGAAAAAAATCACATCTGAAAGAGACAAAACTACAGAACAAGCCGTAAAGATGATCGCTAGGTGAATAGGACAGTGTGAGGTACCGGACTGCCTTTCTGCACGTGTCATCTGCTTTATTACTGTTTCTGCTTCCAAGACAAGGTCCAGGGCTGGAATTATTTACCAAGGGATCAACTGCGCACCTTAACAGTTTTCCCTGACATATCTGTTGTTATTTGCATGTGTAAAAAAACGGATCTTGTCCCCTATACTTTCCTCAAAAACTGACCACGGAACTGACATACGTCGCATTTATGACACGTTTGGTTGTGAAAGGGAGGGGAAAAAACTATAGAGAAATATTTACGTTTTGGTGCTTTTTTTTACTCATTTGGTTTTACTCAATTTTGCGTAATATTGTAAAACAACGTGATTCTCCTTTCTTGTTTTTTTTTCGTGTAAATACATTAAAAAAACTGGCGCGTTTGATGCCCCGTGCTATATTTCTGCTCCGAGGCGAAGCTTATGTTGCAGGCCGGCATAGTTATTTTAATGAGGTGCTGATAATAAACGTGGATCAAAATCTCGATACACGGAAGTTCACGATTTCCATCTACCTCAGAAAAACGGTCGTTGGGAAGGGAGATCGAGGCCACTTGTGGTCCGAAGCAAACTGCTTAGCCACTGAGGAGCTCCTGCGGTCACACTTGTCAATATTAACAATTTGCAAGTGTCAGACCTTTTAAACAGTTAATGAAATGCATAAAGTTTGCACTAATCGGTTGTGGGCTTTCGCTGTTGCGCAGTGGAGCACTCTTGCAGCTTCATTGCTCCAATAAAGTCCCAGTTAGGGAAGGAGAGAAGGGCAAATTCATTTTATATCCCTTGCAAGCTGCCTAGAATGACAATAATTCGGTCAGCTTGAACTACGCTCGCGCTTCCAGCAGCACCAGAACATTGCTACATTCGTGCTCGTTCAGTTCCTCTGTTATTACATAGAGCGTGATTATGTTCAGTTGCCTGGAGGGGAAAGTGTGCGAGTGGGTATGAAGTTGATGGGACGTGAAAGAAAAAAAAGGCCTAATTTCATTGACTGTGCAATATTAGCAACGAAGGGTCGAACCGTCTCGGCATGAACCAGTAACCGTTATTTCTTTTTTCGGTTCAGTTCCGGTTCGGTTCAGCTTGCTCAAAAAATAATGGTTCGGTTTCAGGTTCAGTCCGGCCAAAATACCGGTTCAGTTCCGGTTTTCAGTTTGGTTAAGTTCCGTTTGGACACCCTAGTATGTATATATATTGCCTAAAAAGGCGTTCTGTGTCCTCGACAAATTATGTAATGGTATTATGGTGGCGTAATCCTGACTGCGCGGATGTCGTAAACCTTATAACTCGGAGACCCGGGTTTAAAAGATGTGACTGCTTCATCTGTACTTCCTTTGCGTTTTAGCGAAAAGTTTTTAGCTCCTCGGCCCACAATGCATATAGCTATATATGCTTGATTGTTCATAAAAGTTTTGGGTGACCAAATAAGGTTTCAATTTGGGCTATTTGGTTCTTCATTATACGGTGAAAACAGCGCTTAAACGAGGACAGGCAAATAAGTACACATATACGCCAGTCCTCGATGAAGCGCTGTTTTAACCGTATAATTGACGTGTCTGGCCATGTAAATAAGATTGTGAATTGTATACCACTGTTGCAATGCTAAGAATATAATCCCGTCTGGAGAATCTCTAAGCTTTTATGCCCTAAAGGAAGGATGTATGAAATCTACAATAATACCCGCGTGCAAATGGGCTTTCATCAGGTAACCATGCAATCAAACAAGATCCCTGAACTCCACGCAGTCCCACCTTCATAGAACAAAATTTTGTAAGCATCCGTTTTTTCCATTACATGTATGCATGTATGTATGTATGTATGTATGTATGTATGTATGTATGTATGTAGGGATGGATGGATGGATGGATGGATGGATGGATGGATGGATGGATGGATGGATGGATGGATGGATGGATGGATGGATGGATGGATGGATGGATGGATGCATGCATGCATGTATGTATGTATGTATGTATGTATGTATGTATGTATGTATGTATGTATGTATGTATGTATGTATGTATGTATGTATGTATGTATGTATGTATGTATGTATGTATGTATGTATGTATGTATGTATGTATACCTCTCGGTTGAGGCATTAATTTCTAATTTTTCTTTCTTGAGAATAAAGCTACGCGATTCCGGCTCAGTTAGTTTCATAACAGCCTTTTGGCGCTGAAGTGTTCGAAAAAAGCCATCTTTTTCCTTGTGGCTGAGGTTCTCAACAGATAAACACTTTTTTCTATCCCTCTCTTCTAATGTGAAGTAGTGTGTTAGAGATTCAAAAAATACTTTGGAGGAAGCGTTTGGCCGAATGGCCAACTATACAAATTATTTGTAGTCTTCCTCAACTAAGAACATTGCACAGTGATTCAAACAAAGCAGCGAAAATGCGAAATTGAGAATGATCTTCAAGGGCGCCCAACACATCCGGCGCGGCACTAACCGTCATGGTCGGGCACGTAGGATGTCTCGATATTCCGGAAGTGCGGAAGCACGTCTTCGTAGGACCAGCCATATGCCCCGAAATTGTCCTGCCAGTTGTCGTAGTCCCTTTTGTTCCCCCGCACGTAGAACATGAAGTTTATAGAGCTAGAGCCTCCAAGGGCACGTCCACGAGCCCAGTTGCACCTCTGGGGGAAGAAAACGGCAAGATAATGAGTAAATGCAATTTTAGGCTCATTGATCTTGGATGGTTGTAAAGAAAACCAAGCTAAGAAAAATGAGTCTTGGTAGATAAGTTCCAGATATGGTTGATGGCGTAAACATTTTGCCAGAAGTGCTGATAGGTAACTGCCTAAATCCAATAAAATTGCCAAAATTTGTCATTGGGATAGAAGTATCAATGGCTGTAGTGACCATTCTGCAGATGTTATATATAACGGTGTTACTCTTTCTGCTCTGATCAATTCAAGTTACCTTGCATTGTCTATACTGAGACAGGAAAAGAAACCAACATGATCTAATCATATAGGTTATGGTGTATGATGTGTATGGCATATCGTGAGTTTCCCTCGCGATACAGACAAACGTACTGATCACAAAACTGTGATCCAAAATAGCCAATTGTTAAACCATGGCCTTGGAGTGAGCGGTTATTACACACTCCCGAGTCCGCAGAACAAAATATAACATTTTGAACCAATTCTCTCGCGAACAGACTCCGGGAGACCACATAACGGTATGAATAACCCCAGGAAACAGAGATTTTCAAAGTTCTACGAGTGGTGCACCGGTGAGCAGAATTTAAAGTCAGTGGGAGGTCAGCGGTGTGCATTGGAAGGTGACCGTGAAGGGCGCCTTTGTTTTTTGACGTTGCATTCAACGACGACGGATATACCCAAAAGTACGCGACAAACGCCGGAACGGAAAATCTTCAGCCATTTTGCTCTGTGAAGGCGGAGGACCAGTTGAGCTTCTCTAACCAAATTTCTGTTCTTTTAAGCGTGGACAGAGGTTCCTTAAGAAACAGATATGCATACAAGCACTAACTTAGTACTAATTAGCACTGAAATAGTGCTAATTACTGATCGGTCAAAGTGCATATTTAAGAGGAGACACGCTTAAAGGACAAAATCGTTTGTTGAACGGCGTGCGACTTTAATGGCTTGCGCGCGTACTAGAAAACACAATATCCGAAGTTCGTTTTTCAACTTCCCGCACTATGAACAACTATCGCTCCTAGGGCACTTCGAATGACGGTAGTTCTTGTTCTCATACATCAAAGTACATAAAACCTTGTTCATATGTCATCCAGCTAAGAGATGGGACAAAATACAGCAAAAACCTATTTAAAGATGTTTGGGTAAAAAACACGAAAAAGACGAAAATAGTTTCGACACCTTCGATAAGCTTTTGCGGTTATTCCAGAATAAAGTTTTTTATTCTAATTCTTTGTTTGTTATTGCGGCCATTGTTGCCAAATGTTCATTTCTACCCATTCATAAATAAGTCTAACGAAATATAAAATATATAAAGTATGTACAAAAACACAAACGGTTCCCCGCGCTTTACAGATTCAGATATTTTCCACCTAAACCATCTTTTCGAAGATCTTGTGTTTATTCAATAAACATACTGTAAGCCTGCTTTTGAATAAAAGAGCATTACAACACAGGCAGTAGAAACTCTGAGACACAGTTATAGCGAGTCCTTCGTACCACCTGTTTCAGGGTGGAATGGAATGAATGACTTTATTATAGGAGGAGGTCAATAGGCCCTGTTGTGGGACACGGGGAAAAGGGGAGGGGAAGATTGTTCATATAAAGTCTGCACTGCACTGTGAGCGTTCACTTAGCACGATATGCACAGGTAAAGTTGTGACCAGGACACTCAAATGCGACGATGATTGGGGCATCCGAAAGGAGCCGTTCAGGAGCCACAAAGGGTGTGTTTGGGGGGACATCTAGAGAGTGAATGAACGATTCGCCATCATACTACTTTATAGAGACCTGTTTTGAGACCGAATTCTGTAATTTTCTGTAAAATTTGGGGGTTGTCTCTGACGTGTTGGACGTGTTCTTCAGAAGTCGTCGGGAGTACTTGTGTGTTAAGGAACTGGTCGCGCTCAGTCGAGTAAGCTGAACAATCCCAGATGAGGTGGAAAAGGTTCGGTGTATTGTTGCTGCCACAGTAGGGGCACCGAGGACTAGCAAGGTGCCTATGCGTTGTCCATTTGGAGATGACGTCCCGAGTGTAGGCCGAGTCAGCGTAGACTTTATTAAAATATAAATTGAACAGGCCTGTGTCACCGCACCGGCAAAATTAAAACAGTTGCACCTGTTTTAGAAGTATCCAACTTTTTGCTACAACAGAACTGCTAGTACTACAAGCTGGAATAAATAAAATGAGAATTCAACATCCGTATTCCCAGTTTTACAAATAGTTACCGCTCCAGAAAAACTCCCAAATTGTATTTTTCTTCGTCATTTAAGTAATCAAACTAATCAGGTTATACCTTTTCTATTATTGCCCTTCAGTGCCGAAAGGAAGGCGCGAAGAGTTTCTTTGTAACAGGTCATCATGAAATACTACAAGAAGTATAGGACCAGTCTTTAAGTGGAAGTACATACAACCGACCACATTTGTAAGCCTATAGTGTTTTAATAAGCGGTTTTAGAATACACACCTTGTCTACCATAGAGAGGCAGGCGTTTCTCTGGGGTTCCGTTTTGTATACCCAGTCGTATTTCCCTCCGACTAGGAGCGGTGCCACGATGGGAACCTGAATCAAGGCGTCCTCGACTCCGCCTGCCTCGACGAGAAGCACGCTTTTCGTGGTATCCGCCGACAGCCGGTTGGCTAAGACACACCCGGCCGAGCCTCCTCCAACTGCAGTGAAATACCTAAGTTATTCTTAAAGGCATTGACATTCAAAAATGCATTAATACGTTGGCAGCTAAACCTTCTGCTGTAATGCCCTGAGTCGGAGTATATTTGCATACAGCTGTGTAGAACAAACAAATTGCAATTAGGCTAACTGCATATTGCTATGAGGCAAGCGAATTTTTGTCTGAAAATTGAAGACATATAAAGAAAGAGCTCAGAACTTAGTTTGAATAACTTCGTGCACATCAAAGCATTTCAGAACGGGTGAAATTCAAATATTCTTGTGCAATAAATCGATGACGAATTTTATCCAAGGCTTCCGCCTTGCCCGGGGAAAAATTGCGCAGATATAAGTACGCCCGCAATGGCAAACGGCGGAAATTGAAAGGGCTCTAGGCAGCCGTGTTAGTGAACGTATGCGCCTGTGGTAACTAAAAATAAGCAATTAACTAGGGTGAAAAGAGGACAACTACCATTTCCCAATTTCTGCTCGCTGGGTGTCTGAGGCAGCGCACCACCAGGTTAAAATACTATACAGGAACCACAAATTTTACCGTCCTGAGCTGTAACTAGAGTATGTCTTCAAAGGAAATTCCGCAATCGTAATTTAAATGAGTAGCGTTGCCGCAAAGTCATTGCCAATTAGTAGCAGTGGTCACATTGGGTTTATTGTTGTAGGCATGAATAGACTAATCAGCCAAATAGTGGCTGCACACAGTCCTCCTCCTCATCATCATCACTACCAGCCTATCTACGCCTACTGCTGGGCAAAGGCCTCTCCCATTAATCTCGAATTATCCCGGTCCTGTGCTAACTGCAACCAACTTATCTCGGAAAACTTCTTGATCTCATCTGCCCATCTAACTTTCTGCCTTCTAACTTCTACACTTTCCTTCTCAAGGGATCGACTCTGTTACCTTTAATGACGAACGGTTATCTTGCCTTCGCATTACACGCCCTGCCCACGTCCATTTTCTTCTTAATTTCAAATATTATGTCTTTAAGACGCGTTTATTCCCTGACCCACTCTGCTCTCTTGTCCCTTAATGTTACACCTGTCATCATCCGTTCCGTTGCTGGCTGAGTCGTTCTCAATGTAAGTTTAACCCTCTTAGTGAGCCTCCAAGTTTCAGCCCCGTAGGTGAGTACCGGTATGATGCAGCTGCCATGCACTTTCTTCTTCAGGGACAATGGTAGGCTGCCATTCATTATTAGAGAATTTCTGCCGAATGCACTCCACCCCATTCTTATCCTTATAATTATCTCTCCCTCATGGTTGGGATGTGGGTTCACAACTTGGCCTACGTAGACCCGTTCGCTTACCACTTCCACTGCCTCGCCACTTTTCTCAAACCAAATTCTTGGTTGGTACCAAATCGATGGTTGCATGCTCTCGGCTGGTTGGTCAGCTCTGCAGTCAAGGTGGGGTCGCTAGCCAAATGCCTGATACAACACCTGTAAACCAATTCCTCTCCAGCACCGATATATATTTGCATTGAAATTACCTTCTACGACCACACGATTATTGCCATGTAATCTAAGCCGAAGTCCTAGGGCTGTACGAGGAAACTTAGGCAGTACCAGAGGCGTTAGAGTGAGAAACATTCATATCTGTATTGAATCACTGAAACTTGTTGCTTACGCCTCACGTTCTTGAAGGGGTTTGGCTTCTTGCCGCTTGACACGATTTGTTTCGCGATTCGGTTTCGCCTTACGATTGGAAGGCAGGCAGATGCTCGGTACATAAGCAAGGAAGCACGCGCACAAGAATATACTGTTGTGAAGAACTCGTCGTACTTTAAAGAATCATGCGTAAATTGAGTTGTTTTAGGAGTTTTGATTTGAGGGCCTAAAATGTATGAAAATAAAGCCCTTATCAAACATTGATAGCTTTATTAGGCCTCGGTAAAATACGTTTTTACACCAACTTGGTCTCGAAGCGCCGCTTGTACCCTGACGGTGGCTATGCAAAAATATCACGGGGCTTAGAATCGCGGTACCTTCAAGGAAAATCAATGCTATATTTGCGGGTATTTTTTGTTCGCTTGACGATGAGACGGCGAGGTAACAAAATCAAGCACAGAACCTTGCCAGGCCAAGTGTTCCTGCGAATATAGGTTTCCCTGTTTCTTACGCCAATATCCCCTCTCAGCTTGGCCCAAAATTATTTCAGTATGTGAGGTTTGTCGAGTGAAATGTGTTGATTTGTATAACACTCGCAGGCCCTCTGGCGGGATCAGGTGGGTGAATATCATTGAAAAAAATATATATATTTTTTAGTAGGAGGAGGATCTGGGTGAAGTTTGCACTTTCGAGGTGCAATGCTTGTTCTGAGAGAGTAGACATCCAACATCGACAATTTTTTTAATGCGATAGATTGCGCTACGGCATTAAAAATTGCGCCTTGTTTCAACAAGGGCAGCCGTATTGCTGTTAAGCGCCATTTTAGGGCACAGCCCTTTGTCGCCCGTCTCTGGGCAGAACCACGTCGCCGTCGTCTTGCCTAAGCGACCGAAGGGGAACTCCTTCAAAAACTTTTAGACAACCAAAATCAAATGGAGGCCAGGCTTGCTAATATTGAGGACAAAATTCATTCCCTGGCGGACCAGTGTGGAAGGCTCCTTGGCCTTGAAGAAACCGTCCGCAACAGAGAGCGAACTGTCCAGTGCAAGCAGGAAAGAATAACTACAATGGAAGATATAGCCCGACAGAATAATTTGATTGTTTTTGGTATTCCGGAAACTGAGAACGAAACGCGAGAAGACATACAGGACAACATGCTAAAAAGCGGATTCACTGAACGTCTTGGTGCCACTGTGTCATCCGTAGAGCGAATTCATAGGCTTGGTTGAAAGAAGGCCAACAAAGACAGAGCTATTATTACGAGGCTTCATGACTATAGCGAACAAATTGCGATATTCAACCAGTGTGAAAACTGAAAGGATCAAAGATCAGTGTATCCCATGATTACTCACAGGAAACTCTTGAAAAGCGGAGGTTACTTTGGCAGTCAGCCCAAAAAGATAAGAAAGAGGGAGCGAAATTCCAGCTTGTTCACGACAAGCTTGATATTTACGGTACAATGTACACGTGGACAAGCAGTCTAATGCTCAGGCCAGAATGCGCCGTGATAATGGAACTGCTTCGAGGGATCGGGGCTGGCAGCAGGCGAGCAATGGAATTAAGCTAATAAACATAAACGCCCGAAGCGTAGTGAACAAGCTTGAAGAATTAGAATGCGTATCGTTGCAGCATGATCGTGATTTAATTGCCATAACTGAGACATGGTAAAACGAACAAATTACGAATGACGAAGTATTTCTTAGTCCATACGGCGTAATTCGTAAAGATAGGGCAACAAGAGGGGGTGGTGTGGCCTTACTGATTAAAGGTTCCATCAAGTATGAGCAGTCACCCCTTTTAGATGACCACGAAAGTGTTTGGTGCAAAATATTTCTTGATCAAACAGCAGTAATAATTGGCGTCATTTAGAGGCCTCCGGGAAGCCCTGTCGAATTAATTCAAAAAATAGATGATCACTTAACAGCCTGAACTAGTACCAAAAGAAGGATAATTAGACTGGGGGATTTCAACGTGGCTGGAATACATTGGGAGGCACGCATTCCTGGGCCTTTAGAGAAGCCTCACGCGGAATGCATATTGGAAACTATGGCAAGACACCGTCTTATTCGGGTAGTTGACAGCCCCACGCTAATACAAGGACAGTGCCAGAGTTTGCTGGACCTCTTATTTTTGTCAGACGAAACATTTCAATACACAGTCCAAATTGAGGAAGGCATCTCTGACCATAAGATTGTCGTGACCATGGTTAAAATTGCTAATAAGGGCGTAGTAAAGAATCCAATCGTAAAAGTTAACAATTTCAAACGAGCCGATGACACATCCATTCTTGGTTTACTAGAAACTGCTATTGATAAGATGCCCAGAGGGAATAACCTGCAGGAACTTTGGGAACACTTCACAGGTACTGTAATTGAATGCTTATCTCGTTTTGTGCCGAGAAGAAAGAAGTGCTTACAAAAAAGAAACCCATGAATTAATCGACATTTATTTGATTAATTGTACACACAGAACACAAATAGGCCGGAATGGGAGTAAATGGCTTGTGTTATAACTCAGTACCAATTCGGAGTTTTCAAAACTCCTTCCAATGGGAGTTTCGCATTACTCCCATTATTTCGGCAGTTTTTTCAGTAGCATATGGGAGATTCATTTTACTGCCACTACAATGGGAGTTTCCTGGGGTACCATTGGGAGTGAATTGTTTCCTCCAACTGGGAGTTTTCAGGGGGCGCATTGGGAGCAGTGTTGACCTGCATTCGAGGTTTTTTTTGTGTGTTTTTGTGCGCCTCATATATATGCGCTGCAGTGGAATTTATTACTGCATTTGGGAGTTCTTAATAAGGGCACAGGCCGCATTTTTATTTTTCGTTGGGGATCACGTAATTTCTAGTCTTTTTCCGCTTCAAACGTTGAATGGCGAAACGTGAAAAGTTTGTTTTCTGCACAGTCATTTATTGCATAAAAATTACATGAATACGATATACGTGTGAACACGTTAATAGGACAATAAAAACACTGAATCAACAAAACACCTACATCGAGAACACAACGTATCTTGGTAAGAACTTTATCTTCTACAACACTCCTCAACGAAAAAAATTTAAGCCATTTGAAAACCATGAGGTCAGCATGTCGTCGATGCGCTGTTTGCTTGCACCTGCCTCCCAAACGCTGACGTTGCCGCACCCCCTGGCACGTTCTCCTGGAAGCCACAGCAGCACATTAATTAGAGGGATAGCAAAACGCTTTAAATCTGCGGTAACAAATACATAAGCATATTGGGCATCTGACCTAAAAAAAAAAAAAAGAAACGGCACTGTAAAGACGCTGAACTTGTCACTCTTGTGTCCGCAAAGTTACGCCAAAATTGCACTTCTGTCCGAGACACCTGCGATCACTAGTTCGTCAAAACGAAGTGTTCTGCTGTTCAAAAAGGTGCGCGACCCTTGTGGCGACCAACTTCTCAAAATGCTTCCTTTCCCTCTTTTCCTTGCGTGTAGTGTTCTGGGAACGAGCTTCAGGTTTTACACCCCGCACTGCCCCTCTCTCCCCTCACCGAAAGTTAAGGAAAAATTTCGGTCGGTGTGACGCCTGCGCGTGCCCCCCTTCAAAAAAAAAATAAATAACAATAAAATAAGCAGTCGTCTGTCGACTCTACAGAATGCTCCCTCGAATGGCGTTTGCTGGTTATAGTTACACGCGCCTAGCGTACGGAGAGCTCCCACGGGGCCCCGACCTTTTCCCTTTCCAGTGAAAGCAATTAATCGCGGCGGCACGCGGCAGTCACCCCCCTCGTAGCAGGCGCGGCTGGCACCACACCTACTTCTCAAGAAAAGCGGCCGCCCTGCGACGTTTGACCGGCCAACTTCACCCTCGCCTGCCAGTAAGCCACAGACACAGCCTAACAAAAACACCTAACAGCCGTCCAGAGTTCGGACAGTTTTCATTCTGCTTGCGAGTGTGAATGAGTGAGTGTTCTGCTCGAGACCCGCGCAAATACGCATTGCTTACATACCGTTCCGCCTCCCCAATGACGTTCCGGGCATGGTGCCGTCTTTCACGCAAAACGCTCACCTCCAGTGGCGGAGAATCGCCCGTGCAGTGGCGCGGGAAACACGTTGAGTTTATTTTACGCTAGGAGAAGCACAAGTCTCCCAAAATGTTGCGTACAATAAAAAACGTGGAAATCTTACCTTGAACCACCTCGCAGAGGCACAACCGCGTTGTTTTTAACGAGCCACTCTCAGCGATCACTGCATTTAAGCCTCGCGTCGGCTCGCTGGCGTATTCCGTCGGCTCGAAGGTCGGTGACACGGAGGCGACGTTGCAGTCCGTCGCACGTCAGTCGAGGCTGGTCCCACAATGTTCGCAGCGAGCTTCGGTTGTTGGGAAGCACTTCACATCCGTTCGTCCGGCCGCAAGTTCACACTGGCAATAAATTTTCGGGGACGCTGGAGCTCACACGACACACGACACCAACTGGCGGCCATTTTGTAAGGACGCGTAGAGGAGGAAAAGGGTGAAGGAGGAGGAGAAGGAAATGGAGGTGGCGTGGGAGTTTTTAATACTCCCATTAGGACCAACGCAGTAATCACAGCCAGATACTGCGTTTTTTGAAGAGGTACAACCGTGGTAAATGCGCTTATTTACGACGGCTTGTGGCCCCCGGTGTAAACTAGCAGTTTTTCCACCATCATACTACCACACGTGGGAGCAGGCCGCCTGTCGTGAGGAGTTTAAAAGACGTATTCCAGCCAAGAAACTCCCATTCAGGCTAACTTGTGTTTTGTGTGTAGGTTTAACGCGCCGACAGTAAAGGGCTCCGTAGTAAAGGGCTCCGTAGTAAAGGCGCGCCGTAGTAAAGGGCTCCGGATTAATTTTGACCACCTGGGGATCTTTAACGTGCGCCGAATTCTCGTACACACGGGCGTTTTTGCTCTTCGCCTCCATCATCGACATAATATTTATTTGAAACGCCGACTGTGCCGGGCACGACAAAAAAGACCGAGAAACTCTGTTTCCATCGCTACGCTTAGTACCCAGGTACGAAAGGAGTTAAAAACTGCTAAAAAACATTATTTTCGACAACGATGGCTGATTATTTGAAAAATTCACCTCAGAAGTTTCGGAGATACTTGGTTGGGTCAAAGCCGGCTACAACCAGTGTACTTTTAAATGGAAAGATTTGCAGTGACCAGTTTCAGTTTCTGAAGCTTTTAACAATTTCTTTAACAGTACATATACTAGCCCAACGGACATGGCCTCGATAAATAAAGAACATGGTAGACATTACGAAAATGACATTGTTATCTTTAAGAAAGGTATAATTGAAATAATTAAATAACAAGAACTCTTCACGACCTGATAAAATACCGAATGAAGTTTTAAAGCGCTATTGCGAATGGGTTGCATTATTCTTAGTCGATATTTTGCCTCGTCATTGGAAACTGGTGCTGTACCGAGTGATTGGCTGCTAGCAAGGATTGTGCCCGTGCCCAAAGTTGGAGACAAGCTGATGGTTGAAAACTATCGCCCCATTTCCATTACATGCACAGTGTGTAGAATTTTGGAGCACATAATTGGTAAACATCTTGTTGCGTACTTCGAAAATAACAACCTCTTTTACAGCAAACAAAATGGTTTTCGCCGACGCCTTTTCGACTATGACACAGTTGTTTGAAACATTTCACTACTTTGCTGCAGCTTTAAATTAAAGAGAACAAATTCATGTTGTTTCATTAAATTAGCAAAAGCTTTCGGCAGGGTATGTCAGGCGAAACTTCAAAATAAATCGCATGGGTAAGGTGTGAATTTACAAATAATTAGGTGGATTCAAGCTTAGCTGAGAAATTGCCAACATTTTGTGGAAATAGCCGAATAGGGTGGTTCGCCGTGGCGGCGCGGGCCAGTGCTCTCCGAAAGTGTGCGGTGGGGAACAGGAGAGGGCAGTATGCTGTGCCCGCACGACCTGCACGACGGCGCGACTCCTTGGCGAAAACGTGAGGGGTGCTCGACGGCGCGACTCCTTGGCGAAAACGTAAGGGGAGAGTGCGCGTGACTGTGATATGCGTTCGCTTAAGACGCAGTTCGCGGTCGCTTACTGAGACACACTTCGCGCCGCCGACGCCGAGGCCCATGATCACAGCCGTCAAGAGAACCCACGAGTGAGTGCTGCCTCGGCGCACCGCTGCGGCGCCCAAATAATGCATTAGGGAGGTCGTAGTCGCCCACCATTTTTTTTTCTTTCTCCGATCACTGTTCATCTACCTATTTATGGATAGATTGTTTAAATGTTCTTCTTATTCTTGTCCTAGTAGCGATATTTTTCCTACATTTAACCCACATCACGACAGCGCAATTATGTACATTATTCCGTCGTTGAAGCTGCCCCCCTGATTGCCGAGCGCCCTACACAAGGGGCTCCGATCTCTGAGATCAAGCAACACACGCGCAAGCGCGAAAGTGATAGTCGCTTCACTAAAATAAATGCAAGTGGAAACGCCCGATCTGGAGGCGTGCCGCTTTGATGCTTACGATGGCAGGCGGCGTGCTCTCAATGCTGCGTAGAGTCCCTCATCGAAAATGGTTCGTGTTGCCTAACTACGGGCTTACTTACTCGCGTGGAACTTTTTCAACTTTCACCTTGACCGAGACGCGTCACGCACTGACATACAGGTTCTGACCAGCAACGCTACTTGTTGGCTGTCAGCATTACAAGCCGGTGCCCTTGATTCAGGTGCTTGATATGTACCCGGCACCTGTGTTCTTTATAGGAGCACATAGGCTCGTCTGCAACAGCTGGCCTATCACTCATTCGGACGTATATAGCCACGAAATGACGTATTCTCTTTTTTTTTCGGCAGCGCTACTTTCAATGTCAAGCATACGGTGGTTTTGTTATACATTTCTGTCAGACCTTCACCTTGGTGGTATACTTCAAAGTGAACTTTTGCATACAAGTGAGCATGCATATATGTTGCACAGAAGGGAATAAAGAAGGAAAACTGTCAGGGGACCTCCTTTGGGAAATCATAAATGGTACATTGCTAAAAATAGGTAGGTTAGGAATGGAAGAGAGCAATACCCTGCAAATTGAATAGAAACCTAGAAACAGAACTGTTAGAAGAACTAGAAATAAGCTTAATACAGATACAAAAGCAAAGAAAAATTGGCCGCGTATCTGCTCCTTTCGTTGCAAATGTCGTCAAAAGACGATAGTCTTTGTAGACATTTGCCAAAAAAATGCCCCCCCCCCCCGCCCTTGCTTTCCCGCTCACCTTTCCTGCTGTTTCTGTACCGTCGCGCTCATCCCAAGGTAAACACACTAAAGGTTTGCGCAAGGCGATTTGAATTTACCGCGTTCCACTGCTACAGGCCGGGTTCCTCGATGCCAGCGCTGCAGTACGGCGGAGACGCGCGTGAATGTAGGCGGCCAACTACAAGGTTTATAGATCCGCGTGGCCGTGCTCCACGTGCGTTCCAAGCAGAACGTGGAACCTAGATAGTGCAACCTTTCGTTGCTGTTGCCGCGTGATTTTTCATATGCCACCAGGAGGCGGCGGTTTTCTTCAGTAGATGTAGAATGTCATTTTTTATCGAAAAACAAAGCATCCATGAATTTTTTAATAAAGGAGCACTGTAAATTTCCCTTGTGTACTAATTTCCTGTCTTATATTTGCGTAATGTCTTGTTCTTGTACAACAAAGTTGACAAGTATGAACATATAAACCAGGCTTAGACGTTTACATTTGGCTGTGAGTATATAAGACTATTGCGCAGTAAGCAGTTTACTTTGGCCGGGTGGCTGAATCGAGTTACAGACAGACAGACGGACAGACAGACATACAGACAGACCAAAATTTCTGGGTTTAAGTAGCCCAAGAAAGACTATCATCTTTAAAAACCGTATGATATGTGAAATCATAATACAATATTAGTGGATGAAGAACACATCCGGACATAAAAGAACAGAAAGTGAAAAAAAATCACTGCTGCGGTTTACAAAAAAACGATATTTCCAAATGGTGGCGAGATGACCGAGAGCTGTGTTATTTAATGTTGAAATGTAATGAGTTCCGCAAAGAGACTGCTGAGAAATAAGCTGTCAGTTTCCCTTAGTTGGTTCTCACATGGGGAAGTAATAGGCTAAACTGAACTAAAAACCAGGTAGAATTTCTAATAAACAGCTGGTTGATATCGGTGCTCACCCTGAGAACAAAATATTAGCGTGTTTATTTTCAGTTCAAATTCACGCATCACTTGCAGAATGTGAAGGTCACGGTGACAATGTAGGACAGGTGCTATAAACGTAGTTAACATAATTACCCGCAGTGCTTGATTTTGCAGTTGGTGAAGGCGCAAGGGATGAGTTTTGTATGTGGTACACCAAGATGACAGGCAGTATATCAGGTGGGTATAAATAAATTAGCAATAAAATGAACAAAGATTACGCAGTGCAAAATAACGGCGCGTTCTGATCCAGATGCGAATACCAAAGGCAATTTTAGACGTGAATTCTTTTATATGCAGGGCAAATTTTAAGTGCTTGTCTAGTACAACGCCAAGAAACGTTATTGAATTATAAGTGTGAATTTTAATGTTTTCGAACCGAATGAGTGGTATCGCGACACCTTCGCTGGGGCGAGAGCCAGAACCATGAAATTAGCTTTTTTTATTCTGATTTGGTTCATTGGCACCAGATGCCAACATTAATAAGATCATTGTTTAAATTAATAGTGAGCTCATCATTTTTGTTGTCTGACGAAAAGATAGTTGTACCATCAGCATACAGAATGGCCTTCCATTATTACATTAGGCAGGTCATTAACATATACGAAGAAGAATAAAGGTCATGAAAATTGATCCCTGAGGGACACCCCAGTTAATTAGAGTCTGGTCAGAGAAACTGTTCAAGTAGAAGGGGAAGTGGAAGTAAAAGAAAAAAAAAAATTGGGGATGTAGAAGTGATGCTCTCTCGCTCTACAGAACTACATGGCGTCCACCTCGTCCAAGAAGCGAATGGGCGGGCCTACTGCAAAAGCAATTGCTTTTTAATGCAAAGCTTTCTACCTCTACCAGCCAACGGTTCTTTCACGGCATGTGGGTCAATAAACTCCCAACGCGGCGGAAGCAGGGGCTGGAGGGAGGGGTGGTTTACTCACGGAGCACACTCTGGATGGCGCGGTGACTTTACCCAGCGTTCCCCGCGAGGAGGTGCCTGCGCGCCGGTGGCCGTGCTGGCGGTACAGCTTTGTCGTCTGCTTTAGCGACGGTTGTTTTGAGCCTGTTTTGGAGTAGCTTCGAGTCCATTGCGCGCTTTCTTCGAACCCCTTCGGGTGGGGCCTGGCACCGCTGGGTACCAACCAGTTTAAAGGGTACAGCGCCCCCTGTCTCGGCAGGATGTGAAGGGCTTGGATGCGCACTACCACTGAGGCAGATGTGGTAAGTTCCTCTGGAGCCGGAGGTTCTCCGACCTAAATAAAAATGGGTACGGGCGTCCGCCGTACGGGAGATCGAGGGTACTGAAACCGTAACACCACGTCTTTTGGTGATATGGGGTACGACAATGTTGGAGATTCTTCGGTACCGCAGGCACCAACCAGTAAAAATTGGTAGAACCACTCCTGTACATGGGATTTTCCCTCGGGATGTATATACCGCAACAGCACTGTCATTGTATTGTTAAGAAGCTTCCCAAGAAGTAGTAGTAGTAATAACTGTATTTTCCCCAAAATTTGTAGTGATTGCACCATTAAGTTGTTTACTGAGTCATCTAGACAGTGGCGAGGGCTTATTGCAAGAGGGGAGCTGTGCTAGAGATGGCAGCCTCCCACTCTGGAAAGGATGATAAGTTATGAAGGGTGCGATGATTTCTTCTACTTGATGCGGACGTTACTGGATGTTACTGGAGTCATGCACGTTTCACAGAGTCGAAGGGGCAGGCTTCGTTACATTTGCCAGGGCATATGATAAACATAAGATGTGGAGTGGGGAATGAGGATGTTTGAAGTTGCCTCGGAAGGACTGCGTGCCTTCGACTGAGCGATGGATGCGGTTAAATAAAAAAGGCAAGATTCTGGCGGAAATAGTTGAGGACACTGCCGAAATTATCGACGCGGTCCTCATAACCAAAAGGTTTCGGGCTATCTTCAAGGGTCCTATGAGGCCCTCGGTGTACCCTATCTCGAGCAGTCTCATTGCCTGTTTCATTTCCAATCAGGTCAGAATGTGCCGGTGGCCATTTGATGTGGAAATCCGGTTAAGAGGTGCGGGCCCTTGCTAGAGGCTTGTCAAGGTTCTAGATGATACCCTGCCATTTAAAAAAATTACTACGGGCAATTTGAAATCGGTTATGATGTTTAGATGTGGAGACCAGCTGTAGGCTATGGCTAGACCACTTGTCGTTTCCTCTGCCTCTGTGCAGGACGTGTAGCTTACAGTTGCTGCAGTGATGGGGCTCCCGTTGAAGTCGACCACCGCTAGTACCGATGCGTTCCCGTCTTGATATGTGGGAGCATCTGTGTATTCCCCAAGTTGTTTGGCAAGGGTCTTCGTTATTGCCTCACGGCGTCCTTTATTGTCGATGGGGTGCATTCGCCTAGGCGTTGGGGACGCTGATGACATCCCTCAGAGGTGACGGAACGGAAACAAGTCGTGTGTAGTGTGGTGTTTGTGGTACAAGGACGAAATACCTCAGAATGCACCAACCGGCAGAGCTGTGCGAGAGCCTCTCTAGCGGGGGGGGTTCACTGTGCCTCTTTAAGTTGGGAAAGCGTATTGTGTATCCCGAGGTGCAGTAGGTTTCCAGTTGATGCGTGTTTTACCTTTTTCAGAAGAGACCCCCCTGCGAACGGAGGCATGTCTTGCTTGTGAATTACGCCACTTGGAGCATCTGGATATTCAATCTTCCTTACGTAAATGATGAATTTACATCGCTGAAGGTAATAAAAATACACTCATATTTTCGGCATTGTTCCGGCCACGTAAAATGTGCTTTGATACCTTGTGAGCATCTCGCAAAAATAGTTGATCTTAGGGCTGGTATTTCTTTTCGCGAATAGATTCTCATCATGGTAAAATCGTATCTTGAGATAAGTACCAGTATATATGGTATTCATAGTTACCCATAGATGTATCTCTCATTTCCGAGGGGACCAAGGATATTAAAGTTTAAGCACCCTATGTCCAGGGCGTCACACTCAACGTGAAGGCAATAATGAACCATTTGAATTACCGGATAGTGGTCAGATGACCTGTAAAAATGTTCTCCGGAGAGGCGCAATATGTGCTTGCTCATTGCACTTCAAGCCCAAGTACTTGGAAGTAAAACATTGTTGAACGTTTCCTGCTGCCATCCAGCGCGGCCTAGCAGTCTGTTTTGCTGTCACAGGTGATGAAAGAATAATTCTCTGGTGACAGCTTGCGAGTTGGTGAACATGATCATTGGAGGCGGCTGGGTTATGACATTACTACACTCCGGTCGTAACAATTTTAATTTTACAAAAACCCACCTGCGGTAATTTGGGGTGAACCTATAGCGAGAAACGTCAGGGTTCACATTCCAATTTTTAAATATATTACCCCTGATCGTTTGATGCTCCGCAAACATTTTAACGAGTGGGGAACACGCTACGGTCTGATTTGTATTGCACCAATATTTTCTCCGAATAACAGAATAACGTCGGCCACCACGATTTGTGTCGCCACGCTGCTTAAACACAGCAAATTAAATCTGATGAGATTTATTTTAATTTAGTGTGAGTTACCCATGAATAGGGGGTTTTAGGAAAGTCAAACGTTGTGTTTTGTACCCATGGCAGCATTACAAAATTGATCATTTTTTTCAGGGCGCTATATTTACGTCTATATATACTCAGTGGTGCCTAAGAATAGCTTCTAGCAATCATGCCTGTGCCAGAGCCGTGGAGACATGCTCACACCAATTCTCTCAAAATCAAAGCCATAACGGCGAGCCACCGCATTGAAAAATGTGATTATAGGCTTAGATGAAAACATAGACCTAAAAGCCTACTATTGAACAGGGACTTATAAAAACATTTTTCTTTCAAGCAGAGCCCCACGTAATTGTATAATTGCTGGCTTATCAACGTTAACTATTTCTGCATTCATGTATGCTCCCTTCTAGCCCTGATACATCTTGTTGAAATGGTGTCTTGCCAGACGCAGCCCGAGTAATATTTTGAAGTCAGTGCTGCATTTAAAGTATTTATAAAGGAAGACTAAGGTTCAAGGTAATAAATCACGTAGAGTGATAACTTCATACATTTCAATCGCGCTTAGTATCGTGTAACTTTGTTGTAAGCAGCCTTTTATGGTGTTTTTGCAGAACATAAGCAGCAGGCAGCAGGGTAGACTCCCTTAACTAAAATGTTTCTAAATTAGGAAGCAATGTAGAGTATTCCACTTTCCAATTATATAATCATACGTCGTCAAAAACGTCCCAGTGTCCACGATGACCGCAGAGGGTGGTACGTCTACGAGTTGAAAGAATGACACAAGGCCCGAAAACAACGTCATAAGCGTACCAACACTGATCCCGACGCCACCCATTGCGAAGGATATAGCATCCAGAATCAGACTTAGTGCCCCCGCCCTACCACAAAACGCTGTTTCAACCCAGAGGGAACAAACCGCTTTGCTGCGCTCCCAGCGCTAATGGAATGTAAAACAGCGCACTGACCTGCAACACCTGTTTTGGCGGCATTGTCGCAGCAGTTGTTTCGCAACTGGCTCTTTTTGCTACTGATTTTTTGGATGAGAAGCTTGTGATAACAGCCAATTCAGCATCCAACGTTAATCCAGCTGAACGAGAGCCGAAGAATTGGCCTTTACTCACGGAGAACTGCTTGCAATAAACCAATGTCAGCATGATAGTTTACCGTAGTTCGCTAATATCATTATTTCCCACATTCATTATTTGTTAAACCACTTTTTCAGTGTTAGCCACACCTGAATCAAGGTGCGTTTTATTGTTCTCTTTTTGTATAGAACAATGAGAACTAGGGGTGTTGACACCGGTGATCATGTTTCGAATGGCCTATGCTCACAAGAGTGGTCTTAGAAAACGCTATTTTGACTTGTCTTGTAAACCATTCACATTGAGTAATTAAAAACGTAACAACAACGTTGACGAGATCATCTACGCTTAGGTCTTAGATGTATGAGGGGTGAGCGTCACGTCGATGTCGACGGAGGATCGTTCTAGACTGTAACTAATGTATTCCCCAATAAGAAGCCCCACGTTTAGAAAGTTAGCTGAGGGGCAAGAGTAGACGCAAATATTTTAAACGCACGAAAAAGAAGAACACGAGCAATCTATATTTGTGTCGCTAAGATGTTGGCGTTGACTTCACAGGATGTGCGTAATGGTTATTTTAAGAATTACGGCGCGGTTTTAGTGTTTCAAAGTACTTGTCCTGTAGCGTGATGATGTACCGAGCGATTTTGTCAAAGTGTTTGTCCTGTAGTGTGATGATGGTACCGATCGTTTTTGTCAAAGTGTTTGTCCTGTAGTGTGATGATGGTAACGACCATTTTTCTCAAAAAGTTTGTCCTGTAGTTGTATGATTGTACCGAGCGTTTGTATTTCTCTGACGTTTGCCATGGGGCGCAATCTATAGTTTTCCAAAAATGATTTGCGCGACAATCGGCCGCAGAGACTTCGGGAAAAAAAATAGCACAATGCTGTGTTGAATTTGGAGTTTCGATCCAATTAACTTTGCTTCTGCTCGCATATCGGCATGGCGTTAGGTTATTACAGCCCGCCGAAAAATTTCGGCCACATGATTTTTTTTTTCATTTCAATGAAGTAAACTTGGCGCCAGCATGAATTTAGTTGAAAATACCTCTTCGGTAACACTTGACCAGCACCTGTTCTGTGGAGGCGTATTACCCCACAAAATCGCTCAGTGAGCCTAGTAATACTGTCGTAATAAAACTTTCAGTTTCTGCAACACAGAATTCATGCAAAATAAACATAACCCAGGTCGTACCCTATTCACCTTGATAGCATATTTTAAGAAACCAAAATAGGTAAGTTGGAATAAAAACACCTGCGCAACTTTTTTGCTTCGTCCTTCGTGCCTAATGCTGTATTTTTAGCGCTCTAACATCCACGCGAATAACTTCCCACTCCCCGCAGCGGGCCCCCGACCCTACCAACCCGCATTCACCACCAGCGGGTCTCTGGAGGAGCAAGAATTTTAGGAGCGCTGGGGCTTCTACGGCACCGGCGTGATGGGTGGCGTGCCTACTTCGGAATGTCCTGGCCTTGTCTGGCAGTCTATGACATATTCACCGGTGTGTGCTGGCTCCAAAGGTCCAGTATTTTCTGACAGATCACTCACTGCTTTAAACAGGGGGAACGGTTAGAATGTAGGCATGAGGTTTTTCCGCACTGCCATATTGATGGCATAGGGTGCCGGGTAAGGAACATAAATTACAGGTGGCCGGGTAGCGTATTCCCAAACCATATCCCGTAGGGGCCCAGGCCGACCACGCCCACTAAGCAGGGGCGCAGCCAAAGAGATTAAAAAAATTGCAATATTTTAACCTCCTTGGACGTAGCACCGTGACGTCTCTACCTATATCTGCGCGACTTCATGCGACGTGGATTTCTTCTTTTTTCCCCCTCCCCTCGTTTCGACTGCTTGGCGGGAGGCCGATGGTTTCGCTCCATGGGCGGGGCTGGCCTGCGGCGCTGGGGAAGCTGACGCATATGTGGTAGAAGCTAACCTTCTGTACCTGAGCCCCTGATCTCTCCGCGCTCTTCTTGCGCACCTGCAAGTTGACGCTGACCTCCCATCGTGTTCCTAAATAAGCGCTCGACTCGCTGCTCGAAGTGCGCGCGCGCGGATGGACGCTTTGACGCGCATGTGGCAGTTATACACGGTCCGGAAAGCAAACACCCTCATTGAAAGCTCATTCTACAGCACACAGAAGGGTATACAATTGAGTTGGGTGCTCTTTCACTATACACGCAGCTCATAACACGATTCGGTGCTGCAGGTAAGGATTACAAGAAAGGCAGCCAATTACCCATGACTGCATTTACAAGCTGTCCTACTCTTGCGAAATAATACAGCTGCATGAGCTGCTAGATTTTGGCACTTTCATAAGCACTATTACATTGAATTTCGTTAACATTAACTTCATTGCGTTATTCTTTATCAGGAACAGTGCCACTAAGGAAAACATTGACATTTTGTTAACAGCAATGGAAGGTGTGAATCGTTCTTGCAAGGGTGATATATTGATATGAAAGACACCAGCTCAAACGTACACGTTTTACACTCGGTCATGAATTCTGCATAATTTACACTGCTGGTCATAACAATTTAGGGAAACAATATCGAAAATATATACCAACCAAGGGCTAAGTAATAGTTGGATTGTACAGCAACTTAAGCACTCGAGGAGTTTAATATATGTCTTCTGTACAGGGCTATTGACCACAGTCTCTTCACTGAAGCCACCAGGCCGAGTTTGATATCAGTAATCATGCGTGCTACAACTCACGCTGTTGCCAATGTCGATTAGTTATTTTTAACAAGTTGTGCTTCATGCACACAGAGATTTTGCTGCATAAGATACGTTATTTATAAATAGACAGCTCCAGCAGGATCCGAATGGCGCTGATGCCCCCCCTGTAATCGGGATAGCACACCAAATCGTTACCAGTTAATTTGGCTCTGTCCATTATTCGACCCTAATCGCCATCAGCTTTAGGTCCCGCTCTAGGCCCCGCCCCTGCGACTGAACCGGAACATGTTAGTCGGGTCTGTGACGATCCCACCGCACTAGAAGCAAATACCGAGTACGCCCTTGAAAACAGACTCTACAAATTGGTGTAGCAGCCTGGCCGACTTTCCCGTTCGGTATACAATGTGAACTGTCTGCAGCGTGCACTGTTTTCAGTATGAACCGCATTGCCCACAGTGTGAACTGTACATTTAAGTGTGAACTGTGCGTTTTGCTGCCACTGACTGACTTTAATGTGTTCATTTTGCGATTAGGACCCCAAGACTGCAACTGTGTTCATTGTGCGAGTTGTGACCTTCCCCTTTTCTCCTCATCCTTGCTCCCCCAGGGCCCCATGGCCTCTCATTTATTGCAGTGTTACACTCACTCAAATACGTATATTCTTTTCGCTGGGACTAATGAGTAGTTGCCCGTGAGCTTGAAGACACGGTAGTCGCAGCAGCGATAAAAATAAGTAAAAAGTTATCTCCTTGGCGCACTATTTTTACGATAGTGAACTCGGAGTCCAAATAGGGCAAAAAATAGTGACTTTTAGAGATCCACTGATGGGTATAGATGAGCAGTTTGTGTCTGTTTTCTGCGACGCATGTTTAGCTACCACATATATATATTTCCGTAGTGTCTGGCCTTTTAATTCGCCAGCATTGTGTCACAGCTCGTGCCTGAACTGTAAGCCACACACACGCAAAAAAGTATACAAATGTATAAACAAGAAATAGCAGGAATAAAAATATAAATAGTACAACACAAGTTGCCCGCTGAGCGAAACCATCGGTCACCCGCAAAGCAGCCGAAACGAGGGGAGGGGGAAAAAAGAAAAAAATCCACCTCGCATGAAGTCGCGCACATATAGGTAGAAACGTCACGGTGCTGCGTTCAAGGAGGTTAAAAAATTGCAATTTTTTAACCTCACTGGCTGCGTCCCTGCTTAGGGGGTGTGGTCGGCCTGGGACCCTATGGGATATGGTTTGGGGATACGCGGCCGGCGTGGTATAGGGCGGGGTAGATGGCATAAAGAAGGGTGCGGTAACGATAAGAATAGGTATTTTTTGGATGTCTGTGGCTCCTTGTTGGCTAACTATGAATGTACAAGCGGGACTATTCTTCAGTGTTGGTGGTAGTGGGCCAGAATGCCCCCATATTCAACCAGAGGTTTCGTCCTGGGAGCAGCAGGTGATGCTTGTCCCTCATCGATAAGGGTTCGGTGTCTATGCGCGGGGCGAGCGGCACGGACCACCCCATTACCTGAGAGGGTTGGGCGTCCGGGTACGCCACCGATTTTTATCTTCGCACCATCACCAGCTCATGCCATTAGAAATGCCCAGTTTTTCAACCGCTGCGCATGAGCTGTAGGGATCAAAAATCCCGGAAATGCGCTTACGGTTTTCTTCCGAAAAGATTAAGAGGGTTCAGCAGTGCCGGCCTCCCGTAGACAATACATGGACACTTTCAGAAGCCATAGCGCGCCTAATATTTGGCCTAACCCTATGGGGTTAGTATCAACTTTTTCCGCTTTCAAAAACGGGGGGAATGTTGCGGACAGATTTTTAAACTGGGATCTCGTTTTTTTACAAACGAGTAAGAAATATGAGCAAAAACATGGGTTTTCGGGGTGCCTGTGTTTCTGCGCGCCGCATTGAAAAAAATATCCCAATATCGAAATTCTGTTCGCAACATTCCCTCCCTTTGGCTCTTCTGATTGCATACATGCCGGTAGAATTCTTCTGACGCGAATAGTTTTAGCGCTAGGCTTTCTGAAAGTTCCGCAGCTCGAGAACGCTCGCAATCAAATTTCCCACTCTTGTTGGTGGCTCCGTCTTTCGTAATCAGGAGGAAACATTATTAGGCTCTAACACTCACCGCGTACACGCTGCGGTCTTGCTATGTTACTGCGCGGATAGCCGGACTTTTGGGCTTATGCGGAATGCGCGCGAAAGAGCGAAGAAAAGTTTGCCATCACTCAAGCGAGTGGCACCACCGCTTTGATTGCAACTATGCATTGCAGCGTCATATCTTGCGAGCCGGGTTCCACGCTTATCAGCGCGCGGGGAAGAGCACGGTTAGACGGATGGCGTTGGTCGAAGCGGTGAATATTTTGCTTTTTCACCAAACGACGGCTTGATTCCGCAGTAATGCTGCTTATTTTTTTTATTATTAAACTCTGAGGAAAGACGAAGCGCTTGGTCCAAGTGACGCGACCTCAAATCTTGCGGGTAAAGCTGTTGCTTGTGTCCATTGCATACTGGCGGTGTCACGGTGCAAAAATGCAGGATTATTATTTTTCTTGTACGATGGGGGAAGAGGGCAAGGGGGTGGTGTCGCACTTGAGCGGCTAAAAAAACTTTAGTGGGGCTTCCTGAACGGAAAGCGCCACCTGACTTCTTTATTTTTCTGTTTGCTCATTAAAACGTTTTGCCTCCTCTTTCTGATCCTCCTGCTTCTGACAGCTTTTTCTTTATCTTCAACTTTGGCATTCACGCAAACGGAGACTTAGCTTATGCAGCCACTTGCATCTGCGTACGCGTGCGTTAGCGGAGTAATGCGTAAACCCGCTGACTCGTACGCTAATATGAAGCAGGTGTACCACATTATTGTATTGTTCAATTAGCGTAGCACTGTTCTTAAATGTCAGCGCGCCTTAATAGAAATCGTAAAATGCAACGTTTTTATTACTTGATTCCTTTTTTATATCCATTCAAGGCTGAAATTGCTGAAAGTTGCAGACGGAGGTCAAGCGCACAGATTGTTCATCTTACTTGAAATTAAGTATATTAAATCAAAAGTATCGCTCTCCTTGTACTGCAATTAATAGAAATTATTTAGGCTGACCAATGAGTTACTTTTACTGTCGGTATGAAGGTTACTTTTTCTGCAGAATAAATGTGCCCTTCCAAAATTGCTTCCAAAATCCTCCTTCACACGGTTTGATTTTCAGTCCCCAAGGCAAAGAAATGCATGGTGTGCTGTAAGATGCACTGATACAGCGTAGAGGTAAGAAAGCCATGCTCGGAAGTTTAGCTTAGTCTTTGAAAGAACTAAATTTGATTTTTCTGTTTTTTTTTCGATTCTTTCTTTCATCTTCTTTTCCATCCCTGCTAGCGCGGTCTTTGTTCAATAGTGACTGTTTTTATTTCCGTTCTTTTTATTACGTCTAGGGTTCATCGCGCATTTTAAACCCTTTAAAGCATGTATAAACGATTGGTCGTCCATGACCGTTCACCGGTGTTCGCCTTCCTTTATTTTTTTTTATTTTTTGTGTCAGTCCACGCACATACATCTTTTATTTATTCTCGCAGTCTGGTCAGTTTGTGTACAAATGAGACACGAACGTTACAATGTGTTTTCTAGTATCAGCGGATAATACGTATTTTAAAGCGAAGGTGCCACTTGCATGTAATTGTAACTTGTATCAACCTGTTGAAGCTTACCACAAGACGAGGGACAAAAACGCAGAAGACGGAGATCGCACAGTGTGTCTTGTCACTGTTCTTTTCCCTCGTCTTATGCTGCGCTTCCACATGTTGTTATGTACCAACTCGTCAAAACCACTACTCTGCTGTAACTCGTATGCATTCATGTGTCAAGTGGGTTGGCTACAACAGCACTTGCCTTGTTTATGCGGCACTTTTTTCGTCAAACCGATGAACGGCTTTATGATTTTAACTGCCCTAAAAGCAAAAACGCCCTTGTGTACGAGATTTCGGCGCACGTTAAAGATCCCCAGGCGATCAAAATTAACGTAGTGTCTAGAGTTACGTCCGACGGAACCCAAAATCGAAAACTAGAGGTACGCCCGACGGAACTTTAAGCCAGTTTCTAAAGTTACGTCCGACGGAACCCAGTAATGAAAACTAGTGTTACGCCCGACGGAACTTTAAGCCAGTTTCTAGGGTTACGTCCGACGGAACCCAGAACTGAAAACTAGAGTTACATCCGACGGAACTTTAGGCCAATGTTTTGAGTTACGTCCGGCCTAACGTAAAGCACAAAAAAAAAATTTACAGCTAACGGCACCAGCTACCGTGGCGCTCTATATATGTGTAATCTAGACGCAACGCTATAGAAATGGTCGCTTGTACGATAAATGACGTGAAATTCGGAAACACAAATGCTGCAGCTTCACGGCAAAACCGGGTGAGAAGGAGTAAATCAAAGGTAACATGTTCGACAGTGCCGGCTCCCCGTCGGTCAACAGGAACGTGACATAAGCGCCCACACTATATACTGCAGTGATGTGGGTTCGAATCCCAGCTGGGTAGATGGTGTTTTTTCTTAATTAAAGGATTCAAATTTTTCTGCACTAGTCCACGAACACTTCTTTCCATATCCAACACGTGTACAGCCCGTTCTACATGGGGCGAATTTCGCCTGCGAATTCGCAGTTGCGGCGCTGCCCGTGCGGCAAAACGATTTATTTTCTTATTTTCCCTGCTGCGACATATTGCAAAATGCTAAGCCGCGTTCACAAGAGAAGTTCGACTCTTCCAAACATTTGGAAATTCGCCACAGCAACGAGAATAGATCGTTTTGGTGGACGAGCGGCGCCGCAGCTGCGAATTCGCAAGCGAAATTCGCCCCATGTAGAACGGGCTTTTGCAAAGGAGAAGACAGGAATTAACAAAATTAAACCTCGTGCAGTTGGCGCAGTGCCAGTTTGTAGCGTCTGCAGTTTGCCGAGAACAAATTTACATGGGCCAAGAGTCTTTTAATAAATGTAATTAATAGGGCTAGGCGTCGATTAATGTTTTAACCCAATCAATCGGCTGGCTTTTCGCATCGATTATTCGGTTGTGTTGGTTTGAAAGAACAAATGACCAAAAAACATTATGTAGTAGCAGAAATAAGATCAATATGCTCATACACTTGTTCACACACATTCCAGATGAGGTAAGTAGGTCATCGTCACGGCGCATGATGCGGGTGAGACGCTCATCAGGTCGTTCGTCAAACACACGTTTCTAGAATCGGGAACATCAGCACCCGCCGTGAGTGCAGATGGCGCCGATTAAACGCGCCTTGCTTACCGCAGAAATAGTTTTTACAACGGAAAAACGGCATATATAATTGCCTATTCGTTTTTTGTGCGTGTATATTTGTAGGTTTTATTCAAATTTTGCCTTGTGGAATGAAGATACATGGGCTCAGAGGTACACGATCAAGTCGACTTCGTGTATAAAGTCTAAGAGCTGTCGATGAAATATTATCGAGTTATCTCACCAGCTTAACCGGTTAAAACAATTAATCGCGGCTAATGCATTAATCGATTAATCGGAAGGTTAATAGATCAATAACCTACCCCTAATAATAAATAATTGATTAGCGGTAATAAAGCGAATGTCCTGGTGGTCCTTTTTCTCTTCGCAGAAAAAAATAAATGTAGATAAATTTTAGTTAATTGATTTGTCTGACCAAGGAAAAACGCAAGGAAGTTCTATTTTGTTATTCCCGTCTTGTCCTTTGCTTGCATGTGTTAGATGTGGAAAGAAGTGCACAAGGACTAGTACAGAAAAATTTGAATCTTTTAATTAAAAAAAACTCCATCAACCCAGCTGATATTCGAACCCAGATCGCTGCAGTGTGTGCGGGCGCTTATATCCCGCTCCTGGCCACTCTACCGACGGGGAACCGGCGCTGTCGAGCATGTTACCTATGATTTTCTATGATTCCGAACCGGTTTGGCCGTAAAGCAGCAACATTTGTGTTTTCGAATTTGTCGTCATGTATCGTACAAGCAACCATTTCAATAATTTGCCCACTCGATTTACCAGTCCCGGGAAGACCGAGGACTGCTTTCGGACCGGAAGTCCCATTGGAATACATGAGAAAATCGAGCATCGGATCGCGTCTCGGGCAGTCCGCGGATGATCCTGGACTGATAATCGAGGAACCACAATGTTGCGATGGATTGCACATATAGAGCGTCCGGGTATTTGGTGCCGTCAGCCGTAATTTTTTTTTGTGCTGTACGTTACGCCGGACGTAACTTAAAACAGTGGCCTAATTTCCGTCGGACCAGGACTCTTGTCGGACGTAACTTAATTTTTAATTTTTTGTTACGTCGGACGTAACCCTAGAAACTGGCTTAAAGTTCCGCTGTACGTAACTTTAGTTTTCAATTCTTAGTTCCGTCGGACGTAACTCTAGAAACTGGCTTAAAGTTCTGTCGGACCCGCCGCGGTGGCTCAGTGGCTAAGGCGTTGCGCTGCTGAGCACGAGGTCGCGGGTTCGATTCCCGGCCGCGGCGGCCGCTTTTCTGATGGAGGCGAAAAGCAAAAACGCCCGTGTGTAGGAGATTTCGGCGCACGATAAAGATCCCCAGGTGGTCAAAATTAATCCGGAGCCCTCCACTACGGCGCGCCTCATCACCTGCGTTGCGTCGGCGCGTTAAACCCCACAATCAATCAATAAAGTTCCGTCGGACGTGACTATAGTTTTCAATTTTGGGTTCCGTCGGACGTAACTCTACACACTGCGCAAAATTAATCCGGAGCCCTCCACTGCGGCGCGCCTCATCGCCTGCTTTGCGTCAGCGCGATAAAACCCTACAATCAATCAAAATTTAGCGATTTATAAAAGCGAAAAGAAAGCACTCGGGAAGGTTCCCATAGCAACCATGCAGTACCCGTGCACAACCGGACAGCCTAAACAAATATGTCCACATAACCGTCACTGCGTGGCTGCGACAGAAGCCCAGCGAAGATGCGGGTGCCATCCCGGCCGCTCTTCAGATGGAGGCGAGAAGGAACAACGTCCCCGTGTCGAGATTTGGCAGAACGATCTGCAGGTGGTTGTAATTCATCCGGAGCCCCCCACTATCGCGCGCTTATATCCCAGATGTGGCTGCAGCGTGTTACAGTCCCAAAATGTCAATTTTTTCAAAGCGCCCCGAGCGCAGTCCAGGACGAGTTGACCTCATGCCCGTACATGGTACACCACGTTCGGAAGTCGCCTTGTAGTCACAGCAGTCACAGCGTCAGCCGGCGCATATTCGTTATCTCGCCGCTGCCTCAGCTGGCTGCGTCGCGTCTGTCGCAGCACGTGAACGCTGCGACTATTGATAACGCTGGGTCATGTAGTCTTGGACAATGCGTGAGACTGCCCAGTTCGCGTTATCTGTTACAGTAAACGGTCTATTTTTTTATTTAAACGTTGTTAACGGCAGGTTGTAAGATAGTTTCAGGAAGTGACAGAAATGTTGCGTTCGTGGCAGGCATTCAATTAATCTGCATGGGTCTTTCAATGGTTCGAAAGAAAGCAAGAGCGCATCAGACAGGACGGAAAGAGAAGTATAAAAAACACTTGCGCAAGTGTTTGTCAAGTTCTCTTCGTGTTCCGCCTGATGCGCTGGTTTCTTTCAAACTTATGTATTGATCAGCCAAACTTTTCACTCCTGTTTTTGGCGTTAGTTTCTGGTAATTACTGGGGTCATTGCTGGAGGATAATTTTTACCAATTGCTTTAACTGTTTCTCGGACGTGTCGATTTCTAATAGTTCACAATGGAGTATTCATTGTTCTTTACGTTGTCTGTACATATTAACATTGAAGCTTCTCTTTCACAGCACAAAAAGTCCAAAAATATTCATGAATGACCATACATACGTACAAAATCTTCTTTGTTAGCTGAATTTTTCCATTTTCTGGGATGTTTGGTTTATTTAGGAAGACGGCTACGTTCACGGCCGCCAAGGCGTGCAACCACGCACTATTTTATTTATTTATTTGAAGCGCTCACCAACAGTGGTGTGCCTTTCGGGTGAGGCACTGGGTAAATGAGGAACATAACCCAGCCGAAAAAAACCATTGGCCGACCAATTGGTCGGCCATTTGGTCGACCAATTGGTCGGCCATTTGGTCGACCAATTGGTCGGCCAATAATGTTTTAGGCACCCATTGGCGTACCCATTGGCCGGCCAATTGGGCGACCCATTGGCCGTCCAATTGGGCGACCTATTGGCCGACCCATTGGAACGCCAATAGGTCTTCCCATTGGCCGCCAACTTGTTGCACTTTTAGTTGGTTCATCCCACTGCCGCAGCCACTCCATCTGAGCTGCCGCTGCAGTGCGTTGGTTACCTGTATCACAAATACAAGAACTCTTGGAATGAATGAATACCTTTATTGCTCTGTTTGTATACACAGCATGCAGACAGTTCGTCGTTTAAGCAATTTTTCACAGGCCGTTGTCCAAGCCGTGCTCCGCTCGCCGCAGGCTGGCTGGACCTTCACAAAGTGAGTGGCAAAAGCGAACAATGGGTTACGTTTATAATAAACCGCAGTTTCGCGCATTAAAACAAGGCACCGAAATGTTGGGTGGCGTGAGCGTGCACCTCTTCAACAACGTCCCATGCATGGCGAACTGCGTTGCGCGGCGATGTCGTGAACCCGTCAATCGTAACATGAACAGCCCTGAAATATATTTAGGCAGACAAATTAATTCTTAATAACACCGCTCACGCTATGAGGAGTAAAAATGGCAAGGAAAAATCACATACACACTAAACTTTTTAACACCCTTAAAGGTGCTAAAAGGGTGCACTCAACATTTTGCACCCTTTTTGCACCTTTTAAGGACTAAAACATTGCTCCGGCACCCAATCATGAGGGTGCCACATATTAAGGGGTGTAAATCTTAACATTTTTACACCCTTTAAGGTGCAAGGAGGGTGTACTGAACATTTTGCACCCTTTTTGCACCTTTCAAGCACCCAAATATTGCTCGGGCACCCCACCTCGAGGGTGCCAAAATTCAGGGGTGTAATCAACAGTTTCATAGGGTGCTACGACCGTTAAAGGGGTGCTAAAAAGTATTTCTTCTCGATTGGGGTGTTACCACGGCACCTTATCGTTAGGGTGCCTAAAAGAACGGTGTGTGAATGCAAGCATGCAAAATTGCACAAAAACAGGCTGAATGTTTAAACCGCACATTGCACTATTTCACCGCCCGTTGAGAGAATAAATATGAACTCTCCACATAGACCAGGGGAAAGGCTCTAAAATTGCTGTTCGTAAATTGAACAAAACGTGCTGAATGTTTAAATTCCACTCTGCACTAATCTACTGCTTCGAGTGTATCACAAGGTTCGTTTCGATGTCTGGGTGCACGGGAAGGAAAGGCTACAAAATGCCTCTTGTAGTCCTATAAATAAAACTTTTACGCGAGGCATCGGTGTCCTCAACGAAATCGAATTTACCTAAGAATTTGTTCCCGTATTATTATGCCCCGGGCAAAAATTCCAACAAGACTTTCTTGTTGGGCTCACAGCACGCCTGTGGGGCCAATACGAAGTTCTGTCAGCACTCTATCGTTCCAATAGCCTAGTCTTCCAACAGGGAGTTTAACCTTGATGGCGTTTGTGGGGCCAATAAGAAGCTCTGTCGGCACTCTATCGTCCCAACAGCGTAGTCTTCCAACAGGGAGTTTAACCGTGATGGCGTTTACCGGCTCGCCAACACGATAAGTCAACGCCAACAGACGCCTCGTTCGTAATCAGCGGCGCGAGCGCGCCATCAGACAGAACCGACAGACGCCCTGAAGGTGGTTTTTAGGGCCTAAACAGCAGCGTCTATGTCTGGCATAGACGCTAGACGTCAACGTTTGTGTTCTGAATTTTCCCTTCAGTAAGTAACAGTCAGACGGACGATAACATAACTATGTGAAGATATGCTTTGGCTCATACCACGGCAAGCGCAATCGTTTGTGGCTGCAGCCTCGGTTGCTCTTCGTCCACAACAAACTGAATCGGCTGTACAGCTTTCTTCGAGGGCGTGTATGCAGGGGTTCTATCTTCCTTTTTTGCGCAGGCCGACGGGGGCGGTCGTGTAAAATCATTTTCGCTCGTCTCTGCCGTAGGGTTGCCACCTTCCTGGTTTTGGACCGGCCCGACCGGTTTTTTAAACAGCGGGCCGGTTGCCGGTCCATATCTAAAACCAGCCGTCATCAGCCGGTTTTTTGGCTTTTGTGCCGTGATTATGCCCGTTTTGGCGTTTTATAAGCGTCAATTCAACAACTAAGACGATAAATACGTGTCGACAAGCATAGGCGTGCGCACAGGGGGGGCAGGGGGGGCGGCCGCCCCCCCTAATCATCTGAAGGGGGCGCCAAATTTGCCCCATGCCTTGCCGATGTAACACATGAAAGTAAAATTTCTGCTCAGAAATATTTTGTGTGTGTTGCAATTCCATCACATTGAAATAAAAATTTTATAACCATCCCTCTTTGCACTGCGTTCGCACCGCAAGGCCTTCAGTGAGAAGAGGTCGGGAGTTGCTCTGGGGGGGGGGGGGGGGGGCGCAGCGGTAAGACTTTGCCCCCCCAAATTGAGAACTCTGCGCACGCCTATGTCGACAAGCTGCTCAAAGACACGCGAGCAGAGAAAATACGCGGCGAGCGCGCTGCCTCAGATGGAGGGGGACCTAAGGGAAGAACAAAATAACGAAATTCTACCGCCGCGGTCAGCAATTGCGGTTACTTTTCAGTGAAGCACATGCAGAGCGATTAACCAAGCTCTCAATCACTTTCAGTACAAACGTTATGTTGATTTCTCTCTAAGAAAACACTACAATAAATGGCACTGCATGTTAAAAAACATGGCGTCTTTTTTCAACACAATCCCCCCTCCCCCCCCCCTCCCCCCCCCCCCCGGAAGGCCCTTTTTTTTTTTCGGGGAAAGGTTGTAACCCTACGCTGCTGTTCTGCCTACCTGCTTGCTGCACCTATTACGTCGCCGCCACCGCAAATCCCCACTTGTTACAAACTCAGAGGTTTTCGCACTGTTAGCAGTCGTTTTACACGATGAGTTTGATGCGCCTGACATGCCAGGAGTGACATCGCTTGTAGTATTAGAGCGACGTTGCTTGTCTGCAAGACGGTGCCGGTCAAACAAGCGTTATCAACGCCATAATTCTAACGGCACATTCCATTTATTTCGTGGCTGCCGTGGCTTGCGCAGAAAAGGTCGGGTTGACTGCGATAGCTTTTCTTGAGTCAAATAATGGAGCTTTGGCTCAATCGCTTGCAGCGCTAGCAATGCGGCCTCGTCTGCAAGACCGGTGCGTGAGAAACAAGCGTTAGGACAGCCAGAATTTCAAAAATGCAGCATAAACTAGACCACCGTTAAAGGAGGCGATGACTAGACACAAGCGACAATATTCGTTGACAACTTACGTAAGTATAGAGTTGTTTTAGGCGCCTCGAACACCGCCCGCCGGCATAGCTGTTTGTTAACGCGCCCGTTTACTGTTTTGTAGGTCAATGGTTCGATTGGTTCGATTCCTCGTCGAACGTGTGTTTTTTTTTTTTTTACGTGAGGGTTTCATAAGCTCCTTTTTTAACGACCAGGGTAAGCACCTGTTCCTTGCTTTCTATCACGCCGACATTTACCACTCTCTTCCTAAACCCAAAGTAGCTCGTTTTCTCGCGCGTTCTCTCTTGAGAAGCCAGCCGTGAAAACAAAACCAAAACAAACGTCAAACCTCTTTACAATATCAGTATATAGGTCAATTACTTTATGTGTATTCACTTTTTGTGTTTAAAAACCTTAAATTTAAGTTATAAACACATTTCAGACTTTGAAAGCAGAAAGATAATTACCAATATTACAGTAGTAACACAATTTTCGTCAAACATAGAGGTGCTGCATTTGAAGTTTGGCAACTATATCTCACTTTTTTGTGTGTTTTTTCATGGCGTTTTGTGCCGAGTGGTTGGTGGCGTGATTTAATCTGTTTTATCTATTTCAAGCTTAAATCATAGTTATAGAAGCTTTATGGGTGATGTCTACCCTTCCAACCTACGCGTGTGTTGAACATGGGGACCCCGGAAGAACGATCATCGCCGGATAAAATACTGCGCGTCAAAAGTGGATGACATTGCATCAGAACAAAGCGTGTTCGTGTGTCCGCGAGATGAAGACGACAGTGAAGGACAATTGTACGTTGGAAACATCGTTTTTGCTCGGGTAAGTACGCATTTTTTATTATTCTGTATTTGGTTGTAACGAGTTCTGATGTTTATGGGTCAGTAATTCGCTAGACCCCCATCTCGTTTGCTCTGGGAGCCTACGTGAGTTAGTATACTTGTTTGGCGCCCAGTCCACCGTTTCCGCAGAAGTCAGCATCAATTTACGCTGAAGCTAGACCTTGGCTACGATGCTCGCGCTATGGTACACGGCTGCTAATAATTTCACATCACGCAAGGCTCTTTAACACCGGGGCGTTTGTTTATGTGTCTCTCAAACAGTGCCTTTGCGGTTGCAGATCGCAGTCGCAATTTCGCGTGAGTGGCACAACGCTGTGATTAGTCCTCCCTCGTGAATACCCGCGGTATACCAAGAAATAACATGAACAGGAGGTTCCCTGGAAGTGCATGTGAAAACGCGTACACGTGATTCCATGGCTGGCGTCTCGTAGGTGTTGTGAAATCTAGAGATGCGTCGCTCAGGAGTGATCCGGTTCTTTTGAGCCGCTCTTTTTGAAGAACGAGTGAGCCGTGGCTCAGTAAAAGTGAGCGGCGGTTCTTTTGGAGAGAGGAAGACCCTTCTCGCCCCCTCAGTGATCAGTGTCGAACGGGGCGAGCCACAGCACTGCAAACCATGGAGAAAGAGCCAACGGAGCCTAAAAGCCGGGTCAACGCTGTCTCGCGCCAGCTATTGCCGGCGCGAGAAAGCAACTCCACTGCCGGGCCAGCTGGGGCTAATTTTCCAAATTTCTCCAGCGCCCCCTGTCGTGGGAGCAGACAATTCGAGCCAGGAGAACCGGATGCAGTTTTGACCCGTTTATCGGCTCTTCCGGTGAGCGGATCCGCTCAGTTACTGAGCGAAAGAACCGAAGACCCGGGTCAAATGAGCCGTCGCTCTGCGCCATCTGTTATCGGCGCGGGAAAGCAACTGTACTGCCGGGCCGGCTGGGGCTAATTTTTCAAATTCCTCCAGCGCGCCTCCTGTCGTGGGAGCAGACAATTCGAGCCAGGAGAACCGGATGCAGTTTTGACCCGTTTATCGGCTCTTCCGGTGAGCGGATCCGCTCAGTTACTGAGCGAAAGAACCGAAGACCCGGGTCAAATGAGCCGTCGCTCTGCGCCATCTGTTATCGGCGCGGGAAAGCAACTGTACTGCCGGGCCGGCTGGGGCTAATTTTTCAAATTCCTCCAGCGCGCCTCCTGTCGTGGGAGCAGACAATTCGAGCCAGGAGAACCGGATGCAGTTTTGACCCGTTTATCGGCTCTTCCGGTGAGCGGATCCGCTCAGTTACTGAGCGAAAGAACCGAAGACCCGGGTCAAATGAGCCGTCGCTCTGCGCCATCTGTTATCGGCGCGGGAAAGCAACTGTACTGCCGGGCCGGCTGGGGCTAATTTTTCAAATTCCTCCAGCGCGCCTCCTGTCGTGGGAGCAGACAATTCGAGCCAGGAGAACCGGATGCAGTTTTGACCCGTTCATCGGCTCTTCCGGTGAGCGGATCCGCTCAGTTACTGAGCGAAAGAACCGAAGACCCGGGTCAAATGAGCCGTCGCTCTGCGCCATCTGTTATCGGCGCGGGAAAGCAACTGTACTGCCGGGCCGGCTGGGGCTAATTTTTCAAACTCCTCCAGCGCGCCTCCTGTCGTGGGAGCAGACAATTCGAGCCAGGAGAACCGGATGCAGTTTTGACCGGTTCATCGGCTCTTCCGGCTCTTTCCGCTCAGTTACTGAACCGAAGAACCGAAGAACGGCTCCCGCTCTTTTCGAGAGCCGCTCTTCGCGAAGCGGATCTTCTGAGGCGCCATTTGGGAACCGCGATGGCGGCGGCGGTGAATGACAGATCGGGAGGCCGCAATGGCAGCAGTGAACGAACGGCGTCTGTATTTTCAAAGTAATAGGAAAATAAACTCCTGTGACCATATAATTCACTAGAATCACTACAGTTACATTTGTGCGTGTAGCTGTTGTCCGAGTCAGGAACGAGCCGCATCTTCTTAACCGCTCAGTTCCGCGGCGATTATCGGCTCCCGGCGGTTCTTTGGCAGAGCGGCTCTCCTAAGAACCGACGTTCAGCGGCTGCTCGCTCGATTAGAGAATCGTGCTGAGCATGGCTCTGAAGGAGTCGTGTCGGCACGTTCCGGTAGAGTTATTAGAGGCGTATCGGCCGACCCAGCTGGGTCTTGTGTGCAACTTTCGCGTCATCTATTATCGCTGCCAGAAAGCGGACCCGTCGACCTCGCTTCGAATAAACTGAACAAAGTGTTGTTCACCACCACAATATTAAAATTAGTTTCTTGTATTATGTCCAGAATCATTTTTTCTGGCGTCACAGCTCACTAGTAGAGATCATATTTGTGAGGTTATAAAGTTGACAAAAAGTTGTATTTTCTTCTATATATATCGACCGAGAGTGATTCTGAAATACCACTGGCACATAAAAACCTTTGTAATGATGGTGAGGCCAATTCTTTTCAGCACAAATACAGCGGATGTTGTTACAAAATAAATGACTAAATAACAATTGAGTAATAATTTAGATTATGGATGCTTAACACAGGTTACAAACCTAAATGAACCGCTGAACCGTTCAAATGAACCGGTTCACTTCAGTGAACTGAGCCGTTCTGAGCCGCTCACTGAAGTGAGCCGTTTTGCCCATCTCTAGTGAAATCTCTCTCTCCCCCCCCCTTCCCCACGAATTCCGTGCAGTGCGCTTCGCAGCTATTGCGCTCGCGAGACCGGCGACCGTACGCCTCGCGGTCTTCGGGCCGCGATATGTGTGCTGTTCTCGTGAAGCTCGACAACAGCGAAATTGCCGTACTCGCTCGCCAACGCACCCCGACAGCGTACGCGTCGACCGGGTGCTGACGGAGTTGTGCTGGAAGAAAAGCAGGCAAGAGATGAGGGCGCACGAGGTGTAGTTAAACATGAGAATTTACAAAGTGCAAGGTGGAGAAAATAGTATGCAAGGGCCGGAAACGGTGAGAGAGTTCGGGCCACGCGCCAGCAAGCGAGTGCGGTAATTTACGTTGCCGAGCTTCACGAGTCCGGCACGAATATGACGACGCCCGTCTGAGAGTTCATAGAGGTATAGAATTCACATACGTGCAAATTTAAGGTGAAATGCGCGCATGTGGCCTCGCAGGGAGTTAGCATTGTCTCGGGGTAGTGGGGGAAATTTTACAACGCCTACGAGGCGCCTGCCGATTCTGTCAGAGTAGCTCTCGGGAAGTCTGGGGCTTGATATCAGAGGCATATGTATTGTTTAAATTAGTGCAGAAAATTGAGCCAATTCGCAAGTTCTCATTTTCGCAAAACCGCAGGCCATACAGAGACTAACAAGAAAGCTGTAGGCACTCACTCAACTCGATTTATATTGGAGAATTGAACGTGCAGATACAAGTCAGACATTGAAATGGAGGAGCCTCAACTATCACACACCAGTTCCGATTGAAAGCAAGGGATACAGATGAGCTGCTAGCATGCGTTCCATGCAAATTAGCTCAGTAGCTAGCTTTGCATATATCATGCATACCCCACTCACAGTACCTGCGGGTCTAATAAATACATTCTTACTGTGACCTAAATTTCACTTGGGGTGTTCCGGGAATGTTCTTATTAGTGCCTTGGAGGTTACTGTCTTTAAACGATGAAAAATCTACTTGATGTAAGCATTCGTGCTTTGTGTGTGCTCTTCTTGTATTTCAACAAGTGTCAGCACACTCACAGATTATGCACCTGCAGGTGCTGCTGCTGGCTGTCCTGGGTCAGCTGCCTTCCAGTCCAGTTTCAAAGGCTTTGCCAGGGCCTCCCTTGGCCAACCGACACTGCACCTGCTGTACACAAGTACTGCCTGGCCTTTCGTTGGTGCTCCGTACGCTTTGCCGCCAGGAATGGTCATTCATCCATCATCTGGCCGCTTGGACCACCCGTTCAGAAGTCAGCGCATTTGCTCGACACATCGGTCCAGGCACTGCTGCCATATCGGTGCACCCACCGATTATGTACTTTCAGGTTAGTTATTGCATGTTGTGGAACTTGCCATGATGAATACCTGTTAGCAGTGCTGTGGCCTCTGATTATTTGAAACATTTTCATGAAGCAGTGCTGTGCGTATGGAGCGTGTCATTGCTTAGCACAGATATTGAAGAGAATCTGGGGCTGACGACTAAAGGGCAAGAAGAGAAATTGAACTGACTTTGAAGCAAGTATTCGTATGTAATCAAGCCAAGCAAACATTTAGGATCTTTCGATATGGTTTTAAACTTGCAATACAAACTGGTCCACTTCAGATCATACTGGTAATAATCATACTATACCGAAAAGTACATCCCGCAGTCTGTAGAATTCTGACAGCGCTTTTTTCGCAGTCTCTCATGACAGGCACTAATCTCAATGGTTGGAAGATAGTCGAGGTAGCACCAGTGTTTAAATCAGGAGACGGTACTTCACCATTTAATTTCCCTAACAAGCACCATATGCAAGGTCAGGAAACATTTCATCCACTCTCAGGTCGCTAATTATTTATAAAATCACAATATCACATTCGAGTATCACCACGGTTTTCACAAGGGTTACTTGAGAAACACAACTTTCAGTATTTGTTCACGATCTACACTGATCCATTGACACAGGCTTACAAACTGCGGTAGTTTTTCTCGATTTTTCTAAAGCATTCAATCGCATTGCACACCACAGACTACTTCTCAAACTTCACCCTAATGTCCTCACTTGAGCAAAAGATTTTCATTCTTCTCAAATGCAGTTTACTTCTAATAACTATATACTTCTTTTGCTCGTGCCACTTTGCTGTCCCCCCAGGCAGGTTGCTTGGTCTATCTTCTATGTTGCATATCCTCCCATGTAGGTCTATTTGCAGATGTTGTAATTTATCACACAATTTCTTTCAACTACTACCGTCAATACTTTCAATCTGATCTTAACACAATTAACTCCTGGTGCTGCAAATGGCTAATGTCGCTTATCTCTAAAACAAAGTGCATGACTTTAACGGTGGCAAGTCTCGGATTGTAAATACTTACTTCATTAACAACAGCCTGATTACCTCTTGAGACAAAGGTGTTTTGGTAGGCCGGTAGGGGAGGGGGGATTGCATGGTGGATTTCAAAAGGTACATCGATTGGGAAAATAAGACGTGTGATTAATATTTTCATTTGCACTCCACAACTCGCTTTATTTCATATGTTTAACCCACTGCCGTGGCTAGGGTGGTGTGCTGTGGAGGCGAATGTCGGTTAGATACCGCTTGGTGTAGCCGCTTTTCAGATGGAGGCAACACGTAAAGACGCCGGTGTTTGGAGATTTCGATGCGCACAAAAATACCGAGATGGTCAAAATTAATGCGAAGCCTTCCCCTACAGTGCTCCCCATATCCCAAGTGTAGCTTTGGCGTGTTAAACCACCGTTTTTTTTTCATGTTTTTGGTATAGTACCAGCTGCTGTAGCAGGTGCAACTTAAAGGTAAAATTATACATAATGTTTCCAAGAGCTAAATATAAAGGCCATATTGAAGTGCGTTTATGGGTCTATCTCATAGCAGTAGTGAAAGGTTATATACTCTGGTGCAGGTTAAGAACGCCAATGGCTCATGTGGTGTAGTCCAGTGTTTGATGGAATGCCGTGTAGGCAGGTAAAAGCATTATTGCAGTGATGAAACGTAGGTCACTGACCAAGTCAAGAAAGCCATTTAACGGTTTGTGGCTTGTTCACGGTGAGCATGTGTCGTGGAAAACGAAGCTATATATTGGGCATTACGCGGCGCAATGAGTTTGCATAGATATGGTGCAGATTGCCATCCATTATGTTGATAATGTTGGGCGTCGTCTGAACAATGAGGGACTCGAGCAGTAATCGAGAAGATAGATTGCACTCAGTTGTCAGTAATTTTGTCTTGTTCCAGTCGACCACGTGTCCCGTCCTCTCACGGTGCTCTGCCAGTGGACTTGTTTATGCATGGCCCTTGTTCACTTCGTTCCAGTGCTGCATTAATCTTCTGTGCAGATTGCCCGTTTCGCCAATGTACACTGATTTGCATTCAGCGCATGGAATCTAATAAACAATACCCGGAAGCTTGGAGCGTGAGAGGGGGTCTCTCACGCTGACAATGTCAGAACGCAGCTTGCTAGTGGGCACATGCACAATGTATGCACTGCGTGTCTTGAAAATGTGTGCGAGAGTTTCACCGATGTGTGGGACGTAGGTAATTGCTGCACGTTTTGATGCAGTCGTTGTCCTGAATATAATGCCTAAAGCATTATATTCAGAAAGAAGCGAAGAGGGCGACTAGCAAGAATCCACATTGACATTAGCAGGCAGAAGCGTCCACAAGGCCTGTGTCAAAACGTGCTGCAATTCTCGTCCTACACATCAATCAAACTTTCGCACGCATTTTCAAGAAACACATTGTGCACATCGTGCAGGTGCCCACTAGCAAGCTATGTTCTGACATTGTCAGCGTGAAAGACCCCCTCTCACGCTTCAAGCTTCCAGGTGTTTATGTTTTGAACAAAAAAAGTGCCATTTAAACGTGACACCTCCTTCCTTGCCGATTTCTGATGCCTGATTGTTCAGTTTGTGGGGATACGTTTAGCAGATTGCTCACATGTCTAACCTGTATTTGTGCTTGAGCAGTCAAACGCTGATGTTAGCAGTGAAGTAGGTGAAAATTGTAGTTTGATTGTAGTTGTGTGCAGATTACCTACATTGTGTTAATTCGTAGAAAAGCAAAATTGAGGTAACCCTGCTAACTGTTCCGCATTGCACCATTTATTATGCGAACGTTAAGGAGTTCAGCTGCTTGTTAAAGGTGAACTAAACAGTGGTACAAAAAAAAGAGCATCTACTAAACAGAAATATCTTCACAATCGCAGGATGCCAACGGTCCGCCTACCAACTTGTGTCCTGCATCGTTTCTGCTGGCTGGAGCGGTTCATGGAGCATTTTCCAGCTTCTCAAAGTTTGTGGTCAAGCGCTCCTCCAAGTGAAAGATGCCGCAGAGGGATCTTTTGTTTTAATGTCACAATTTCACGTGCTCAGCAGCAATTTACTCGTAAGGCTTTTTAAATATTCATCACCCAAGAGGGCATGTTACCTTCATCTTCGGTGAATGTGTCTGCACTCAGGTTATTTGTGACAGAAACAAGTGGACCACGTCATGAGAGTCATTGAGGCCTTGTTGATTGTGCATGCTTCTGAAATGACATTTTCATTAAGCTGAATACTTTCCACATATTACGATTTGTGAACAAATTATGGTAAAAGTCATGATTAGTTGTACTACACGGCAGGAAGGAAATGCCAACATACGTTTTAAGCGCCTCTGATATTTCAGATCGTTGGCTGGTGAGCAATAAAACAAAACTGAAATTTTTTTAAAGTAAAATCAAATATTCGTTGTCACCAGTGCATGACCATAGTAAAAGCTATCTAGTCACCAAATTTAGAATTAGACACGAAATGCCAAGAAAAATAGGGAAATAAACTAGACAGCTGGCTAAAATAAACCAATTCGTAAAATTCCTCAATGTCTATCAAGTGATGATTCAGGCGGGTTAGTTAAGATGTCAGTGGGTTTACACACCCAACTTGCAGGGAAGCACATGAGCTCCCAATATTAACATGTTTTTAGTGAAGACCGTCTTCCTTCATTAAGCTGCTTTGCACATTGATGCCAGTCTGATAAATGTAGTCCTGAATTTTTGTTATGATCAATCTTTGTATGGGAACCATATATTTTTATATGATGTCGCTGTGTATTTCTGAAACTGTATCTAGTCACTATTTCCAATTTGTCGTGGTCAGGATTTTTCAACTAATTTGTAGCTTTTTTAACAATTATGGTATATTTTGTGTGCCTAAAGGAATGCATCATTGCATGTTTAGCCTATGTAGTGTTGAAAGCGGACATTTTGCTTCAAAGTGGAATGTCGGGCTAGCAACAAGGTACTTCGCGTGCTGCTCACTTTCATTCATGCCATTATTTTTTATATTATCATTTAAAATTAAAAGCCAACCAATTTGCTGTCGTTTTAATTTTGTCACCTACTTTATACTTTCTTTTTTTTTCAACTTTGTGTAAGGATTGACTATCCATATTTTTATGATACCAAGGCGTTGGACTGGGCTAGCTGGTACATGTTTGAATGGATGAAAAACCATAGGAAAACCCAGGACACAGAAGAGAACGACGGGACAAACTTGTGCCGTCATTCTGTTTTAACTGTTTCCTGTGTTTACCACTGGTTTTTTATGCATTCAAACATTTTTTATGAGTTTGTTGAACAGTGATTAGTTTAGGTGTGTTCAAACAATTGTTGGCTGCGAAGGCTCCCTGTAGCATTTGTATAAGTGCTCTCTGCTTTTTTTTTGAGCCAATACCCCACCACCAGTCTTCATGAGGTGGTCTTTTGTAGAAATAAGTTGAAATAAATATTTGTTGGCATTGCTTTACATGTTTTGAAAGAATTTCTTGTTCATTCTTGTTTCATTCAACCCCGTTTCAGAATCCTGCTTAAGGCATTTCCTCTGTTATTTTTTTTCAGAACCAGGAAGGGTGCTCATCCTCGGTTCTTGCTGAAGCAGCAGTATCCATACTTCACACGTGAGCTCTGAACACACAGTAATTATGGTATGAAACATTCTACCAGTATAAGCCTGCTTTGTAGATGTCATTGTAGATGTCAAAGCTCTTGACAGTGTAGTCCAATGTCTGGTGTAACGGGCAATGTCTACAACTTGTAAAAATTAATTTTGTGGCTATAATGTTTGTGATTATTTTAAAATGCACGTCAACTACTATTTAGAATCGCTGTCTAAATTGGCAGCCATTATCCTGGTGGATACAGAAAGTGAAAAAGCGCATGTGTAGAGATTTCAGTGCACCCTAAATGTCCCAAATTTGCTAAAGCTAATCTAAAGCCCTCCTTGTGGTGCACTTCATATCCCATGTACAGTTTTGCGTAAAAACAGCTAAAAATTTATGATCAATTTAAACTTATTTTAATGTTTTTAAATGCAAATATTCTCAGTTTAAGCTGGCATATTTAGAGTAAAATATTTTGTAACAATTATATAGCTACCAAAGGTTTACAGAAAAGCTTTTTGCTTTTGGTTGTGCACCTTCTTATCAAAAGAAAAATGTTAAGAAAGGCAGAAGAAACCCAACTATGGAAATTAGCAAACCCTAAAGCTGCGGATAGAATGAATGTTTTGTAGAGAATCTTTTGCTGATTTCAGTTCTAGTCAACTCTAAAAAAGTCTATCGACGTAGAATGCTTACCGTGAGGCACCTCGTAATACTAGCCAAAAGTAATGGGCCCTGGCTGTTGGCTTTTCATTTGCAACAGTGACAAATGACCCCACATCCACCGGCAGGGACATAATGCAAGGCACCATGTACAAGCTAGCCTCATGATAAAATAATGTTTTCTGAACAATGGCATTACATTTCAACCATGGGCTTCACCAGGGAACTTGTATGCATTGTTCTGTGATGTTTGCAGTTCTTGTTATTGCTATGTGGGGTCATTTAGTCTAAAGGTATGTTTATAAAACTCCAAATGCCACCAAACATTGCAAGTGCTGTACCATATGAATATTTTTTCGTGAAGCAAAAAGAATAATGCAAACGAAAATAAATGGCTTGGGTACCCAACTTTTATAAGTAGATTATGAGCCGCAGTACGGAGGGAACTATATTATTAGCCGCATTACGGAGGAAACTATACATTTTGCATTTGGTCTTCCTTCATATTGAACCTTCCTGCTCAGCTCAAGAATAAGGCACTAAACATTGCAGGTAGCTACCTTGATTGGAAGTTTGATGCAATACTAAGAAGCCAAGGGTTTTAAGGTTCAAGGAAGTTTTGTGTGGTTGAAGTGTTGCACACCTAATTGCTTTCACTGCACAGGATGGTTAGGCTCTGCAGTGAATCTCGAAGGATGTGTACTGCAGTTCGGCAAAGTGAACATATAATTGGTTTTTTACGAAGTTTTGGGTAATCAACTACCTCTAAAGTTATAACTGTACTGAGATGTGGCTCCTGACTTTTTAAATTGATGTTTTAACAATCGGTGACACAAGTTCAAGGAAATTATCAGCTGATGTTGAGCTTCAATGGAATGTCTCACAGAACCGAGCTTGGAAAGCACGAATGTTTCATACCATGATCGTGTGTGATGTTGTGCAATATGTGGTCTCACACCTGCTGCACCTGTGAACCGAGGATGACGCACCCGTTTTGTACCCCTTTAGGTGGGTGCTTTTGCAGAAGATGCTCCTACAGATTGGGGTGCTAAGTAGCACCCTAGGATACTTTTAGGCGGAAAAGGGTGTTATAAGGCACCTGTCTTCTGGGGTGCTTCACAGAGGGTGCTCCTGCGGCGACAAAATCCAAGCACCCTAAAGGGCGTAAAATATTCAGTTTTTAGGGTGCTCCTGCGGCGACAAGCTGAAGCACCCTTTTGGGCGTAAAAATTTTTAGTGTGTATAAGCAGTATACTCACATAAACAGAGACACGCTTCCTTCGGTGCCAGGCTTAGCGGCGTTCAGCGTAAAGATGCATCTTGAAACACACTGCTATGGGTGTGCGACATCATCGTCGCCACTTCTCACACTCTTGCAGACCACAAGCTTACATTTCCAATGCAATGCAGTCAGAGAAGACTGCGTGTGCAACCGACCAACACGCTCACAACCTACACCGCCAACACCACGTTGAATACCACTTATCCACTGTCCGTCTATGGAGTGGATTCGATTGGATTGGATCGGGGTTTTATTTCAAAACAATTTTGCTATTCGTGTCGGAAAGTTTTAATTAGTGTTTGTTTGTTATGTTTTGTTTAAGAACTTTATCTTGAATTGCTGATTGTAATATCAAAATTAATTGCCTCATAAATATACATTTGTAAAGGTTGAAGTTGTGAACATTTCTGAAGGTTTCAAATTAAGGGTAAGAGAGAATTAAATTTCAGCCAATTGTTGTCGTAATTGAATACTATCCAAATACTATCCAAAATGGCTCCCCGATTGGGTCATCACATGGAGGCATCATGTTGGAGCAGTCAGTAGTATTAACTTTTTAGTTGGAGCCAATGGGTCCAATTGGGCCAACTGGCCAACCTAATCGAGCCAATGGGCACAATTCGGATCGCTCCAATTGGAACAATTGGACCCATTGGGTTTCCATTTGGACCCATTGGGACCCATTGGGATTCCATTTGGACCCATTGGGTGGCAAAATGGACCAATTGGTCGGCCAATGGTTTTTTTCGGCTGGGAAGGCATACAGAGACAACACATAAGCAAGGGTAGTAAATAAAAAATGGGTAAAGGAAATGTGCGGGTATACGGGGTGTTTCATCGAGACTAATTAATTTTTAAAAAATGGGATTTTGGAAGTAAAGCTGTCTTTTTTGCGCTAAGTGATCAGGGGCCGTGGCAGGTGCCAAGTGCTATTTATGGAAATAAGTAACTCGACTCGGTTAATCACCGTTTCAATTATCCAAAGTTAGATGCTTGATTTTAATGATTAACGTGTAGAGGATCATGAGTCCATCTCGTATAGATTATTACATTTCCGAAATTGTAACTGCGTGCAGAGGTACAGCGCTCAGAACCTAAGGTCACCACATGTGCGTAAAGGGCTCCGGGCGGAAGCTGAGCGCCGCGAAGCTGCGCCCTCAGGCTCATGTCACTCGGAGCTGTACATGCCACACGCACGCCGGGCTTTATCTTCGGCCCAAACAGAGGCAAGGGGCACCTGAACAGCCGAAATGCATCTAATAGCCGGATTTATAGGTTACAAAGTTCCCAGTCTGGGAGTTATTACGTCAAAACAATCTTCGGTCGGCCCATGTGGCCACCGAAACAATAATGACAAAAAAAGCGCCCCGACATTGGGAATGAGCGTCTCGGGTTACTGTGTTACTGGGGGGGGGGAGGGGGGCGAGGGAATATACCACTGAAAGTGAACTAAGGGAGGGCATGTTTTGGCCCAAACGGATAACCGTTGGACCACCGTGGTAACGGAATGACTACCCTGAAATGAGAATAGAAAGAGCAGATGACCGCTAGCGCTATGAAAGAATGAAATAAAGAAATTAAGCGGAAATGAGTTATTCGAAAAGAGCAATATAAAAGCAGTTGGACTTCCCCGAGCAACGCCCTTGATAGGCTGATCATTCATGCATTCATTCATTCATTCATACATACATACATACATACATACATACATACATACATACATACATACATACATACATACATACATACATACATACATACATACATACATACATACATACATACATAAATACATACATACATGCATACATACATACATACATACATACATACATACATACATACATACATACATACATACATACATACCTGCGTATGCGCATGCGTACGTACGTACACTACTCAATTTACGCAGTGTGGGCTTCTTATCAGAAATTGAGAAAAAACGTGAGATAATTTAAGTAAACCGGCATCAAATTTTGTTAGTCACATGTAGCTCAATGTATAACATATGACTTCAGCGTTACGGTAACGTTTACCTAAGCTGTGACCTACGCATTGCACCTGTTACATGCGCTTTCGTAGTTCCGTAATATTTATGGTCACAATAATTTGTTATATTTCTTTACAAAAATAAACAATACAACAAAACGCCTCAAATAAGTGCGCTGCGTAGGATTTAAAGCCGTTTAAATAAACATCTTGGTACACCAAACACATTTCGCGGAAAAGAACAAAAAGAACGAGCTAAGAGAGAAATCACCATTGTTACATAGAGGACGAACAGGTCATAAAAGAGCGTTCTAAGCAGAGCCATGGCTGGATCCCATCCGCAACACCCCGTTTCCCGTTTCGCTTCTCATGCTAAATACACCGGGAAGCTAGCCAAATTGAATTGTCCAAGGACTCACAAGTCGTCGCAGCAATGGCCGCAATTACTACCGTTCGAACCACTATGTGCGTAGCTTAGATTGGGCTTAACCGCTGGCATAATAATGTGATCGGGAAAGTGATAGTTCTTCTTGTTTGGTGATTTTTTATGACGCTTGTTATCTCGTCCATACTCGTGTACTTTTAGTTCAAATCCCACGTTGCATTGGACGAAACTTTTCAAAAGCAATACAGCGGTAATAAATTACAACTAAGCTGTTTCACTATTCGAGAAATGTTGTAAATGATGTTATATCGACTGCGGAAAATATTAAGAAAGAAATTTGCTCAGAGTACAAATGTTTGCATGTTAAAAGCGAAGCAGGTGACAACTTTAGGCATCCTTCTTCACCTTGAAGGGCTGATAAAGCTGTAGTTATCGCCAGCACAACGCCGCACAGCGTGATTTGCTCGCCCGCAAGAGATCTGTTTTCAGTTTCGGCTCTGACATTGGTGTGATTTTCTTCATGCGTAACACTCGCAATCGTCGCTGCAGTAATTTAACACGCATAAGTGGGATAGAATTCTCCATGAAGAAGTCACGTTTCGTGGCTTCCACAGAAGCGCAGCGAACCAAGCTTCTATCCCGCAAACGGCAGGATTGACAACGAATCAGTGCTGAGGGAAGCCTGCAGCCCAGTAGGTCCACACGCACCCCTTGCCACTTCCGTAGCTCGCTGCAATGCTCTTGTGTCGGTCGGAGCCATGTAACCGCCGCCGTTTATGCTGGCGCGAAAGTGAATTGTGTATACGCGCTGTCGTATTTCTGTGTTCTTACCTGCGCGCGTAGATTGATGCCAAAAGTTTAGAAAACCTCTAAATACATTTTCTGTCGCCTTCTTAGACGCAGTGGCCTTATCTGGGGGTCGCAGGAAATGAATGTATCTTTTCATTCGCACCACGAGAAGCACCCTCCTCGCCCTCTTTGCAAGTCGCCGACTTCGTGTTCTCCAGAAAAAACAACAGCATGCAAAAACGCAAAAAAAAAAAAAACATCTGGGCCAAGTCATGCCGGTATTCATTCCGTACTGATATCTGACATTCTTGGCCACGATCTTCGGTCGTATCAGGGAATGCTCGTGTCATCCAACGACCGATGCATGCCGTCATCGGAGCTATATTTCCTTTCGTGCGGCGGAATAAGGCGTGCTTCGGTGTCCTGGTTGTTTTTACACTGCTAGATTGCAACTGCCTGACGCAGCTTTTTGGGGGCGGTACGTGATGCCATCTATGAAGCGAAAAAGTGCGAATCTGAGTTGGCGCCGAACTGCTGAACCCTCTTAAGGTCACGGTGTGTGAGGAGCAGTGGTTTTAGGGGCGAAGACTTCCCCGTTGGCTTCGACGCGCCATGTGATTGCAAACGTTGTGCCAGTAAAGGTAACGCGATGTTCAACTGAACACCCAGTACCATGGGTAGTCTCCTGGCTGACGTTATGCCTATCGTTAGGCTACGCGGTCCAATTGTCGTAATCCAGTGTGCGCAGCATGACGCACAAATGACTTTGAGATTGCTAGCACATGTCGTTAAGCGGAACGTTAGCGCTGTCTAAATTTAAGCGTAAATACAGGCCTAACGGGTTCGGCCATGTCTTTTAATCGTAGAAACGGAAGATACGAAAAGAAATAAAGAGAATAATAGCGGCGATTATGATGATGATGACGACATTCATGACGGTGAGGGCACAAGAAATTTCATCACTCGCCTGTCAAGCTTGCCAGCCCACAGCACCCACCCCAAGCGGCTCAGCACTCACCAGTGACAAAGGCGGTTCTGTGCAGCGCACAGCCGTGCCCACAATACCTGTATATGCGTTCTGCAATTGGGCGTAGTTGCGATAAATTTCAAGGTTATCACTCGAGCGGCGGAAACACAAGCAGCAGCACAATGTTACGGGTAGTGTCATGTTTGTATCACCCAAGATACTACAAAAGGCAGAAGGCAGTTCTATCTACCTCCAAAGTTCTAAACTCAGACGTTATGCAGCGTGAAAGGCCCGCCATTCGATGCTCCCCGATCACCTTCAAATTGATAGTGACTGCAAATGCTTTTAGATCACAGGAGACGCCTAGTTCTTAAAATGTATAACAAGACAGGACTGTTGTGAAATAAGTGGATATCCATCTCTCGTGCCCCACTGTCATCATCAGAAGTATGTTCGATTAAAGGCACCATCGGGAGGGGCTCCGCGGCTCGTCCCTTTCTCCACATATTTTGGTGCCGTGAAACCCGGGAGAAGGGACCTCCAGAGGTGAGCTACAGCGAGCGTATTTCGCTTCTGTTCGACCGCCTTCTTACCTCTGGAGATTGGGAATGAAGCCGCACAGGAAGCCACCAACTCGGAGAACAGCGGGGCAGCCTTAGAAGAAGAAGAAGATTGATCGAACCCAGCCACAAGAGATATCTGCCCGACACAGCACGAGATGTCCGTGAGAGGAGACAAGACCGACACGGAGACGACGCCGACTTCTGCCTTCTGCGCCCGGTCGCCAGCTGTTACAATGGACGCGACGCTGGACCGGACCATGGAGGCCCATCTCGAAAGGCGGTGCATCGTCCGACTAGAAATCACGACAATCATCGGCCAAGTTGAAGACCTCCTCCCAGTGACAAGGCCATCAATTAGTGAGTTGAGTGAGCTTGCTACTAAGTTAACAGTACATCACGACGAACTGCGCCAGATTAACCGAGAAGTGGAATATTGTGTAGACATTGATAATCTGGAGGCCGAGTTTGAAGACGCATTCAACTTTGACTACCTAGTTTTTGTGGCAAAATCCAAGATTGAACTTAAAATAGTTGAAACAAAGAAAGCTCGTGAAAACCTAATTCCTTCTCTCAAAGAACGAGTTCGCGCCGAACGCAGGGACCGCCGGGATAATCAGACCAGATATTTGGAAAGTAGCAAAACTTCATATGCAAATCAAACTCATGGAGCGGAAGATGATGGCGGACGACAAGAACTGAACAGGAATTTTCAATATATTACCCCTATGGAAGCCAACGGTCTTGTGAATTCACCCGAAGAAACTAGAAGCGAGGGAAAGACAACCACCACTACGTTCATGAAGCGAAAGGCAATGATTTCTACCAGAACTGGACTTGTGCAAACAAAGGAAGCCATCAACGACTTGAACACCGATGACCTGACTCCAAAGATACCCCAGGAGAAGCCTTCTTTTAATGTGGAAACAGTGCTCCAAGAAACCAATGATGGCGAGGGCAAAATATGGATCCCGCGATGTTTGACACTGATTTTCCTGGTGAAAGGAAGAGTATATCTTCGTTTCAACCTGACGTACATAGTCCTTCATTGCTCAAACGTAAGGAACTGAGAAAGAAGTGCGTGCGAAAGAAAGACGGCCCTGCTAAAATGAATCGTTCAAGGACAACGGACCTCAATGAAGGCGCTCATAATTTGCCACAGTTTAAAAGGAATTACTGCCGCCAGCTGACGTTGGGAAACCGAAGGAAGCATCTTCATCTTCTTGCAAGAAGACGCACAGTTAAGCACAACTCAAAACGCAGAACTGGAACAGTACGGAACACAACAAACCGTATCGTGCGCTTTGAAGAGAGCCGCAACGCGAATGAGACCCACGCATATCCGTCTGCAACAAAAAAAAATGATGCCTCGTCCACACGGAAAGAAATACCCGCCACCAAGACACGCAAAAGCAGCTTAACCAGTCTTAGAAAAGTGCATCTATGCGCTCTAGTGTCTCGGTTCTTGGGCCCACCAAATCCAAGACATTCTTACCATAGGTGGAGGTGGAAGCCTACATGTGTTGAACTTTTTTGGCCCACTCGGACATGAACTTAGCTCTCCATGGACTGAACAATTTCTCTGACACGAACCATACTCATTGTCGCGCGGGGGAGGATGTTGTGAAATAAGTGGATATCCTTCTCTCGTGCCCCACTATCATCATCAGAAGTATGTTCGATTAAAGGCACTATCGGGAGGGGCTCCGCGGCTCGTCCCTTTCTCCACAAGGACTTCAGCAAAATGCACCGAAAGTCGGTAAAGACGTATCTTGCGTTATTATAAGGACCTTAGTCAAAGGGGCAAAACCGAGCCAATTTATTTCAGAGGTAGAACGGAGGCACTTACCTGAAGGCTTCCATGCGCTGGCAATTCGTTATTTTATAGCTACCACGCTTCGACGGAAAGCATCGTGTATTTTGGCGCTCATGAATTTGCCCATGAGCATGGAATGTCACAGTTATTCACGAAACAACTAGAACAGCAATAAAAACCTTTTTCATCATAGATAGATTGCACGGTTTCTACACTCACGGCGTGATTCACAAGGCTGCAAATGTAGGCTTCGTATTTCATTATGAAGGTCCACCACTCAATGCCGCCGAATATGAAGCCAACACTTTTGCCCTTGAGCATTCTCTAAAACCACAACTACTGATTTAAAATTTGAGATCAGCCATCTTAAAACTGTATAAAAACTGCGAACCGCGCATTTTGTGCTTATACAAACATTTTATTTTGCAAGTATACGCAACGTAAGAGTTGGTGCGGGTATGCGCCAAGGGAATACGTCCCAACAACTTTTTTCCACGTTGAATAAAAGACTCAGCCCAGCACACGAAAACATTACTTATGTTAGTAAGTGTAGTAATAAGGAATAGTTTTTCGAGAGCAGAAGGCTACTTTTTTATTCGTGGCGGGTGGAGTATCAAGACCAATACCTGGTGTTGTTGCTGCCGGGCTGCCCCTTCCACCAGCTAGAGAGGGTCGGGACTGGCCAGGTGGATCTTGGTTAATTAACGGGTGAAAACTCGGTGACCGCACTTTCCCATACCATCTGGCACAGCTTCTTTTCACTTTGGCACAGCGGCGTTATGGAGCGCAGGCTTTTTAGAGAAACATGTGTTTACTGAAGCGCAAAGATGTCTAATACAGCGTTTCTAAAACTGCACATTTTGCTCGTGCGTCTAAATATGTCACTTCAGCATGACTCATGTGTGAACAGGAGCAAAATTGTATGTAATGTACCGCCCAGGCTGCTCTCGGTCCTGGTATCCGGTAGAAAGGACACGTGTACAGGCCCTTGAGTTAACTTGCAAATACCGTCTTGTTTAGGAGTACCAAGTGAACAAATGTTACCCACCTTCAGAAATACGTTTCTGTCTTGGAATTAAACTGATGCACGCGGATGACACGATTCGCAAGCATACTAAAATGCGTAAGTGCCGCTGAGTTCCAAGCGTCACACGTCTCCATTTTCCATCAAATGTTGGCCCGTATAGATCTTGAAACATCCGCCAAGACGTTGTGAATTATGTCATTGGCCCCTTTCAAGTATCTACAAGCTTCTAAAGGTAAATGACGTCGTTTCACCACTCGTTTAAGGTATCAAAGTGTTTGTTTGCACACAGGGCATTCACAAAAACAAGCATATGCTGAAAGGGCAGGGTTGGTTGAAATGCTGGCATGTCTGCTGGAAGAAGTACAGGAGCTGCACCGGATCTCGCCCCACATTAGCGACGGCTGTTAAGAGCAAAATAACCAGTTTCGCTGATGTCCTTCCTCTTGCTGCCGTAGCTGGCTAAATACGGAGATGTGGTAGTGGCCATGATGTCGTCTGATATTCGAGGGCATAGGTGTGACGTGGAAGTTTAAAAGCGCGCAAGGAACGAGTGACGCACAGAAAGGGCAGGAACAAGCGCGGACTCGTGACTGCGGATTTGCTGAAACACACGAATTTCAGACATAAATATAAAGCAAGGTTAGAGAACCGTAGTGCCGATAACTGCTCGCTCTATCTTATGTACAGTGATTGGTGTTTTGCTAACACGCTTGCTAATATGTAAACTGATATTAAAGGCCTCAACCAGCTTCCTAATAGTTTGGACATTATGCAGATACAACACCACAGTTTCTTTGAACTCAGGATGAGAGCCACATATTTTGCATGCGTGAAAGTTGGCGCTGGTGAAATTTGTTATCGGAGATATATGTCCTCGCAAACCTGTGGCACAGATTGGACGGTTCCTGAATTTACGTTTGAGAGAACATGTTCGCTCGATAACAAATTCCACCAGCGCCAACTTTCATGCATGCAAAATATGTGGCTGTCATCCTGTGTCCGAAGACACTCTGGTGTTGTATCCGCATAATGTCCAAAGTGTTAGGAAGCTGGTTGAGGCCTTTATATCAGTTTACATAATAACAAGTGTGTTACCAAACATCAATTACTCTACATGAGGAAGAGCGCGCGCTAATCGGCCCTATGCTTCTCTAATGTTTATGTGTAAAATTTGTGTGTTTCAACCGATCGGAAGATTTGATTAAGCGCTTGTTTGTGTCCTTTCTGTGCGGCGCTCGTTCCTTGGGATCTTTTAATTTTCCATGATATAGCAACCAGCCCAAATTTCCGTGTTTCCTCATAGACGTGACGCTTGATTTCCTACTATTGGCTTGTTACCTTCTTTCTCTTTTTTTTGAGGTCCAGCCTTTTTCTGCACCTTACCATGCTATGATCGCTGCTCCTAATGTTGCATGCACATGTATTTTGTGTATTTCTTGTATTTGGTTAGTTGTATTTGTATTATTTGTATTTTGTACGCCGTGGGTTGAACCGAAGAAAATAGCGGTTTGGTTACGGTTCGGGTTCGGGTGGAGTTATTTCGTTCCAGTTCAGTTCCGTTTCGGCCAAAACACAACCCGATCCGTTTCACGAACATGTTCGTAATCTTAAACTGTTTCTCGAACTGGTTTGGTGGGTTACAATATTTTCAAAGTGCGAAGAGAATGTTTTGTAGTTTAAAGCGACCATAAAATCTAAACACAATTGCGGTGCACTTAATCTACTACTTTTTTCGAATAAAAGTTGAGCAATTATAAATCCAGAAGTAAGCAATTAGGCTGGATATTAGGGAAAACCACGAAGTAGCGGTGGTTTAACACCTACTTTCTCGCCCAGCCCTTATCCTGTCCTAGAGATAAAGCAACCGCCAAAGGCATGACTGATTGTCGGATGTACTTTCTCCCATTTTTTTTGTTTTTGTTCTTGATATCGCATTCCCACCTCTAGAATTTCCCGTCAACCTCAGAGCAAATCTTTTAAATTTGGGCCTGCGTACCGGTGAGCCACCTCCGCCCATTAAATTACCACGTGTTTCAATATGCCTGTGTTGTACTTTTTTCAGAAGTAGTAGCATAAGCAAATATTACAGGAGCCAATAAATGCTACGAAGTAATTGCATTATTTTGCCACCGTGGACAATATGTTAGCAACCACATTCTCGAGGATGTCACCAAATATTTTGTTAAAACTTAGCTGTCGTTAATACTCAGTCACTAATTATTGCTTTGATCTCTCGAATCCGTTTTGGTATAGCTGTTTGGGATGTGCCATCGTCATCATCATCAGCCTACCTACGCCCACTGCAGAGCAAAGGCATCCCCCAATAATCTACAGATATCCCGCTCCTGTGCTAACTAAGAACAATTTATCCCCGCAAACTTCTTGATCTCATCTGCCCATCTGACTTGCTGCCACCCCCTGCCATGCTTGCCTTCTGTAGGGATCAACTCTTTTACCCTTATTCTTGTCTTCGCATTACATGCCCTCCCCACGTCAATTTATTCGTCTTAATTTCTACTCACATATCCTTCACACGCGTTTGTTGTCTGACGCACTCCCCTCTCTTCTTGTCCCTTAATGTTACACCTATCACCTTCCGTTCCATAGCTTGCTCCATTCCATTGCTCAATTTAGTTCAAATTCAAATTCAAATTTATTCCGAAATGTACAAGTGGAACCCTCTGAGTGAGCTTCAAAGCTTCTTCACCGTAGGTGAGTAACGGTAAGATGCAGCAGTCATGCACTTTATTCTTCAGTAACAATGGTAGGCTGTCATTCATTATTTGAGAATGCCTGCCGAAAACACTGCACCCCATACTTATGCTTCTAATTATCTCTGCCTCATGGTTGGGACCTGGGTTCACAACTTGGCCTAAGTAGGTACATTCGCTTACCACTTACACTTCCTAGCCACCTATCTCAAACCGCTGTGCTGTACCGAGGTTTTTTTCATTACTTTAGTTTTCTGCATACTATTTTTGGGCCCATGGTCCTACTCTGTCCAGTGACCTAAGCATGCTTTGCAATTTGTCCCTCGAATCACTTAGCAAGGCAGCGTCATAAGCAAATCTGAGGTTACTGAGATATTCTGCATTATCCCCTACTCTCACCTGTTCCCAATCCAATGTTCTGAATACTTCTAAACATGCTGTGAATAACAGTGGAGAGATTGTGTCTTTTTGTCTGACGCCCTTTCTTAAAGGTATTTTACGGCTATATATAGGGGTTCAGTATACTCCGCGCACTTCTCTATCACATGATTGATCGTGTGAATATGGTCCATTGTTGAATAGCCTTCACGAAACACTGCTTGTTCTTTAGGTTGACTGAAATAAAAGGTGGCAGAAATTCTGTTTGCGATTACCTTGGTAAGTAAGTACCTTGTACACGACTAACAGAAAGCTGATCGGGCTGTAATTTTTCAAGTCCTTCAGGCCGCCTATCTTATTGATAACGGATTATGTATTACCTCCCATGAATACGCCAATTACGGATGTGTGCGTCACCATGAATACATCCCCGTTCTGCCTGACTACCGTATGTACCATATTGTATGTCAACCCACTTATTCAAAATTTCGTTCTGAAGTTAGGGGGTCAACCGACAACCGAAACTGATACTTGTACCGCCGGCGAGCGATGTCAAGCGAAGCGAGAATTAGGGGATGCTCGCAACGACGGAGTTGCAACCGTGCGTTCGCGGTTCGATTATATGTGTTGCGTAAAGCAGTTTTCCGAACACTCGTTTGCAATGCTTTTTGCAAGTGCGCGGTAATTAAGCGTACGCTACTGTGGTTTCATGGCATCACCATGCTTAGTAAGCGAGCGAATGAAACACACACCGAAGACAGAAGGAAAACGGACGAGGAAAGTATGGTGAAACTGCGAATGGGGAAACAGTGAGAGCGAGGGCACTATGCCAATCCCGCGCCACAGAAGCTCACCACACGCTGCATGCTGCACGTACATGGGTCGCGCGATCACGGTGGTGTAGCACAAACCGCCTCATTGTATTTGCATGTGACTAAACAATGCACGCTGCGGATATGCACCTTGTTGTACGCAGCCATTACGAAAGCCAATTTCCGAAGAAGATACTGTATGCCTTAAAGCCTGAAGAAAATATCCACACGAACCTTGTGAGCCTCCAAACATCCCCGAACCTACTAATAAGACATTTGTGACAGTGCAGAAATATTAATGCGTTAGGCACAAAACGAAATTCATCTGAAACAAGTCAACGAAAACGAAAAAAATACAAGACAGCCAGTTAATTTCCTGCTGTGCGATGCGTGTGTGCGGGCCCATGGCTTTGTAAGTAGCATTAGACTGTTGAGTATTCAAACGAGCATCTCAGAAATACTGCAGGGAAGTCCACGCATTTGGAATACTTACCGAGGAGCTCTGAGCACTGAACCTCGCGAATAAGCTAGAAAGGACGAGCTACACACGATCTTCTGGCCGACACTCCGAAGAAAGTTGTTCTCTCTGTGCCCCTGCGGTGCAAACTTTTGGGAAATACAGCTCGAAATAATTTAGATGTGTCAGAATCTGGCAACAATAACTGCATTACTAGAAATACGCTTTTTCATGCACTACAGCATCAAAGGGGCGATTTCTAGCGCAGGCACTGCTGCCCCTCACGAGAGGAGCGTAGCAGACGACACCAGCGCAAATACCTAAGCCGACGTCAGAGCCAGGGTGCGCCACTCAACATCTCACCGCCAATATGCATTACCATCGTTCCTGCCGTGCTTGTGTGCACAAAAAGGTACAGCGTTTGTATAGGATACAGGTACTATTACCTTCTTCGTATAATAAAGCTCCGAAGAACGTCCTTTTATCACAGTCAACGTAGGCTAACATATATCGGCATATGAGCACTGCCTCGCTTTAATGTCCATCCACCGTAATACATTGCACAGGGTAAGATTCCGTAGAGTAACACGGGATGCGTGAAGTCTTCAACGCCACTACCGAAACAAAAGCGTTTACCAACGACGAAACCAAGTACCATCCACTCACTGGTGATACTACATGCGCGAACACTGCGAAACTAGCCAAGCAAATGTAGCCTATCCCGCTGAAAAGCGTTTTCTATGTACTCAGGTCAATTGTTTGCTGGCGTGCTTGTTCCGTCTATGTCTGGCGCCAACGCGGTGACAAAACATCAGGTCATATTTGCTTACACATTTTGCTTCTTAAATTTAGGGTGCTTCAGAACTGCTTGAAACTGCTTATTATTTATTTGATACAAGTTGGTTTTCGTTAGTTGCAAAACCTCTCCACATTCTTATACGATACCGGATAACGCGAGAGCCTATATCCCAACCAGCACACCACCGTTGTCATTATTATCATCATCGCCGACCCACCCATGTTATCGCTCAACTGAGATCATGCCGGTCCTTCCAAAATCAACTTTAAACTGGTGCTAAACTCTACTTTAGGGTTACATGAAAAAAACGGCATTGCAGGGGAATGTGACGGCCAGAAGTAGAAAACATGAGTTGAAAAGTCGATAGTTCAGAAGATACTGCTCGAATTAAGTTCACTCTGTCGCACTGTTTTCCCACATGGTGCGAAAATAGAAAACCAAAATTGTCTCCAAAATAGGAACTCGGTGGCAAACCAACACACGGGTAAAAATGGCCCATCGCGGTCTTTTACATGACAAAAAACGCAAAAAAAGAAAATTTAGAGAAATTAGTTATTTTCTTCTTAAAATCTGTCTTGCATCACTTGCTTTTGATGATGTGCGAGGAGTGTGTATGTACTAAGGAAGAGCTGTCGGTGGCGGCCGCCACAACGTTTATATTGGAAGGACCTTTACGGTGCTGTTTCGCATAGAGGAAGGTGAAAAGTCTGCTAGAAATTAAAACTTGATTTTTCACTCTATTGTTTCTCAGTATCCTAGGTTTCCCATCCTTAGAGTCCCTTGTGTAAGTGTGGTGACCTTCTCGTCCATACATGAAAACCATATTTCATCAAATTAGAACGCAATGCTCAACACATGGATAACGCGTTTGTCACATGTGGGCTGCCACGCGTAAAACAGGAAAACGTTTATTCGAGGAACGGAGAACTACGACGCGGGCAGGAACTGGTTTGATCCATGGGTTAAGCACTAGTTACATCTGGTCCACCCTCAAGAAACAGTCAGTGACGCGATGGCCGCAATTTTGCAGTTTATTAGTGGTCTCAAGATATTTGACCTCTTTTTGACAACATCAAACACGGCGTAGCAGCCGTAACATCATTCCTGCACTGCGGAAAGAGAACGATCCTGCAGACTATATACTGCGTCGTCGAAAGCTTAGTTACCATGGTAGGCGTTGTAAATGCAACACAGAAAGGTTATCAAAATACGTAGTTAACATAAAATAAAACGAACACAGCCGACGTACCTATGACAATATTAATTAAAGGCAATATTTATATATTCGACGGTATAGGGAAACTTCCCTTCTGCAGAGGTTGCTGTCCAGCAGATTTTCTTTTTTGCAATTTTAAATACACCTCCCTCGTGAGAGGTCGTTTTCTCAGTATATATTTTAGATGCATTCTAAAATCAGTACTTGAATGGCAGTCCGCTGTACCAGTTTGTATGGTTTGTTAGGTTTACCCACCTATAACCTGCTTAGACAATTCCATATTCTAATGCGCTACAATGCATTTGTATCTACTTATTAACATTAAAGGGACACTGAAGTGATATGTAAACATTGCGGGATTACTAGCGCAAATTGTAGTCCGGAGTCCCCAGGCCACGTTTCGACCACTCTAGGCGCGTTTACGCGATTTTATTTAGTAGAAAAACTAATTCGAAAACGCTGTCCTCCTCTCTTTACGCTCGCCCATTTTCTGTGGCGTTTTCGGGTGACGTCAGGAGGGGATGAGCTGGCAATTGGCTGCGCCACGGCTGCGCTACTGCACGGCTCCCCGGCCGACAGAGTCAGTCGGCCCAGCGTTTCGTCCGCCGGCCGCCGGCGGGTCGTCGCAATCAAGGAGGTTAAAAAAAATTGCTTGGTCGCAATTCGTTCGCTTAGTTGAAACGAAGCCAGGACACGTTTGTGAATGGAAGAATGTGCCTTTCTTTACTTGGTTTGTTTGTACACTGTATCTAGCTCCAAGTCAAGGTCGCTTCACACAAGCGCTGCACATGCGACGCTTTGCTGACTGGTACGCCAGTAGGAAAATATAAGGCCTCTTGAAGGCGGGAGAAGAGTCAGCGAAGTCAATATAGGTACTAAGCAAATAAAATCAACTGATATTTTTACCGTACAGCGTAAAACTAGGGCGCGGGAAGCACTTTTTTTGCGCTGGGCGAACAAGCACAGCGGTCAGCAGCACGACTACGCATCTGCGAACGCTTTTCCGTCTACGAAATGCAATTGCTAGACGTGAGCTACTGTGGAAACTCGGGCGACGCTTACTGCACGATCGCAGTACAACAAATAGTCACCTAAGCGGCTTGAAATGCCAAAACTAAATAAAAGTGTAAACCGGTTGTACAATATATACCATATATTAGCAACCCATTCGCGTGCCGCTCCGTGGCCTAGCAGTCTGGGGCGCTGGGAATTCACTCCAAATGTTTTGCGAGTCACGAGTTCGAATCCCCGCGGGCACGTGCTTTTTTTTTGTAAGTTAACTTTTTTTGTTTTCCGCCGAGGTTTTCTATATTGAGTTCACCTTTTTTGGGGCCGCAACGTTCATGGCTACACGAACTAGTTCCCAAAACGCGCGCAGGCTGGCACTGGCGCGCTAGCGAGTTCTCGTTGGCGTGCTGTTGCCATAAGCACCGACTGCTTGCAGGCAGTGGGCACAGGCCAGAATCAACAGACCCTTGGCCTGGTGCGAGCACGCTTTTTACGATACAGGCATGAGTGCGGCAAGCTCCAAATATGGGGAAAAGCGTATGGCATTTGAGCGTCTGCGGGGACGCGGAGGGCGTTCATGCACTGCGTAGGCCTCGGGTAGTGAATGCTACGATTCCAAGCTGTCCTGGGAGGCTTATCTTACGCATTTTACAGCCGACAGCATGGCAGAAGCGCGGTACGATGATTACTGAGATATTGAGAATGCCCATCCAACAAAGCCATTGGTTATGTTTTACAGAACCGAAACCGAAACCGAAGCTTGTGTGATTGCTAACCTTGGGCATCGTCCAATCACGGCGCCCCTCCTCTCAACGTCACAGCCTTAGTTGGTGCGGCCGCCGCAAACCGCGCATGGTAGTTTTTCTTCTTTCGCGCTTTGTAAAATAATTACCGATTTGTCAACCGGATAAACGATGAAAAGTGTGCTAATTTGAGCCAGTCTACGCAGTGCAAGCAAAAACGGGAGCTTGACAAATTCACTTCAGTGTCCCTTTAAATTAAAGAAACTATTCGATTTGCTTATTTGCACCTGGAATACTGGAATAGATCTTCAGTGTAATAAGGTCCTGGCTGCGTGTACTTTATATGCCAAGGTTCGCGGCAATAAAACGACAAGTATAACCGCAGTGCCTGTTGCATAAGTTTTACCTAAATACATAGGTTATAATTCTCAAGTTTATGTATCAAGCATTGTCCCTGGAAAGCGGTCAAAGAAGAAATTTCTATGCACTGTCTCCTTAATCACTATTATTCAGGATGATAGCAGCGGCTTTATCGGCTATCATCATTGTAGGCGCGTTTAGGTTACCAGACACAATTTTCGGCATTACTGACGCGTCGACGACTCGCAGAGCTTCGAGGCCGCGAACCCTGCAATATAGAAAAGGAGACATTGGTGAGGCACGGAGCGGAAAAATAAACGAGAACCGTCAGCAGGGAAACATCCACAGACAAATAAAAATTTATAAAAATTGAAAAAATGATGAGCCATGTACACCCTACATTTCCAGACAACTGCAGATTTGGCGAAAGTGTCACCTTTATAAAGCGTAAATAGAGATAATTATTCGTGCAGAATTCTAAAAACGACAAGAATAGAATAAAAATAAAATTTTCAAATACTGATCTTACAAAATCAAAATTAAACATCTTATACATCTCCCCCAAAAACTGAATACTACACAAAAATGGGCAAAAGAACGTCGGAAATACCCATAGAACAAGCGTAAACCGACTGACTCTGCCATCTTGTATGCTCTGGAAAAACATAATTAGCGAAGTAAACACACTTCAACCCTATAATTGAAGAAATTTCCTTCATTTGGAGAAATAAAGCAAAAGAAAGCCTAAAAAATGAACTATTCTAATGTGTTTCGCTAGTCATCGTCATTTTTTGCGCTAAAGCACTCGCAGTGCAGAGAAGCGCCACAAGTATGCAACGCATTAGGAGACAATTCTCCAAATTTCTGCCGATTGTTTTTTTTTTTTTTTTGGTAACGCATTGTCTTCGGAACGGAACTCCCATTTCAGTTTCAGCTGGAACACAAGCTTGCCTCGTGTTCACGCTTAACCAGTTATCCAGGCACAAGAGTCAATGCAATTTTAACAAGAAAGTGTTTTATTCCGGGGTACACAAACACTTGAGTGAGCTCATATTCATCACGGAAGTGACGCCAGTACAACGAAGCAAGCGGCCGGTAACGAGTGGGTGGACCCTGCACACAGGGTGTTCTTGCGGGGTAGCAACCTTTAGAACAAAAGAGTACGTATACGTAGGGTTCGTTTTCGAGTTTTATATTTTAACCCGAAAGTGCTTTTTTCCGGGACACACCAAGATTTCACTGACGTCATACCCATCACGGAAATCACGCCAGTATACCTTTGCCGAGGCGACCTGCCAGCAGGACGTCCCTCGTCAATTACACCCACAAGACAGCCACCGACCCGGAAATTATGCTCAGCTGTAGATTTTGCTGGATATTTCACTTTCGTGATTTACCGATTCCTATGACCGAGGAATCAACCACAATTCTTTACTAAGTTAAGTCAACGTACCCGCAACAGGGGCTCACCTTAGCTCATGGTCAACAACAGCGCGCTCGTCCGAGCCCATGGGACACGTGCAGCAGGGGTGCCACGTGGTGTGCGATAGGTGCCGGACCAAGCACTCGATGTAAGGGTCACTCCAAATGGGACCCGCGGAAGCGCACTCTTGCAGTGGTATATCCCACAGCTCAACTCCTAGTGCTCTCAGTGCACGGCTCTCGATGAGTTTAATGGTCAGCTTTACACCTATTTGAGGGATGCATTAAGCCAGGAGCAAGACGGGAATTTTTATGGTGACACATTTTGCAATGAAACGTACAATAGCGGCACATGCCGGTTAAGCACGAAGGTGGTACCGTAATCGTATCATATCGTAGCATATACGGCCGCGGCGGCCGCTTTTCTGATGGAGGCGAAAAGCAAAAACGCCTGTGTGTACGAGATTTCGGCGCACGATAAAGATCCCCAGGTGGTCAAAATTAATCCGGAGCCCTCCACTACGGCGCGCCTCATCGCCTGCGTTGCGTCGGCGCGTTAAACCCCACAATCAATCAATCAATCGTAGCATATAAAATCGGAAGGGCTCACCTATCAGAAATATTTACGAATTACCTAAACTTGGAGTAATTACATCTAGTTAGAATAGGTAATGACAACGGACCCAAAGCTTGCGCTTGCAAAAAAAAACGTCCCGTAAAGGACAGTAGGATCATTTTGTTTGTTATTTGGTCTAAGTTCACCTAAAAGAAGAGGCATGTTGGAATGAAAGAGCTAGTCAATAACCACACTTTTAAGAACCGGAGAAAACCTATACAACCAGGTACACTTTATCTTGTCGCCTAACTATTAGCATTCCGAGAAATATGGCACGTGATTCGCTTCCTTGCAAGGGAAGCCACTTTTTGTGAGCATCATTATCGTATGAAACTGAGACGGTTTTTTACCTAAGATTAAGTGTATGGCCACGAAATCCAGGCTTACACTGTATGCATCAATTCTTTAGTGTTGGAACAGCACCTGAAAACAGTGTCGATTAAAGTGCCCCACTGCAAAACCCCAAAGAAGCCAGTGAGGAGTGTTCCTTCGCAACTACAGCCATCGAGGAGCACGTCTTCCCCCTGGTTCCTTCCGCGACGTGCTGGTGATGCCACAACCGGCAATACGGCACCGACTAACTGGAACTTATATGCGCAATGTCTTTGCTTGACTGAGGGACTGGGGTCCTTCTATACCTCTAGACACGCCCATTGTAGCTTGGTCTTCAGGATACCGCATATAGGTGACCAACTTGCACGCTAGTACTAATTAGTCGTTTAGAGAGAAAGCTAATAATCGCGCACAATCTTCGCGTAATTTTTTTCGCGGGATCGTTACAGCACATCTACTTATGAGGAGACCCGGCCATTGATTATGAGGAGTTGTTCCGTGCCAGTAGCTTGTAGAAGCAGTTTGCAAAAGTGCAGGGAAAATCTACCAATGGCAGTTCCCAGGTAAACAGAGGATTTTAAATGTGCATTTAGGTGCTCTTCATTCTGAGCTACGCATATGGCTTCATCTGTTTCAAAGGTATCTCCCAGAATATTCAGCTGCAATGATATCGTATCACGTACCTTGAAAGATTTCTGGCCCAAAGTTTCCTTTTTTTAATCGTTTATTAAATGCCAACTGCATAGCTATGTTAAAAGTTATTTTCAAATGTTGAGAGCACAGTATATTTCTGACGACGACAAAATCAAGGCCGTCAGTTAGGTCCTCCATTGCTTCAAGCCCGGAGGGCTTGTATATGATATGCAAAAAGTTGCAGATGACCCCCACGTTTAGTTCTTAAGATATGTTACGCGATACTGTTACTTCAGCGTCAAATGAGGGTTTTGTAACGGAGTTCATGAATTTACCATTTATAGTTTCCAAAGGCTGAAGTCCGGTGACGAACGCTCGACTAGCTGTAGCAGTTTTTCATTCCCGCTAGATAGGAAAGGCTGAGGCAACGTAGACTTTTTCGTTTAGGATGTGGGCGTGATAGGCTGCGGCAGTGTGGTGTTGGGCAGTTTGAGCGAGAAGGTGACAGTGTCAGTGTCGAAAATTTCATTTTCCAGCGTCGTGCTCATGCAGAAGGTCACGTTTCGTAAAACACGCACAAACACCCCGACAGAAAGAAACAGAGGGAGGGAGACTTCTTTTGAGCAAGTCGTAGTGAAAGTTTGGACAAAAGGGGGAAGAGATTCTAGACCTTACGGATGGAACCCGAACTCCAGGCCTTAAAAAGAGCAGTCGCTGATCTTGGGTTGAGATGATGATCAGGCAGCATTGTTGACAAAGGGAGGAACCGCCAAGACCCCTTCGATGATTCCTTAATTGCTGTGAACTCCTGATGATGATAGTGGGGCACGAGAGGGACATTGCTACTTCTTTCACACCATCCTCCCCCGCGCGACACGGAATGAGCAGAGTCCACACCCAAAAATTGTTTAGTCCATGGATAGTTTCTTTCAAGTCCATGCAAGCCAAAAGAATTGGACACCTCGCGCCTTTCATCTCCACCGGTGGTACCCATGTCTTGGCGTTGGTGGACCCAAGCCCCGAGCCACTGCGGCCCCCAGATGCAGCCTTGCGGGGAGACTTGTTGAGCTCCTTTTCTCTGTCTTGATTGCACCTATTTCTTGCTGTGTCCATCTCACGCCATTTTCTCAGTGGTGGCCTGGTGCATATGGGACATTTTGGAAGTGGGCTTCCCTTCCCAGGAGATTATTCGCGTTGAATTGGGCTAATACAGCTCTCTGTTTTGACACGCGGCGCACTGTACGCCCTTTTACTGAAAACTAACTGTGCCCACGGATATTCTTCCCTTCCGCAAACGTTTGTTTGCGGCGCCGAATTTTTGGGAATGGTGGTAAATTATCATCCAACCCAGCTTTCAGCTCCTCTGTCTTCAGACGTTTCCCTTTAGCAGTGTTCACTTTGCTGGGCTTGCACCATTTATGTTCGTGAACCATACGTGTTAACTCTGGAGGACAAAGTAAGTCGCGCCTTAACAAACATTTCTTTCTGGCTTCGACGGGCGAATCGTTCCAAATCAGCTTGGGTTCTTCAGCCTTGCACATTTCTTCTCTGGTCACTTGAGGGGATTGAAGACTGCAATGTTCCTCGGGTGTCACATGTGATGAAATGTTGTCTAGGGTCGAGGCGTTGCTTATGCCATTCACTTGCGCTTGTTCAACCGTCGCAGGAATTCTTGCCCCTCGATCTCATTCTTTATTGTCAGCGGTAACCTCGATGTATTTCTTCTCTTCTCAATAAGACATGAAATGACCGGTTTCAAGCGTCGTTGCACCTTAAAAATTCATGTTTGTTTTCATCGTAACTTGGCCTTTGCAATTTACTGCTCCGTTTGCTTGATTCGTGTCTGAAGTATAGCTATTTTCAAAGCATTCTTCCGTATTTTGACGGTGTACTTTCAGTGATGCGTAGCTTTGACCTCTGTAGGATGCGATTAGGTTTTGTCGGGCTCTCTGTGCTACGACCATTTTAAACTCAGCCCGGGCCTTTGCCATGCAAACTAATTCATCCAACATGTGTGCATCTTCAACCTCGGCTTCCAGTTCATCAATTTCCACGGTGTCCTGAACTTCTCGGTTGATCACTTTCAGTGCGTCACGATATTCAATCAAATTACGAAGAAGTTCTTTAAACTTACTTATTGGTGGTCTTTCCATTGGGAGGAGGTCTTCATCGTTCCCGATGATGGACGTGAAAGATTTCCGGACGATGCGCCGCCTTTCGAGTAGGGCCTCCATATTCCGGTACAGCGTCGCAAATCTCGTAGGGGCTGGTCACAGGGCTCAGAGGGCATAGGTTGCCGTTGTCTCCGCACAGTTGACTCAGAGAATTGGCAGCACGGGGTCAAAGATGTCTTCCGGTATGAGGGAATCGGTGGCCTTGATCTCGGTGGCCAGTGTGGGTGCGACTTACTTGCTGTATACGTCCAAGTATGCGCCAAAGGCCACCGGCACACCTTCCAGCATCTTGGCTATCCGCCTGGTGCGGTTAGTCTTGACGATGCGGCGGATAGAGGTGGGTTGATATAGGTGGAGTCTTTATGTTGTAGATGTTAAGACGTTTTACAGGTGGATTATTTGCTGTTTGATATGGCCAGGTTGCGTGGAAGACACTTACAGATTTGTATAAAAAGCAGGACACTGACCAATGTTGCAACAAAGTTGACGTCCACAACGGAATGATGCCTAAGCAGCAGGTAACTAAGTAGCCTTGAGCGCATGACGTAAATTTTGTTGCAACATTGGTAAGTGTCCTGCGTTTTATACAAATGCCTTTACATGACCAGGCGGTATTCCGTCGAACTCCCGACTACATATTAAGCACAGTTCTAAGTTAATGTGGGACGACTGCTACCAAACATCTTCGCCAGTCTAGATTTCTAGATATTAATGCGTAGCACTCTGTACCGAGTACCACCACAACCAGTACCGTGTAACGCCCTGCATTCGCACAAAAATGCAGATATTGCGGAAGTTCCACGTGTAATCGCTATAATAGTATAAAGGGAGAAAACTTGTCGCAAAAAACGTCTGAAAAAAATTGAAAATAAGAAGAATAAAAAAATGGCGGAAAATGAAACAACATACCGACGCCCTGCATTTCCAGAATAATCGTGATTCCACAAAAAGTACACCTGTAATCGCTATAATAGCGTAAATGCAGATAATTTGTCGAACGAAATTTTAAAAAACTAAATAAAATAAGACAATTACAAAATAATTAAGAAACTGGCACAACATGCAACGCCCTGCATTTTCAGAATAATGCATAAGTTAGGAAAGTTTCAGCTGTAATTGTTCATACTGGATCATTATGGCGCACATGCACATATTTTACTTGATATTCATTCTAGCGTTTAAAAAGACTATACCGACTATTTTACAGGCTACGGCTTTAAATTTTTATTTCACTGCGCGACAAGATACCCCCGCGGGGATTCCACTCGCTAATCAATCATGCTCTGTGCAACCTAAAAGCACGGCCTATATCTCGTGTCGTTGAAAGCGACATAGCTGATCATGACCGCATTTTTATCGCCCTCAAATCCTACGCCTCTCGTTGCGAAGTTTCTTATTTCGCGTAAGTTTTTAATGAACCAAATTTTGTTGAAAAAATCGGCGATACCGATTGGTCCTTTATCAAAGCAATCCTCGATCCTGTGGAGGGCGTTACTTCCGTCTACTCGACCTTTTTGAAAGCAGTTGCGATGAGCACCACGAGTGTGAAATATAAAAGAAAATATGAATTTTTTTTTTCTGAGAGACTGGCGTTAATCCTTTGCCCCTGTTTTAGTGGGGTCATTCAATGTTGGTTTCGGCATCAGTGTGGTGGACAACACGCCGGGGTGGCTCAGTGGTAAGGACATTGCGCTAATGAGCCCAAAGTCGCGGGTTCGATTTCCTGCCGCGGCAGCCACAAAACAGAAATGCCCATGCGTAAAGATTTCGTCGCACGTTAAAGATCTCCAGGGAGTGTAAATTATTACGGATCCCAGGTGTAGCTTCGGCACGTGATTTACCGGAAATGGGTACTTTTTTTCTCTACCGGTGGAAGGATGCTCTGGTGTGATGGCGTCAGTTGCGGGCCCGGCTGGGGAACTCGTCCTTCCAGTATGCTATCACCCACTAGGCGGTGGACAAAATTCACTGCGCAGGCGCGGCACTTGCTGAAAATGCGTTATTGTTTCTTCTCCGCTGTAGTATCATTGTCCTCATTTACACATTTCAGTTGCCCCTGCGCCATATTACAGATTCAGGCAAGCCCTCGAATCTCACTGCCTCAGTCGTAGCTTCTGGGAGGCAGCGGTGACTTATTTCCGTGGACGCTTGATAAGCACGGCTGATATCGGACGGCTAGCAGCCATGGGAAATCGAAAAATAGACCTAATAACGCTATCGCGTTAATAACAATTACAGTCAAACCTCGATATATCGAACACGGGTACATCGAATTATTGCCTATATCGAACAGTTTCTATATCACGCGGGAAATCACAAGTATTTTTAATTTTTTATTTCGAACTGGGACGATCATGAAATGGGTATATCGAATTCCGCCACCCCAGACTGCCCAGGCCGCTCGCGCTCTGTTGACAGGCGGCGGGCTATCCCGCAGTACCCTCGAGGATAGCGGTGTCGCGATGGGGGGCGTTCCCGACTGCTGCGCATCGGTTGCACCGAAGCTGAATTAGACGGTGCAAAAGAAGAATGCGAGCTTGAAAAAACCTGGGCCAGCTGGAGCGCTTTGTTGGGGCTGAGCCACGAAGCATGTGCATTGATGACTTAGTTGGTGGTGACGACAGCACAGGTACGACGCGCAGTTGACGGGTGCGGAGATCCTAGTGGAGATCCTAGCGGAGGTTCCTACTGGGCGCCCAAAGGAAGGCGCTCCTGAGATTGTACCTGCAAGCGCTGATAGTGCCCCGCTCCCGACTTCGACCGAGGCTTCAGCGGTTGTGGCCCTACTGCACCGCTACTGCAGCGCTATAAAAGGCACCGGCATGTCGCTTGTGGAAAGTTTGGACTACGTTGAGGAAGTCGTGTATAACACTCCAGGCTACCCTGCTGCAGTACTTTAAGCCAAAAGAATAAATACTTTCAAGCACCAAGTGAGTATTTACTGCACAATTCGTTCATTTATTATTTGTACCAGTTTATGTCATACACGTTTTCTACGTAATTATATATATCGAATTCGGGTTATATCGAACTATTTCGCCGGCACCGCGCTGTTCGATGTATCGAGGTTTCACTGTAGTTGGTTTCAAAGGCACGAACGCATTCGGTATACAGGCAAATTCACTGTAGTCGTCTTCGCTGTACTGACGTTCACAGTACTTAGGAAATCTGGAACATACAAAATTAAGAAGATAGGAATCTCGTCAGGCCATATAGCATGCTTCGTTGTACAGGATATTTCGTAGCAGAAACGCTCGCAGTACCGGCGTTTAATTATTGATTTACCGCTTGACATTCCTCGGCTGGGTCACTACTTAAGTGGGTCAGTACAAAACGTTTTTTTCTATCATGTGGAACGTCGTTTCCGTCGAGAGTGGCGCCTTAGTGATTGGTTCACCCAAAAGCGGTTGCTACCTGAATCCGTCTGCGATCGTAGGTAGGGCGATGTCACTGCGCGCATAGCGGTGCCTGCCAATTGGCCCCACGAATCACTGCAGATACGTCAGAGACATCCGGCTACGTTTCCTTCTTTTCCTTTAAACGGTGGGACATCAGTCGATGTTCATTTTGTGCCTACTTCTGCCTTTGGTGTCAAGTCAGTGGCACAATTCGGATAAAATTTCAAAAATCTTCTACACTCCGCAGATGGTTGAATGTTTCAGACAAGGTATTCCTCGATCAAAGGGTGAAACGTACAAAAATATTACTCAGTAAACACGTCTCAGTAACTTCTAAATCCGTGTCCTCTTCTGGCGTGGAAGAACGCTGAGAGCGGAGCCCTTATGAAATAAGCACTCACATCACGTATAAAGTTTTGGCATCTGAACTGTTGAAGCGTGGGTGATTCGTAAAAGATGTCTACATCAGCGTATTCAACGTGGGAGAGTTCCTTACTTGTTGCGCCAATAGGGTGGGGTGACCGATGGCGGATGCTTCAAAGGCGCAATCTATCGATAGCAATCACGGCTTGGAATCACTTTGTGCAAGTGGTGGCCGCTCTAACTAGCTGCGTGTACAAATACTCATGGCATGACCTTTCGGGGTGTTTTAACTTTTTTTCTGCATGATTACCTACCTTCGTGAAGAGTTTCATTTTCGCGGGAATTAATCAGGTAAAACAAGATGTGTCTGCTCCTACTCATAGATCCTGCCAGAATGGCATGGTGCGTGGAAGGTAAACACGTCGAATTGCACTGGCGCCGTCCACCAAGACACCGTTGTCATAGCGGTTGTCTTGTGACTTCAGCCCGGGGCCGTGTGGGTGAAACCCGAAGGGATGCGAATAAGAGCGGTTGTGATAAATATTTGCATGCGATCGGCAGTTCTATAATTACCACCCAATACGCTCCGAGAGTAGAGAAGAAAGGGCTACGAAAACAGTTTTCTGTGGTTATGCTTTGTCTAGAAAGAGAGTGTTGAAATATGTGACCATGGCCCAATGAATGTATTGCCTCGTGCTAAACAAAAAACTCCGGAGGAAGTGCACCACAGAATTGGCCCAGAACATCCCGCTATTTGGTCGACATATGCTGACGGAGCACTTAGGTCGTCCGTTCAGCTTCAAGAGCAACAACCTCATTAAACCATAGTTTGGAATCTATGAAGGAGAACCAATGTATTCGTGCTGTTATTTACACAGTAAACATCGAACAAGTAAAAGGTTATAACCGTTTTTCGCCTATATAAACTCATGCTTTAGTGGTAACTGCGACAGCGTTTGAGCCGCTAAGCCTCGGCTGTGGTCACGGGCGCATGGTTTCACAGGCAACAAAGAGGATAAGAAAAAATGTTAGAATAATAGCACAAACCTTCCACAGCCGTGGCAATGTCTTCGGGATGTGATTGGTAGTTGGGTTCGATTAGGGGGTGCTCAAATGGGTCTCTGGACTTTATCTTGATGTATCCTCTCGACTTGGGCCGGTTCAAAACTGGCCCAGCTTGGAAGCCAAAACGCCCTCGATGGGGCATATAGTACTGCATATAAACCTGAGAGCAAAAAATATGCAGTCACGGTTGAGCTTTTGCATTTCAGGGTGGCAATACGTATTCAGAATAAAATTACCACTACAGCAATAAATTCATTCAGTAAAATTTATTCATTTATTGATTCCGTCATGTATTCATTTATTCACTGCTTCATTCATTTATGTTTTAATATATTCATTATTTGAGTGATTGTTTGAATCATCCGTCCATTCATTCATTCATTCATTCATTCTCTTTATTTGTACGCCCCCCCCCCCCCCCGGAAAGCGCGTGGCCTGGAATGATGGCGTCAAGAAATAAATAAAACTACGAATAAAATATATTCAAAAGTGTGTATACAGTTGACTACATTTTCTTGATTCTTACGCAAGTAAAATTTGTCTTTCATGGCTTCCACACTACATTTGAATTGTTCAAACCTAACTGTGTTGCAGAATAAAAAAAGTAATTCATTGACGGCTTAAGAGAAATTACCTGAAATTACCATGTACGTTTTCAGTGACGGCATCCAAAAAGGGAAATCTAGCAGCTCATTTCAACAGGCTTCATGCCAGTGTCAAATACGAAGGGCAAGAGAAGCGCAATTCAGTTTTAAAATTCTGGCCGCAGATTGTTTTTTTTTTTTACGTTTGGTTGTTGCAAACTGATACGTGAAAAAAAAAAAAAAAACGCCTCAAAGCAGTGAGGCCCATTCTATATGGGGTTAATATACCGGCGAATTCGATGATGCGAACACGCTAGTGTGGCAAAATCTCGAATTTTCGTCGCTGCGGCAAATTGTTGATCGATTAATTGATTGATTAATTTATTGTAGGGTTTAACGCGCCGAAGGAACGCACGCGATGAGGCGCGCGGTTTTGGAGGGCTCTGGATTAGTTTTTCCACCAGGGCATCATAAATGTGCGCCGAAATCTCCAACAGACGGGCGTTCTTTCCTTTTCGCTGGCGGAAAATTGTCGATCAGAGCCACAAGCTTTACCAAGGGGGAGTTCGAACGTTCAAACATTTGGCAATTTTCCGCCACAGCGAAAACAGAGAGCTTTGCCGCAGAACCAGCGGCGCCGCAGCACAACATTCGAGGTTAATTTGTACCATGTAGGGTGGGCTTAACAGAAGCACTCAAGCAAATCCTACGTCATAAACTTTACCCAACCATACAAGTGTGGTTCGCTTCATTAAAAGGCGAGGTACGAGTTTATTACGGAGTTTTTTCTGAGTAAAAAGGTTGAAGATAAAAATCTTACGTCTGGGCGCAGTCCCATGTTCATTTCATAGTACTCCGTAAATATTGTTGACGGGGCTACAGTCTGCAATGCAATCTCTACGTCAGGATACTCCAGGGACGCGTTGACATTTGAGGTGCTAAGAAATGCGAGGACTTCGAAAGATGCGGGAATGGAGTACGGGCCTGTGCAAAAAAAGAGACAAAAAAACCTACGGTATTTAAATCCTGAACAAACTCATTATTGGAGTAGATAGCGTCAACCATAGCAGTAAATAAATAAAACATATTGCCCGTGTTAGACTAGGCTAAGTACTGGGGAGCAAAACATTACCGCCGTTTTACGCGGTTAAACTCAGTTTGTTGAGCGAGAGCTGGCTTTTTGCTCCGACAGCACCATGCGCACAAGCAAAACGCACCGATTATTCTCGCCGCAGTCGGCTTTGTATAAGCGCGAAGGAGCAATGAACCCGACTGTAGGCAGTGCCTCCTTATTTAATTTTCCCATCCACCGCGCACTTAGCCCTTCATGTGCGTATTTAGCCTTTCTGCACCGCTACCGTCGAAACGAATGATGGATAAGACACTTTCACTTCGTAGGCAAGCGTAGCAAGAGTTCTTGCTCAGGTACCGCCGGCTTCCTCTGCTCTTCCGAATATAGCCTGTGGATGTATCGCTAGGTTTATAACTCTCACCCTCATAGATAAACATTATGATGTGCGGCAGATAGGGTATTCTGGAACAACAATCACCGCTATATGGTGTACACGTTTCATCAGCGGCTGACTGTGCAGGTCTGAAGTTTCGTCACAGAAAGTAACAAAAAAATCTTGACGCAGTAGCAAAAACTCAATAGTCGCTGTTTTGCTTCTTTTCCGCCAAACTACGATACCAATGACCACCTGACCACGGTGCGTCCGTGTCCTAACTAGAGGCTGCTACGTTCCTCACCGAACCAATGCTGTAAAAACCTTGGGTATTATGGAATATTTATTCGTAAATCGTCGCTATCCCAGAGCATTCATTTCCGTTCCCTCGCTAAGATTAATCCTAGCCCGCTCTGCACGCCTTCATCCGGCCTTACAAGACCGTGTAGCGGCGTGTCGCACGCCCTTCAAAATCTGTGCCAACCGGCTTTGCGTTCTCATTGTCTCACTTGTAGCGCATACTTGCTTTACCATCCTAATTCGCTGCTGATCCTTTTTATCCACCGTTATTTGAGTATTTGATTTTTATTTCTTGGCAAAACCAAGGGGAGGCTGAGACTAAAGGCGGACGTGGGCTGACAGGGGCCTCAGCCACCCGATCTACAGCGTATATAAGAGTTCAGGCTCCCTCCTTCAAATTCTATCTCGTTTTTGCGGCTACTAGGCTTTGCGTTGCGTCACACTTCATATTTGAAAGCGTAGGTACCATAACGCGACGCGTCAAGCAACACGACGACGCGCGAGTCACGCATATGGAGTGCTTAGGGTACCTCAATGCCAACGCCGCCGCTTTGAGGTGCACATCGAACCACCCTGGCAGTGCTGCGAGCGGAACGTTACCACGGCCAATTCCACTGCCGGTCCTCGACACGGCTTCACTTCCCCTTGCGTACAGATGTTCTCACGCAATGACGTCACGTTCTCTTTCCCCGCGCCCACGCAGCCCTTATGGTTCGTCATGCCGCTCTTGCTCCACCTTTCGACGGATCGACTTTATGCTACATGTGGGGCATCTGTTGCTCAGTCAATAAGGTGACACTCAGCTTTTTTGGTTCACCGATTGGAGCCAGTAATACTCAGTCGGAGTATTGTATTGGTAGCTTCTAGTGACTTGAAACAGAACAATGACGCATTCTACTGGCCCAGGCAAACAACCTTGGAAACTTTTCTCACAAGCCCCTTGGGAAACATCGAGTTTCTTTTCCTTTGAATCCATTCACCACCCCCTCATATGCTCGTATTCATAAGATATTTTGGGTGCGCATAAAACTCAGCCCCACACTTGTGGAGAACCTGACGACTAGAGTCAAATTGGATGCCGAGCAACTCCCCACCCTAAAGCTGAGACACCAGAGACGCCGCTTGTTCTCTTGGAATGAGACACCGCTCCCACGTCATAGAGCACAAATTCTTCAAGTTTTTCAAGAGCGCCCTTTCCGCATATTTTTCCAACGCGTTTTTCTAAGCCGCTAAATTGTGAGACTGGGCACTTCGCACGTTGGACTGATCCTCACACTTTACATCCTAGCTGCTTACCGGCCACCCAAAATGCCACAAGTGTGTTCGCACGGTTAAGGTATTATGCTCCACGAAGTCAGTATTGAATGTGGCTGCACAAGTGCGCACTACGCCCTTTTTTGGGGAATTTATCCTGAGTGGACAATACTACCCATTTTAGGGATTCTTCCCTGCGACCTCTCGCGTTATTTCGTTTAAACTACCACACACAACCTCTCTTCCCATCTGCCAAGGAGAATGAAGACATATAACAGAATCTACAAAACGCATGGGTGATTACGTTCCGGTAGGTAACCGGAAACAGTCCTTCAGCTTTGATTAGGGACCCCCATTCCGTTGTATGGATGCAAGGTACTACGTGTCTTGCAAGAAAGTTTGAGGAGCAGCTACCAAACTAAAAAAAAAACTGATAGACGCATAGTAGTCGGAATTACACAAACCACATTGGAATACCATTCGCGGCAACGGCCGGATGCCAACGTGCCTTTTCAAATCGAAAGTCCAAGCCAGATCGAGTAGAGCTTACAGAGATTAGGGGCTCTGAAAAAGGACTACAACGCCTAAGATATTGCTTCTTATGCTCAACACCTACATGATGAAATAGCCTCAGTGTCTAAAGGATCAGCCAATACCGCCTGTCAGGTGATCCACACCACAAAACCACAGATGTAAGAATTATAAAAACTCTCACTCTTAAAGCGAAGCATCGACGCTTTGTCCTTTCGGTTTAGAACACAAAAGCAAAGTTCTTCAGCCTCCATCTGCCACTAGAACGGTGAGATGTGACACACGACAATGTGGGCCAATTTTGCCTCACACCGTGTTGCCAAGGTGGGTAGCTAAATCCCTGCGAGGATCCGGCTCTTCCCTTGAGAAAAAGGGCAGTGCTGACCGTGTGTTACCAGATATTCTACAAATCTGTAAAGCTCCGTCTTCTGCGTTAATGAAAACGCTTCGTGCCGAGTGCAATAACAAACATTTTATGTTGGCATCACTGAGCCACCAGCTTGTGGAGGCTGACATCTCATCCTACCTATGTTGGATATAATTCATCCCTGACGTGCTGCTTAATCTTCTTGCATATTTGGCCTGTTCCTGGTAATTATTATATTTCTTGCACAGATTAGCAGTAACAGCGGACTTTGTTTTGCTCTATGTAGAATGGTGCAAAATACGTTACAAATTAAGCCCCCGCAACTTCGTCAATTACCATCAGTGCGGCCTCTCCTAGCTACCAGCGCTGTCACCTCAGCTACTCAAGCGCGGCTGAGTGCGAATATAAAGACAATCGAGAATGCCTCATGTCACAGTAAGAAACATTTATTTGGGAATAAACTTAGAAAGGTTTTTGGGACACTTTTGAAGAGCGATGATGCATATGTAAATATTACAACTTTTGGTTTGTACATTTCAAAACAGCATTACCTTTTGCAACTGTTTGCTGTAAATCATCCGAAAAAAATTCGCCAACAAACCAATGACTTTGCCCTTCTCGCTTAATCCACGTCTGAAATATACTGTGTAAAAGATGAGAACTACACGTAAAGCGCGCTAAATAGGTTTCTTCAGATTCTGAGCAAATTACAGTGATTAGAAGGAAACACAATTACTCCGGTATGCGATGAGCGGTAGTTTTTGTAATCTTTAGATACCAGTGGACACACCAATTTGAAATTGCAAACAGATACCACGTATCAACAGCAAGTAACGGTGATGCTTACCTGATTTTGAGAGCATGTAGTCAGTCAAAGGGCTGATTTGGACAATGTTAATTCCAGCATCTTCCGTCATGGTACCAGCAACCCCCTCAATGTGAAGGTGATCCTGTAGATTTTCTCCTACCGGAAGATCAGCTATGACTGGAATCTGTATAAAACATAATATTCATTTAAAAAATCTTTTGAGGAAAGGGGCAGCAAAAGTGGCAGTACATTACGGCAAACGCTATTAGCTAGCGTAATATGGGCTAGGGACAACACGTGTGCTCACCTAGTTTGTTGTCGAGACATAGCAGGCTGCTGTTTGCAGAAGTGTGTCGCAGGTATGTATAATGCTAGCATAACGTATAAACATTTCTGTCGAGTTATTTTGCAGCTGCACTGGCGTTGGTCCAGCGGTAGGAAATTGGTCTGCTTTATCTGCACCACGAGGAACGTGCGGCAGCTGTACAGCTAGCCATGCCCCATATACTGTTCTCGCCAACAAACTCAAAGGATGAGAGAAATCTTAGGTTCGTGCTCTACTCATGATTAAAATAGGAATTTTTCCTCTGAGAATATCTTTATTACACAGCAAAAAGCTGTGGCTCTCCAATATTTCTATGCTAGTTCAATAGAGCGATGAAGCGCAAATCATTTAATCGTGACGTGGCGGCAGGACGAATGACAAGAACCATTGTTGAATGCGAAGCGCTATATTATAAGATATCGGCCATCGCAGCCCCCAGCAACGTCACGCACCAGAAATCCTACCCAGTATGGTTGCACCTGTGGGATGTAGCCTGCTCTGGTATACGGCAATCTTTTACCTTGCCGTGCGAGGTTTCACTCGCAACTTGTGCGTTACTTCTGTCAATGTGTATATTACTTGAGAAACACTGAATAATCTAAAGGAGCGTTGAACGTGGAGCTTCCATCAACAAAACCTTGTGAAGTTTTGCACGATTGGTGCTCCTATTTCTAATCAGCACTCTTGACAAAACGAAATTTTTCTCTACAGCCATTTGAATAACTCCTATATCATGGGAAAATTATTGCGCACAAAGAGACGGAAACATTTTATGTTCACTGAGCCCTGTCCTGAGAACGGTCAGTGTACCGCTATTCCATCATGAACTAGGTGTGAATCAATAACAATTGTATGGGCTAAAGCTCACCGCAAGTTGCTCCAAGTGTGTCTTGGGGCCCACTCCAGACAGCTGGAGCAGCTGAGTTGACCCAATGGTGCCTGCTGAAAGGATTACTTCGCGTGAAGCATGCACTTCCTCCGTGAGGCCCTCTTTGCGAAAGCGCACTCCGATTGCTCGCTTTCCCCGGAACAGCACCTGAGAGAGCCAAGTACAAGCGCATCAACATTCTGAACTTAGTAACTCGATTGATTTGATCGATTGAAGGGTTTAACCCGCGGACGCAACGAAAGCGATGAGGCGCGCCGGAGTGGAGGGCTCCGGATTAATACTGACCACGTGGGGATCTTTAACGTGCGCCGAAATCTTGTACACGCGGCTGTTTTTTGAGCTTAGTAAATTAGGCATTGTAATCGCCTGCCCATTCATTAGTGCACATGAAAACCACCTCTACTTCTGTCTCTGTTGTTATAGGTGAGGTGTTTCCTCAATATATATCGAGAATTGCAAGTTCGCGTTCCAGCCTAGCAAACCTGCGCGCAAAAAAAGTGCGCGACTGTGCTGCGCCGATTGCATACAAAGTATGGTTGGTGACTGAACAATTAACTTTGAGATTAATCGAAATAGTGCTTTATTCGGGATTAATTTTTACCCGGTTAATCGGTTAATCTGATGTAAGCAAAATATAGCGGCACTGTCATGTGTAAATCATGAGCAAGCGTGCCTAGAATTGTATTCGTGTTCACATAGCATGCCTTACGTCACAAGAGAAAATGGTTCAAAAATGGCTATACATGAAAGCGATTAAATTCGCTGGCTTATAGCTTCACAAAGACTGGGAAATAATTACTTTTAATGCAAATTCTTTATATCACGGTAAAAAAAAAGGCCAGACGACGCTCCCATAGCTTACCGTTGTCTAGACTCTCAGCTAAGTAAACCACAATAAGTCGCAGCCCCTAGCAATAGCGGCCAGTGGTGGTGTTATGGTTTTATTAATAGTGGCAACAACGAACGCAGTAATGACCGTTTCGCCCGCATCAGCGCTGTGAAGATAGTCTGCGTACTCCCTCTGGAATGCCTGGGAACCGGCCGAGAAGCGTATATATAAATAGTATTTATTTTTATGACGAATAGTATAAATATTATTTATTATTGTGACGAATAAAAGATTTTATTTTTGTCATTTTTCTTCTTCAACGTACGGAGCCGAGTAATGAATCAATTAACCGATTAAAGACGGCCAATTATTGAGGTTTAATCTTTTAGTCTACCACCATCCGCAATACAATACACCTAATGCTGACCTACTGACGCCACCAGCGTATATTCGAGCCAGCACGGGAAGGAATTGTGGGTTAGAGAATACGCGTACCTTTAAGTGACACTGAATTTAATAGTTTGGACAGCTTTCCATTTCTTGTCTCCCTGTTCCGATTTGTGAATTACGCCTCCGGACGTAGCAGTTGGGCCAATCAATACGCAGCATACCAATAACTACCCGTGACACTGATCAGCACCAAGCGCATTCTTGTGAATTCGTATCGGCTTTTCATTTGTGCAAACGCCAACGTACCCACGCTGGTTAAACACACTGGTATCATACCTGCTTGCTTGAATCCCATCTAATACTTTTTAGTATGGAGATTATGTAAAGCTTCGTACACCTTTTCCGAATTTGGCTGTTCGAGAAGAAGCTTTTTTGCGTGAAGCTTTGTCAATCCACACGCCAAAATTCTTCAAAATGGTATGATATTTTGTGCTAGCGACACCGCCGGAACCCATTTTTGTGACGGCATCATTATTTTGTTTTTCAGAATTGTTTCCACGGATGCTATTCGTCTGAGGGAAGAGATATAGGCGGAATGGCTGACGAATCCTCCGACCCACAATAACAGGCTATTTTTGGCACTTACAGCTCTACAGGTTCGAACGTCTTAAACGGCTGTGGCTGTTTCACAAGAATGGAAGCACTGCCCCGTTAAACGTGGATCAGAGGCCAAAAACAGACATCAAGTATCACAACCCGCCCCGGCCAATGCCGGTGACGAGATGCCTAGTTATCATAGAGTTATGTCTTTCTGCCACTGCTCGGGCACCTGAGCAACACAAACTCGCGACAAAAAATTTCCTTCATCGTGCGCCTAGCGTTCGTGCCAGCTGGTGGCTGCTGTACGTGACAGGTAACCCGGGATTACAATGTTATGCTTACTCAAAGCTCGGTATCGCGGTGCAGGAAAACAGCGCGTTTAAAAGCACAGTCGTGCCCACAGCTGCGTGCATTCTCACCAAGCTTAATCGGGAGAACATAAGTCCATGGCCCCGACATAAAGAATGAAGCTAGAATGGCGGCAGACAGGGCAAGCCGCCATTCTTTCCCCGCTATTTTATAGCTCGCTATTCTGCTGCAATAGCAGTAGAATATAGCGTACTCTAAAAGACGACCGATTTCATAAGTGAGGTTCAAAGGCTCGCTAAACAGTGCGGTAATATCCCCAAAATGTAAGAAAGCCAAATAGAAAAACGAAATCCGATGCATGGAGTTGCCGAGCACAAGCAGTTTGTTATCTCTAAAGCCTGTCGTGACGAAAACATGTCATCATCATCATCACCAGCCTATCTACGCCCACTGCAGGGCAAAGGCCTCTCCCAGTAATCTCCAATTATCCCGGTACTGTGCTAACGACGACCACTTTGTACCCGCTAATTTCTTGATCTCATCAGACCAGCTGACTTTATGCCGCACCCTACAACGCTTGCCTTCTCTAGGGATCCACTTAATGACCAACGGTTATCTTCCTTTCGCATTGCATGCCCTGCCGACACCTATTTCTTCTTAATTTCTTCCGATATGTCCTTAACCCGTGTTTGTTTTCGGGCGCACCCCGCTCTCTTTTTGTCCCTTAATGTTACACCTATAGTCATCCGTTCCATTGCGCGCCAAGTCGTCCTCAAGTTAAGTTTAAACCTCCTAATGAGCCTACGAGTTTCTGATCCACGTAAGAGAAGTCAAAAAAAGGGTAAATATGTAAGGGAGAATAACGCAGACTTTGAATCTGGAGGAGACACGAATTAGAGGGAGGGGGGTCTGCACCAGGCGAAGGCAGCGGGATGGCTCGAGGGAAAGATAAAGTTCCTTTCAAGTGCTTGTGAAATACTTGTGTGACTTCTCTGGTGTACACGTGGCAAGGAGTTGGGAGAGCTGTGTGCGGGGGAAAAGAGTGGTGGCGCGTTAATTGTTCAGCAATGTAAGGGATATTTCTTTCTTTCACTACAGCCACGCCATGATTTGCAAACACTACCAAATTTGAAATGTGCTTGAAAATCTTGAATGTTCACGTGAATAAGTGAAATAACGAAAGCGCGTTACGCCGCTTGCCTTAGTAACGTGGCTGTTAAGGGAAATGTGCAAGTTTTTCCTCCCTAGGATCGGCGTGATGAAGGCTTTCGCCGCACTGTACCGCTCCCCATTGGGTGCGTTGGTTTGCAGTCGAGAACAGCCTGCAAAAAAAGGACCATATTTAGCTGGGTTCTGCAGCTGGACTTTTCCGTTCTAACCTAGAGGTTAAAAACTCAAAGTTTGCAGTTGCACGAAAATAATTGATAACTGTGCCTCTCTTCGTAAAATTGACGTGCAAGTAGATAGGCAGAGCAACAGGTGCCCGACTACTTTATTCTTTGTTGTCCTTGAGGATTTTTTAGATCCGTTTATTCCGGTTTTTATCATTTTATTTCACCTCGCCACAAACTCGCGAGAATAAAAGTTTCTTACGCAGTGAAAATCAGGTGCCCTTTAAGAGACGAGAAAAGCTTGCTTTACAGCTTGAAACTTCGGTAATAGCTTTTTTATTCTCCTTTTGCATTTAGAACAAGCTGAGAATACACATGGGGCATAAAATTTCAATCGTTAATTGGGAATATCAGAGATAGGAGGGCGCCTAGGTGTATTTTGGCAAAATGAATACAGCTACTTGTAATGAAGAAAGGTTTTATTAATATGTCATAACGAAGAATACATTTCGACTATAGTCTAACCTGGGTCTAAATGCGTTAACACGACAGCCGTCACTCTTAAACGACGCGGCACAGAGGAAAGAATGCATGCACTCCTCGATTCGGGAGACCCGTTCAGGTGCGGGTTGTGGAAAAAACGGGGCGTGCCCCCTCTTGAACCTCGGACCATGCCCAAAATGATGCACAAAGCGAAGCGCACACTGTCGTGTCGCTTTGTGCGTCGTTTTGGAAAAGATTTTGTTGTAGCGCTGTTCAATTCGAAAGTAATAATTTTCAGTTGTTTTATAGTGCAAGCGTTTATATTTTCTAGAGAATGAACTTGCCACAGTTATATCACGAATTTTCCTTTGCTTTCAAGTAAGGCAAATCAACGATCACTCTGTAGCGACCCCAGAGGCACCATCACTAAAAAACGAACAGACCCCTACTTTTTTAGAAGAACATTGACGGCAGAAGTCTATGACTTAGTGAAAGGGTGAATAATGTATTGCTTTTGCATTTGAGAAACTGTCCTCAGGTCTTTCGTTCGGATTCACAAAATACAGCGAGCATTGGCGAGTGCTGTACGAAGTGTCTGTTCCTATACGGTGTTCATTCTCAGATGTGCGCCCTTAAGTCGTCGAGAAGCAGCCAATAGGTGATTTGTACTTTTCCAGTAGAGCGAGTAAAGGCTGTCCTTAAGTCGTCGAGAAGCAGCCAATAGGTGACTTGTAGTTTTCCAGTAGAGCGAGTAAAGGCTGTCCTTAAGTCGTCGAGAAGCAGCCAATAGGTGATTTGTACTTTTCCAGTAGAGCGAGTAAAGGCTGTCCTTAAGTCGTCGAGAAGCAGCCAATAGGTGATTTGTACTTTTCCAGTAGAGCGAGTAAAGGCTGTCCTTAAGTCGTCAAGAAGCAGCCAATAGGTGATTTGTAGTTTTCCAGCAGAGCGAGTAAAGGCTGTCCTTAAGTCGTCGAGAAGCAGCCAATAGGTGATTTGTAGTTTTCCAGTAGAGCGAGTAAAGGATGTCCTTAAGTCGTCGAGAAGCAGCCAATAGGTGATTTGTACTTTTCCAGTAGAGCGAGTAAAGGCTGTCCTTAAGTCGTCGAGAAGCAGCCAATAGGTGATTTGTAGTTTTCCAGCAGAGCGAGTAAAGGCTGTAACTCCTCCAGGGCGCCGTTCATGTCGATGGGGCGGTTAGCGAGAAAACGGAGGTCTTAGTGCGAGGAAAGCTGTCATCTGTTGAGAGGCGACTGGGACGAACGATGGCTCGCAGTGGTGCCTGCGAGTCGCAGTGGTGCCTGTCTGTAAAAAGATGAGCTCGGAAACAGCGCTTTCTGCATCAAGAAGTGCGGACTCATGAGAAGAGTGGACGTGATGCATGGCGATCACAATTCCCTTGGGAACACAGATACCATTAGATAGAACTGGGATAGCATCGTCAGGTATGTTCCTCGCCTTATTTAAGTTATAGACTCTTCACCGTGGAAGAAAATGTGATAGCAGGGAGCGACCAAGCATATCTCTGGAACTTCTCATGTACTTGAGTGTTCTTTATCCGTAGGCTTAATACGTGAATGATGATATTAAATGTTCCCGCAGAGTGATCACATTGTCACAACCGGAAATGATCCGATGAGCTGAATTTGCTAATACTGCACAAAGGGACGTGATGACCGTGGCTGTCGATAAGGACGCCTGCGCATACAAGGCGCGGCAAATCCCCCTTCTCTTAGGATATGAACCACTTTATCAAGGTTAAGAGAAGAGATGAGCAGCCTTCTTGGAAGCGTTTTGGAAGTTCATGGCAAAAAATGAAGAGCTTGCTTACTTTGGGAGTTCCTTCGGGCGTGCCCAAGGAAAATATCCAGCGAGGAATTCGAAAGGAGTTCCTAATGGTTCTAAGAGGACTCGCCTGCTCTCCGTGTGCAGTTCTACTGTCCTTGAAGCCATGTTGCAATTGGGTAATGCCTTTTCCGCAGAAACACATTCCACTATTCTTGTCAGACAATTGAAATAAAGTTCTCTTTAGAATGCCGCATCCACTTGAGTGTTTGAATGCAATATGAGCCAAATCCAAACTTATCATCCCAATTTTGCTCGTATTCTCCGCGTACTTTTTTAGTACTTCTGGCCATAAACTTTCCCTAGCTAATAAATGATATAATATAACCGCATTGATGGCCTTGCATTTAGGCCCGGTAGCAAACTTCCGCGTTTTTCTCAAATTCGCTGTTGGTAGATTTTGCCGATTTCGAAATAAAATGCTACTCATGCATATGCAGGGTGATCAAAGTTAGGTCGACAGGTTTTTTTAAAAATAGGCGCTTAGATTTATGCGAAGAACACCTCTGCAGTGAGGTTATGCGCCCAGGGGGACACATAAATAGGAGGTAAATATAGATTTCCCAGGCTTAATGAACTAAAATTGATTAATTAACTTTTTAGTGGCTACAGTTAGCAGGTATATTTGTATTTAAAAATTAGACGCAATCATGTTTCTACGCAGTTTCAATTAGCGGAATTCTTCTAGCGTATCCGCAGTCCGAGATATGAAACGGCGAAGTTTAATTGCCATTCGCATAATTACGCATGTAAGACAGTCTTCACCGGCGCAAAGCTCCTCCCTTTTGTAACGTGCCTGCTGTGCACAGTCTTTACTTCGACAAAGCGGTGGAGGCATAGGCGAAAATGATAACTGCGCCAATTCATTCTTGGCTGGCGTTATCGCAATCTACGGTACTCGAAACCGCTATCGAAACACAGAACAAAAGGGAGGAGCTATGCGCCGGTTTTGACTTCTAGCTTGCGGAATCATGCGATCGGCAATTAAACTTCGCAGTTGAATATCTCGGAGTACGGATGCGCTACAAGAATTCTGCCAAATGAAACTGCGTAGAAACACGATTGCGTCTAACTTTCCAATACAAACATGCCTGGTTACTGTAGCCGCTAACAAGTTAATTAATCAATGTTAGTTTATTAGGCCACCTACATCAATAATTACCTCCTTATTATATGTCCCCCTGGGCGCGTAACCTCCCTGTATAGGTGGTCTTCGTGTAAAGATTAGCGCCGCTTATTTTTAAAAAATCCTACCGACTTAACTTTTATCACCCTGTATATATATATAAATATATATATATATATATGTATATATATATATATATATATATATATATATATATATATATATATATATATATATATATATAAATATATATATAAATATATATATAAATATATATATATAATATATATATTTATATATTATATATATATATATATATATACTTTATATATATATATATATAAAGAGAGAGAGAGAGCATGGCTGGCATACCAAGACACCAGGAGAACAGAAGACATGAAATACAAAACAGATAATCGAAGCTATTAACATTGCGTTCTTGTCATCACGAAGGGTTAGAATATAAAAAAACAGCGAAGAGCCACTAATGTGCACCTATGTTAGGCTCGCTTCTGAAAGCCTCACGTTATGATTAACACTAGTATTTCTGAATTTGCCACTCGTTCTAGTTCGCTTGGCTGAACCGCTGGGCTATCACTTGCTTTTTCCAGTCTGAGCGGGTGCTCTTTCACAGTGTACGTGCAAAGAAAAAAAAGTTATCGACGAAAGTCTGAAGACTTCCTATCTTGGCCGCAAGATTCTTCATACACTGCCGTCGTTTAGTTTCTATCATGTTTTATCCAAAAGCAAGCGACTAAGGATGTGGTCAAGCATAAAAAAAAACATGCGGTCATGGAAATTTGTTTCCCGTCGACTAGTTACTTCAAAAATAGCCCGCTGTGACATATAACAAACAAAACACACAATAAGTGAAAAGCGCTCACCCGCCTGAGATCGGCCATTATAGTCAATTATGGGGTAGCCGTCTTCTTCGCAGGCGTCCAAAAATGCTTTGCTCAGAGCCGTCTGCTCGGAGGCGTAAGCCACCGGCATTTCACCAGTAGTGCCACGGTATTCACCTGCAACAAAAAAACAAAGCACAAGAAGCCCCCCCTTTAGGAATAAGATGGCTAAAAATCGAAGCTTTCTTCCCGCAATCTTAGTCAAATCAAAGTCCACAATCCACTCTCCTAAATTCAAAATCCAAACTGCCAAAATCCACACCCAAAGCCTACTTCAACTCAGCAAAATTTCAAAGGCATTGTGCGGGGTACGAACCCAACCGAAATTCTCAGCGCCAACGATTGCGATGATAGCGCAATCGGATGGATGTGTGTTTCATACCGTGAGGGACGCAGGTTCGATAGCGAACACGTGAAGCGTTTTCTTCTTTAAGCGCCCACTCCCCACACCTGCTCGTCAGCGCATTGCCTCGTGAACACTTTTCCTCACACTTCTTGGTGTGGCATTTTCTTGCTCTCCGTTTTCCTGCGCTGAGTTTTGAGCGACGCCAGGAACGAATACGCATAAAAAGCTGGGCTGTAAAAGATCATTTTACTTCATATAAATATTGCGTTTTTGCAGCCTACTCTTCCACACACACCAAATAAAAAAGCAATGTTTTTTAACTTCCATGAGTGAAACTTAAGCGCAAAATTTTCACAGGGACAAGAAAGGGAACGACACAGGCGCTGAATGTTTTTTATGACACTTCAGTGCATTTCATCTATGGTAAGGATTATAATGCCATCTTATTTGCTTGCAATCAAACACAATTGTGCTAAGTGAGACATCCGTAATAAACGTTATTCGTGCGGCTGGACGTATGAAATCAAATCAAGCCATTGGAGGTCACACAATTCCTACTAACATATTAAAAGACAACACCGAAAGATTGGCTGCAGCGTTGGAAGCAAGGTTTATTCAGGCATTTTTTCTAGAACAAGACCATCACACTCGAAAATTATTTAAATTTCACTGCGCACATACCATATTTTTAAAAGAGCAGTACCAAAACGTGTAACAAAAGTGTAACAATTCAAACGTGTAATAAAGTAACAATAAAAGTGTGTTATTTTTGAGACAGCAACATGGTTTCAGAAAAGAGAAAAAAGATCACCCCTTATGGTCACCTACACAGGCAACTCATAATTTGGAGGAAACTGTGTATTTTCACACCATCCTCAACAACTATGCAACCCCTTCATGTATCATATTTTGTTTTGCTTGCAATTGCTATCCATGCAAGTGTAAAAAACTGGTCCTTACCAACGCGTAAAAGGTTTCGGAATATTCAGTAAATTACACCCCTCAACAATTGGACGTTTATTAAAAACCCCCACATTTTAGGAGCGTTAACTTTCGCACAACTGGTGCCACATCGGTTAAAACCCCCCGCGGCATTTTCTAGAAGCACATGCCTACCATACAACCAATCTTTTATTTTCTCGTTGGGTGCTACAATTTTTAAGCAGCGACATACGTCCCATTCCGGAAATGAAAGCGGCTATTCCCAAACTCGCGCAGTAAAAGTTTGTTCTTAAGCGACGCCATGTTTGTCGAGCGGTAGCTGAATTATAACGAATTGGCTGCCAGACTTCCGCTTTTGGGGAGGCCACTCCGCATCTGTATTTCACCAGAGACAACACTCATATGATGTTTAGCGCCTTCGGCGCAAATGCAGTGTGCGGTTCAGTAAACCCAGAGAAGGGGCAGTGGCGCCAAAGTATAGCTCGGCTTTTGCGCCGTGAGCACGCATTGCATGTGCACATTTATAGCTGGCAGCTGCTTTTACTCCGTCCCCCAATCCCGTTCTCCGCAACAACCACCCCTCCCCTTAGATTTAACGAGTGACGAGACGCTTTCGCTCCGACAAAGTCTATGAGTGGCTGGGTTCACCTTGGCTGAGGTTGAAGTACACAATGACCGGGGGAAGTGTTTTCTTGGTTGGTATCTGGGGTAATAAAGCTTAAGCTTTAAAAAAAACAGGCCTCAGATGTGCATTTAAATAGCTCACCCTCAAGGATGCAAGGGAGCCATGCCTTTTTGCAGGTGACGTAATAAACAGTAAATGTTTCGTGTTGGACGTGACGGGAAAAAGAATGACGAGCAACCACAAATGCACGTTCTGAAAAAATGTTGGCAAGCAAACCGTTGAAAAAACCGACCCTAGCCCACAAAAAACACGGTGTCCCGTAAACATTATATCAAAAAATTCGGAATTGCGGGCTTTGTGAAACGAAGGAAGAGTGCGAGAGATCATGCATTCCCTGATCTCCACACGGCGTTCCGTCGTAGCGGCTGTCGTCGTGGCGTAACTCATGAGGCTTCGAAAGCATAGTGGTTTATATAGTCATAAGCGTTCGAAACTCGTCACCGCTAGCCCTAAAAAACGGCGAGGGAGCTGTGTTGGGTTTATTGATGACGTAGTTGCTCTCTCGCAGTTACCGGTACTTGTAATCGGAAATGAAGCATTGGAGTGAATAACAGCCGTTCCAGTCAATGGGAAAGCGGTCGTAAGTACACAGCATTGATTCGCCGTAATGAGCTGTAGTGCCACTTGCGCTAAAGATCTCCCCATTGTCTGGCGCAAAGAAAACTGCAGGTACCTTTGAGGTAAAGTATGCGTAATTAACCGGCAGCGCTCGCGTTCATTTAGTTGGGAACGCTCGTTGGGCTGGTACGATGGTAAGCGAATAAAGGTGGCGGTGCAACGCCAGTACGTGCGGGAGGAAATACAAGCCCAAAAACAACAGCTGGCGGAGTTCCAGGCTGGGGGCGAGCGAGCACTGTAAAGGCGGAAAGTTTTAATTGCATTGGGCAGTAGCAGTCAGTGGATAACGGCGCTACAGCCAGAAACACTGCTCTGCACTTCCTACAGCTGTAACATAGAGTGGAACGGCTGGAATTCACTCAAATGCTACATTTCCGATTACAAGTGTCGGTAGCTGCCAGGGAGCCACTACGTCATCAATTAACCAAACTTAACTCTCTAGTCTTTTTTAGCTACTCGCCGAACTGTTCTTATCACGCATGGACATTATGTTGTGGAGGAGGCGTTTTCAGCGTACACAAAACCTTCAGATTTCTCTTTCGCCCAGGCACATGAAGGTTCGATATACAGACCCGGCGAAAGATTCTGACCATGTGGGTCATAAATGTGGTTTGAAATATTTGAGCATGTTAATTTAGCTCCGTAGTTGTGCACTGCGTTTTGGTGACCTATAGAAATTGCGCTACTGGCACGAGTGCTAATCAGCAATTAACAGGTAAGATACGCGTTCAATCCTGCGGAATGCAAAGGTGGCCCATCAGCTCGATATTTTCCCCAGCTGTTGCGGAGCACCTTTGTACAAAAGTATAGCTGGGCGTGTGGCTATGAGGAGCGCCGTGCTCGCCTAATCAGTGCGAACTTCGCCAAGAATAAGGATGAGGCCGGGCCGTCTTCTCTGAGCGTGGTGCGCGAGCGGCAGACTTTGACCAGTGTGGGCAAGCGGTGTCTGATAACCTCGAGGATATTGCCTGGTAAGCTGCTTCACTGGAGAGGGTCTGGAGTGCCAAGCGCGTGATCGTAGCGTCGGACACTGACGAACAGCTTACCAAATGAAACCAAGACTTAAACCGGCCAAACAAGATTTCGCTTTTCATATTCATCTTTGGCTGAGCTAAGCCACATTAATTATTTTTGTTTAGGCTGTTTAAGGAACACTGCCAGCTCTGGCATTCTTCTCATAAGCGTGTCGATAACAACATAACTGAACCAATGTTTACGGAACCAATATATCGAGCCTCTGAAAGCTCTGGCCGTGACGTTTAATACATGTTAGCGAAGTGACAACCTAACTTAACCTGTTTAAAAAGCCTCAAAGTGGGGAAATGTGTTACTCCAATGGTGGCACGCAATGTTTTTACGACGTTATTTAAAACAATCAAAAAAGACTTGCGACTGTCAGCCAAAGTAATTTGCATCTTTTTCTAAACTCGAAGATCGCCTGCTTTTTAGTTCCAGTTTCCACACAATATGCCGCAGCAGAACGAATGTTGGGGTTATTTCTGATGTCGCGTGATTTGTTAATAGTTTCTTGTTGAAGACATCATTAGACTTCAAAAACAGTTAAATAACGATGATTTTGACAAAGACGTATTAAGTTTTTGCAGGAACTTACCGCATTAAAAGTGCGTGTACACGTAACGGCCAGTTAAAAGTTTTGCAAGGGTTTACTGTGCTAAGCATGAAAATTTCATTGTGTAAATAGTGTTCGTGACTGCAAATGTAATAAAGAAGTTCAGTTAACGCCGTGGAAACGCACTTGCAGCATCCTCCGAGAGCGCGGCTGAAACATGATACTGAACAAAATGTGTTTTTCTTGCAATTCTTCTTGCGACGGCGGCCATTCTGGTACTATTTGTGCTGAAAACGATCGTCACTTTTTCTGTTTCGTGACACATACAATGCCTTCGCCATACAAAAAATTTGGACAGTTGTTGAAGCAAAGCAGATACGCAGCATACAAAAGTCCCGGCGAACAGCATGGTACGTTACTAACCGTCATGATCGGGAACGTAGGATGTCTCGATATTCCGAAAGTGTGGGAGCACATCTTCGTAGGACCAGTTGAATGCCCCGAAATCACTTTGCCAGTTGTCGTAGTCTCGTTTGTTGCCTCGCGTGTAGAACATGAAGTTAATTGAGCTCGAGCCTCCCAAGGCCAGTCCACGGGCCCAAAGACATCTCTGGTGCAATAAAAAGACAGTAAAATGAATCAAGGTTGCTTTATGCTCTTTTGGAAACAATTTTGTGGCTGAGAGTATACACAGAATCTAAACTGAAACTACTTTCCTCTATGTTGAACATCAATGGTCTTCAATATAGTACAGTGCAGACGGTACCTAAAAGAAAACCATCCCCATCAAAACGCATAAATAAAATGTAGTTGAGTTTGGTGAAACCCGTATTTATGTGCATGCGGGTACGCCACCGGGGGAAACATTACACTCATGATTGTATTGAGGTGGCATCCCTTGCTGTTGTAATAAATTGAATGCAGTATTGTTGCCTTCAACGAACATTCACCAACGCGTTCAAATTAATTGGTGAGGTTAAATGGTAAAATGTCTTTAAAGTGCTGTATTTCCCTGCAATCTTACAAGTACAGTCGGCAAACCTTTAAGTATATAACGTTCAGCAGCGGCGACATGTCATGCGTCAGCGGAGTATGATGGAAGCCAAGTTGCTAACAGGTCGAGTTCCAAACAGATTAGTAGCCAAGTTGCAAACACGCCCATCAGGCTCTGCAAAGAGGCTCTGTTAGGCTGTTCCATCCTAAGAGCTTCAAAAGAATGAAAGATGGCAGGTCGCGAGGGCTAGTTAACGATTTGTCAGACTGTACATGTTGATTACTGTATAAATTCTGAAAACGGCGAAATCAAATAAAATTCTCTAACCAAACTAAAAGGAACTTGTTTTAAACTCTAATCTGTTATTTCAAAACTATGACCTTTGTGAGGAAGTATACCCAGAAGGGCAGAAATGATGCACTATATATGCAAAGTTTGTAGTAGGACGCATACACCAAATGATATATTTTACTTACATTGAAATACTATCCACATATTTTATCATAAGAGGTTCCTCATCCCAAAGCTCTGCTGATGAACACGCACACTACCGAGGAGTCAATTTGACAGAAAGAGGACTTAACTACAGGTGGGAGAATCGCGAGAGATGAATACAGCGTGGAGTATCTATCTACCCACTGTTACAAAAAAAATCTATCTTGAGACAGCTGCCTGTATACAGAAATGCCAAATTAAAAAGTAAGTACTTATCATACAGACATTTTACCTATAGCGAAATGGTACACGCAAACACCGTGCTTAGAAGGGGGTGTCATTAGCCGTAAATCATCAACAAGACTGACAGCCTTAAATAACCAACGGCTCTACATTACTCATAAATAGTACAAAATAACTGGTCGCTTCAGCGTGAAAACTTAAAAAGGCTACAAATATTGATACTGGACACTGACTTCAAAGATCTTTTACAACCTATCGTTACCTATAAGAACTGATATGGTGACTTCGAAAAATGTCTTGAACAAGACTTCTACAGGAAAACTCAAACCGATTTTAGCCTTGGAAGGTGGATCATTATCCACGCTCTGTAGAGCTTTAAAACATATGACGCATCATTTGACAATGTGGGGGCGATGCATGACCACTGCAGCTTTATTTATAGGCTCTTATCAGTGTGACATCGCGAACCGATCTTTTCAAGCACCTACCTCATGAACCATTCTCTCTGTTATCTGTGAAATATTCATATTCAAGCCCACCACAACCACCACAATACTGGAATAGTCACCAATGATCGACAATAATCATGAAATCATTATACTCACACCATCCGTATACGTGCATCGTGGAACGTACAGCGTAGATATTACAATTCCATAATTGGTCATCCCACTACAGATATCACTTTTCAAGGCCGGTACACAATGCTTCGCACACTTTATGTTTATGTATACCGCTACGGTGCACGCCCGTGAGTTTATGCGTTCTGCACACATGATTACAGTGTAATTACCGACTTCCAACAGCGCCTATATGCACGTTTCAGGGAACCACGCGGGTATCTCTCTGAGGATGTCACCGGGCACCAGGTCTACACGACACCAATTTATGGTCCCGACGCGCGCCGAAAGGTGAACGCGCGCTGAACATTGGAATGGAAGATTTGCCAACAAGAACAATGGCCTGGTTTTACGAGTACAGTGCTCGGTGTTTTCACGCACGGGCGCAAAAGTTGCGCAGTACACTACTTACCTCCAGGTACGTTAAAAAAGCGAGAAGGGATTTGTTCCCTCAATGCATTTCAGGTATGTACCTCACTTCCTATCCCGAAATTTTTAATCTCCGTCGGCTCGGAACTTTCTGCCACATGCTATAATGCCCAACGCACCCCACGCCTAACTTCTAACTCCCAGCAAACCTACGATCAGTCGCCGGGCCTGCTCACTAGCTTCAACCTCACATCCCGGCACCTGCTGATGGTGAGGACCGAAACCGCAAGTGAAGACCAGGACTACCTCGCATAGGAGGCCGGTTCCATAGGTTCCCGCAAACGTTGTATCTCTATTGCATTGAGGGATATTTTCCAATACAAACCTTGTTGACCATCGACAGACAGGCGTTTTTTTGTGGCTCGGGTCTATATTGCCAGTCGTACTGCCCGCCAATCAGAGCCGGTGCCACGAGAGGGACCTGCAGCAGTGCGTCCTCCATGCCGCCAGCCTCGAGGAGGAGCACGCTCTTTTTGGGATCCGCGGACAGTCGGTTGGCTAAGACACATCCTGCAGAGCCTCCACCCACTGCAAAAAAAAGAGTGCAGTCTAGAAGAGGCTGACCGGAAAACAGGAATGCTCCACCATCCCTCGCAAATGCCTCAAGACCTCTGCGCACTTAGCGAGTTTGTATAAATACGTATCATTTGCCCTGATTTGTATAATTCTGCTTCGTACGTGGCCATGTCTTGAAGGAGACAATTACAATACGCCCAGATACTTGTCGTTCTTTACCCCGCACGGGGCACCTTGAGTATTCATGGTGACGGTGTTGGCGACACCGCGGACCCCGAGCCCCCAACATAAACTGTAACCTACCGTGGTGATGTGTTTGAAGGTGAAGGGTAGAAGCCTCAAACGGTGGCCGTCGGAGCCCAGGTCAAGCTCCGGCGGATGGGCTCCCTGTCTGTTTACCAGGCAGGGTACTCCGGGACCTCTCAGGCTATCAGTGTAAGGTTTGAGAAGAAAGTACCCCCGTCCCCTGCTTCTATACTATGATGTATGGCATTCTCTAAACCCCCCCCCCCCCCAAACGTGATCGGTCCCTGAAAAGGGGTCGCACCGAAGTATCTTTTCCTTCATTGCCATCTTTGACATTTCCTGAACCAGATAATTTCTCTCGATTTCTTGTCATGGAATCCATCAATCCAACCCACCCTCTTGCATCTCAGTCAGTCTTCTTGATTGCCAAGTATATTGAAGCCATAGTAGGAAAATCGTATAAGTGCAAAAAACAAAAGTCTGGTGAACTCCTAATTGAAATAAATGACAAGCAGCAGTCTGCAAAGCTTCTTGCTCAGACTAGACTGGCTGATCTCGACATCCGGGTCACACCCCAACGGAGCCTCAACAGCTCGCAGGGTGTGATATCCGAGACAGACCTCCTGAACGAAACGGATGCGGATCTCCTTGCTGGCTTGAAGGATCAGGGCGTCACTGCCGTGAGACGCATCACTATCCGCAGAGACGACAGGGAGATTCCGACCAAACACATTATCTTGACTTTCGACCGCGCAGTTCTTCCACAATACATGAACGCAGGTTTTATCCGTTGCTCCATCCGTCCCTACATCCCGAACCCGCGGCGCTGTTTTAAGTGCCAGAGGTTCGGGCACGGTACGAACTCTTGCCGTGGCCGAACGACGTGTGCAAAATGCGCGGCGCACGATCATCCGAGCGAGAACTGCCCATCCGAAACTCTCACTTGTGTAAACTGCGGGGGGCCGCATGCAGCGTACTCCCGCAAGTGTGAAAAATTCCAAATGGAAAAAAAGATAATTAACATCAAGGTCACGGAGAACATCACCTTCCCAGAGGCGCGAAAGAGGTTCGCCTCTTTCCCTCTGGGGAGGTACGCAGACGCGGCTCGCCGGGGGGCGGAGCGGCGTCTGGTTTCCACAGGGACCCAGTTCAGCGAGTCTGACCTGGTCCCGCCCCCGCCCCCCGCTGGGTTGCCCCACGCAGCCCAACCCGGCACCACACCGCTTGCTGAGGCAGCAGCGGTTGTGGTGCAAACCACTTCTGTCGGGACCGGTGCCGCTCCCGCCTCTGTCTCCCCGTCCTCCAGTCCGTTGAAGGGTACCGAGGTGATGGACACCACGGGCCCCGCACCGGCTCCCACCGTCACCGCACCGCCCGTGCCACCTCTGGTGCCCCGGACGCCCTCGGCGGTGGCGGCTCAAACGAAGGGCTCCCGAGGGGGGCCAAGTCTGGGGGGCCCGGTCCGTCGGGCACCCCTCGGACATCCGACGACGAGATGGATGTCGGGCCGTTCCTGCCTGCAACGCAGCGCAAGGAGCGGCCACCGACTTTCAAGCCTACAGATAGGCCTAAAAAGCCTAACCCCAGAGTAACAGCCCCGAAAGACGACACATGAACACATACACGCACTCCATTCATTCTTAAACCTAAATAATGGGAACAGAAAACATAATTCAATGGAACTGCAGAGGCCTCCATAAAAATCTTGATGATGTGTATGATATCCTGCATGCCAATCAGCCAAGTCTCATGTGTCTCCAAGAGACTCACCTCAATTCCAAACAGACAAATTTCTTAAATAGGTACATGGTATTCAGAAAGGACAGGGTTGGCTGCACACACTCCTCAGGAGGTGTGGCAATTGTCGCCCGGAAATCCTTAGCCTGCCACCCTGTTACTCTGAACACTGTCCTCGAGGCTGTAGCAATTCGAATAATAATATTTAATAGGTTGGTAACGGTGTGCTCCATTTACATTCCTCCTGATCATGCACTTTCGAGCTCTGATTTCGAGGCGCTGGTCGACCAGCTGCCCGAACCATACATCCTAACAGGCGACCTTAATGCACACAACTCTCTTTGGGGCTCCTCCAGAACGGATGCCCGAGGTCGCCTGATAGAGAAATTTCTTACATCTTCAGGAGCATGCCTTTTCAACAAAAAACAGCCTACATACCATAACTTAGGACATAATACGTACTCACATCTCGACTTGGCTATTGGTTCTGCAATTCTCTTTCCATGTCTTGAGTGGGGCGTGGGCACGGACCCATATGGTAGTGACCACTTCCCCACATCCCTAACATACAGAGGTAAAGGCCCATGCAGTCCATCTGCAAATAACAGGTTTAATGAATCAAAAGCAAACTGGAGTACATTCACAGAAACATCTAAACTACACCACACAACCATAAAACACCTACACGTGGAGGAAGCAGCCCAACTCGTCACGGCGCACATAGTCGACGCCGCCGAAAAGTCCATTCCCCAGGCCTCCAGTGGGTCCCGCACCCCAAGGAGGCCCTGGTGGAACGAGGACTGCAGGCGGGCGCGAGAGGCCCAGAACAAGGCGTGGGGTGTTTTTCGCCGGTACCCCACGTCACATAACCTCATTTCTTTTAAACGGGCAAAGGCTTTTGGGAAGAGAGTGCGTCGTGAGGCGAAAAGGGAGAGTTGGCGCACCTTCCTCACTTCCATCAACTCATACACTGACACACACAAAGTCTGGACACGAATACGAAAACTGAAAGGACAACAGACACACAGCCTGCCCCTGGTTAGTACAACAGGGGACACACTGGAAGACCAGGCTAACACACTTGCGCAACACTTCGAACACGTGTCCAGTTCAGCACACTACACCAACACTTTCATTAAACACAAAGCATCATGTGAGAAAAAGTCACTGCGTGATAGCAACAAGTCGCACACTTCTTACAATTCTCCTTTTTCAATTTATGAGCTGAAGGCTGCTTTGACCACATGTAAACCTTCAGCTCCAGGTGCAGACAGGATTTCATACACAATGATACAACACTTACATGCAGACACGCTTGAAACACTTCTTCACCTCTACAATAAAATATTTCTTTCGGGGCACTTCCCACGCTCTTGGAGGGAGGCCATAGTAGTGGCTTTCCTAAAGGAAGGGAAGGACCCTTCCTCTCCCGCCAGTTATCGCCCCATTGCCCTGACAAGCTGCCTGTGTAAGCTCTTCGAGAAGATGATAAACAGGAGACTCGTGTACTTCTTAGAGTACAACGGTCTTCTCGAGAGCTGCCAGGCAGGCTTTAGGGCGGGGCGATCTACGAACGATCAACTCGTTGCGTTAGACTCGTATATTAAAGATGCCTACCTCCATAAGCAGTACTGTATGACAGTATTCTTTGATCTTGAAAAGGCGTACGACACTGCTTGGCGGTACGGCATCCTCAGCGATTTGAAGTCCTTTGGTATGTCGGGTAACATGTGGAACACGCTTGCCAGTTACCTCTCTGAAAGAACGTTTCGCGTGCGAGTTGGAACTGCACTCTCTAGAGTTCATGTGCAGGAAAACGGTGTTCCGCAAGGTGGAGTTTTGAGTTGCACTTTGTTTATTGTAAAAATGAACTCTCTTCGGAAGGCTCTGCCACCAACCATTTCCTACTCAATCTATGTAGACGACGTGCAGTTATCCTTTAAGTCTTGTAACCTGTCTATCTGCGAGCGCGAAGTCCAGCTTGGTGTTAACAAGCTAGCTGGCTGGGCAGATAGCAACGGTTTTAAATTTAATCCAGTGAAGTGTACTTGTGTTTTGTTTTCGAAAAGGCGCGGCATTCGGCCGGATCCAGACATCAAGCTCAATGGTGTCTCAATTCTAGTCAGAAATGAACACAAGTTTTTAGGTGTAGTCCTTGATGAAAAGCTCTCGTTCATTCCCCACATAAAACAACTTAAACATAAATGCTTAAAGGCCATGAATATACTCAAGGTTCTCTCCCACTCTTCATATGGGACTGACAAACAACTTCTTTTACGTGTTTTTACCAGCCTGATAGGTTCACGGTTAGACTATGGAAGCGTTGTTTATGGGTCAGCAAGTAAGACACCCCTCAAAATGCTGGACCCAGTGCTTCATCTGGGGCTGCGGTTGGCATGTGGCGCCTTCCAACCTAGCCCGGTCGAAAGCCTCTATGTGGAGTGTAATAAGTGGAACCTACAACGTCAGCGAGCATACACAGATCTCCTTTTTGCTTTTAAAATTTCATCTATGCCACACCATCCTTTTAAATCGGCTTTTTATGATACGTCTATGACTGCACTACTCCTAAACCGACCATCGTTCTCTGCGCCCTTCTCTTACAGAGTTAGAGAGGAAGCGTCAGAGCTTTCTGTCTCCTTTTTAGACACCATACAAATTTCTCAAACAGATTTTATAGCACCATGGCATCTCCGCCCTGTATCATGTGACACATCCTTCACACATGTAGATAAAAACCGAGCTCCCACATGTGCAATTCTGCAGCACTTCTTGTATTTGCAGCAGAAGCATCAATTTTCTGAATTTTATACGGACGCCTCTAAAACTGCCACCTCTGTGTCCTGCGCGGCGCATGGGCCCGGCCTTAATGTCACTAAAACTCTTAACAGTAATACGAGTATCTTTACGGCAGAGGCTTATGGTGTACTTCTTGTTGTTAATCATATCCTTCAAAGTTACATCCCACAATCCATTATATATACAGACTCCCTCAGTGTCGTGCGGGCGTTTTCGTCAACAAAGTCTTCAAAAAATCACGTTGTAAATCTAATAGTCAAGGGTATTATGTCTGTGTATGTCCACAAATTTGAACTAGTCCTTTGCTGGGTCCCTGGCCACTGTGGTATAGCCGGGAACGAAGCAGCGGATCGAATGGCCGCTGCTGCTACACTCTCGAATACAGTAGACATAACCACATTACCCTACACCGACGTGAAACCACACATCAGACAACAACTTCGCAAAACATGGCAAACACACTGGAGCGAACAAACCGACAACAAGTTACACGTAATAAAGCCACACTTGGGACCATACACCACCGACACACGCAATAGATACACTGAAGTCGCCTTGGCTAGATTACGGATAGGGCACACTCACGCAACGCACTCGCACCTGCTCACTGGATCTCCAAGACCTCTGTGCAGCAGGTGCGGAGAGGCCCTATCCGTGATCCACATCCTCATAGAATGTAAGGCACTCGACACTACACGACGCAAACACTTCACTCAACTACACACACGACATATTTCACCACACCCATCATACTTCTTAGGAGATGATGCCATGTTTTCTGTTCAGCGCACGTTTAAGTTCCTATCAGAAGTTCACTTTTTACAACTCATCTCATACCACCCATAGCTTTACCCCTGGTCCTATACACCAGCCACCTTATTTATTTTTTAATCACTCTTGTTCTTCACCCTGGCCCTTTACACCAGCCGTACTCATAGTTTTTAACTGATTTTATTTCGTGTTGTCTCCTCATCAAACAACTTTCTGTTTGGCGCTCTTTGCCCGTGTCGGCCTTGCGCCAATAAAATCAAACCATCATCATCATCATTGTCGTTCTTTAACAATAGTGCTCTTATCTGATATTGCAGTGCCACGTAGTCTCCAGTATTTTGGTTTGTATCATTTTTGTAGTCCTAAGAAATGTAAGAAATAACATGTACGGGACATTTTCTCCTCGAGGCATGCTGCCAAAAAGAAGCTCCTTACTTTGCCTCGCCAAATCACGTGAAAATGTGCAGATATACTCATGACGACACGATAAACTTCAATGCGCAGAATGTAACCCAGACATAGCACTTACAAGCTTCTCTATGTCTGTGCTCAGTACAATGGCTAATAAAGATAAATAAAATACAATTACTTTTCCGCTATTCCTTTTTGGCTGGCACTCCGAAGCTCGACAAATCCTTGCAAAAACGGTCGTGACATGTGCAGCAATAAAGGCATCGGCAGGTAAATTTATCAAGTGTGAGCGGCTAGAACAGGATAAAGTGTGGAAGCCGCTTTACGTATAGGATTTACAAGTATCAACAGCGGCTATTTCCAATGAAGGGAATTTCTTCTCCGAGTACCGCTTCCACAGGTGTGCATCGGCTGTATAAAATAAAACGTGTGGCAATGTCTCGTTTTGGACACTTTGACGTTAAAACTACTGCGGCGTTTGCGGAGATACTGTTGTGTTCAATGGCGCGACGGCAGAGTCATTGATAAAAAGACATAACCCGCCGCGGTGACTCAGTGGCTAAGGCGTTTCGCTGCTGAGCACGAGGTCGCGGGTTCGATTCCCGGCCGCGGCGGCCGCTTTTCTGATGGAGGCGAAAAGCAAAAACGCCCGTGTGTACGAGATTTCGGCGCACGTTAAATATCCCCAGGTGGTCAAAATTAATCCGCAGCCCTCCACAACGGCGCGCCTCATCGCCTGTGTTGCGTCGGCGCGTTAAACCCTACAATCAATCAATCAATCAATCAATCAAGCAATCAATAAATCAATCAATCGATAAAAAGACATAGCTCGCTCAGCTGAGTTCCTCGAGAACTTCCGCAACTTTCGCGGTATAGAACCAGTGGTTACTTCGGAGCACAGAACTTTGAGCGCATATATTCATACCTAGCTACAGCAGCGCATTGCAGGTAAATGTGGTTCATCCCTCTTTCATAGGAATTGTTACAACACGAAAATGAAATGCGCATTTACAGGAGCAGTGTAATGTTTAGTGTGCATCGATATGAATTTCCACATCACTTTTTATATTTACTTCGTACGGCCGCGCTAGATGCATCAACTTTTGACACTAGATGACATGCGGCGGAGCATTTCGTGAATCCGATTGAAACCCCAGGCGCTCGAAAACCATGCGAACGAAATCGAATGGGTTGTAAATGAAGCGTTTGGGAAAGTAACCGTCCACTACAACGAAAGGAGGCTGATTTGAGGGTCGGCAGCAGTCTTGTGGGTGTTCTTGGCGAGTGACGTTCTGTTGGCGGGGCCCTTCGATTCTGCTCCGTTGCCGTGTGCGGCAGACGCTTGCGTTGCTACGAGCTCATCTTGTAGAACGCTAAAGGCGGAGTTCGTAGCTTGGGCCGTGAATGCGTGAACGCGTTCCGCTACCCGCTGGTGTGTCTCTCGTCGCCCCAAAGCGGTAATGAGAGCGACATTCGCCAGCCGGCGTGGTTGTTTTGCTGCTTTAATGCAACAGTTTTCTTACGTGGGGCATCGGTGGAGGACAAGTTCCTCCACGGTGCACGGGGCCATCACACCCGCAGCATAGGCGGCGGATCACTGCCTTATTGAGGCGCCAACTATCGGTGTTCATTAGCGCCATGACGGACTACTTCGCTTGACCTATCTTAGACGGCAGCACCATTCTAATAGACAATGTTATATGGAAGGATATAAGGAGCGTTTCTACAGCTATGCAGGCTTGAGTCTATTGTCCGGTTGGCAGAGCGTGTCACAACTGACGTTGCGGCCGGAGTGATCGTGGGCTAGAACGCTAGCGCCACCGCGTCAATGGAACTTTTTCTGGCTGTGTCATTTCCGTGACGGATATCACGTCAGTAAGGTCTTGCTGTATAAAACACTTTCGCCCTGCATAAACACTTTTGTGTTAACGAATTTCGACTTTACCGATATTTCTAGGTCTCCCGTTCGAGTTACCACGGCATTACTGGATTATCGCTAAATGTCCATGCGATAACTTACAAACTTGTTCAAAAAATCTTTCTCTTCTACCTATTTTTGACGTTGTTCTATCGATGGTGTTACGTCATTACAGCGGTGTAAGGGCTATCGGCGGGCTTTTTTTTTCAGATGGAGCAATGAACGCATTCGATAGCACTTAAAATCCGCAAAAGCAAAGCAGAAACTGGTGGCCTATCTGCTGCCACAAACAAATCACACAGTGCTGCTGCGTGCTGGCGATAGTTTTCGTAGAGCTTCCAGATGCAACGGAAGGAGTGAAAGCGTTTATCGGAAGTGTTGCAGGTACCGTTTAATATAAGCGCGTACAGCTGTCTCCAGTGAAAACTTCACGTATAATATTCGCTACTTCCAATCATATGGTATTTAGTTTCGGCAAATAACATTACTACTGAAAGTTTTCGCCGCTGGTTGTAAATATAGTGAACCTTAGGACAGCTGAGCCCATCATGTTTACCTCCCTAGAGAAGCGATGTTTTATGTGTGAGGTGTGGCTGATAAAAAAGCCGATGGGTCTCAAAAGACACTGTGAGGCTTCAGGGACTAATAGTAATGACTTTTACATTTTCCTGTTTTCTTCCCTTACTCCTTAGATGGTGCGCCCCCCCCCCCCCCCCCCCCAAGTAGATATCAGCTGAGGTTACTTCATTGGCGGTCGTCACAACGGCAATAGGCGGCACATGAGCAGATGTTGTGGGACGGAGGACGACTCATGTTTGACTGCCTTTTGGTAAGTTTTATCACACAATATTAAAGAGGGCTTGAACAACACACCAATTATTTTTCAGTAACTAAATTGCTAGAGTTGCTTTGCAGAGCTCGGCTCCTTATTTACAACGAGATGATACGATCCTCCTTAGGTGCAATGACGGGTGGCCTAGTTCTTGATTTGATGTGCAGAACAAACTGCAGGATAATGTTGCTCCTCGAATTACTGACAACAGCAAATGAACAAGGGGGTATCTTCGCCAAAAAAATGGCGCAGTTTGCACTAGACATGCAAGGCTGGAGAAAAAGCCGAACTGGCGGGCACTCTTCCTTCGTAGGAGATTCGGCGCTAACACATCACATTTATTTCCGAACAACCCGCTTAAAGTACTCCATGTCTAGAGGCCTGGATCGTTTCATCCGCTGTCATTTACATCTCTCCCAAAGTGAACCGCGTTAGCACGCGCAAGACCTTGTGGCCAATACCCATCCCGGTGGCTCAGGGGCTAAGGAGTGGCGCTGGTGAGCACGAGGTCGCGGGTTCGATTCTGGGCCGCGGCGGCCACTTTTATGATGGAGGCAAAAAGTAAAAACGCCCGTGTGTACGAGATTTCGGTGCACGTTAAAGATCCCCAGGTGGTCAAAATTAATCCGGAGCACTCCACTACGCCATGCCTCATCGCCTGCGTAGCGTCGGCGCGTCAAACCCCATAATCAATCAACACCGCGGCCAAGACCAAAGCGAACGACCGCGCTACGAACTTAAAGAAAATCCTGTGCGCACGGGACGTGATGATAAGAAAAAGTGATGATAGCTCAATCCGATACGCGCCGGTTTCAAATCTTGGGCGACCCAGGTTTGATTCTAACCACGGGAAGCGTTTTTTCTTCCCAATTTGTGGTACATGTTACGGCTTCCCGCCGCTGCTGGCCCCGTACCCGTCGGGCCCTCGGGGCGGCATAGTAGTTTGTTTGCCGAATTCACACCATAAATGTTAGGGTTCGATCCACGGGACCCCCACATTCACACTTCTCTTGAGGCGGCACTCCCACTTCTTGCCTCCTCGACAATTTCCCTCACACTTCGATGTTTTTTGGTGCGACCAACAGACAATTATCTGACTAAACAGCTCCGCTGTTACAAAGCTTAAGTGTGTCAGCGCCATAAAAACTTAAAAAAATTCCCCGCATCTCCCCGAGGGGAAGAATGTGAAAGTGCGAATGCACGAGTTGAATTTGCGCGGTTCGGTAATGTTCGCGAAAGAGAGATCAGACACACACACACAACTACAAAGAAAGAAAGATGCATTTATTCACAGACACCTATTTGTGTTGTCGTTGTACCTGATTGCTAGAGCGGATCTCAGCTTTGAAATTTCGTGTCAGTACTGCTTTAAGCAGGTGCATTAGCCCTTCTCACGCCCGATTCTTGGCCAATCCCCCACGTGGGTATGTGCCATGTCAGCGGCCAGGCAGCGCGCGCCCATCTCCCCCCGTTGCCAAGGAAGACGAGAAGATTCCTGGCCAATCCCCCACGTGGGTATGTGCTATGTCAGCGGCCAGGCTGCGCGCGCCCATCTCCACGTGCGCGGACATCGCCGGTGGACGCAGGTTCAGGGTCGCTTAAGAAGTGCATTGCACTTAAAAACCCAGGTCCACTGCGTGTGAACTCTCTTGGAACGCCGGAGCTGTGCTTGTGTAATGTTGTCCGGAACGACAACTGGCGCTAGCGCGAGAAAGACTTTGCGACACCGAGAAAATTTTGAGGTTCCCAACAGGCGATCGGCAGTTAAACGTCAGAGGCGGAGGCTACCTGTCCCCTCCCTCCCGCAGCGGCAGGAAGAGCAACGAGCCTCTGTGAGATCACTGCGCCGTCTGTATCTCTCGGTCTGAGACTCAGTGATAGAGATCGCCGACCGGTGTGAGAACCTGCTCTTACCCCTGCGTGACGAGCGAGCTACAGGAGAAGAACAAAGAGGTTGAACCTACAACAGCCCCAAATGGGCGAACGGATATCGCATGTGTGGGGGTAGTTTACTTTTGCACGCCAGTTTGTTTCTATACACCTGCTTCGTCACAATCTGTGCTCCTAGGAATAAGTATTAGGTAAACTTGTCTTTCAACAAACCACAGTAAACATATGTGGGGAGCGTTGACTGCTCGGTCGCACACGGCAGTATTGTTCTTTTTGTGTTCTTTCGCTGCCGTGAAAATTTTTAAAAGACCGTCTACAGTAATGTAAACACGGCGCGCTTATATCAACTGCAAGTTTATGCCTCGAGAACGGTAACCTAGAGCACTTAAGTGTTTGTAAAAGCTTTGCAATTGCAGTTGCAGTCAAGAAATCCGTGTTTAACCCCTGTTTGTGCTGCGCGGCCATCATAATAACTAATCGCCATCATCATCCATCACCCCGCCTTGGTTTTCGCAGATGAAGAAGGCGAATAAGAAAAAAAAATTCCCTCGCACTTCCCCGAGGGGGAGAGTGTGTAAGTGCGAATGCAGGGTTGTTGATTGCGCGATTACGGTGGATATCGTGATCTTGGAGTGGAGAGGAGGCGCCCAACACCCGCAGTCACTGAGGGGAGAGAGGAGGAGGAGAGTAGCGCCCGCCGTTACGGCGAGGGCTACACGAGCTCCCTCACACGTCGGAATGCGGAGCGCCCGCTACGCGAGCGAGAGCTCTCCCGCCCGAAGTGGAGAGGAGGCGCCCAACACCCGCAGTCACTGAGCGGAGAGAGGAGGAGGAGAGTAGCGCGCGCCCATCTCCCCCCGTTGCTAGGGAAGACGAGGAGGAAGACGAGGAGCGCGCGCACCCGCAGCTGTTGCTATGCGGACGCCGGCGGCGGACGATTCAGGCTCGCTTAAGAAGTGCATTCGCACTTAAAAGCAAGATGGCATCAGTCGGGGTCAATGAAATAAGCCGGGGTTCGCGCAAGGACAAGTGGTTTAGAAGTTGGATGTCCAGAGTAGCGGGCAGAGTGGGCGTCTTGTGCAAGTGGGCAGCCTGAGACGGGTTGGTTTCAGGGCGGGGCTGAGTTCAGCATTTTCGTTGAGCCCTCACCAGGCCCAGGCCATGAATGCCCATTGGCCGCACTACGGCAGAATATAGCACTGTCACCACTGGGATCCTGAGATCCAGCAGTATCGCCGGACACGGTAACGTGGAGGAGACAAATAATTTGACTCTAACACTGGCGATGGGTGATTCACAAGTTCCAGCCCCACTGACGCGGATTGTTCACTATAGCGGGGCACTAATCAGTTGGAGCCCCGCAGTGTACTGAGGCGAATCGACGTTGAGGTACTCTGAACCTATCGCACGTTTTTGTGTCACCTTTATGTAATATCGCACACTTTTGTGTTGCTTGCTCCTTTGCGTCCTGTGCTACGTCCCGCGAGCGCCCATTGTGCCATGTTAGGATCAATATGCTTGCTGCCTCATCGGCTGTAATCCCAATCTGCCTCTTTTACGTCACATGCATGCCGGCTGGTATATTCTTCACCTCGCCTGCCTTAACTACACAACAAAAGACTCGCTACCCCATTCTCAGTGTGCACCCAGTCTTAAACCCACAGTGTTTAGAATTCACCCGGATGGTGCAGAACGCTGCCATTACATCAATATCGTGTCAGAGTTGAAAAATCTGGTCCAAGCGTATCAGCCGAATAACAGAAAAAGAGGGCGCAGCAGCACTTTCTTTGTAATGTTCATTTATGTCGTTGCTATAATCCTCATGTGCACTGCTTCCAACTACAACTAAATAATATTTAAACATCGCAGTTTGCATTACCCGAAATGTAAGCCAGCAGTTTTACTGTGAATACCACCACCGAGAGCAGGAACAGGCCCAAATACAGTCGAACACGGATATATCGAACACGGGTATATCGAATTATTGTCTATATCGAACTCATAAATTATCCCCTTGAAAATTCGGTGTAAAAGTATAGGAATTCGTACGTTTATATCGAACCGTATTTTTCCCGACATCGGGTATATCGAACGCCGCGGGAGCTGGTAGGTGCTCTTCGGCGGTCGCTGCACCCCCGATTGAGGTTGGGGAGGATGTGGAGGAATGCGCGGGCATGGCGAAGGTCGGGTACGGGAGGCGACTCCTCGATAGGCTTTTGATGAACCATATATATTGTTACGTGGCGGCAGGACAATGATGAGGCGAACCATGGGTGACGATGAAGTGATGTATTTACAAGATGTTGCCGCAGAGCGATGCGATCTATTTACAAGCGGCCATGAGCGCTCGGGCCAGCCGCATCCTCTTCGTCGTCTTCGGTGACGGGTTATGGCGCTATGGGGCATTGTCCACATAGGTGTTCCGTGACATCACCCCCCGGTGGAGGACGACCGACCCGGTCGAGGCCAGGGCAAAGACAGGGTGGCGAAGCGGATGAGCAAAACGATGAGAACATGTACAATGAAGTCCTTGCCGCCACTGATGATGTTGATTGTCGCGTTGAGCATCGGCCCCGGAACAGCTGTGACCACCGCCGACCCCACGAGGCAGCGTCCAAAGTTTTCGGAGAAGCGCCGGAGATCTGGGCGGGGGGGATGTCGTCGGCTATACGTCTGGTCGTAGCTGGTCAGTTCGTCTGGTCTCGGCGGGGCATGAGCAGGGGACACGGGGCTGGGGAATGTCGCGTCCGTGGCTCACCGGGGCTGGGGCGGGCCAGCGCATTCCAAGAGCCAGGATGAGACCGCTTCACGAGGCGAGACGGGGTGAAGCTCGGGGCCGGGATGGGACTGGAACCCGCACCCTCCACCAAAATGTTACGTGGCGGCAGGACAATGATGAGGCGAACCATGGGCGACGATGAAGTGATGTATTTACAAGATGTTGCCGCAGAGCGATGCGATCTATTTACAAGCGGCCATGAGCGCTCGGGCCAGCCGCATCCTCTTCGTCGTCTTCGGTTACGGGTTATGGCGCTATGGGGCATTGTCCACATAGGTGTTCCGTGACATCACCCCCCGGCGGAGGACGACCTCGTAACAATATGATGACAAGCGCTTGGAACGGCGTGAAGAAGGAGACCGTGGCCAACTGCTTCCGCAAGGCAGGCTTTGTGACGACCGAACTTTCCGAAGCTTGCGAAGACGGCGACGACGACGACGAGTGCATGGGCGACACGTTTCGTGAGTTGTCGTCCCTTTTCCCGGCTGCTGTTCCAGCCGGAGTGTTTGCCGACGACTTCTTGAACGCTTACACCAATGTTCTGGCTGTTTCGAGCCTCGGTGACGAAAATATTGTAGCTGCGGTCGCAGGAACCCAGGCCGATAGCTCGAGTGGTGAAGATCGTCCGGACGGGGAGGCGGCTACACGATCGTACTCCGCGGGTGAAGTGGCCGCTGCGTTAAGCTTGATTGGCCGTTGTTGCGGCGACATAGAAGGAACTGGGCTGTCGCACCTGGACGGCCTCGAGAAGATTGAGACCAGCGTCTTTAATTTCATTTCCAGGACGAAGAAGCAGGCCAAGATCAGCGATTTTTTTTTTCACGGAAATGGAATGCGCCCATCGGTAACTGATCGTTCGCCATAGGTGAGGTCTCAGAGCCCATATTTTTTATATCGATTTTTTCATATATCGAACTATTTCGCGATCCCCTTGGAGTTTGATATATCCGTGTTCGACTTATATAGAAAACATTTTTTCTCAAAACATCACCTTGATTCCACGTGGTTCCTTGCATGTGGGCTTTTCAATTTGTGAAAATATAATCGTAATTGAATTTATAATTAGCCACTGATTTTTTTAGAGATTTTTGAAAGCCAAATAAAATGCCTTGGTGTGCATGGGTGCCATAACGTTCGTTACACACTAAAAGCCGATTCGGCAATTGAGCTTCACAGCTGTACTGGTATATAACCAACCCATACAACAAACCATTAAAGTTTGGGAAATGGCCAGGTCCAGCGCAGAACTTGAGTAGAATGTTCGGTGTCCCATGTGATATCACGTAATGCAGGCATGATGTTCTACAACGCGAGCTGTCATGTTGTCTCTCTCAGATTTAGGCCGAATGTTCAGCGGGTGGCCGTTGTTTGCGAAATTTCTGTTGTTGGTGGCGTAGATGAGTTAAGTGAATGCATTCTGGTGAAGCTGAACCAATGCCTTGCGGAAACGGCGGTGTTCGCAGTTCAGGGACATTGCGAAACCCTGAAGTGTTTTGTTTGTACGAACATTTTCTAACCAAAAGAATGTATTTCTTGCTGGAAATTTGGAATTATAATGTGCTCAAAAGCAACAAACTTTATGATTACCTAATATTTACATCAGGTAATACATCCCATGCGTCAACCCATTAGGGTTTATTTCTCAGCAATACATAGGACACCAGCTGCCTGTTGCTAAGTGAAAACTCATAAAGACAAAAAGGTAGCAAACGCCGTATAGTTTTGTCCTTGTGTAAGATAATCAATGAGACCATAAGAAATTCGACCTCGTCGCTGGAACGGCAGGAAATGATAATCGAGGAGGCATCGCGTGAGGATTGCCCACACCGAGCAGCATCCAGTCAGGAGCCCTTACAATGTTCGCCTCAGAGATGTCCTCATCATCACCGAAAGGACTGCTGAATTCAACGTCATCGCTGTCGTGCCTTCCGGACACAAAACAAACGCTGGTATCCGAATGAGGAAGCTCAAAAGCTTTTTGGGTTGAATGGCCCACTATGAGGTGTCGCCATCACTGGACGTAGTTTTCCCAGAAAAACAACGCTCGTTTCGCTGAACGAAACGAAATTCTCCAAAACGCGTTTCTATCTAGCAAGCACCGCGCAGTTGAAGGCGTAATCGAGCGCTTCTCAACCGGAAGACTGAAGAGGAGAACCTTCTCTGGTAGCAGGTGCTCTGATCAACCAAGACAGTCTCTGGACGCTTGGGCTAGGCAATTATGCTCGTGGAAAGAGTTAGTGAAGAAGCGCTCGTTTATAAATAACGGCTCACAATTGTTGTCGACTCCTTCATAGCTGTATACATGAAATTGGCCTTTACTCGCCGTAAGGCATACCGTGCTTCAAAGTGGGAAGTTTTCTTTGACATACAGCGCGACATATATGGGTATGTTTTTTTCAGTATACGAATTCAGACGTTCCGAACAAACGCGGAATGAACCTATGCTTTGATTGACCCTCACTGTTGCAAAAAAAATTTCGAAAAACCTTTCCATGTCTCGGGAGTTTTGCTCAAATTTCCAATGGGTAGGAAGTCGCACAATACTTAATTTCCTCTATTTTGAAGATTATGCGTAATGTCCCCTGCCGTCTTCGTTTACGAGGTTTAACTGGTATAGTTTAAGTGTACATGACGGAAGTTATGGCTTCTTAAAGTTGAACACAAACCAACAAAGCAAGATTATGGGCAGATCAAGAATCCTGCAAATGCAAGGAAAATGAGAGACCACTAAACATCTTTTGAACCGCTAAAGGACTGCTATCTATATGGTTTAATGACACCTTATTGCCACTATATTTTATTCTAAGTCCAGTGGCAGTCGACCCTGTAACGCAGTTTCACAAGAAATGCAATCAAAATTGAATTATAGCCCAAAGTGACCCAATCGCTGCCCAATCACCGTCTACTGAAATTTAAGCCTCTAAGACACCAACATGCATAAAATTTTCTTCATATGTGTTTATCCCATTATGATGTGAAGCGGCGACTTGCGCAGACAACGTCCTGCTAGCCAAAGAGACAGGAAGAGAGAGAGAAAGAGAGAGAAAAACTTTATTATAAAGACAGCCCTAGTCCGAGCTGTCCTGCCACGGTCTCTTATTTATGAGACGGCCGGTCGTTGATACCCCAGGTTCCCTTACTAGCCCAAAGGTGATGGGCCGAAATTATTCTTTGGGTTGTGAAAAGCACGTTACCGTACTACGGTGTGTTCCACTATTACAGTTATTGTAATTATTCGCCACTAATAATAAAATTACAGTATAGCAGAAGGCACAGAATGAGACTAGACTCCACCAAAGTGCGATACACCCTCTCTTGATTCCGCCATAAACGCACTGTTTTAAAAACGACGCCTCCACAAGAACACCCTGCATGCAAATAATGCACGCGGGCCTTCTCTTAAAAACCGTTACGTCACATAATAGCCCACGAACAGAGTTTGTTATAAAAAATATTTACCACAGATCACTCTCCCCGCACTGCCATACACAAGGTTGAAACGAACAAAGCAAGCGAGGCGGCCAGACGACACTCACCAAAAACACAAAATACAAACGAATTCCCGTGGCTGCGCTGGTTTGCACACACCTGGTGCCGACATTGCAGTAGCTTTGCGAAAGGAAAAAGCCATGAACAGCTGGCTGGCCTTTGTAATTAATTCAGCTGTCAGATGTTTAGAAATTCCTGTCAGTGAATATACTAGCTGAGGTAAAATTATTCATCTGCTGCGAACATCCTGCGGCTCTCACACGTTCTAACCACAGTGCGTGCAGCTGATAGCGATGTGAAAGCGACATTGGCCGATAGCACGCCGGATGTGGGCAATACTAGCTGACCCAAACTACTGCTCCACGCTGCCGCAGAACGAGGCTAATGTTTAAACCCGAAACCACCTTGTGGAGCCACAGCCGGTAGTGATGCCTCAAAGACGACCGCCGATGCTAGCATCATAGCGACAAGCGAACTCCTTGACAAGCAGAACTGAATGATCGGAGAAGGAGCAGCCGCAGATTTTATAAGCGAGCCGCTCGTCTTATCCCCTATATAGCCGCCAGGCCGCTCCTTTGTCTCGCACTCTGTGGTGATATTCTGAGCTTACATGCCAGTAACGGCAAAAAATCCCCAGCTGAAACTTTCCAATATATCTTGCACGCGGAGGACGAAAGGGGTCTCGTCGGAGCCAAACATCCATAACAGCAGTTAACCGCGCAGACCAGCTCACGACCATTCTAAACAACAAAATAAGTGCTGGCAGCAAATGTCTAAAAACAACTTCAGTGCTCCGTATAGAAAAATACTTCGTAAAATCAAGTTTCGTTTGTGGGGTTTTAAACTTGTTAAACAAGGTTAAAAGACGACGTTGTGAATCAGTTTGCATAGACCCAGTTGCAATGCTCTCAACAGGCAGTGAGAATTCCGCTGTTATTCTGTGTCCGCAGTCTGTGAGGCATTGCATGAAAGAATAGTGGATAGTTATAGTGTGAAGGGGATATTTGTGATGCAAAAAACAGCGAAAGAAAGAAAGGACAGACGAAACAAGGACGCAGGCACAGCGCTGCACATGCAAGTAATATATTTTTAGAAAACAAACCCGACAGTGAATTAAATGCATCTCTCTACCTGATACGTCAAAACACACTATAAAGAAGCGTTGAACACCTTTGTAGTGCGTATAGAAGCGGCAAGCACTAAGCACGTCCTAAGTAACTCTCTGAAACATAACATCTTCTAGCCACAGTGTTCCCGACGGCAGAGGACAGCCAGAACGGCGGCAAGGGATGGCCAATATAGAAGTGTAGAGTAGTAGCAAGCCACAACCACGACTCTCGAACATCGTAGACTACGCAGCGCAAGCTTCGCCGCACAGCGTGTGGCCTGTCTCTGAGCTACACAGAATGATTCTGTAATTACATTTATTGCATGTCGGCGTTACATTATATGGCGGGTAATGCTTGCGAAAAACAATTTTTTGCTTAATGGGGCACCAATTTTCTATACGGATATTTTGAACGCTCAGTCATCGTGAAATAACATTTTTTTGCGTAAAATGAAGGAGTTTGTACATTCGCGGTTCTCACTTTCCAAAATTTGATTATTGTACATGTTGTCTAGCAGGAATCAACAGCCTTGCAATTAACGGCCTTTTAGGGGCGAAGCCCCGTAGGGGATGGGCTGTTGGCGTCTCCTGTCATCGTCGTCGTCGTAATCGTTGCCTCATGTAGTCATTGTACTAAAACACCGGGAAACTTGTTAACGCCTCGCGCTAAAACGTAACGTGTGCAAAAAAACTCTACGGAATCTTGCACTCATGCGCAAGACTTGAATTACGGAGATGTCCTAGGTGAGCATTGAAGGACGCCTAGTTTCAGTAGAACGCGCTGCCTTTCGGATCACTGTCTCTTCGTCGGCCGTGCGAACTTTCCTCGGCCGGGCCATGCCGAGAACTGCGAAGACGCTGCGCGCGAAGGGCTCTCCTACGATACTGAGCGCATGCCCACGCTCCTCTCGAGTGCGGCGGTGGTGGTTATCACGTGTCTTTCCGTTGTACAGTGGGTATTGCGACAGCTGCGCGACGTCTACGCGGTGACGTTCCTCGCGGGGAGTTTTCGGCACGCACGAACCCCGAACTTACGGACAGTAACAACGGCTCTGCTGTTAAAAAAACAGACACTCATTTTCGCCGCGCCCTGGAGCGCTTCGTAACGCGTACTAGAAAAACACCGGGACACTCGATTACGCCTCGCGCTAGAGAGCATCGCACTTAAAAGAAAACAGACTTTTACAAAAATGCTCCATACCTATGCCCCCCAACGGCTTCATCTCCGTTGGCAAAAGCACCAAGGCGCAAAGGATGCAATTATACAATGCATGATTCGCCTCTCCCCAGGTTTCACGTTAGTGGAGATGACCCGGGATTTTTTTCTGTGACCTGAAAGTATTCGTTCTACCTTTGGTACTACCGTACCAGATGTCCGTTGCAGCGGAGAAATCTCTTGCATTCAGAAAAGAATTCCGGAAGTTACGGCAATTGTCGGTAATATTGCTTAAGGCGTTATTTTGGAAATGTTCCCGGGTATCAAAAATTTCCAAATCAAATAACGGCTACGCATTAATCAAGAGCAAAGCGACCAGAACAAACTCTTCAACGATACTTTTTACAGTATGTAACGTAAAAATATACTAATTATTCGCAGCACAAATATGACGTTGCTGTCAACATTTAGGCATGCCGTGGCTCCGGCCATCATACGATCGAAGGCTTCAGTCACCCTTTTTACACCCCCGAAGATCATCAAGAATGTACTTGCGTCGGTGTGGGTAAATAGAGGTAAGATTACCCAGACGTATCGGTGATCAAACATGTGTGACGGACTTAAAGAAGCGGAGCAGCAAAACAACTTGGTTTAAGAAGTTAGGCACACCTTGAAAAGCAGACTTCTATAGGCCGGCTATTGTAGTATAATATGGTACCCAGCCCACGAATTTCTAGTAACGGGGATAGAAGCAATCTAGAACCGCTCGGCTCGTTTCATCCTGTCCAACTATAATCGCACTGCTAGTGTGTCTCATATAAAATCGACATTGCTGATGCCTAATCTGTCGTTGCGGCGCAAGATCCTCCAATTATCTTTGTTTCACAAAAATTATTTCCGTGTGCATCTTCCCGAGTTTCTTTTGTAGGCCCCACCTTACATAATACCGCGTGTCGAGCATCGCTACACTCGCGTTTCCCTGGAAAACAAACGCATTTTATCATTTATTTTTACCGCACAGGGTGAGTGAGTGGTATCACTTTCCCGAGCCATTAGTGTCAATACCTGATAACAAGTTACGGGTTTTTCAAAATAAATAAATAAATAAATAAATAAATAAATAAATAAATAAATAAATAAATAATTGAACGGGTTGCATTAGAACCACAGTGCCAAAAGTAAAGACTATATGGTAATGGGAATTTAGAATTCTGGTAATAACCAGGTGAAGACCGTACACAGGAAGGAGCAAGCAAGATTGGAATAAATATTCAGCACAGGACAAGGCGAACTTTACGGCATCTCTAAACTGGGCTTACAAACAAACTGAACATATTTACGCAGAAACCTAATTTTCGTGCATCTGATGGTAAAACCACGCCCTTGTGAAATCGTGCGTTTCGTTTGCAACGCCTACTGCTTCCATTAGTGGTTATTCCGGGCTTTCAACCTCACTGTGACTGGCTTACAATACGGCTTGCAGTGGAACAAGCAGCCGAAAGATTCTAGTAAAAGTCCCTCTGCCAGTTACCCAGTTCCATTCGAAGCACGTTGTCCATATTTACAAGTTTGACCATATAATTATGTGGTCCCGCTCAAGAGACTAATTGCATATAATTATTCGCAGCCTCAAACATGGGTAAACGAAGTAATGCTTGGATAACGCTCTGTATGGCCTTGAAAGCGTAAATGCTTACACATGTGAGATGTTATTTCTCCTTACTGCTCCGGAACTTAAACGTTCCAGCTTTCTGACTGCAAATTTGAAGAGTCCTTTGCAATCCGCGGTCTTCATTAAAGTAAATTGAAGATTCGGACCAATTTACAGAAAACAAGAGCTTTTTTCCTTGGATGAAGTTGTTACATAGCCAGTCGTCTAACGTTTCTTTTATTAGTAATGCGTTTTCACTGCATGCGCAAACTTTGTTTTCCTGGCTATGTGTGCCTGTCAACGGAATCCGTCGCACGGAGTAGTCGCTGATCGCAACTTTGCTACTTACGCTTACTGTGTCTTTCTTTCGTGAATTGCTTCTCGGCAGAGTTATGCTTTGGAATCCTTATATTAATGCTTGTCGACGCCTGTTCGTTTGCATTCCCGCAGAAATAAGCATTACACGCACTTGAAAAAATAAAAAGGCTTCATATTACATTCTTTTTGGACAGCGGTTAGCCACTAAAACGAATGCAAATGCAAGTGATCTTACAAGTGCAGCTTTATATCGCTGGGCGAAATACAATCTGGGGGTCCAATGTACGCCGAAATGCATGGGGCAGATAGATGCGTGGGGCTGCGTTTATCTCTTTGAATGAACAAAGGGCGAGCATCGAGCTACTGGGGCAAGCATAGATCAAGCGATTTATGGCGGGCAAGTGCTGCTGGCAGTGCGGTGCTAGTGACGTCAGCGTGGCAGTTGTAAACATCCGCCACGGGTCACTCCGAATTGGGGCGGCCACACGTCATATCTTCTTCCACATAGCAGGCAAAATAGGATCAGCGGTGACAAGAGCGGGAAAGGCGATGAAAGAAAATTCCACAACCACGAAAAGTAAAACGAAGCAAGACTTTAATGCACAATAACGAGTAACACCAGAGTAAACACCCGCAGTAGGGTACAGCTTCTCTGGCAAATAAAACAAAGACAGCAAAAATTTCTCATTCATACAGACTCCACCCCTTTCTTTGCACTCCTGTGCACCTGTGTTGTACTATGTCTAAAGACTAGTACTGCTCACGGAAAAAAAGTGCGCGCGTAAACGATGTTTTCAGTAGCAGTTGTAACTCTAGACTGCAGAAAAGTGAAAACTGTGTGTATGGTTTGTTTCAAACATTGTTAGTTCCACCTTTGCCTCTTAAGATATAACGAAGACGCAAGTTGTAATACTTCGAACAGTTACTCCCAAAACAGTGGCGCAAAGAGTTTTGTGAATATAGACATAAAATATTTTCTTAATACTTGTGTAGGATAAGTACACATATGTTTCCGTAGCTTTCGTCTAGCCCTAAACAGATAGTGGTTCACTGAATGCCTTTCCAGTCAATACAAAAATGAATTAACTGCACGCTCACCTCTCAAATAATATTTTCGAGCAGAACACCACCTTTATGTTTTCACTGCTAAAACTTTCTTATTGGCACCGCTTGTGTTCTGTAAAAAAATAATGAATTTCCCATTGACCACGCAAACAGATCTGATCAGGTCGACAGTAAAGATCTGATAAGATTTCTGCGCACACGGCGCGCGCGTAGAACGGTGGTTTCCATTGTATTAGAATGGTTGCTTAAAAATCGCGAAAAGTGAACGGTTCCGAATCAGAAAATACACGCAACAATAATGAAGAAGCACTGCAATAGCATACCCCTATCTCATAAATCAAGCATAGGTATGTACCTAAATCGGTCGTAGATAAGTTTACTTTGTGCGCGAGAAATCGACGCACAGGTTCCTTCTTCCTTTCCGATTTGGGCTTTGGAAGGTTTGACGATCGATTGGACGCACTTTCATCGAACGTTGGGTACAATTTCGGCGATGGTTATGACGCAGGCTTGACGCAGTTCCGATGTGAGAAAGGTTTTGTTCATCTCACAACTATCTCTAGGAAGGGTTGATAAAGTTCAAAATAAATTGAACTGAATTGATTTTCCCATCTACACGCTGCAGTTTCTTGGCATTTTCTAATCCCTTGAAGCTGCTAATAGAACCGAGCAGCATAATGGACCACAAGATTGTCTAACACTCCTTCATGTTCAAAAAGTAGGCATTAAAACAATTTACAGCGCACCTAAAGTACAGTTTTGTTTCATTTAAACAAAAAATTCCCCGGGCACTTAAGTGTGATTACGTGCTTTGAAGGAGAAAGGCTCGCAATAATATTAGGGGCATTTTGACTGCTACATCGTATTTATCCGTCTGTTTCTGTGCTTTCGTATCTCTCCATTTTTGTACAATTTATATTGACCGGCTTCTTTTTTGCTGCACCATGTGTCTCTCTTTTTTCACGTCTGTTACCTTCTTCTTTACTGCGTGAATAATGTCAAAAAGCAAACTGGCGCGCACTACCCCTTTCTAGAATCACAGTTCTGCGTGGCAGCTGTGCACCTTTTCTGCTCACTTGCCATAAGGTTCTGGTGTAATGAAGCACGTACAATTCTGCAAATTTTACGACTCCAATTTCTAGTGTTGTGAATGATGTAAAACTCGGACAGGATTCTCGTGAAGCGCAACGTTTCGTGTCAATCACCACACGGATGTTTGCCATGCAGAAAAGAACAATAACAACGAAAAGAACTTTGCCTCTACCGCTGGTGCCGTGCGGAGACAGCAGGGTGCTAGCTCATTGGTCTGCTTTTATGGAGACCCGGTTTTGAATTCCGTCGCATCAGATCATCGTTCTTTAAAGACGATAGTATTTCTGGGGCTATTTAAACACAAAAATTCGGTCTGCCTATATTTCTGTATGTATCGCTTGGTTCAGCTGCCTCCCCGAACCATGAACATATTCGTTAAGAGGCATATATTTTGTAAAACTTTTCAAAGTCTGCAAACTGGTACAGTACTACGAATTGGAAACATGTTAAAAAAAAACATTCGGCATACTTGAGGCCAATCATGAATATATACCTTGTAGTATCGGCGTCTTTATAAGTAAAAAAAATGACGTTTAAGCCATATTGGTGACATCAATTAAAACATACTTAAAGAATACTTTCATTGATTTTTATGGATGCAGTCGCACCAGAGAGGACACATTGAACCCTAAACATTAACAAATGGTCGCTACACATTACGCGCGCGCTGTATGAACGTGTAAAACAATATTCCTAAATATATTCTGCGGAAGCCGTAGGACCGGGACAGGACGTTTAGGTGCCACAGTTATAACGTCAGTAAGACTTAATCCGCGAAAGCTTAGTATAAGGTATATGACACTGCTATGTTACCCTTATTACCCTACATGGAACGTCAAATGTGGCCTGCTTGTGCAAAAAGCACAACTACGAAAATTCAATTGTTTTACAGGGGTGTGTAAAGACGATACAGTATTGTACAGTTTTACAGTTAAGCTACGTGAAGCCTTAAGTAGCTTTTCGACTCTTATGTTGCACCGAAATAAAAGGGACGACCCCTGCAAAATTCCTGCAAATGTGTCCGAGACACAAGACTCATTCGTGCCCTTTAGGTACTATAAAGACAGTGCTCATTAAGGTATAGGCCGGGTTACAATAAGGTGAGGACGCGTAATTGAGCTTTTACGGATAGTCAAACCCCGAATTACCTTGTTAAAACTAGGTGTAGCGATATATAAATTTCTGCGAAACCATGCTGTGTCGCTAAACACTGTTACATGCGTATGTGGGCGATGAGCAGCGCGAAAAGGTTTACTTTTCATTGATTTGGCCGAAAGAAAACTATAGACAAGAAGAGATAAACCACTCACCGATTACGTAATCGTATTTCGGCAGAATGTTCCCAATGTCGACGACGGCATCGGATGGTATATCAAACATATTAAAAACAGACAACAGTACCGAAAACAACCCCAGCAATATGCTAACGGTGATCCCGAAGCCACTCACTGAAAAGTTCACAACGTTCTGTATCAAGGTCATTACTGCCCCCATATCACAGTAATGTGTCTCCAAAGCGGCCGCGAAATGATCCGTTTAGTTGCGTGTCGAGCACTGAGATAGCGAAGACAGCTGCACCGACGTGAAGCGTCCGGCACGTGGGCATATCAAAGCAACCTTAGTTTTGCATACATTTAAAAAAATTTTGTCGGATGATCTGTTTGTATTTTCAACCAGCGCGTTCAATGCCCCAACTTATTCTGATTGAATAAGTTAACCCTCAGGTACAGTGGTTATTCTTGACTAAATAAGTGTAACGTGGAGGATAAAAACCTCCGGTAGAGCCGACATAATAATTGGCTGTATATATTTTTGCTTATGGAAAACGTTGCCGAAAGAGGATAGTCTTCTGCAAACCGCGGAGAGTAGCAGCCTCTCCTCCATGCCTCCGGCGTTTCACGCTGCTTCCGCGCCCTCTTCCTCCCCTCGTGGGTAATACAGATGAAAGTTTGTTCAAAACGATCGTCTTTTCTTAACTTGACCTTCCTTGTGCACTATAGTTGTTTGGATATGTTGTTTTCATTGTTCTTAAGAGGTCGAGGAGAAATTTCTAATATTAATTTTTTCGTTTTATGTGGCATCTTTTTAACATTATAACTCAATATTTATTGGCTTGCGCGAAGAGTATTCGTCATGCTAGCCTCCATTAAGAAACTCGAGCTACCCCCAGCATTTGGCGATGTTTTGCCTAAAACATGCTTAATATTTTTGTTTGCTTAGCAATCGTGATATGTTCGACGCATGGAACCTGTTGTGGTACTTTGGAAATGTCTCGCTAATATGTACTTTATGACAAGCCTTCCTTTCAGCTTTTGGCTCAGCGACTGAATGGAGTGGCAAACCGGACACACCGTCCAAAATTTTTGATTTGATGTAGCCCAAGAAAAACTATTTTGTTTCGATAAGAAATATGGGCGGCATATTCTTAATTCAGGATGCCGAGGACTGCCCCCTCTGACAGAGCCTGATTTACTAGGCACTCATGGTTCTCAACACCACAGCTGGTCATCCCACCCTCTCCGCGGCTCCAGGTAAAGAAAGGAGAGGATGTAGGTTGTGAATGCTACCCCAATAAAGGTAATAGATCGATTATAGGAAATCGTAGCTAGGGCACTGTTAGTGAAATAACTTAAAGCAAATTTGAAGGAGAGCGGGGTATTGTAGAATGAATCTGTTTGGTGTCGCCACCACAAGCCCAACTTTAGAAGTTTACAGTTCAACGTTTGTTGCTTAGCTTTGCTTACGTGTTTTGCGACACTTTTCGCATTGAAAGCACCATCCCCACTCTCGGCACATAACCCTTTCCACTTCAGTTTGACTGATGGTTCCAAAACAAAAGTTTAAATTTTTATGGGCTGGTATGGCCCTAAAAAGAGGAAAGCCAAATTTTCCACTGACGAGTACAGCAGCCGCCCAAAATTCATCGCCTAATCAACCGTACCAACTTCTCCACACAAACGTAGCTAAGGTAGCAGCCTACAAGCTAGCGGTAGTAGTGGGGTCCATAAAAACGGGGATTGGTTGCTAACTGGTTGGTTGCTAAGCGGCCAGGAAAGGACCGCTCATCAAGAAAAACTAAGCTCAATATTTACAGAAAGATAAGCAATGCATTTACAGAACCGTTTAGGAAAAAAATGGTAGTAGTTGCAAAAATAAAACATAAAATTCGAAAAATGAGATGCCACTCGAGAAAGCATTAAAACTACGACAAACCAAAACAAAGAAATAAAAAAGGAAAGAAGGAAACAGAGTCGTGCAAAGTTGGTAAAGAAATAAAACAATTTAACGTGGCCGCGTGTCTTCATCTCACTCGTCTTCGTTTGGCTTTTCTTGCGGGTGGTTGGGAGAAAGCACAGAGAGCATGCTGGGCCTGCCTTCGAAGATATCTTCCTTCTTTCCCGGGCTGCCAGCTTTAACGTTGGCCTCGATTGACTAAGGTGTTTCTCGGAGAATAACACATACCACACTCGGGAGGATTGGTCAGTGGTGTTTACCGCAGCTGTTCGACGCTCAGCTGCGTTCAATTCATTGATTTATATTCGACTGCAGTGTCAACGGGTCCACCCAAAATTCAGATTTCCTCAATGAAGAAGAATAAAAGATAACGACGTTAGTCCCATGAGAAGCCCGCAGCAAATTCACAACTGCGAACTTCCTTAGACGCCGCGGCAATCTTTGGCCATGTCAGTGCTGTAGAAGCACATTTGGTAGCATGCTGCGCTTTAATAAAACGTGAAGTTTGTGTCCTCTCCGGACCTAAACCTACCTGAATTAAATCAACCGCACTTATTAAAAAAATAATGGGGAAAAATGATGTAAGCTAGCGTTCTGTAAACAAAATAAATCCAGGAAATAAAGACGTAGAATTGCTCGGCTCGAACCCACGGCCACGACGCTACCCTCAAGCCCGCAGTCTTTTATACTTTATTGTCGGTCTAGAACACCAATGTAACACATAACACCAATTTATGTAGTGGAACAAATAAACAAACCATTAACCTGATATGGGCTGGCGTTTGCAATTTTTGCAATTTTTGAAGTGGAATTCTTTCAGCAAAATAAATCCTGGAAATGGATAGGTAGAATGGCTGGGCCAGAACCCACGGCCACGACGCTACCCTCTAGAATACTGGCCTTGGTCCCGTTTACCCCTCTGTATACCGCGGTATGAATTCACGATAACCTTGCCGCGGAGGGTGCCCGTCCTCATGCGCTAACATCTATGATATGTGTAGCAGGCCACACAATGAGGTCAAAAGGTGCTCCTTCATGTTTTTTACTGAAAGATTCGGATGCAGTAAAGATGGTTGTGGTTCGTTTCCCCGAAGTCCGGTGTCGATCAGGAACCCAATGGCCCGGGCTCCCGTTGATTTGGCAGGAGGCTGGCAGGGCGATGGTGTTGAAGCTCTTGGAGACGGCGGTCAAATTGACGAACTCAAGGCGTTGGAGTTGATTAAATGAAACGAAGAGTTTATATACAGCTATTTACAGTAGGAAAACTGGGTACATGAGTAGTAAAGGAAAAACTTCAAACTTCAGCTACACGCTAGCTCCGAGTGCGCTCAAATCACTCGAGCTCCTTAACTTCGTCTAACTCTCCTATTCTCGGAGCGTGCGCAAACCGCTCGAGAAACGACGGCCGAGACTCTGTCTCGCCGCAAGATCCATCTAGTAGCCTGGTATGGCTCTGCACCCTAAACTTCCGACGCGATCCTAACCTTTATCCTAGGGGGCTCACAAATCTCAACCTAGCTTCAACGGTCGAGACTCCTTGTCCCGCCGGGAACTGCCCAGCTCGGCGCTCAGACAAGAACGATTTCCAACGGCCAAGTTCGGCCTTATAAAACATCGAGATAACCCTCTCTCGGGAACGCCCCTTTTGCGTTTGTACACGCGTAAGGGAGTGCCCAAATTCACGTAGACAGCCGTCACTGAGCACGCCACGGAATATTCAATGAGGCGCCGCCATCTTTGGGTCAGTGGCACGCTCGCAGACGAGCTGGTGCGCGCGACCCCGCGGGGTGAGAGCGAAAGGCGGCGACGGTGCACTGTGCCGGCCGGGGCGCGTTAACAATGGTGTCTTGGCGGAGCGCGCTTCGACGCCGGTAATGTCACCACCTCCGCGCGTCACGCGGATGGTTCCCGAAATCCGGCGGCGCTGTCTGCTTTCTCCATTGGGGATTATCCCTGTGGTATGCAGAGGGCCAGACAATCCGTCTCCCGTGCGCGCCGTGACGAATTGGCGACGGCTGTAGCGTAGAGTCTACAGTGCTGGGCCACCAGACAGAGTGGCGGGTTCTCACGCGCAGCCCTGGCGCCTGGCCGCTAATCTCATAAATGGACCTTACAGATGCCATGGGAACTTAGCGGGACCTCTTTATGGATTGTCCTCTGGAGAATATCCCGCAAAAATACCCCAGCGCAACGAACCAAAAACTGCCATCTATCGTTTTTCGCAGTTGGCAAATGTAACTGTGAGTTTTCCACGGCTCAAAACGCCTTCCACCTAGCATCTAGGTTCCAACTGACAGAGTGCCTGTGTGCCACTTGAAGAATAGTGACTTTACTGCGGCGTTACCTTCCATTTATTTGCGATTTTTTTTCACATTTTCTTTTTACCCAGTACAGCACTAGGCTCTATACAAACGAACCGGCAAAACAAAATCGCAGATATATTTATGCATTTGCTGGCGTGTTAAGGAGGACTAGAAAAACGTGGGAATAAGAACGAGCCGACATAACCATTTCCTTAAAGTACTCATGCCCTCCACCTCGCATGCACAATGCGGCTACCAGAAATATTGGCATATCACGCGCCAGCCCAACGGCCATAACACTCCCCAAGAACAGATCGCGAACAGCGCGCCATTAAAAATACGGGTTACCAGCTGTCGTACATACAAGTGCGTCAGCTCCAAGCCGCCATTTCGGATAATCCTGAGCAAGTTTGTTCAACTACATCTCCCATGCTATCTCCCAACTAAAACCTGAAATACCTAGTAAAGTTTCTGGTCATTGGTCAGCGCGAATTACAGAACCTGCATAACTTCCCAGATCTCCGTAACAAAAATAGTTCTCACCGCGGTCCTCGCAAATATTGCAGCCTTTCCCTCAGCGACTATGGCTTGCCTGTACGAGACTTCAGCGCACGTTAAAGATCTCCAGGTGGTCAAAATTAATCCGGAGACCTCCACTACGGCGCGCCTCATCGCCTGCGTTGCGTCGGCGCGTTAAACCCCACAATCAATCAGACTATGGCTTGCCACCCCAACATGGCTCGCTGCCACGGTACTATTCGAATTCAACGACGAAGTACTTTTATGAATGGTCACCCAGCTAACATAGGGAAAGGTCGGTGGTGTTGATGGCCATTCACCAAGCCAAAAGCCGACGCACTTTGCCTTATCCACAAAACCACCTGTCACAACAGCAAACTCTTTAGAGCGAAGCTCATACGTATAACACCCCAATGCAATCCCAGATCCTTTACTCGGTGCCGATTCTCCGCTCCTCTTCGCCGCCTCTGACGCCTCTTGCACGAGTTAAATACCCCTCGCCACCCCCAATTTCTCTTCGAGGTTGTGCAAACGGCTGATTAGGACGCTAACGACATAACGATTAACTCGCTTTGGCATGGGGGCGTGTCGTTACCTCGACGGAACAAGAGCGCTAATTGAAGAATTGAAGAAGTGTCGGCACACACAGAAGAGCAAATGTGCCGAAAACAACAAAGAAAGCTCATGAAGAACGTGCGGCCAACCAGCGCTGCCGGCTCAAGTTCCACATTGTCCAGAAGTTGCAAATCCGGCCCGTCTAAAAGCAACTTGCCCGCTTGGAACGCCGACATGAGCCAATTTAGGTTGTTGAGCTGGAATGGCTCTGGGAGCGACATTTTGTAGCGTAAGCTACAGTGGCAGAGGTTGAGCAGTTTCGCGTGCACCCTGAAGGGCCGTGCTGCGCAAGCGCGAGGGCCATTGGATTGAACTGGATTGTATTGGATTGGAATAAATCGAATTGGATTGGATTGGAAATCCAATCCAATTGGAGTACGGGTGTGTAGATAATTGGGCCTGCACATTTGCGGGTCAGCGAATTCAAGAAGAGTGACGTCATAGCCGCGGCAGACGCACTGGCGCCAGCGCGTGCATCTGCACCTCCGTTGCGCAGTAGCCAAGTCTGACGCTGCGCCGGAGCCGCTTGATAGCCGTTTCGCGTAGCTCCTGGAGAGCCGTGATGCGTATGCGCGAGGATCAGTAACTGAACTGGACTGGACTGTATTGGATTGGATTGGATTGCTGAACCGGAGTTCACGCTAGGTGTATCCTGGCATAGCGCAGCTAAGCCACTGCTAATTTTTTTATGGGGTTGTTTCAGTTTAAGCACGAGCACATCACCAGTTTTCGGTGTATGCATGCACGGGAGTGCGGTTACCGGAGGAGGAGTGACGGGATTGATTGATTGTAGGGTTTTGCGCCCCGACGCAACGCAGGCAATGAGCCGAACTGTAGTGGAGGGCTCCGGATTGATTTTGACCACCTGGGGATCCTTAACGTGCGGAGAAATCTCGAACACACGGGCCCTTTTGCTTTTCGCCTCCATCAGAAAAGCGGCCTCCGTGGCGGCGAACGGAACCCGCGACCTCGTGCTCAGTAGCATAACACCATAGCCACTGAGCCACCGCGGCGGGTGAAGGAGTAACGTGCCCACGCCGCTAGGCTTCATGACCTCGCCGATGACATGCCCTTTGTGCTGGTATGAGTTTTAAACGGGGACGTCGCACGTCCCATTGCGACCTGTCTTTTCTCCTGCGTTGTAGGGTTGTAGGTTGGGTCTCTGTGTTACACAGACAGAAATATGCCTACAACGCTGGAGAAAGATGGAGAGCCCCATGTTTTTCTGTTAGGATAAAGATCAAGTGTCCAAATTCCATTGAGCTCATTGGCTACAGTGTTGCCAACTTTAAAGTTTTCGCCCTACATGTAGCGTGTTTTAGCCATTTTTCTCTCGTGGCAGGTCCGTAGGCCCATTCAGCCATTTTTTCGCTAGGCGTCGCGTGATTTGAAATTTTGAAAATTGAACCCGCTGAATTATCCCTTCATCCAACAGATTGTAACGGCAACATTGCTGCTTTATTACGTTTCCGTAGCTCGATCCGCACCCAGAGAGATAGACTAATCAGAAAACGACAGCGAGACAGCGGCATGTGCGCAGAAATGGAAAACGTCATAATTAATAATGGAATGTTAATATTCCGCAAGAAAGACAGCTTTTCTCTTTGATCAGAATGGAGGATAAAGTGCCTATCGGCATACGGAAGAATGAACACCGGCTAATGTACAGTGCATGATAATGTAAATCTTTATGACTGTCACCTGTATGGCGGTTCTGATGACGTCAAGTAATTAGTGTCTGCCCATCGTCAATGTGAGATAGAAATAATTCGGGATTGGGAAACCGACATCAAAGGAATAAATAATTCAGTGTCCTTCTACACTGGTAAGTAGGAATAGTGGCGAAGCTGGGCGCAGTCCAAGGACCGAATGAAACAAACCACGTTTATTTGTAATATACGATTGAAAATACTTCCCAGCCGATCACCTGAAGGACCCTTGTGAGGGCTGTAATATTTTCGTTGCGGAAAAGCACGGGAATGTCCATTTTCCTCCAGTAGGAGCATATGTACTGACCGCAGATGGCAATTTCCCAATATTTAAAACCGCATTGTGATGTTATTAATGGTGAAAATTATTATCACTCCCAACACGGTACGTCTTAGCGGCTGATACCAGGTATTGTTTTGTGATACTTTTGATTAAACAAGGGTTACAGCGGTTTTCTAGCAACCATTCTGTCAGAATGGTTTTGAAGCGCTGAGCGCGTGAAACCTGGCTGCCTGTACAAGTAACCCCTCCCTTCCTCACCCGCCCCCCCCCCCCTAACACGGGGCTGTCAATACAGAACCGCCAATCCTACAGTTGCCATTGTTCAGTGGTCCAAATCTGTCCTTTTACCCGCCGCGATGGCTCAGTGGCTATGGCGTTGTGCTGCTGAGCACGAGGCCGCGGGTTCCATTCCCGGCCACGGCGGCCACTTTTGTGATGGAGGCGTAAAGCGAGAACGCCCGTGTGTTTGAGATTTCGGCGCGTGGTAAATATCCCGAGGTAGTCAAAATTATTCCGCAGCCCTCCACTACGGCGCGCCTCGTGGCCTGTGTTCCGTCGGCGCGTCCAACCGCACAATCAATCAAACAAAATCAAATCACCCCTTTTATTATCACCATCGTCCTTTTCGCACTGCATTTTTATCTTCCTCCCTCGGTTGCTATAATTTAGATGCTCAGGCAATCGCCGTTGCCAGCCTCGCACATACGTGATTAGCGGAAACCTACGCTGCTACTCATCCAACTACTACTTGCGCAAATACCGTGCTCGAATTTCTCCTGTAGCATTGCGGAGAGGTTTTAACCACAGAACGGTTGTAGCTCGAGCATTTTCGTGAGTCTGCTGAAGGGCGTGCCTAACGCAGTGGTAGCCGCAGGTTCCCAGACCAGCCGGCGGCCTCGCATAAACCGTTCTCTGGACCCTGCGATAAAGGGCGCAATGGACTCATAGGGGCAGGTTCCTCTTCCTCCGGCTAAGGGAAGGAGGAGGATGATAAGCTTTATTAGGAGTCGTCCGCCGCTGTCGTTTAGCTGCTGGTTTCTTAGCACGAACACGCCGCGGTGGCTCAGTAGCTATTGCGTTGTGCTGCTGAGCACGAGGACGCGGGTTCGATTCCCGGCCGTGGCGGCCGCTTTTCTGATGGAGGCGAAACGCGAAAACGCCCGTGTGTTCGAGATTTCGGCGCGCGGTAAACATCCCCAGCTGTTCAAAATTATTCCGGAGCCCTCCACTACGGCGTACCTCATGGCCTGCGTTACGTGGCGCGTTAAACGCCACAATCAATCAATCCTTAGGGCGAGGCATAGAATTTGCGCTGGTTCGACGCTCCCATTCTTGGGCGGGCACCTCTTGACGTTCGAGCCGACACAGGAGGACCAAAGTTTCTCTGTTTCAGCAGATTTAACACCGGGTGGAAGTAGGCTTAATAATTAATATACAATTCTTAGCCGAAGGCAACAACAAATTCACTATGTTCACCTATCGTGAGTAAGAATCCCTCATATTTGGGGGTGGAAAGGCTACATGCTCTTCTGGCCTTCCCGAAGGGCGCTAAATTATACCTACTACGTGCTAAATTACCATTTTTTGATTTCAACTCAGCTTGCAACTTTGTTCACAGCAGCTTGCCTGAGAAATGTGGCGTCATTTCGAGTACTTACTGACGGCTTCTTTTTTGTGTTAGCAGGGACCATTTTTCTGCCACTCACACCAGATTTCTTGACAATATAGTTAACTTATGCTGGCGCACAAATATTAATTCACTTTACAGTACATACCTGGGTGATTTAAGAAGATACAGGAAAGATGTGCTGAAATAACGTTGGTTGAATGATGACTTAGCCCAAAGAACCATTGTTGTAATAACCATACCATAATCATAACCATGTTTGGTGCCAGGGGGGCACGTTTTTACGTTATTTAAGAAACTAGCTGGTTGCACTGCCATTCCCATTGAAATAAATTAACTTTACCAACATGCACCATAATTGTCGGCAATCAACCTTCTGATTTAACTACTCAGGTGTACACATGTTCGGCCCTAATCAAATCACTTCAACTTAGTTTTGCTTTCTCGACATAGAATGGAGCTGTCAACGTATTTTAACGAGGTTAAATTTGTTCTTTGCAGCATTTGTTTGTGTCCCACCAACGTAGCAACCTTTGCCGACCAGAACAAATCATTACAAAGGGCTGTTTTGAAGCACAAGCAAAAGATCTCTCTTTCAAGCGCACGTGTCGTTGTCACCATCATCATCATCAGCCTGCTCAGGTTCAGTGCAGAACTAAGGCCTCTCCCATTAACCTTTAACTGCTTCTGTTCTGCGCTACTCGAGTTTAGAGTTTGCCCTGAAGTTCCGCATTTGATCCCTCCACCGTGTTAATACCCTTCCTCTTCTTCAATACGCGTTTCTTGGTAACCACTCGGTTATCCTAATTTTCGACAAGTTGTTAGTTCGAATCACTACATGACCAGCCAAGGTACATTTATTTTTTCCTTTTAACTATGATATCGTTTGTTATCTGATCTAGGTAGCTCGTTTCGTGTCCCTGGGTGTTATTCCTAATATTATTCCTTTATGGCCTATTGAGGCGACCTAAATTTGCTTTTTAGTTGGTAAGTAAAACGATACCTTGCTGCTCCCTATATGCATCCCCAGCAGCATGCAGTGATTGTAGATTTTTTTAGGGGGTGAGGTAGCTTGTTTTCTATTACTTCGGAGCACCTGCCGAGTGCGCCCCAACACACACCTATACTTCGGCAGAGTTCTCTTTCACGGTTGTGGTCAGCGCTAACCATCTGGCCATGGTAGTCATATTATTTTGTTATAGTGTTATGAAAATAATACAAGGTGTTTGAAGCGCAAAAATCCGGGCTACAAAAAAAGTTGCAGCTGTGATGCTAGTGAGGCGACCCAGGAATACCGTGCTGGGGAACAGAAGCACCAGTGCAAGAGGAGATTCGGAAGATAGCTCTGAGGAAAAAGGACCCTGGAGACTACAAGAAAAGGTAACAGAAGTGCCAAACTAGGGTCGGAAGCTGGCGCCTGTGCAATACAAGCCATGTTTATTGCTCAAAGTACATACAGTACCGAACAGCAGGCTACTGTCTCGGGCGAGCGATCGGTATGAGCGTCGCAGTGTGCTGTGCCGGGAAGATGGCCAAGTGGTGCTGGGTGCTCGCGCAAAATTGCTCACAATATCTAACTCTGTCGTGCCTTCGCAATAGTAGGAAGTCCTACCCGAACCCCATATTTCTTCGTCGATCTTTGTCTTTAAGTACTTAGTGGCATGGGCTCGGACGACATAGTCCCGAGTGATTTCAACATGGCAAGTTGCACACCTGGGATACAATTTTAACCTCTTCACCTGGGTGGGACAAATAACCAGTGGGTGATTTAGGAAAAACATAAATTTTGTTTGAGTATGGAAAGGAATCAGCAGCAACAAGCAGCCTTGCAAATCCGTTGGGCATACCTGCCGTATGCCGAACGGATGCCCAACTCTGACATCTCAGTTTCTCAGGCGTCACCATGTGAAGTATTTGTCGGCTAGTTTTTGCCTTTTTTTCAAAAAGAAACGTAATTTAAACGAGCACCAACAAGTACACAGACCACACAGCACCAACAAGTATACAGACCACACAAGAAACGTAGGGGCAGGAAGCATTCCACCCGTGTCCCCACACACTTGGCGAACTTTGTTTCAGTTCTTTCGTCTTTCGCCTTTCTAACAATGAAGCACATAATAAAGCTAACAATATATAAATCTTTGTATGGCTAAGGTTTTACGTATTTTCTGTTGTGCGTAAAACTTTGCCTCGCGCCAAAGCCAATTTATCACGAATATTCAGCGGAAAATGCTTGTAACTCCTGCTGTATTAAAGCTGTTGCAAAACAAACTATGTGAAACTTCACCGCTAAGAGGACTTTATTATTGGTCTGAGTTTATTTGATTGTCATGAAGAGTTCGCAGTGAAGTTCTAAAAGTTGCTACATTCCTGTTGGCTCTCCACTTTGGCGTTTACAGGAAGAGAACGGCTACATAAAACTGCTGCAACCCCTTTTTTCAGAAGGTTTCCAACAATTGTTATATGGCAGTTGAGTGCTAACACTACTGTATGATGACTCTGAGTTTTAATCATTTACTTATAATTAGTTCATCCAAAAATGGCTGCGCCTAAGTTTAACCTGAAACGTACTTTTTGTGTCGTGCGCTCATCTTCGCTGGTCTTCCACCATTGCAAAGTAGAATGACTAAAGATTTATAGCCAGACAGGAAGGTACCTCAACGCTCGCCTGTCTGCTAGCTCTTTGAAAAGGTGGCATTATTCAAGCATTTCGCTCCATCACATGCAGAGTACCTGCAGTCTCCGAGCTCCGTAGTTCCGTAGTACAATAGCGGTGATGCGGCACAAAATGATGCGGTGATGCCTTTCGTTGTAACAAATTCTGGCAAAGCTGAACACAATCTTATCTGCATATACGTACGCAGAAACGGATCAGTTTGGTCCCGAATAAATTAAAATATTAGCACAAGCTCGTTTCAGAGACAGGTTCTTTAATTCTTTCTCTACAACTTTGAAGGGGTGAAACATACTGCTGTCATTTAAACGTTGACGTCGTACGGCCCAGTGCAACCTGCCTGCTGTCCCCAAAGACGGTAAGATATGTACGAGGGGGAGACGTACAGCCCGACGTTTTACCGCTGGAATAAAACTCGAGACTTTGCTAATTTCATTTAGCTAAATCGCTAACAATTTTCTCAATCGGAAATTACAAGCAAACGTGTTTTCTTTTTCTTTTGTACACTCCATTTACTGCGCGTGTAACGTATGTTATCCTTCTTCATTGAGGAGAAGCGCACTGAATTTTTAACTAAATCATGAATCAATTGAACTCTTTCTTGTTACAAACACCAAAGGTCGTGTTCATAAACTAGAAATATTGCGGCTCCCTAAAGCAAAGGGAAACCTTCAGTGGCACGATTTTGGATTGTCCCTATGCACAGCGTTTCCGAATTAATGCAAAACAATAGGGCTCTAAGGACATAGCCCTCGCCCAAAAAACACGGCACATGAACTGGCACCCCAAAATTATTCAAAATCGACTGCCCAGTCCGGTACGCCCGGGTGACGCCCGTTGGATCGCTATTACCCGATCCAAAATACAAAAAAAAATCTTACGCGACACACAATCAAACTCTTTTTTAAGTCAATCTGAAGGAATTCTACACTCGTGTGCAGGGCGACGCAGCACTCTATCACACATCATGTCCTGAGTATATTAGTGAACACAATTTGGCCCTTAATTTCGCGTGACTGCTGTGGTTTAACTATTTGTTCAATAATCCTCTGGCGTTGTCGGGTGAGAACTTTCGCCAAGGTTTTTGGTGTCGACGTTTTGTAGTAAAATTGGCCGCCGTTGGCTGTTCAAGAGATGAACAGGAAGGAGGTTCTACCGGGTTGCTTGTAACACGCAATGTTTTTCTTTCGGAGGGTACAAACACGCCATGTTACGCTTTAGCGAATTTGGGTGTGCAACGTGTCCACAAGTTTGTCGCACAACTTAAAGATAAGCACTTGATGGCGCTAGTTCAAACAGTATGCCCGAACTGCCCATTCTTGAAAACGGAGTGTCGCCACAAAGCCAACATACCCATCTTAAAGGTGACATACTCACCAAGGTGCGTCGGCCAAAGGAGTTGACAGATCATTGGCAGACAGCAGGTTCTTTACTCCAGTTATTATAAACGTTAACAACAGCCCTCATATACTTTCGCATATACTCGCGCATTTCTAAATTATCAGCGGAGCTTTGTTCTCTCCAGTAACACCGTTCTTCTTTGCAGATGTTCCAATTGATCCCGCTTTGTGGACATAAACTTTATGGTCCATGTTTAGGCGTGTGCAAATGTGTCTTTCTATCATCTTTTTTCCGCGGCAAAACACAAGAAACCAGGAGTGTTGATCTGGCAGCAGCCTCTACAAGCAGAAATAGCCAATATTCCCGATAGTAGAATGAGAGCGAAAAACCCCTTGTTCACCGTTGTACTCACCTGTCCTGCCGATATATAATAATAGTGCCACGAAGCCAAAGAATACGCAGTTGGTTTGAAGGAACAACCACTTTATAGGAGCGAACTTGTGCTCCCCTAAGAAGTCAGATACATAGGAAGCGAAGCGGAAGTCAAGAAAGTTACGTGCGCAGGCGAGTGTCGGTGAATCGAATACAGCGGCATCTGCTCTGCGGGCATTTATGTCTCAGCGGGAGGCCTTCTCGAGCAGTCGAACTGTATCCAGAGCACTGTATATCAACGAATTTTATTCTAGCCTGGTGACGCTAGTTCGAAGCACTCTCTCTATGAAAAGAGATAACACGTGCTGCATAAAGAATGGAACATGCGCTTCACTTGGCCCACGGATAACAAAGATAACATAGCCCGGCGCATAAATATGAACCAACCCAAAAGATGGTTCGTGGCATTACCCCCCGCCCCCTAAGAGAGCATCGATCCAATGCTAAAATAAAAGACATTTCGAACAAATGACAAACAAAGTCTGTCATCTTTCGTAGTAAGGTTTTAAGCGAAACACGTGGATGACTTCGGGCCACGTGCGGCGTCGTGATGTTCGGGAATCACCATCGGGGATCCCCTTGTAGGTAAATTGAACAACACGATGTAGAATCCGGTAGGGTCCGAAATACCGTTGCAGAAGCTTCTCCCTGAGACCACGTCGTCGGAGGGGAGTCCGCACCCACACACTATCCCCTTGGCGGTGCTTGGAGCTTACGCGTTGGAGGTTGTAGCATCCGGCATCCACCAGCTGCTTGTCCGTTGTGCCAACTCGAGCGAGCTGGCGGGGATCCTCCACAAGTCGACGATATCCTTGGACGTCGGCGTTGAGGTCGTCGTCTTTCATGTGCGGAAGAATGGCGCCAAGCATTGTAGTCACTCGTCTTCCGTAGACAAGCTCGAACGGTGTCGTCTGCGTAGTTGAATGGATAGCCGTGTTGTACGCAAATGTCACATAGGGAAGGACTTCGCTCCAAATATTATGTCCAATGTAGACGTACATAAAGCATATTCGCGATCGTCTTGTTCCGACGTTCCGTCAGTCCGTTCGTTTGGGGGTGGTACGCCGTCATAGTTCGGTAATGAGTGTTGCTGTAGTATGAGGTTCCTTGCATAAGCTCCGCAGTGAAGGCCGTTCCGCGGTCCGTGAATAGGATTTCAGGGGCTTATATCGGAGCACAACTTCGTTTATGAAGAACTTGGCGACTTCTTGTGCAGTCACTCGGAAGACCGGCGGTCTCTGCGTAGCGCGTCATGTAGTCTGTTGCTACGACAATCCACTTGTTCTCGGATCGTGACATAAGGAACGAGCCTGGAAGGTCTATTCAAATCTGTTCCAAGGGCTTCCCGGGCATGCGTCTATCGATTGTGATTGGGAAAGCCATGTAATGCATGTTCGAGCTGGCCAGCTGCCAGAGTTCTCTGCGACGCCCTGGAAAAGTCATCCCTTAGCGACGAGAGGAAGACCACCAATCTTGAGCGGTGCCGTGCATTTATGATAGGGATGTGTGAAAAGCACCTTGAAGCGTCTCCCGTCAAATATGAAGCGGTTAGGTGACCTCAACCTCTTGCACTGCTACAACATACGGAAGTTCTCTTTTGATGCTCTTTTCAAAGCTTTTGCGAAATTTATTCCACCGTCAAGTATTTCTCTAATGCAGGGGTGAGACAGCTGCGCATATTGCGCATTTTTGATACAATTCTATTTTCCTGCGCCAAGCTGCTCCAAAAGCATGAAAATTGCAAAAACTGCGCCAAACTGCTCCAGAAGAGCCTGAAAGGCACGGATTTTGATGCTGATGTCAGTTTCGGAGGGGACGAAAGCCTCCCGCATCCTGGTGACCGCTTTTATTGCCAATCAATTGTAAACACAGAAATGACAAAAATAGAAAGACTGAAATGAAGCAAACAATAGCTTCTAAAACACGATTGGCTTTCTGTCCGGGTTCGCTGAAACGGCCTTCGCGATTAAGCATCGCTGTGGCTACAAACATGGCCGCCGCCTGACCTGCCTGCTACTGCCTACTTCATGCGCTCACTGCGCATCGCCGATATTTTCCCTGGATATTTTACGCTATCAGCTGGGTTCCAGTCTATTCATTATATCAATTGTGGCTCTGAACAGTGACGTTGACGCGGGGATATGGTTTGAGATTGGTGCGAGATTACGAGAAGTTGCGCGGCTCGTAAAAAAGTTTTGAAATGTGGGGCCTACGACTTCGGCGTGGTTTGTCCTTGAGTGCGAAACGCGGTGCCTGCGTCTATAATCGGGTTCGTGAATTGAACTTTTTGGCTCGTTGTCGTGTTATAAAATGCTTAGGTGTTGCTGAGCTTCGAAGCGCGATCGCGAGCCTCGGTCCGGGAGGGAACGGTCGGCACAAAAGTTGCGGGCTGCGCTGCGGCGCCGCGACCTGTCCAGGCAGCGCCCAATAGCTGCAGGTCTGCATGGTTGCCATAGCACGTGGCTAATAACACTTGATGTATGCGAAGTGAAATTTGATGCCCAAATCTAGGTGGCTAAACAGTATCGCTACTCAAATGATCACCGGGGTGGACGTGCGCCCCACGGACTGCAACGGGTAGGCTGGTTGGGCTATGCGACCGTTATCTCGAAGTTATCTCCACAGTTGCCGTGACTACACTCGTTCGTACAACGCAGCCTGGGATTACAAAAATAATAATGTTAGCATTGAAACGGTAAAACAAAACACGCCAGAATTGCAGAGCCCTTAAATTTGATAATGTGAACGGCAGTTTTGTTGTCAGTGTTGCGTACATCGCAACACAATATCACTAGTTAAGGAAAAGGTAGTGCAGTTAGAACTTTGTGATACTCTTAAAATATTTTTTAACTTAAGGCTGTTTCAGTGTTCTGTGTATTCAAAACTGATATTGGCATGTGTACTTGACCTTTCCAATTGCTTTAATTGTGATATTTTAAGCTCACAAGACGATGTATTAAATTTCCCTACCTGCTCCAAATCAAGATTCTTCTGCTCCAAAATCGAAATTTTGCTGCTCCGAAAACTGCTCCCAAATCTCTTTGGGCTGTCTCACCCCTGCTAATGGAGTCCGAATATGGCTTTCTGCAATGTAGGCTTGATGAACTCCGTGACGACAATATTAAAGTGTTTTGGAAAAATGTCCTGGATGCCAAAAACAGCGCTGGTGCCCGAATGTTTCCGCTCCTGTCGCAACTAGCCATTTCAGTGCTCACGCTGCCAGTGTCCAATGCTGCAGTAGAACGAGTGTTCGCTCAAGTCACTCTAACAAAAAACCGACTTACGGAACCGAATGTCCATAGAAACTTTCGAGAACATTATACGTGTAAAAGTTGGACTAACGAGAGGTGTAAAGTGTTGTATGGACTTTACTCCATCCGAGATATTTTTTGATCGTTTCAATACCACCGCGATGTACACTGGTAGAGCTGTTTGTACTCTAAACTGATGTTTGCTTATATAACTTGCACTCATTCGGTATATATGTCAAACTTTTAGCAGTAGTCATCTTAATAAACGTTTCAAATGAATTTTGTGTGAAGTTTTCTCCTTTAGATATTTGGGTTATTTCAATATGTGAACATTTGGCTACTTTTGCGCTATGCGGCGCAAAAAAAGTTGGCGGGTTACTCTCCGAGAAACTGGCATCCCTGGTCAAAGTGTTGCGGTGGTGGGCCGACGAACAGCCCCGGAGTAGGTCATAGCCTGTGGCTCACGGGGGGCTTCGGATGGCATAGAAGTTCCCAAACAGTGTTGAACTTCTTCCCGGGTCACGTCAGACAGGGAAGCGACTTGGGGTTTTGGCGCCGTCAGGAAAATTTTCCGCAGCTCCTCCTGTACCACTGCACGGATGGTCTCGCGGAGTGTGTCGGAGCTAATTGCCCCGCCACCAATCGTCTCCGAAAGCAGCGCATTGATTGGACGTCGGACTGCCTTGTTCGTATTTCAAGCGGCTTCTCCAACGCGGCCGCCTCAGACGCTGATTCGGCCGCAGTCTTCGGCGGGTTTTGGACAAGGCATGCGAAGAGGTCTTGCTAAAGCCCTCGCATCAGAAATATTAGTTTCTTTTCTTCGCTCATATGTGGGTCCGCACGGCGAAATATTCGCTTCAACTGCTCAACAAACACGAGCACGTTTCATTGGGATGGTGTGTTCGTCTGCAGCAGCTACGTGGCCCGTTCTTCGCGTACCAGAGATATGAAAGTTTTGTAAACCTCGGTATTGAATAACTCCCAGTTCGTCAGCGTACGTTTCTGGTTTTCGAACCAAACCAGTGCGGAGTATTTAGGGTAGAAAAACTCTTGCCTGGGTGTTTCGTCGCCATTCCATCGGTTAAACGTTCAGACCATTTCGAGATGCTCCAACCATTCGTGAGGATCTTCGTAGGTGACCCGTGAAATGATGGTGGCCCCCGGGGTTGCTGCAGAACTACATGAGCGCTCGCTGCGTTGGTCATCGTGGATGCGTGGTTCACGCCACCAATTTAACCGGCAGTAGTTGAAACTCAGGCTTTATGCCTTGCTGTTGACGGCTGGCACGAGTTGGGTTTGGCTGACGACTTGAAGTGGCTGTAAGGTGCATGTACCCAGCCCCTCCGCCAGATGTCACGAAGCCAAAGAAGACGCAGTTGGCTTGAAGGAAAAAATGGCAGCATCTCCACTCACCGAATAATGGCAAGGGTGCGGAGTACGGGGACTCGAAATGACATCCAAGTAGCACCCAGAGTGACATTCGATTTGCGCCCCGGCCGTAATTCCATTTCAGCGGTGATTTCCACCTTGATTATTGCCTAAATGGAACTGAAAACCACGGCTCAAATTGAAGTTCGCTTGATTTTCGCACCATGGTGTTGTGCGCACGGATGGACGCGGACGGACATTGGGTGGTCCAAAGGTACTTCGCACCGTTGCACGCAAACGAGTAAGCCGTTTGACTCTCGGGTACTAACTCACGGTCGTAGCCCAATGGGAAAGACGACTGACAGTAACTCTGTCTGGTCTACCAGACACAGGCTAGAATCCTGCCGGTGCCGTTGCCTGTGTGAGCTTTTGCAATTGTAAATGCTATGCGCATGGACGCGGACGGACATTGTGCGGTGCTAAGGTACTCCGCACCTAAAACAAGTTTGGTGGACGCAACTTGTGCTCTCCTAACAACTCAAAGAATACACAGGAGGCGAAGTGGCAGTGAACAAAGTGGCGTGCGCAGCCGAGTGCCGGCGAATCGATTGCCGCGGCATCTGCTCTGCGGGAATTTATCATTCGGCGCGAGGGTTTCTCGAATAGTCGAATTGTATGCAGAATACTGTAGATCAACGACGATTATTCTAGGCTGGTTAAGTTGGTTCAAAACACCCTCCCTATGAAAGAAGGTAACACATGCGGCATAAAGAATGGAACATGCACTTCACTTGGCCCACGGATAACACAGATAACATAGCCCGGCGCAGCCGGTCGGAAGAAAGAAAAAACAAACAAACAAACCCAAAACATGGTTCGTGGCAATATAAAAGAACACACGTGGCTCGTGAATTGCAGTAGTTTATCTTGTAATTACACGCTCCACGAACCGTTGCTCTCTTCGAGATACCGTTATCGACCAACGCCTGGCGCCGAAGTTCAAATCAGTTGTGGCATCGTGTCCTGAAGTCTCTAAAATGACTATAATTTATCTGCATGAGAAGAGCTGTAGTGATGAGAAATAGTGCACGCACTAGGCGCCGTGGAATACGTGTGCGCCATGCGCGGCAGCTAGCGCCATTGGCATCGCCGTTAACGCTGCAGCCGCCAGAGCCGGAAAAGATGAACGATCTTTCCACGTGGGACGAATTGCCAGGGGCGTGTCGTGCAAATTAAAATGAGACTTCTTCTATGTTCTAGCTTCTAGCTCGTAATCTTTTCCTAAGAAAAAGCTAAAATAACTGTGATAGTGGCTGTGCACAAAAGCGCTATTTCAGAACGCCTTCATTTCACCTATCTTGCGCATATTAATTTTTGAACAAACTGGTAATGTCAGACGCCGTGTCTTTTACATCGAAGCTGCATGCTTCTACCCCACCGCACTTCGTATCGTTCATCTGCCACCGAAAACATTTCTTTCACTACTTTAAGACTGCTTACGTTCACAGGAGGTAACGGCTTGCTGTAACGTACGAACAATTTTTTTACGTTTGCATTGCATTTTCATCTTTCTCCGCAGCCGTTTTTTTTCGTATTTAGGCGTAAAATACTTCAACAGGCAAAGTACAGGCAACTGCCACAGCTCCACGCCACAGAGTTCTGTGCAGCTGAGAAGCAGTTGTTCTTTTCATTTGCTGTCACGTTCACTGCTCACCCGAAGCGCAAGCGAATAACGTTTGTTCAACCATTGCGAAGGTACACTGACAACGCAACGCAAACACAGTGAGTTCGCAGTCGTGGCACCTGTTTTGCAGTATACTTTTATGCGCACAAATAAACCATTTGCATTTGCTAACTTCACTATTTACACGTTTTCTTATATTAACAACGCATTAAACTGTTCGCATTAAAACCTTCACCAACATTGCTTGCGTATTCGCAGATCGTCTTAGGAGTTTCTGTTGTTAAAGCATGGAGAAAGTGGAAAGGGTTCAATTGTTCCAGAATTCGAAAGGCGTCAAAGCAAATGCTTAGAAGGACGTCTGAATAATTCTGTGTTACGCATAACATTTGCCGTGATTATGCTTGACCACCGAGATTTTCACCCTCCTGCACCATATTGCCGCGAGACATGCATGGGTTTGTTTATTTATTGTTTGTTTTTACTGCCCGGCCGCGCCCGGCTATGGTATCTGTGTCTGAAGCGAAGCGCGTCTTCCATTCTTTATTTTGATGCCACATGGGTTATCTCATTCCGATCAGGAGAGGGTTTCGCCCTAACGTCGCAAGCCCAGAATAATCTTCTTTGATCTACAATGTTCTGGATGTAAATCGACGGTTCCAGAAACACTCGCGCCGAAAGATAAAAGCCTGCACAGAAGGCGCCACGGCATTCGACTCTCGATGCTCGCCTACGCACGTCACCTTCTTGGCTGCTGTGTCGCCGCCTGTGTATTCTTTGAGTTATTAGGGGAGCACAAGTTCGCTCCAATAAACTCGTTTTCTTTGAAGACAATTGCGTCGTCTTTGACTTCATGACAAGATATATACCTACACGGTATGGTTGCGCTGCCGTCCAAGGTAGAGTGACGTCACGCCACGAGCTGGCGCATACATTTTCGAGGTTGAAAATGATACAAATGAAACCACTGAACAACAAAGAAATGAACCAGCACTTCCTACGTTCCGGTTCTCCAGCGGAAAAACGGCTAGACACACGTAACAAAGTAGGGGTAAGCCGTCTGGAAGTCCTCTTCCAGTGTACTTCCGGCAGTTCCTGCTAGGGCGTACTTTGTTCTTTGACACTTCACGCTGATGTAGGGGTGGACCATCGCAACACATTTGTTTGCTTACTCTAACGGTCGCATGGCAGGTATTTTGAAAATATTTCTTTCATGGCGCGTATTCATAAACATGTACTCTACGTTGGCAAAAAATGGAAGCGTCTAATACAGGAGAAAACGCTTGCAGGCATACATGAAAACCCGTCCCCCATCATTCCGTATGCACAAGTAGATAATATAGGGCTAATGTTCCTTTCTTGAAGATTGTGTGCAAAAGCCTGCGATTGAAAAAAATCGGGGAAGCTGTAACTGAAGCTCAGGACTTAAACGGCGAAGCGGTTGTAGGTGTGTATTGCCGGATACAGAGGTAAGTTTCAGTATCATTGTTTTTGCAGAGTTGTGGTGCTAGTAACAGTCGCCATATGCATCGAAGAGGTCGTCTTCTTCTTCGCGGCGAGTTGTGGATGCAGTCATCCTTAGCATTGTAAACTCAGACCAGCTCTTCGAGGCAGCGATGGCGGGATCTCCAAGACGTCTCGGGGAAAATTGCCGCACTCTTGGCCACGTTTCCAGTTATCCATAATGGCTTCTAGAGAATACGGTGGCCGCGGTAACCTCTTCCAAGAAAGGTGTCTTTTCAACTTTAGAACTTAAGCATGTGCGCTGGAGTTCTTTTTACATGCGCGGAGGTGCTTGACGACACCGCTGGAGTTTTGTTTTCTGGGCAAAGCCACTGGGTGAGCCGGGGAATCGGCAGTCGCCGCGAGACATGCGCTCACAACACCTCGGCAATTTCTTGGTATTTCTTTTCTGAAACGGTGAACTTACGTCTAGTAACAACAGCTCTGATGTTAAAAGTGACCCCTGAAACAAATACGCTTGGATGCACAACAGTTTATGACAATCCGGCTCCCGGAAATCTGTACCGCCGTCGTGTCACTCTCACTAGTGTTTTCCCGTAATTCGGAAAAGAGATAATAATGCTGTCTTCAAAAATGTTCTCGCGTGGAGAACCCACATTTGCGTCTATATCTGGCGAAACCTAATTTTACATGTCGTAATACTTTTGACAACCCTTACCAGTTGACCAGTTGACACTCTGTTCCAATTTGAGATGAATATGAAGGAACCTAGACTTTGAGTGTCCCTAACAAAGTGCGTAAACCTACTTCTCACGCATCGCTTTCTTTAAGTTCACGCAGTATGTATATGCTGCAGAGAAGCTACCGACGACCGAAGATAAAGTTATGAGAAGCTATTTTTTTTTGGTCTTGGTAAAAGAGGGCTAGAAATTTTGTTACAGACAGAAACGTTTCTTCAAGAACGGCGGTTGAAAATTCATGTCGGCAGGTGTGGGTGTACTGATCATCTTTACAAGGAAATTATTCCACCCAAAATTTGGATACACAGCTCCAGGAATGCACATTGATCCAAGCGTTTCCTCGTGTGTGCAGTGTGAGCTTACAATGCGATAAGGGTGATTTGAGAAATAGAATATTGCTGCGGCCCGCTTAAGATATAGGTCTTATTCATGGTTACTCACTTGTTTTAGTAGGTTCGCTCTGGTGTCGACATCTGGGACGTAGCACGAAGGACGTCTTTGTTTTTCCTGGGCTTCACATATTTTACCCCTTTGAGAAAAGGTGTAAATCTATGTAACAGGGGAAATATAATTTCTGCCGTCTCCACTAACCGCGCCATAGAAACTGAATGCTGCGAAGTAGAACGCACTTTATTACACAGATGTTTGAAATGCAAATAGACAGAACATTTAAAAACACAGTGTAATAAATACTGACAACGACAAAGCAGACGTTTTAAATTGTTTCCTTGTAAAAATGGCGGTTGCAAAAAGTAAAAAGTCATCTGTTTTATTGTTGACGCAAGGCCAAACTTGGTCTTTTATGGTTAGCCACACCTCTCGAAGCACCCTTTGTCCATATATATTTCAGGTGTGGCGTTACTGTCTGCCTTTAGATATCATCTGCATTTACCAGTTATCTTTTTAATAGCAGTATAGTGTCTTGGGGAACGTTTTGTTTGGCCCTTCCTCTGCTATTGTCTGGCTGTGCTGCAAGCCCTTTATGTTAAAAAGTAAAGAAAACGATTGATGGGTACTTAGGTATTAACACAGAGAACCACTGAACACAAGCTCCGGGCCGCTTTCCGTGTAGCTACTTGTGATCTTGTCTACAAACTTACCTCGTTATTAAAAAAACATACCACAATTATCCAAACAGCTTTTTGTGTATTTCGGCTAACTTTTCGTTATTATTTTTTAGTCATAGTTGGAAACAGTACTCTTGCCAAGGGCATAAAGAAAGACCATACATCTATTTAAAATCACCGGGATCTTAGCTAGCCACTATTTTTCAAGATAATAGCAGCAGCTTTATCGGCGATCATCATTGTAGGCGCATTTAAGTTGCCGGACACAATAGTAGGCATAACGGAAGCGTCGACGACTCGAAGAGCATCCAGGCCGCGAACCCTGCAACAACAACAACAAAAAAAACAAGGCAGCTTCGTACTTTCAGGTTATTTAGAATGAATGATTGTTCGAGTGGGTGCTTGGGATTTTGGTCGTTCGTAATATGGTAGAGTCAAAAGCGCAAAAGACAGAGACAAGAGACGAGAGAGGACACAGGAAAGGCGCTTTACTGTTCCCTCTACTCTCTCTTGACCCTGCCTCATGCGCTATGCCGTGTTGTTTCAATGGTTGTTCAGATAATTCTGCTGCACGGCTATCAGTTTGTATTAACAGAGAGGTACTGTATAGACGCTAATTATATTCTCTAAATAGAAACTGATTATTTTGCCTGATACCTCTACAAGACTGTTTCACAAATAGACAAAAAAAGAAAAATAGGAAAAAGAAAGAAGAAGGAGGGTTCTCGATAACAGATTGAATTGGCGTCTGCGTAAGGTCACAACAGTTTCTCAGCCGTAAGCGTAGCCATACCCAATTTGGGATTCAAAAGTTTCTTGCTTTGGAGCGTACCATTGAAATCAATAGATGCCGTGCTCATGTGCATACTAATGGCAAGAGGAGGGCTGCGTCGTTGTTGGCTGGAATTGGAATCCTTCGACGCGGGCTACTAGGCTGAACGAGGTTTAGCGACTTGCATATACATGTACAATAGCTACTTGTCTGGCAGAACTCAGTGCTTCATGTTTTTCTATCCTAACGAAGCAAGGAAATCATTGAGCTGCTTTTGCGGATTTCTGGACAGTGTTCTTCGGCTTAGCCGAAATTTCTAAGCTCCAGAATATTACGAACTAAATAGACTCAACTCACAAGGAATGCGCTGTGGAAACAGCGCGGAATTTCAACTGCTTCCGGTGGTCTACGAGTGGCTGGAAATTCGCTTTTTAAATCGCCAAATACATTTCCACACGAAAAATGCTATTCGCAACAGAAGATATGTCTACACTCGCACTCTTACACTCTCCAAAATGCAAAACAGCAATTTCCGTCGCTCCACTTAATAGGTCTGAACTTCCCTGAACAGTGAGGAAAACATCCTATGTAGCGGGTGGTTGAATGTAGCCTTCTCGCTGCACTCCCTCCTGACAGTACAGTAGTAATTTTCACTACTTCGCTCTACCTGTGACGTAAACAACGATGTCGGGCATGTCACACGCTTACTTATTATATTTAAATGTCTAGACCGGAGATCACACTAATTTCAGCTCAGTGTGGTGCGCCTGACGTTGTACTCGAAGGTTTTCGGGTACTTGGAGGAGTACAGAAACAAGCCGGTACTGTTAACGAGTGTTGTTTCAGTGGTCGTATAAAGCACTTGTCTTGTATTTTCTACGACGAACATCAGGCCAGAACTCTGTGTGACCACATTTTATGCACATAATTCATCGGCATTAGCTCGGCATTAACTACAATTAGCTTGTATAACACCCGCAGACCTCAACATTTTGCAACTGGCGCGCCAGCTCCTCGAAATGCTCCTAATACACACAAGAGTGAGGGCCGTCGTGTTCTGGATTCTGCTTGGGGACCCACAATGTATGGGCTCGATGCCTACGCTAAACAAATGTGTTTAATTATTCATATTCGTACCAACCAGGCCTTCACATACTTACAGAAAAGTTTCCAGGCTGGTGGATATTATAATGAGGCCATTTATGCCAAATCCAGGAATAAGGCATCATACATCGATCGTTAAGAGCTTCTTCACCAAAGTCAATGCATCGTCTTTTGGTTAGGCTTCCGGGCCTGTTTGCGCCCCAGAAGCCTAACTAGAAAACACTCATATTACGGCAGTATCACTAGTGGTATCTATTTTTTAGCATTCCAGACCTTCGTAAATATTTGGATTCTCACAATGAACATAAAATGCCCAAGGGAACACCAACAAATATTATTTCGCAGCAGAAACGAATTGCAAACAAAAGCAATCAAGGCACTTATTGCACAGTTCCGCAAGGTCACGAAGAAGGTGGGTGAAACACTGCCAAACAGCATGTATGCCCAAAAATGAACAGCATTTTGCAGCGGTGGATGAATGCAATACGAGCCTGCTAATTTGTCATTTCCTACTACAAGCTCTCTTGATACCCTGGACAATATTCAGATGAATTGATAGCACCATCATGTCAGCGTGTGTATGTCCACTTTTTGACTAATGATTCGCCCGGAATGCGGGATTAAACCCCCAAAAAATTGAGAACACCAATAATATTCTGCTGATGGAATGGTATTTCCTACCCGGGAAATCATCCGAGTATGGTTGCACCTATTTGTGTAGCCTTCTCTTGCATCCGGTGATATATTCTCTGCCAGATCAGACGGCCGTCAAGGCCTGAGTGTTGCTTCGCCTTTCACCACACATATGCTTTCAACGAACAACACCAAGAATGCGGGGGAATGTCGCGTAGAGCGCGTTGCTTACTTCAATGAAACCTTGGATGGACACAAACGCAGGATGGCGGGGCTCATACCGATGATGAGCGCCGTCGAGAGAACGTTGGTTTTGTCGGTTCGCATCGCGTGATAGTTCCCTAACCAGGCAGAAACTATTATCTGTACTTTTCAATTTTATCTTGCTCACTGAATAGCAGCAACTCCTATTGCCCCCTTGGTTTCGGAATGAAACAGACTTAGAGACATGATGCTACGTTCACGACAATGCTACCCACGTCGTTAAACCCATTTAAAACTAGGTCTAACTAGGTCAAACAGACTCCCACCTTAGATTATGGTCGAGAACGGCGCGCTCGTCCGAGCCCATGGGACATGTGCAGCAGGCGTGCCACGTCGTGTGTGCTAGGTGCCGCACCAAGCATTCCAAATAGGAATCACTCCATACAGGACTCCTGGCAGCGCACTCTCGAAGTGGGACATCCCACAACTCAACTCCCAAAGCTCTCATTGGACGGCTTTTGATAAGTTTAATTGCCAGCTTTGTGCCTATTGGAAAAATAAAACAAATATAAGATGGATATAATTCGTATTTTAGCTGGAAATAAAGTTAACATTGCTCATTTTGCACGCGAAGCATATGAAACGAACGTTTTCCTGAGGCGGAAAGGAGCAATAATCAGTTAAGGGTAGTTAGTACTATGTGGATGCGTATCACTTAATGCGTTCAAAGTTTGTTATAAAGGGTACTGAAATTTGCGCAGCCCTACTTCCCAACAACTAAGCTAGGAACAACGAAAGATATGCCTCTCTTTATCTCGTTAAAGTTGGATCCCGTAAAAGTCACATTAGGCCTGATGTTACATTTTAGGGAACTACGCTGAAATAAAAGGTGATGGCAGCCAACTACTATGGGTGGTTTCAAGTTTAAATCCAAGACACAATCTACGAAGGTAAAATTCAACTCATTGCTCAAGCCAGGTACAATCTACAAAGGCAAACTAAAACTCGTTGTTCAAGCTAGAGTGCGCAAAAAATAGGCGAAGGCATTTTGTTCCCGTGAAGCGAAAGCTGCTTCTTTGTACACTGATATCTTGCGCCATTAAATGACCTATTGTAGGCCCTTGAAAAGAAAAGTGTGCAGAATTCGACATATACACTGCAAGTATTAGTTTTTAATTATTCGTACAGCACCGCAAAATCGTCTTGATTCTCAAGCACCACCATGAAACAGAAAGGACATCCTCGGGCCATGGCGCTTTTTTACCACAGCTGTAATGTGGTAGATCGTCCTCCTTGCTTTTTTTGTGACGCGCTGGGGCCTCGAAGTGTGGAGAGGAAGAATTAGTTGACTCCTCTTTGGCTGCTGATTGGTTTTGTCGCATGCCCAGTCCGTGGTCCTTTGTCACAACACGACTTTCTCATTAACCGACCAGGACATGGCTCGTGTTTAAGCCACACTGTCGCCTGGTATCGCCTCTATATTCTGTATGCAGCAACTCCACCGCCTTCTTCGTTTCGTTTTTTGAGTCTTAAAGGGATTCAAAATTCTAAACATTTGGGATTCTATTCTTTGGGTTTATAAGGGCGCAGCGGTGGGGTAGAGGTAGAGCATCCGCCTCGCGCGCAGAAAGACCGGGGCTCGAATCCCGGTGCCGGACTATTCCAACCGGATTAAAAAAATCCACGTGTTGATGGAATTGCAAAATGAGGCCTGGGGTGTGGCCTGACGCTGGCGACCATTGCCGGTAACGTACTCCCTCACCAGAGCAGAATTGGCCAACCTGGTGTAGTAGTGATCGCAATCTCTTATGAATATGCCAATTAACCCACGGCACTCAGTCTGCAGTGGCTGCGAAGCAACTGACCACGGCGGCTGAGAGACCTGTGAACCAACAGAGGGGGCTAAGAATCCTCGGAACCGGACAGGTCGTAATTGCAATCTGAACCTGGCAACGTCTATGCGAGAACTTTATCTAGTTAGGCCAGTCTAGATGTGTTGTTCGAGGAGTTAAAGTGCAATAAATGGGATGTCATAGGTCTTAGTCAGGCTAGGAGGACAGGTGAAGCCTTTGTTGTGAAATAAGTGGATATCCTTCTCTCGTTCCCCACTATCATCATCGTTAACTGTGTTCGATTAAAGGCATCATCGGGAGGGGTCTTCGCGGCTCGTCCCTTTCTCCACATATTTTGGTGCCGTGAAGCCCGGGAGAAGGGACCTCCAGAGGTGAGCTACAGCGAGCATACTCCGCTTCTGTTCGACCGCATCCTCACCTCTGGAGATCGGGAATGAAGCCGCACAGGGAAGAAGCCGATTGGGAAAAGAGCGGGGCAGCCCAAGAAGAAGACTGAACGAACCCAGCTGCAAGAGATATCTGCCCGACACAGCACGAGATGTCCGTGAGCAGTGACACAACCGATGCGGAGACGACGCCGTCTTCTGCCTTCTGAGCCCGGTCACCAGCTATTACAAGCGACTTGACGCTGGACCGTACCATGGAGGCCCTTCTCGAAAGGCGGCGCATCGTCCGTCAAGACATCACGGCATTCATCGGCTACGTTGAAGACCTTCTCCCAATGACACGACCCTCAATGAGTGAGTTGAATGAGCTTGCTACCAAGTTAACGGTACTTCATGATGAACTACGCAAGATTAACCGAGAAGTGGAAGGTGCTGTAGACATTGATGATCTGGAGGCCGAGTTTGAAGACGCATTCAACTTTGACTACCTGGTTTGTGTGGCAAAAACGACCCTTGAACTTAAAACAATTGAAACAAAGAAAGCTCGAGAAAACCTAAGGATGTCTATCAAAGACCGAATTCAAGCAGAACATAGGAAACACCGAGAGAATCGGACCAGATATTTGGAAAGTGACGAATCATCAAATGCGAATCACACTCATGGAGCGCAAAACGATCAAGGCCGACAGGAAATGAAAGGGAGTTTTCCAGAGATAACGCGAATGGAAGCCAATTATGTTGTATTTTCTCCCGAAGAGACTGAATACAAAGAAGGGACCACTACCAATACATTCCTGGAACGAAAGGCAATGCTTCCTACCAGGACTGAACTATCGCAAACAAAAGAAACCATGACGAACTTTCACAGGGATGTCCTTATACCAGAGATGTCCCAAGAGAAGCCTTCTTGTGAAGGGGAGACAGTGCTTCCAGTGACCAATGGTGGAGACGCCGATTGCTCTGGCGAAGATAAAATGATAGAGTTGTCATGGCCCGAAGTACCTTGTTCTCCAATGATCAAACATAAGGCGCTGGGAAAGCAGCACATGCGAAAGAAAGAGATTGCAAAAAACAATTGGTCAATGACAGAGGTCCTGAAAAATAGTTGTGCTCATAATTTTCCAAAGTTGGAAAACAATCACTGTTGCCAGCTGACATTGAGAATACGAAGGAAGCATATTCACGTTCATGCAAGAAGACGCACAGTGAAGCACTGCTCAAAGCGCAGAACTGCAACAGCAGCGAACACTAGAAACCGAACCGTGCGCTCTGAAAAGACCCGCAACGAGAGTACGACTCACGTGCACCCGGCTGCTACAAGGAAAAATGTCTTGTGGAAACAGAAAGAAATACCTGCAACCCGGACAAGCAAAAGACTGCCTCAAGGGGCTGCAGTACCTTGGTTCACAGGTCTACAAAAGCCACGGCATTGTTTCCATCGATGGAGGTGGAAGCCGACATGTGTTGAACTCTTTTGACCCACTCGGACATGAAATTAGCTCTCCATGGACTGGACACTTTCTTCGCCACGAACCATACTCATTGTCGCGCGGGGGAGGATGTTGTGAAATAAGTGGATATCCTTCTCTCGTTCCCCACTATCATCATCGTTAACTGTGTTCGATTAAAGGCATCATCGGGAGGGGTCTTCGCGGCTCGTCCCTTTCTCCACAGCCTTTACGGTGCTGAAAAATTGACACGTCCTATGTTACCGTGGTCTAGATGACAGAAGATAACTGGGAGTGGCATTTCTAGTCAATAAAAGCATAGCTGGCAACATAGAAGTACGCTATAGCTATAACGAAAGGGCAGCAGGTTTTGTAATTAGGCTCAATAAGAGGTACAAGCTCAAGGTGGTACAGGGCTATGCCTCCACATCCAGTCACGACGACCAGGTAGTGGAACGCTTCTATGAAGATGTGAAATCGGCAATAGCTATAGTAAAAACACAGTATACCGCAGTTATGGGTGACTTCAATGCTAAAGTAGGCAAGAATGAGGCTGGTGACAAGACAGTTCGGAACTGTGGTCTGGGGTGTAGAAATAGCAGGGGGTACCTACTAGTCGAGTTCGCCGAACGGAATATTCTACGCATCATGAATACCTTCGTCTGCAAACGGGAGAGACTGAAGTGGACGTGGAGGAGCCCGAATGGGGAGCATAAAAATTAAATAGACTTCATATTATGCGATAACCCTGGCGTCGTACAGGATGTAAAAGTGCTCGGACAGGGTAAGGTGTAGTGCCCACCGTATGGTGAGATGTCGGATTAGACTAGATTTGAGGAGGGTCCGCAACAAGCCTGTATGAGAGAAGCCGATCAATGAGATAACAGTGAGACGTAAAGTTGAAGAATTCAGGATCGCACTGCAGAACCGATATTCAGCTCTTACCGAGGAAGCAGAGCTTACGATACAGGAAGCCAGAGACCATCTTACACGCATTATCACGGAACGTGCAATAACGTCGGGGGCACGATGGATAGACAGGATACTGGCAAACTTTCCAAGGAGGCGAAAGATCTAATTATAAAACAGCAAAGCATGATGATCTCCACCCCAGCGGACAGAATTAAACTCGCGGCGCTTTCGAAGTTAATCAATAAGCATAAGACAGCTGACATACGGAAGTATATTATGGACAGGATCGAATATGCTGTAAAGAACGGAGGCAGCCTGAAAGCAGTGAAGAGGCGTCTAGGTGTGGGGAGCAATTAGATGTATGCACTTAAAGACAAGGAAGGCAGTGCCATCACTAATACAGATAAAATAGTCAAAGTAGCCGAGGAGTTCTATGGAGATATGTACAGTAGTCGGATCATCCAGGAGGGAGTCACAATGAAACCTAAACATGAGCGTGGCCAGTGTTTAGCCAATAATTCCAAGCGCTACTCAGAAGCTTCGGTGGACATAGAAAAAAGAAGCACTCAGCATCTCCTGGTGTTTTTGGGATACCACCTTCCACTGCCGTGGCAATGTCCTCCGGATGCGACAGGTAGTTCGGATCGATCATGGGGTGGTCCAACGGGTTGTTGGACTTTATCTTTACGTATCCTCTTGACTTGGGACGATTTATTATTGGCCCTGAGAAAAAGCCATGGCGTCCACGATTGGGCAGATAGTATTGCATGTAAACCTGTGAGAAGAATAATAGACCATTTTAGCACCTTCGCATTCCGGTGTGACGAAGAGAACGTGATCTTCAAGTACCACTGCTCTGATCAAATGTAATACATTACCGCTTCCGAGGCACAATATATTACTTCTTATACGCCTCATTGTCATACCCTTTGTAGGATTAATGTATCATTTCAGCTTGGAAAATTTTCATGTGGCCTTAAAAAAGCTAAAATAACTATGTTTAAAAGTCGCTTTCAAATGAAGTTTGATTCACTGACACAGCTTCACCCTTTCGGGGGAGACTTCCCGCGTAGACCTTAAGTTGACGAGTATGATACTCTTGATAGGCCTTATGCAAAAGTGTTGCTCTCTGTCCGAGCCAAAGAGAACCCACCTTTTGATGCCATGTTAAAGCGTAGCACCAGCCCTGATACGTTGCGTGTTTTCGTGTCGCGCTGGCTTGCTGCTCGCCTCGTGTTGGTTGCGCATGCTGGCTATTGAATGTTGTCTGGACATTACTGTGTTTTCCCGGTTCCCGTAAGGCCTCGCAGATATATTTGTCGCGTCCGAAACCCAATCACAGTGGCACGTCAAACGGAGTTATATGCTTCCCACCTAGCAGAAGAAATTATGTTTGGTGAAGTTCTGTGAGCAAACTCGCGCTGTCCTGTCGTTAAAAAAGGTGTTCTCTTTTCACGGCAATCAGCCATGCTATGCATGCCTGTTCACCATCGGAATGCACTGCAATGAGATTTGCCAAAATAAGATGACCTGATGATTGTTATAATGGGGAAAACTACTGCTCTTAACATAACTTTTTTTGCTGAAAATTTGTGCTAGCTTCTAATCGCAAATACGGTATAATAGGTCAATCCATTGAAGTCTGTGCTGAGGATTATTTCATAAAAAAAAACGTAGTGTGATGGCGGTCACCACACAACAACATTGTGAAAAAGTTAGCCATTCCCTTCCCTGCCTCCTCTCCTCATGCGCTACTTCCTTGAACCCCACGCTGTAAACGGTGTTGAAAGTTTATTTATTTGGCTAATCTTTGAACTAAAACATCCAAACTTACCTGCATTTATATGCACCCAAACTGCACCATATCTTTATGTTCTCACTTTCGCTGTATTTTTGCAGATATTTTTTTAGGCTTGGAGCATTTCCTGCCCTCTTGTTGTATAATTGCGCCAGATAATCGTCATACATGGCAAGAAAAAGCACAGATCAAGCAATGATTGGGTTTCGGCACAGAGTTCATTCACGCGACTGCTCGACTTCAATGCGCATGCAGTCTGGTCCGAACATGGAGTGCTTACATCGTGTGCAAAACTTTCTCTGGGAAATTTTTTTTTCATCAAGGGCGCGCAAAAGACTCATTCTTGCAAACAGTTTATTAAGAACATCGTGCCATGAATTGCAGCACATAAGTGTACCTTGAGCTCACAAAGCATGCTGTCAACACAGTTGTTGAAGCCTCTCCGCTCAAACTTCAGTGACATCCTGCCTTCCGAAGGAGGAAATTTCAAACACCGAACGAGCAAAGACAGACGCTAACCCGACAGCATTAAACACGTACATAAAAGTTACTATTTGCTTAAATCCTCATAGAGCTTCGATCTTGTTCAAGCCGATTACCGCAGGATCGCCGCTGTGGTCGCGCGATATTACGGGCAGATTCCAGGCAAGCAGGCACTTCCTTGGTAACACCTTTTGTATCACACTGATTTAATGTCGGCTTGTCGTTGTTACATAAACGAAACATTCGCAGCGCACGGGACACGCCTACGCGAGAAAGCGCAACCTCCGCGGTCGCTCTTAAACAGTAAAGTATAAACAACAGTACTTTGACTTCTGCAGTTCTTTCATTTCTCCCTTTAACATCCTTGTTCCACCTTTTTGTACAGCATGGCACACAATAGAATGCGGGTACCCCGGACGACAGCACATGCCAGATCCCTCAACACTGAAGCAATGGAAGTGTTTGGGCTTGTTAGTTCATACTTTACACAAAAAACAGCGCTCAAGACGGGTAGTCGGCGCTGTGTGTGTGTGGCCACATTCTTTGTGTCCCGTCTTCAGTGGTGTTTTGTGTATGCTGCTCAACACTCTCTTAGGTAGCTGCTCCGCTTTCCGGTATACCCTTGAACATGGCGGCCGCACTCGCATTGGCCGCGAGGGTGCAGCACATTTCGCATAAGGCCTATAGTTCAGTTTTTTACCCACCTGCGTCAAAAGTACATACACAGGGCAACTTATTTGTCCGTAACACAGCCTTCGATCTTTCAGTCTTGTCATGCCTCGCCCTCGCCGTATTTCAAACATATTACTGCGCCGCCCCAACGCCTAAGCCCACAGCTTTTGTCTACAGCGTTTTTTTTTTGTAAAAAGTTTGTTCCGGCAGTTTTCAGATATAGCAAGCTAAAGTTGCATTCCCTATTAAAGACAAGTGCTTGGCGCACAGTACATGAGATCCCAAATCAATCTAAAAATTACACTTAAGAATAGTTCCGAGTTTGCGTCTTTTCAATGTGGTAAATAATTTGAAAAAGCAACACAATAATCCTCAGCATACGAGAATCCCCAGTTCACATGCTTAATTTGAATGACGTATGAGATTGGCTTTAATAGCTAAACTGAGGAAGAAAAGCTTCAGGTTTAAGTTCTCACATCGGGCCGCAGACCCATGTTCTTTTCGTAGAACTCTGTAAATATCGTGGATGGGGATAGAGACTGCAAAGCAATCTCCACGTCGGGAAACTCGAGCGACGCGTTGACAAGGGGCGTGCTAAGAAATGCGAGTGCTTCGACAGATCCCGGAATGGACAGCGGGCCTGTAGAAAGAGAGAAAAGACGGTGTTATTTGCAGGATGCTTTTGAACCATCTCTGTTTATTGGCTATTGTAACTTATCTTAAAAAAAATGCTTGAAACCGAGTATGAGACAGGGCTTCGTATCTTTGAGAAATCGCACTGTTTATTTTTTACAGTGGGCCAGCTATGAATAGCGCCCAGTAGACTAAGAATATTGTGTGCGCATATTACAGCCTAATATTCTGTTCTTTTGCCGTTTGCTGCTTCCTGCGTCTGGAGTTCTGGAGTCAGGAGTGCCCGCCGTCTTAACAAGAACTTGTGTTCATCTTGGCTACAGTTACATGCTTTCTACGAGAGCTGTGAAGTACTCGTGCTAGTGTATCTCAGGAGAGACAGCGCTGTACCCTCCCCATCCACAACATTTTCCTGTTTTGACAAGGTTCAAGAAAGAGGCAAAGCAAGTGTGAGCACTTCTCTTTACGTTTTGCTTTATTTTAAGAGCAGCCGTGGTTTTTCACGCATTCTAAAAAGCCGTTTGTACGATGGAGAAGCCAGCACACTTAGTTGGCGCCAGGCTTAACCGACGGGCGGAACTTTAATCGTAAACATAAGTATACCTACGTGCTTTGAACGTGTAAGCCTAGCGCTTATCAAACACGCCTTAAAAATCTCCGCAGGTGTTCCTCAGCACAACACCCCTGAAAGACTAATAATCGTGACCATATTGTGCAAATTTGGCCAATGACGGGGCCCGCTATGTGATTAGAGCAAAAATAGTATCTGCGCTGTAAAAAACAGCGCAGATGCACGCTTTGCGCTATTGTCACAGTCCAGATAATATTTTTTGCTCCAATCGCATGCTGGGCATCGTCATTCGCCAAAGTTTCACATTTGGTCACGAAGATTAGTCGTTCTGGAGCGTTGTACTGAGAGCTGCCTGGGGAGATCGTCAAGAATGAAGACTTCTTTACTGCTATATGTGCCGTCTTTGCAGCTTTTTTTCGCTTTCGGTTCTTCGACTTTTGACGCAAATTACTCCGACAGCCAGACATGCCGTAATTCATATGACAGCGTCCCCGAGGTCCCGGTTATTCTCCGCACGCACCCGTTCTACGCACGTACCACCCCAACGCCGCCTGTATACACATTGCCTAACGCGTGAGCGAAAAATGGTCTAACAGCCACTCTCATATTGCTCTCTCCTACCCTTTCCCGCTCCGCAGCCGGCCTGCCTGCTTTTATGTCCGCCAGCAAGCGCCGCTTTTCGGAAACTATGTAAAATAGTTGACAGTTTGTCTAGCGTTATCTAGGCAGTGCTCTACGACTTCTTGTTCTTCGCCGTGCCTGTCGGTCTAGGATAGAGTTTCTTGGTAAGTATGAAGTAAGAAACTCATTGCAGTCTAGGTCTGTCGCTGATAAAACCACCTGCACCAAGGCGGACGCAAAATCACTTGTGCTGCCGCAGGATGATGCCGGCTTTACGCGCTTACCTACGTGGATCTACAGGCCCCGAAATTTTCGGGGAGAGGCATTCCCCTTTCTGTGGTGTCAGCATTTCCGCCTTGTTTTGTGCACACTGTTCGCTCTACGTATAGATATATAATATGCAAAAACAAAAAAAAGGAAAACTATATAAGGAAATGAAATCACATTATGTTGGCGCGCAGGCTCTTTTGCTTTTTCGGTAGTTTTTTTTTTTCGCCGGCGTATGCACCCCGAAACAGATGTTTAGCTACGCCACCTCTCCTGTTTCTTATTAGAAGTGCTATTACTACTTTTACCCCTATTGTGGAAGCAAACAGAATCATTGCACAGCAAACGGTCTCAAGCTGCAAGAATACGAAGTCCTTCGAGAAGCCACCAGGAAGCAAAAGATCGACGCATTCATGTTACTTGTCCTAGGTTGGTGTTTAGGCACTGTGCTTTTAGTAATAAGGTTCTGCATAGCCCAGTAAGTCATTTATGTGTGTTTAATTAGCAGCAATACCACCCCGGATTCAGGTTTTGTAAGCCATCGGGTCTCAATAATGCGCGCGTATCGATCGAGGGACATTGCTCGTTCTGCCTTGACTGTTATAAAAGCTAAACACGTACGCGCAGTAAAAGTAAATTTTGACAAAATAAAATACAAACCTAGAAACTTCGTAACACTAAAACAGGCATTCAAAATAAGAAAAAGTAAGCAAATACAAAACAGTCATGCAAAACTGCCTTTTCATGCTATTAGTCGAACTCCGGATTTTTCTCACACATCAGTCTCAGTTCTGTGCACCGCTGTCTACTTCAAGTCCCGTTCGTCTGTAGTTATAATTCGGTTCCTACCACTAATCAAGCTCAACCTCCGCCAGGAATGTTTCGAAAAATGCCGCAGGTATGAAGCGAGCGACACGCACTGTTGTACGCGTTCCTATAAAACAGGAACGAAAGCTCGTTCCTCGTTCCTTCCCAATTTTGAAACGAATTCCCGTTACAAGTTCTTTTATTGCGTAAGGAACGCGTTCCAGTTCCACTTCGAAAATTGGAACCGGTCATTACACTAACGTTACAATTACGTTTTAAATGCGGAGCATTTCTTAGGCTCGCCAACTCCTCCGTCCATAGGCGTCCGCAGCTCATGACGTCACGTCGAGGCGCAGGTGCGCGCCTCACCCCCGTACCCTACTCGCTCCCAAAAACAGCTGCGGCGGTGCGGCAGGAGGGCGTCTTAGCGCGCATGCGCCGTAGCTGCCGCGTGCGCCTCGTCACTCTCAACAACAGCTGCGGTGGTGCGGGGGGAACGCGTCTGCGCGCGCATGCGCAGTAGTTACCCCGTGCGCTCTGTCGCGCTCAGCAGCAACAGCGGCAGTTGTACACGTGATAACAGCGTGCTAGCGGCGTGACAGCTGCGTGACAACAGCGTGGTGGGGGGCATGGAAAGGTCGCGCGCTTGTGTACGGAAGTGCGCGCATGCGCGTGTCTCCCCCATACTCCTTTCCCTCGACAGCGCGCGCAGAGTATATAAGCGGCGGAGCGCGCGTTCGACAATACCTTCACCTGTCCTTCCCGTGTAAGAAAATCACGAAACATTAAATAAGAATAATAAAGACGAAATAAATAATTAAGCATTCCAAACCCTCCCCACATCCAAACGGTGACCACAAACTACCCAATTACGGAACTTTCACGCAATACAACCACCCCTATGCGACGTATTTACTCGAGTTCCCCCCGTGGGAAGATGCGGGCGGGCGGATTTTTTTTAAAATTAAGTATAGGGTCGATAATCCTGGGGCGAAATCAAGGGAAAAATTCAAAACTCACATCGAACTACGTATATTATACGAATATTAACACCACCGCCAGCAGATTTTCTGGAGATAAAAATAACCGAGAGAAAATCTCCTAGGGGAATGTTTTCAGGGAGCACCGGACAAACTCCAGACGGCTCTGGGAAATTTCGGCGCAGTATGTCTCGGTGCTGAAACTTCGGTGTACGGACATATCGGTGTCCGGATGTTTCGGTGCACGGACATTTCGGTGTACGGACAATTCGGTGCGCAAACTTTTCGGCGACCAAATTATCCGGTGCTTGCCTGTTTGCGACAGCCGTTATATTTTTATTTCCGCTTAAGGTGGGTTATGGACAACAATCTGGAGCAGGGAATTTTATTTTTTCGTTGATGCTGTCTTTGATCTTTGCCAGGTATTTTTAGAAATACTAAGTTTATATGTTTTTGTTTATTACGTATTCCTAGGGACACCTATTATGCAGCTGATTGAATTCTTTATCCGACATTTTTTTTTAATTTACGACAGGTTAACAATTAATTTGTGTTTACGATGGTCCGACGCCGTTTATGTATTTCTTTTTAAATTACACACCCTCAAATTACATAAATTACATGACCACTCTCAATATCAAAAACGTAACAAACATTAGCTAGCCCCCCAGAATGCGGAAAAACTTATGAGGGGTATTACGTAGGCTTGGCTGCCTTGCTAAAATGAATTTGCGAACACTGGTCTAGGATATTGTCTTTGAGGCAGAACGGGTCTTTTGGAAAACAGCCGCAGCTTCTAATGTCACAAAAGTTCATTAAGCGCGTACGGGTTGTGCATACAAATTCCACCCAACCTGTTCGGGAAAACCAACCTTCGATTTATGTTTACATGCCTACATTTACCACATATCTTTGTCCTTGCGGCCCCCGCCTGTACGCTCGAACCTCGACCAGATTTCTTTTTCAATCATATTATTTTCGGTTTCCTCTGAAAATCCTACAGGCGTGGCAAAGTTCACGGTCTCCGAAGCCTCACCGCAGTCATACAGGAAAAATATTTACATTCACCACGAGCTCACCAAATCTCTATAATGTGAAACAAAAAGCCACCCAAAAAGCCGCTGAGACCACGTACCATGACCACTATCGTTTGCTGGCTATGCCCTTCCGCTCGTCGCGGTCATACCGATGCCGCCCCCACTCCAGGAACCGCTATTGGGGATTAACTCTTCAAGTCGGGCATATCATGGACACCCCAGGCATACATGGCTTTCTTTCATTATAAGGAGCAAAAAAATTGAATAGGCTAGCGTGACGAGAGCGGCAACAGTCGTCTTAAAGTTTTCTAAGTCCAGTTGACGAAATGGTGAACCACAAGTGACACCCCTCTCCCTCTACCGAGGGGGCTGGTAGCCGGTGGGGCACAGCCCTCACCACCCCTAAGTAACGCCACCGTAAGTGCGATCGTTGGTTGGTTTTAAGTAGAACCGACACCAAGTGCAACGAATACTAGATTGGTTGAGAAATTAATTAAAATGGAGTGCACACGCGCTTAATCTAGCTCGTATTTCTGTTTTTTTTTGTGGATGCTTTGCTGCAGGGGGGGGGGGGGAGGGGGTGGATGGACTAAAAGCAGCAGCATCTTGCACCGGTGGGTGAAGTGAAAGCAAAGCGCTTTGGTAACACTTAAAGTAGTAGGGTTGTTCACATGAATGTTAAAATAAAAAGAAAGGTTCAACGGACGCAAATTAACAACGTTAATTTTTACCATCTACTACAGAAATTGGGTTTTACGTGGCAATGCTCCGCCAGGGTTTAGCGTTCGTTTCCACGCACGGCGGCGCGCACACAAGTCTCGAACGTAAAATCATATCAAGTCACGAAATTACAATACTAGAACTAAAATGTTCAAAAAATACCTGGGACATCCCGTGACTCAAAAGGTCTGGGCCAAGACGTCGTGCACCAAAATGTCTGTGCACAGAAATGTCCGCACCGAAACGTCCTGCACCTAAATGTCCGACACCGAAATCTCCGGATCCCGTATTAGACAATCTTTCCCCGCCAGGGACCAATTCTATCGGCCAGGAGCGCGTCCTGGCCTCCCCAGGCAAACGATGGAAGGTGAAAAGCATTCTCGCGGCTACGCTATTCTCCCGTCGAACGCCGCGTAAGTACAACCAGCATGAAAGCAAGCACTAGCTGCGGCCTACTGCGGGGTTATTCTTCTACCTTTGACCCTCGCGGAAGCACGTACGGCTGAAGGGCGGGCAAATTGACCAGATTATATAGGAGGAGAAACACAATAACGACTTGTGGATTTTTGCACTCGAGCCTTGGCATCAAAAACAGCCTAATCCTAGCGATGTAACGGCAGGAACGCCGTTCCTGCCGTTCCTTCATAAACCTAACGAGTTACCGTTACAGTTCCACCGACCCTTAATGAAACGGCGGCGTTCCTCCGTTCCTCCAAAAAGGAACTAGTTCCAGGAACGCCGTTCCTTGTAACGCCGTTCCGTACAACAGTGGCGACACGTAGATCGATATCCCCAGTGGCCCAGAGCTAACGCCTTGTCGCGGCTCAAATGTGAGCCAAAGTGATCCTGAAACTCAACAGGCAAGCTGACATACACACTTCGTAAAAGTGGGCGCAGCGTTTGACACTCGCGAGCAGTGACTTAAGGTGAGACGCCCGCGGGCGTGCGCCAAGTTGCGGACGAGCGAATGAACTAAGCGCGCCCACCGCTCCCATTGGAAAACGGCGGGCGACGCGTTAGGCAAAGTTTATATACAAGCGGCGTTGGCCACCCAATGCACCTGTTAGGGCGCGCGCATGTGGCTAATTCTTGTTCATTCGGGCAAAGTGACGGGCTTGCAGAGTTGCTGCTCAGGCAACACGGGTTCAAATATCACACAAACCCAGTTTATTTCTCATTTTGAGCAGCGGTCTTTTGTAACCATTTGTGTTGAAGCCAACGACAAATGCGGTCCCTTTTCGCTCTTCGTGAGACACCTAAGGCCTTCGCATTAATAAAAGTATGGCGTCCAGCGACAGAAAAGACAAGGCCACAGCAGCAGGGAATGAAATGAGTATGAACGTTTTGAAACAACTAAGCTTGTGGCCAACCTGGAAGCATTCCTGCCTTTCCTTTATCTTTCTGCCTTTTGTTTGAACCCGGATATTAGAAAAAACTCGCTGCTGGCAGTGATGTTGAGTATAGGTAAACATTGCTGACTGTGGTATCGCGTGCTTTTCAGTAGTTTATGACTTACACCGAATAGAACACTCCACCTTTTTATGCGCAGCTGGCCGATAAACGCGACAGCCACCACAGATAAACTCCGTTGTACAAAGCAACACCTCTAAATATAACCTGCGACTATCACGCCCGATAGGAAGCTTATCGTACGGCCTGCGTGCGACGCAACATCCTTCGCAGTTTTACCCTGCAATTTTCAGGTTTAAGCAGGTTAGAACTATCTGCACATGAAAAGCATGTCAATACCTTCCAAAAAAAAAACCTTCAGAAAGCGCAACACTTGAAAGAACACTACACAAACGAAGGGAACACCGGACAAGCGCTTTTCGCCTTCTCTGATTAAACTTCAGTCGTAAGTAAGCGATCGTCCTTGGTTCCCTTCGTTTGTGTCGCGTTTTTTCAAGTGATGCGCTGTTTGAAGTTTTTTTTTCTTTGTTGAAGTTTTCGACATGCAATTTCAACGACCAGCCCAACTCGCTATTCTGCACCAGAAAACGATCGGGAAAGGCTAATTAATCGATGGCCCGAACACTACAAATACACACCAAAAACAAAATTACGATGCCCTTGCTCCTAACTTCAGAAACATTGGTACTTCACACCACGGTGGCCTAGTAGCGCCCCAGAGGTTTACACTCAAGTGCGTATACTGCCAATATTTCAGAAACTATGTTTGGCTTTTTGGAATTTTCAGGTGCCGATAAAGTATATCATTCGGGGGGGAAGGGGGGGGGGCGGTAAGCACACATAACGCTGAGACGGCAGGCAATCACAGTGTTTACCTGATCGAGAGAATATGTAGTCCGTCAAAGAGCTGATACGGAAGATGTCAATACCAGCACCTTGCTGCATCGTTCCTGCAATGCCTTCTACGTGCATGTGGTCCTGGAGGTTACGGCCCACCGGCAGGTCCGCAATTACTGGAATCTGTCGCATAACGTCACTCTTCAAAAGCCACGCTTCGGAGAAAAGTGCAACAAAATTTCTCGCACACCGTAGGCACGTCTAAACTGTGTAGCTACGCCTAGTGGTAAGACGACTTCCCATCATCTTATGTATAGTTAGATTGACCCAGAATTTCTTTACGGAAGTATGGCGATGTTGTCAACACTCACGCGCATGAAGTGGCAAATATGGCTTTTGTTGTGGTACTTTCATGTAGCACGCGTGTTAGTCCAGTGGCCAGCCATTAGCCATATCTTATTTCCCTCTGAGGAAAGCTTTTCTGCATACCAATAACTCAAACTGCGATATCATATGCATGATTTCTATAGCTACCTTGGGGTCGCGGATCTTATTAACCACTCATCATCATCATAATCATCATCATCCCCAGCTTACTTAGGCCAACTACAAGAAGAAGGCGTCTCCCACTGACCTCTAACCGCTCCTGTCAGGCGCTGCTCTGGTTCATTCTTTACACCTGAATTTTCTTACTTCGTCTTTCCTCCGAGTTATTGGTCTTCCCCTTCTTCTACACCCGCGTCTCGGTATCTGCACTGTAACCCTGAAGGTCAGCGGCTGCCATTCCACCTCACTACGCAGCATGCCCAAGGCCATTTCTTTGTCTTTATTTCAACTATGATATCCTCTACTTGAGTTTGTTCTCTCATAAAGGAAGCTCGCTTCCTTTCCCTTAGCGTTGCTCCTATCATTCTTCTTTCCATTACCTGTTCAGGCACCCTAAGTTTACTTTCAAGTTGCTTAGTAAGGCGCCAAGTTTCTTCTCCATATGTCATCTCCGGCAGGACGGATTGGTTTATATTCTTCTTTCCAGTGATAGAGGTAGCTTATATTTCATAATTTAGGAGCGTTTGCTGAGTGCACCAACCTGTTCTGACCTGGCTTTCTTTCTCCTGGTTGGGATGAGCACTTACCACCTGTCCACGGTAGTTATAATGTTGAAGTTGTTCAAGCGTTTTGTGCATATGCAAAACAGCGCGCTTTAGGCGTGTTTATGCATAATAATTAAAATTTATGCTTATATATTTTGAGCCATCATTTGGATTTTATTCCGTCAAACAATTTTTCAAGATGTTCTGCAGAATCTCTTACCAAGACTATGTCGCCTGCAATCCTCAAAAGGCTCAGGCTTTCTCGCTTAAGCTGTAATCTAGTGTTTCGCAGTCAAGCATTCTGAATACTTCCTCCAGACATGCTGTGAACACTTTTGGCGAAATGTTATCACCCTAACGTGAGCCCTTTCGGATCGGTAATTTGTCGCTTTGGTTGTGAAGAATTATCCGGCCTGTGCAGTCGCGGCCACTGCTAGATGCAACACGGCAAGGCGTTGCCACGTTTCAGGCAGCACCACCGCTGGCGCTGCGGGAATCTTACGGCAAATGTGCAATCAGTGCAAGGTGCGTCCACCTCTGGCACTAAGTTTGGTAACCTCACATGTGCCGCAAGATGCCCGCAGCGCCTGTAGTTGCGCTCCGCGCAGCCCGGCGATGCAATGCGGTGTTGCACCTAACAGGGGCCGCGCCTGTATGTACATATTTTATACATGCAATCTGGGAGTCTCAGTTGGGTCCCCTCTATTCCCTGGTTTTTCAATTCTTCCAGCACCGCTGTGGTGATTAGTGAATAAAGCGCCTTTTTGTATTCTATAAATGCCACATAAATACTTTATTGTACTCTGGGAATTATTATATCACCTGATTGACGACATGGATGTGATGCTTCGTTGAGTGCCCTTTCCTAAACCATGCCTGCGCTCTTGGTTGTTGAGAATTTGGCCCATCACTTATTTGGTTAACTGTTAGTTTAGTAAACAGCTTGCATGCTATTTTTGTAAACCGCTTGCATACAACTGAGAGTAGGGTAATCAGTCTATATTTCTTAAGATCTTTGGTGTCCCCCTCTTTGAGAATCAGAATTACACTGGAGCTTTTATAGGCTATGGGCACTAAGGTGTCCTGAAGCATTCTGAAAACACTGTAGGAAGCTTTTCCTGTACCAAATATCCTCCCTCCTGCAGAAGATATCGGAATGTGTCGTCGGTACCTACAGCGTTTCCTCTTTTCATGCCCTTGATAGCCTTTTCTACTTCGTCGTTCGTTACTAGTAGAACACCCCGACCTAAGCCGGTAGGCTGATTAGTTTCCCCACGTGTAACATCGCTGGCTTATAGCATGCTGTAAAATTGTTTTTTATTGTCTCGTTGATATCATATGTAATGTTACCCTGCTCGTGTCTGAGTGCGTAAATTCGGTCTTTGTCGATAGCTAGCTTCTTTTTGGTTGCTCTGAAGCTTCTTCCTATTTCCAATGTTTCCTCTATCACTGTATTGTTGTACGCATGAATGTCGTTCGTTTTGCTTCCCCTGGTCAATTTTGGCAACTCAGTTAACTCAATTTGACCCGCCGTACTTGACACGTTCATGTCCCTAAGTTTCTCGTACATACATTTAACTACAAATATAAGCGTTTGCTTCAGTCAGAAGCGATGAATTGTAAACATGTTTGCCTAATACCAGATGTGACAGTCATATTCAGCGCACTACATCACAAAAAATAACAGAAAATACACAAGTTGTGGCGAAATATCCGGTAAACCTGGCACGAACGCAGGTGTTACCTATATTAAGTACTCTGAGCCCCTCGCTGAGAAAGAAAAACCAGAGTATCCCTGCGCTATGACGATTAGAACTGGGTATATAATAATCACATTTGTAATGATGAAAACAAACCCCGAGCTGCCTTAAGTCGGACTTGGGGCCCACTCCAGACAATTGCAGCAGCTGAGCCGACCCAATGGCACCGGCTGATAGGATCACTTCGCGGGACGCGAGCACACTCTGCATCCGGCCTTGTTTAAGAAAACGCACGCCGACTGCTCGTTTTCTTTCGAACAGCACCTGGGAAAAGCAAGCCCGAGCGCAAAGTTTGGCAGAATTGAAAATTTCACTCCCAGCTAACGGCTATTGATAGAAGTCGCGCCATTTAGAAGCACAATAGCCGTTTGCACGTGTATTTTAGAATTTTTGCTCAAACCACATACACAATTTGAGAGATTCCGACTCCATGTACCAAAATCATGTGGCCAATGCGAAAAAGTATAGCATGAAGAATCTGAGCTGCAGCATATGTGTATCATCTGCGCTATGCGGCATCGCTTTGGTTACAAAGTGCTTAGTACTAACGACTGTAGCCCGGGTAACCTTTAACGGGGCGGAAATGGGTATGTCGGAGTAGATATAAAGTAAGACGGTGAATGAACAGTAAATGGATGACGACTGCGAGAGGCCTAGAGGAAAATGGGAATTGTCGTTCGAATGTTTCCGTACTTGTAGCAAGCAGCTGTAGAGGAATGAACGGTGTAGACACGGTAATTTTGAGGACCCTCTTATTAGCCATGAGTGTGTAAAGTTTTAACTCCGAAACCATTCTATGTATTCTGAGGGGGAAAACCCTGGTACAGCCCTCGTAAAATGAAAAAAAAAATCCATGGACGCGCACTTTAAAATTCATAAACACTGCATACACGGTAACAGAGCACAGGTACGCGCCGTGATAACGTCATGACTAACCCCTACTCCCCGTTGACTACACTTTCACATAGCTTTAGGGGTATGTTAAATATGAACGAGACGGCGCTAATCATAGAGTTTCTTAGTAAATATACTAGAGAGCAAACTGGATCTGGCAATCCATGTCGTCGTGGGTGTTATGGTAAGACACCCCCTTTTGACTTTGGCTTGGGATGACAATTGGATTCTTAAGCGGTTTTGGGGATTTGCTTTAGTCACAATGCATCAAGGTATCTACGCGCAAGGAGGAAGCCAGAATCCTCCCTGTTCTGTGGTAGCCGTGTTCGGTGAAAAGGCAGGCAGTGCATGATTGTACCTGACGTTGGTCGTGCCGCAGTCGAAGGACGTACGACTGAGCGCATAATATGCCGCCGTGAAAGTTGTGGCTGACGAAAAAAATAAACAAAACGTACTTCGACGAAGACAAGATACCACAGATGCGGGCGCCTGTACCTGTTGTATCTTGTCTTCTTCCGCGGCTGTTAACGCCACGTTGTATTTATTCTTCAAGTATGAACCAACTCGCTCGGCAACAAGTTTTCTTAAACTAGCTGATACTTGCTGCACCGGTTCACCACGAAGACGACGTTTTTGTATGCGCACTTAAAAAGCTCTCTAAAGTATTCAAACGACATCATGTCTGAAATAATAGTCAAATGACAAAATAGGAGTCCGAATTTCCCACAATATATTGAAATTTTGGTTAACGACCAACTTCGCCTGCAGAACAACAGTAGGCACAACCGTTGCTGCGAAAATATGGTTCACTTCCTATTTCACTAGCGTTGAAACAGCCTGTTTTATTCGGAACTTATATAATAACACACCATCTTTGCGTTTTTTGTGGCACTGTGTTCAAATATACGGCCACTAAAGCGTTTCAATCCAAGCCAATGATATATGGCGAGCGCATGATGTAATCGTGGTCTATGACTACACAGACAGCCTTGATGTGAGCCGCATAGACGCTAGCACCAGATTCCTTTCTAGTTCATATTGTAAGAAAATATATGCGCCAATACAAGAAATTTAGCACAAAAAGTACAGGCACCCTGTTAGTTTCTCAGTGAAACATAGGGAGTCATGTTGCTTTTGCTTTGAACTCACAAACACAGACGTAAGCGCAAGAGTATTCGAGACTTTTAAAAAGTTATCCTTCGACACCCGGCCAGTAGAGTCCTGCTTCACGTCCGGTAACTGGTGAAAAAATATTTAGGGACGAGCTGCTGGGGTCGTTTCGAAGAAAAGGTCTTGGGGAACTGAAGTCTGCTTGTGGGCTTTGAAAGCGCAGCAAAGACGGTTTGAGATTTCTCTGCTGCTACTTGGCGTTTGTGTCTCTTTAGTCGCTTTCGTTTCTTCGTCTCTTGAAGCGAGATAGTCCGACAGGTCGACTAACCGCAATTTGCACGGCCCCCTTCCGTCACAGAAAGCTGTACTCCGCGTACGCCTGTTGCACTTACGTGCCACCATCTTGACATGTGACATGGACCGCACAACATTAATCCTTCTTTTTTCCTTCTGCGGAGTGCTAAGCTGGCGCAGTTAGGTTCAATCTTACATTAACCTAAATGTGTTTTCTTTATTTATTTGCGGTTCACAGCGGTGGCCATTTTGGTGCCTTTTATTTTAGCGATGGCGACGGTCACTTTTTGAATTTGATGATACATCGAAGCATTGCGCCTAATAAAAAACAACCCTTACGTAAATAACCAAACAGGCTTCAAAGGCATCCTAGTATAGAAGTTTTCAATGAAGTAGCTAGATAGGTGTTTTCAAAACACGTGAAAATCTATCGTGTGGTATATTTTTAAAAACTTCGCGTCGTAAAAAAATGCGCGAAAAAGCGCAATGCCGCTTCCGTAAAACACTGTATCACTTGCCTTGGTCACGTGGCTGTCAAGCGAAATGTGCAAGTTTCTCCTCCCAAGAATCGGCGTGATGAAGGATTTTGCCGCACTGTAACGCTCTCCATTGGCTGCGTTAGCTTGAAGTCGGGAGCAACCTGCGACCGCATAAATTCACTTCGCTACACGGTGTAGTTAGCGTTTGCAATTTCAAGTAACCATAGTAAAGGGTATTGCCATTTCATGAAAATTCACGGATCGATAAGTTGAATACGTTAGCAGCATCTTTAACCCTGCCCAAAGAAGCATCGCGGCCTAGGCAAACTGTCGCTTCTTTGCTTCCCTATGTTACGTCGTAAAACTTGCTTTAATGCGACTATATTCCTTGGTCTTTTATTCTACAAACGTCAGTGCATTACAGCTCGTGAAATTTTATTTACATATTTTAATTTCTGTGTCCGTGGCAACATCTCGAAACATAATTTAAAGCCCGAAATCCCTTTACCGAAAATCTATTTTCTGTGGGTATTTACAACTTGGGTATCTAACAAAAGTACCGACAAGTTCGGGTAATATATAATATTCAAATAACTACAATGTGTTATTTGATATTAGAAGGTTCTGACTTTTTGTACGTCACCAAAAAAGAATACGCCCACTTTTATTGAAACAACATGGAATAATATGTGATCAAGAATAGGACATTCAGACAAACAGAAATACTTGTTAATGTTTGTACACCAAAGGAATACTATTATCTTGCCTTTTACACAAAAATGACAGCCATTCCGCTTCGCGAACGGGGGTACCGAGCGGAGCTGTAAACATCGTGGTATTGAAAACTGTCGTAAAGACGTAATTCCGTCACTCATTGTCACATAATAACGGTATACATTCCCAATGGCTTCGTGGTCGCTATTGTATACAGTGATTGGCACTGTTACAACTGCCGACACAATGTCATCATCATCATCAGCCTTCCCAGGCGCACAATGTCAAATAACACAAAATTGGAGCACGTGCCATTGAGCGCTGAGTAGGGACGGATTGGTTTTCAAAATAGAAGCACTCCCTTTTCGGTCCTGGCGAATTCTCATTGATAAAAATCAATAGCAACTACCGCAGGGGTAGTCCCATCCCAACCAGGCCCGCAAGACGAGCAGCCATCATGCTTTCTACATCGAAATGAGGTGTGCACGACAATATATTGTCACCACAAGACGATGAAGAGGGCAAGGCAGCGTACCTCGGTCGTCATTCGACTCTTCCGGCTTTGATGATGGCCCCACGTTGCCTTAGTAGTACCCTGGAAAACGTCGGACTTCATGCTGGAAGTGCTTGCACTGTCTCCGCTAATCCTGCGTTTGGGGGCGTTGTGTCGGAATGGCCGGCAATGGAATCAGCGTTGCAGTCCGACAGCTGTCGTTCTTGCTGTGTTCGTAGTACTTTACGCCGACTCGCGTATACCAGGAGGCGGCTACAGTCGTCGACGTGGGTGGGTTCTTCGGTAGCAAGATGCTCTGCAAGACAGAGCCCTCATCGGTGCCGTTATTTGAGGACCTTGCCTTTCCCTCCCGGTGCCTGACGAGATTGCGGTTAAGGTGACAGTCAACGACTGTGCTAGCGTTTGGTTAGTGCTGACGTTGCTCGGATGATCCTCGGATAGACCCCGGCTAGTTGCACCTTTCACCGCATGGCTGGTTTGGTGTGGTAGATCGGAAGAAGCGACTAGTGTTAGTGTTGCAACTTTTGTGTTCGCGGTGGAAACTGCCACCGTGTAGGCCTCAAGCATGTTCGAGAGTGTAGTAGCTACTGACCTATTGTCTGGATTAGAAGACACGTCTAGGTGAAGGTCACCGTCCCCACTACGGTTTGTCGTACCAGCAGCTTAATCTCCCGCTAGCATATTTTTCCGTGCTTCATATGTTTCGACTAATTTATTACTGCCACCAATACGGCTTGTCGATTATATACCACCGGAATTTCCCGTATTCCTTTCGGCTCGCCTGATGTAAAACTGGAGAAGGGCTTCCGTTCCGGCTAGTTGGTATTCTATATCTTCCTGTTAATTGCACTGGTATATTTTGTTGGTGTATATTTCACCCTGATTCAATAAAATTCAGTTGAAAGTAGCGCTTGTTACTATCTTCTGCGTACGTGTGTTTTTTGTGCGCTTAAGATGAACGTAAAAGTGGAGGTTACCTCCATGGTGGTAACACCAGCGCTTTCAGGTTCCGTCACCGAGTTCAGCTTGGTGACGTCAAGCTAGCCATTTATAACCGAAGTTTATAACCGAAGCGAGATCTTGAGTTGACAACAACGCTGACGTCGTACTCTCTTCGTCGTCATCATTGCTGGTAACTTGGTCTCGTACGGTTGAAATTGCGCTTGCATTATTCCTTGTAGGAGGCTGCAGTTTGGTGGTGCTGGGTGCCGTGTTGATCGATACAAGCAAAACTACGCTTTTGTTCAATGCAGTTAGTGGTGCAGAATGCGTTTCCTTCGAGGAAGCCGCTATCGTATCAAAAACACTCTGCCCGCCCCGCTCGTTACATTAGTACATTCCAGTGGCTTGTGGGTGCTTGTCAAGGAACTCAGTGTACTTGTTTTCAGCAGTGACATTATTCCTTCCCGTTTTCTTGGGACCGAAAATTTCACCTCCACTTCAAGCAATCGATGTCGGTCACTCGTAACATTGCGTGGTGTCGGTGGTTTTGTTGCGTTACGAATCGAGTAATCTGTCGTTTGCGGCTTCTCCCCTGCGATAACTTTCCACTGATGAGTTACGTTCGAAGGAGTTGAAGCTCTCGTTGAGGTGTTTTCGGGGAGGGGGGATGTTTCATTTCGATATAATAGGAACGAGGCTCTTTAACCACCTCGTGACTCCTTCTCTGACGCGCTAGCAATGTTGGAATGACTGACCTCGCCTTCAAAGCTCTGTTGATTGGATAAGCCCAGGAGTTGTGGACACTTTTAGCAGTTCGTCACCTAAAGCGGCCATTGAACATGCATCACCTTCCGAATCGGCCGTATCAGGTACGACCGGCATTTGACTTGTTTCGTTTGACCCGTTGGCCGGGTTTCGGTCAAAGTGATGAACTGCAGTTGGGGACTGCTCACCGCTCTCTTCTACGTCACGGTCTTCTATAGTGTCGTAATAGTGGGATTTAAAGTATACAAACCTTCCAGCCTCTGTACCGCTGCTCTCACTCACGTCTTCGGGTGTCTGATGAGTTACTGAAGTACCGCCAGAGGGATGAGGCGGTGCGACCAGCGATTGGCGATAGATTAAAGTGGTAGCTTTCTCAATTTCCGGCCTATGGCGCACAGCTGTTGTTAGAGGGAACAATACAGCAGTGACAGCCGAGGCTTCGTGATCATCCGACCCGTTAGACGGCGTAACAGATTTAGAACTCGGAGTCGATACGTTCTGGTCGTTTTGTATGAATACTTCAGTTTTATTTGAGCCTGCGGCTCTTTATGTATACGCCATCTTACCTTCCGTTAAGTGAATGAGTGTCGCGCTTCCAGGTGTGAAATTTGTACTGCCAGTAGCAGAGAATTACTGTGCTTTAGGTGACTTTTAACTCATTCCCAACGGCATTGCTTACTTTTTAATGTGCTGAACGATAGGTTATCAGGTTGAAAAGGTGCCTCTGACAAATGTTGTTTTGCCCGTGCACGCGAAGTGAGTGCATTACTGTCCGACTCGGTAAGTTTGGGAGATCCGCCAATGTAACGTTTGAGCTTCGCTAGACCTGCGGTTTCATTTGCGTCATTGCTGTGCCGGCCTCTGGTATATTATTGGCGAGACGTACCAGACTCTGACAGCTTTGTCCCTGGTAGCCCCCGAATCCCCTTAAGCGGCTTCTTTGTGCGCATACACCAATGCGTTTTCAGCGAGTGCGACGACGCCAACACCGACTCATTCTCCAGCGGGGCGGCGCTTGAAGGACACGACATAGTGGTGACCGCCGCGGTGACTACGCTGCCGCCCCTGGTGTCGTTATTTCCACCGACGTACGTAAGGCCAGCCGGAGCGCTTGGCGATTTCTGTTGGCCTCCTCTCTTGGCAGCGGCCCGACCGCGAAGCCTAGTGTGGGCAGCCACGAAGGCTAAGCTTGCGGGTTTGGTGGCGAGCCTTGTCACTGGGTGACTGGAGCCGTTTTTACCACTGGCGCTCATCAGGCCAACCGGAGCACTTGTTGATTGCGGTTAAACTGCTTAGTTGGCAACGGCCTTACCACACCCGGCGGGGGATTGTACTCCATCGGCGTGAACTGGCCTACGGTGGTAGCCCGGTACATGTTCCTTCGAGTTCTCCTCGTCATCAGTCACTGTGGCAACTCGTACTTTCCTCATTACTCCACCTTTCGGCACAGCGATGACCTGTTCTGGGAGAGCTTGTGCTTCCAGCAGGTCCATCTTTGCCTTCGTCGTCGTCAAAGCGGCTCCCAGGTACGGCGCGTACACTCTTTCGCGATTCTAATTGCCCATGCGCTGAGCCGGCGGGCCATGGGCCCCCTTTGCCATTCCCGACGGCGGTCAGGTTTGCAGGCGCAAGTCTTTGAGATTAGCCGCCAGCTTCACGATACCTTGAGGGGCTTCCTGTGCCCCAGGGGAGTCGTAGGGGCTCACAGATTCACCTCCGACTGTCGTTCTTGCCACCAAAGAAGCTGTCAAGGAAAAGCAGCTCGCCTGCAGTGCCCTTGAAAACAGTGCAGTTCAGAATGAAGACAACCCGGGGTGCGGCGATGACACCGACGAGGGCTAGCAGCGCGGCCACCAGCATCGGGAACAGGCACCGTACGCAACACCGTTACACAGGCGCCGCCGGGCGTGGCGGTTGGAGGATTTCGTCTTCGTCTGACGCATCGACGTTGTTGTCTGCCTGCCGTCCACTGTATTCTGCGACGCCTTACCAGACATGCTGGAGGGCCTTGTGTACTACACAGCCACGATGCCGCCGTCGTGATTTCAGCGCATGGGCGCTGCCGCCGCAGCGCGCTCCCACGACGCCTAGGACCCCTCTCGGCGAAACGCTTCGTCGTCGGAGGCTGGGACGACAGAGTTATGCTGAATTGCCCTCTTTATCGTCTTCTCATTACATGGCCCCCATCTGAAAGCGACCGTCGCTGTCGACGCCGCAGTAGTACTTGATGTGGTGAGGACGAAAGTTGCGATGACAATGTACAATGAACTCCTTGCCGCCGCATAGGATGATAGGACACGACCTCGTCGCATAGGACACGACCTCGTCAAGACACGAACGAAATGTCTAAGGTAGTCGGAACCACGTCGGACTTCTGGGCTGGGGACATGTCGCCGTCGTCTGGTCACATGTCATCGGGTCTTGGCGGTTCCGGATCGGCTCGTCACTGGGTGGGAAGACGGAGCGGGGGGGGGGGGGGGGGGGGGCGTTGGGTGTTGTAGCGGTAGGGCTGGGGATGCCCCTCGATGATTTCGCTGTTGCCGTTGAGGTGCTCAGCTAGGGCCAGGACGGCGATGGACCCGCACAACCCACCAAAGATGTTACGTGGCAGCAAGACAAGTACATAAACGATCAGACAGTCGAACGATGCATTTGCTGCTTGTTTACATGGCGGCCAAGACAGCCCTAGGAGGCAGGCCGCAGAATGCTGCCTAGAAGGCTACCGTAGAAAGCAGCCCTAGAAGGCAGCCCGCAGAGCCCTAGAAGACAGCCTTATAAGGCAGCTTCGTCGCCGCAGGCTGCGACGACAGAGCTACGCTCCGTTGCCTTCTTCATCGTCTTCTCGTGACAATATATATTCGCGGTAGAGGCCAAGATCCCGCACTTGGTGATTACGGCCAACGCACACATCTTCAATCTGCGAGGCCATGGCATACGGTTACATGCTCTTTTAAAGCGAATCTTTTTATGTCTTACTGATTCGTCCGTAAGCGCCCCAAACGCTATGCAGGAAAGCCAATTCGTTTATGTCGGCCAAAGTTCATAAAATTTGAAGAACATGATTCGTCTCCACTCAGCGTTCCTTATGGCCTCAAGAAAAAACACTTTCCGTGGACGGCCCCGCACTTGGATCTATCGCGTTATGAAGCCGAGGGCCATCTGATTGCGCTATTCGGACTCACTGTTGGCGAGTGCCGCACTAAAAACGAATTTCAGAACAGCTTACTCATTGATGATAATGAAAATTCATAACTTTGAAGAACCCGATTATTTCCTCTCAACTTTTTTTTAAGGCGTCAAGAAAAAAAATCAAACCTCTTGAAAAAATTTCACCATCTTACCGTAGGGGAACCCTGAGAGTATGCGAAGCAGCCATGGGGTGGACTCAAGTAGGCTGCGTTTAGGTTGTCCGCAGACATCATGCTCACCTCGTCTATGATCCCGCATTTCATGTTCCGGAAAGCCACGCGGAAGGTGTGGACTCGCTGGCGCTGAGGCCTTCGTTCTTGTTGGCGCCAGTGGTCTTCCGAGACAGCTTGAAAGCCACCTGCACCGTGGTTCCTCCCACTGCCGCAGCCGCCTTTCCGATGCTCGCGCAGATGAACGCGTTGTAGGCGGGGTTGTTGTCGGTGTTTCTGTACCGGTTGTAGAGGTGCACGGCAATCCGGAGGACGAACGTCTTTCCGCGACCGGCCGGTCCGCTGAACAAGACCCGTAACGGAGGTGCTGACGGCATCGTCTGCCGGTGGGTGATCTCGCGCAATAGCTCATGTTGTTCCGCGTTTGTCATCCTCATCAATTTGTAGTATTCGTCCCGGTCGACGATGTCCTGGCGCTTGCGCACGGCCACGCACGGACTCGCGTGTTTGATCAAGCGCACCAAGTCTTGACTCGGGTTGAGGTCAGCGTCTTTGTGTTCCGGGTGGACGATCCCGGCAGGAGGAGGTGATGCTCCTTCTTCTTCTTGTTCTTGTTGTGCCCCTTCTCTGCGGCGCTGTCCGTGGCGCGGACACTGTCGTTGACGCTGGCATTGCAGGTGGCGTTACCGGCGGCGTTGCACGTGGCACTCATCGCGGCGTTGCGGGAGAAGGGTCCCCTACAGGAAGATGATGACGGTGGGTGAACGAGAAGCTATCTCGTGACGGATTCTTTTGTTGTGCAAACCCTAGGGGCATCCTGCCAAAATCATCACCAGCGGTGCCTGGCCAGGCATGCGCAGTGGGGGTGTGGACGCAGCACAACGGCGCCCACTGAACGGCGGAGGGAACAGGCGCGACCATAAGCTTCTTCGCATCTAAAAGAGTTCTGAACGCGAAGCTTTCTACCATGGAAACTGAGTCAAAGGCAAAGTCCATAGCCAACGACCACACAATGAACAGACGAACTGCTGAGTGATCCGAATGAAATCACCTAATAAAACCAAAACATCGCATCGGGTAGCGTAGCATGTCTTGGGATCGTTGCGTGGTTCTTGGCTTTGGACTTTGCCTTTCACTCAGTTTCCACGGGAGAAAGCTTAACCATCTTTCGTCAAGCAAGGGTCTCTGATTGTTTCGTTCCCACTGTATACAGTAACTCCACCAGCACCCCAGTCCACACTCCTTAAAAGCGAGTCCAGTGTATTGAAATATTGCGCGCAAAAAAAAAAGTGCTTACCCGCCTGAGATCGGCCATTATAGTCAATTATAGGATAGCCATTTTCACGACAGGCGTCCAGAAATGCTTGACTCAGAGGCGTCTGAGTGGTGGCGTAAACCACTGGCGTTTCCCCGTAACTTCCACGGTACGGAGCTGAAATTAGAAAAGAACGGGTGTTTTATTGTTTGTAAGCTTGCGTACCTGCAGTGCACCCTTGCCCACATTATTCACCACAGTGAATGACTGAACGAATTCATTTATACCGGAGAAGTCGAATGCCTGTCGAGGAGATTAGAGAGGAAGGGGTCGAGATTTTCTTGGGCAATAATGTCAGCTTGCACTTTTTGATTACGAAAGCATATACATAACCAGAGCTATTCAATTCTACATCGTGTTGTGTCTCTTTCTCTTTTTTTGCCGTCTTTTGAAGTGGAATACTCCTACGGGCAGATTCGCCGCAATTCATCCTGGAGTTTAGCACAGTGAAAGCTATCCTCCACGTGCAGCCAGTCGGCGCACGTGCCGCCACACGTGCTTGTCAGGGCGCACGCATCAGCCTAGTTCTTGTTTGTGTTGAATTAGGCCTGTGGTTAGAGAACGTATGTCCTGACCTGGTGACCCGATTTGAAACCCACACGCACCCAGTTTATTCTCTCTTTGTAGTGACGGTCATTTTGGTACCATTAATGTTGACGCGGACGACGACTACGACTACAGTCGCTTGTGACGCTTATGATATGCCTAAAGCTGTAGCTTTACTACGAAATCAGTGTGTGGATAAGTTTCAGTCCCTGCACGGGTCGACCCGCACAAAGAACATTTGATATAGGTAATTTTTAACACGAGAGTGTTTTATTCCGGGATCAAAATTTTAGCTTTGCGTGCCTTCGTTGTATCAGTAGCTTCTTGACGTAGTTTGAATGAGTCAAGGACATAAGGCGCGTTCGTAGCACTTGCTCCTGTCCCGGATTTGTAGCGTATTGGGAGAGCAGCGCGTACCTCCCGTTGCGGACAGAGAGTCGTGGGATCGAAACCGGGCGCAGCTAACTATTTCTTTTTTATATAGTCTAGTATCGCGGAGCTGTGGGTGTAAGGAGGAGAGTTGCGCATGCGCAGTGAGCGTGTGGACGGTGCCGCCATCAACGACGGAGGACCAGGCAAGCCTAAGAACTGCTCCGCATTTAAAAGGCTGTTTTATGCAGCCCTTACTTCCTGATCCTCACGTTGCTTTATTGACACTGCAGTGTGTTTAACTATCCTATGCTAAATGTGAGTTTTGTTTACCATTACATTTACTTATCATCTTCTCGCTGAAATCATCGTCTTGTTCCAATGATAGAACGGGATCTTTTACGAGCGAATATTAACCAACCTGAAGGTGTAATATTTATTTACGATGGTCGAGATTTCGACGGACCTGAAAGATCCCCAGGTGGTCAAACTTAATCCGAAGCCCTCCATTACGGCGCGCCTCATCGTCTGTGTAGCGTCGCCGCACTAAACCTCATAATCTATCAATATACGATAGTCAACGTTGTGAATGTGAGTGGAGATCAGCCGGCATACCGTATCAACAGCGTTGCAGCCCCAATAAAATGATTTCCTCGTGGTTTCAAGGAGTGCTCGGCTTGAAAAAACATTCTTCACTGAAATAATGAATTCGCCCTGCAATACTATGATTTTAATGTTTATTAGTCACCTCTGTGCCTTGTCTGCCGACGTATGTAAGCATGAAATATATACGAGCGCTTGTATTTAGGTATTACGCTTCAGGTATGGCGGCATTTTTTCCGGCATTTGTATGTTTTGTTATTTTTTATTCCAAGTGCATTTCTGTGCACCTAAAGTTGGGCTACAGCGCCACCTGTACTCATTTGGTGGGCCACAGTTGGGAGCAATTGGAGCTGGGATAGCATTTCGTGAAGTATACAATCAATGAGCATCTTGTTCTTCGGTTTTTCGATAAAGTGCTCAGTATCACAAGCAAAGCAACCATGCTACATCTGGAAGTCTCTTCAAGAGGCCCCACACAAAGACAGCACGGTACTAACCGTCATGACCAGGAACATAGGACGTCTCGATATTTCGGAAGTGCGGGAGCACATCACTGTAGGACCAGCCGAACGCCCCGAAATCCTTCTGCCAGTTGTCGTAGTCTCGCTTGTTTCCCCGTACGTAGAACATGAAGTTTATGGAGCTCGAGCCTCCAAGGGCCAGTCCACGAGCCCAGAGACATCTCTGTCACAGTAAGAGGAAAAAGGACAATTACGGAAGATGGTTATACTTTTTATTAATAATGTGAATGCGAAAGCCTAGTTGGAACTTTTTGTTTCTCTGCTCTTGAGCTTCCTTCTAAACTTTGCGGCTGCGGGCGTCGCCTCATTAGAATTACCTAGATAGCGCCCTCCGAAGCTCGTTCCGCGGGCTCACAGTCAGCAGTGAGCTCACGTGTGCCTCGCATCGGTACCGTCCTTTCTCTATGCGGCTAATATTGCACGTGCGGCAGGGGACATCCCTGCTCCCACACCGCCGTTTCCCGACCAGGCATGCCGTACGGTGCCCTTTTTGAGAGCCTTTCTCCGACCCCCCTACCCCATTGTATTTCTATTTTGCCAGCGCAGATCCCAGGCTTGAGCATTGAATTCGAAATTTTAAACACGATAGATTATTTGGGCTACTTCAACTCGAAACTTTTGATCTGCTTGTCTGTATGTCTGTCTGCTTGTCTGTCCGTCGAGTGATGCACGTGGCTAAAAGTTCAGAAAATTCTCAAAGATAAACTTCATATAAAGGCAACAATTTTTCCACACCACCAATCTTGTAGCGTGCTTCATTTTGTCGACATTGCTGAGAAAAAAAACAATATATCTTTGATGCAGAACTGCAATACGTAGCTGGTACTATGCAGTGCTCTTTTCATCTAAAATAGGTTTGCGCTTGATATTTTAGGTAAGAAAATAAAAAATAGCCGTCGAAAACAATATTCCAAGTATGACCGAACATATTAAAAGCGCCTTCGCCCCAGCCCAGACCTCGCGGCTTTCCAAGTCCAACAGCAACGAAAGGTTATAATAGATTGTGCGCGGTAGCAATGGGACGCCAGAAAATAGAATTGGCTTAGGAAATCCTCCACTGGGTTTATCATAAGAGGAGCGAGAAGGGAGAAGAGCGTGAAAAAAGAGCAGGGCACCGAAGACTGAAAACTACGTGGCAGGGGTAGTAGAAGAGTGTCGTCTTCCGAGGGCAGTGTCGTCTTTCGAAAAGTGAGAAGATACGTGGACAATTTTTGTACTGTTCTGTGTACATTACAACAGCTTTCTGTACCCCACGTGTTCAGTCTGTTTTGCATAGGACTCCATATTTCGGCAGAGGGGGTAATAGAAGTCCATCAGTCTAATCATAAGTCACGCCTCCTAAAAACCTCCAACGGTCACAAAGTCCTGAGGCGAAGTGGATTTCTCTGGCTGCTTTCCCACTCAAGAAAATCCCACAAGAATAACGACCAACGAATAAGGACCACACGATACCCATAAATATGCATACCGACTACACCCTCAGCAAAAATACGGTCTCTTCCAATGTTCATATGCACGCAACCTCATTCCTTGGAAGGCGGAGAAAACTATGCTGGTAAGGACGAAGACAAACCTCGTGATTGTCGTCACCCTGCTACAAGCCGCAGCACAAGCAGGAGCTTTAGTTGTAATACTAGACCCGACCCAAACCAAAATAGTCGTCATAGTAACCGATCTCATCAAATACCCAGAAGAAGTTTTTATGCAAGTTGATACTCAGATATAAAATACATTAAAGCGCCAACATTGAGAAGGACTAAAAAAGGACGGGGGACATGTGTTGTCCCGTGTGTGTCTAAGCACCCACAAACTTTACGCCAGGGTTAGTGGCTCAGACCGACCAAAACGCGAATACTGATCACCAAGCAACCAGCCAGGAACGTTGAAATTGTGTGAGCACCGCCCTAATCTTCCCTGCAGGGTGAAGTATTTGCTTACCGTGAGGCCCCAGGTTTCGCATACCACCGGGCTCGCACTGTTAACGACGTATACTACAGACTTACTTGCAGGACACTTCCGCAGCCGTATCCGAAGCTCATGCAAACGCAAGAAACAACACTAAGTCCACTCAAAGTCAGCACAGCCCTATATTCAATGTGAATTCACCTCCTGCTCTCTTATCAGTCTCGAGCGCAATATCAATAAAACGCGCAGCCAGGAATACTCAGAAGCATCGTCCTATAGCACGACATTAATCCAATCCTGCGACAGCTACACCCCCTTACTCATTCCCCAGAGCAGTGGTAGACGCTGTTGTCCAGCTCTCATCTCACCCCCCTGCTCCTGCTGGCGGAAAAGACGATAGTAGTCAAGACTTCACATAAACACCCGTCAAAAAGGCACCACTGCACAAGAACAACTTTGCTCTCACTAGCGCAGTTTTCTCTCCACGAAACATACAGATCTAAGGACTTTGCCTCAAGGAGTCTAGGACACCTAAGCACTTTTTATGATGTAATGACAGCGGAAGCATTAGTGTTGAATGGAGGAACGAAGATAACCGGATTCTTGGCGCCACTGCGTTTGACATGATTGATTGATTGATTGATTGATTGATTGATTGATTGATTGATTGATTGATTGATTGATTGATTGATTGATTGATTGATTGATTGATTGATTGATTGATTGATTGATTGATTGATTGTAGGGTTTTACACGCTGACGCTACACTGACGATGAAAGGCGCCGTAGTGAGGGCTAAAGATTAATTTTCACCACCTGGGTATCTTTAACGTGTGTTGGTCTGCACGGTTCACAGTCGATCGCTGAATACGCAGCAGGGATGAAATATGTAGGATATGTCACACGTTGAGGGCAGCTCGCTCATTTTACGAAAGCTGATGATATAGTGGCTATAGTGCATGTGTCCGGTGCTGCATATGTACTTTTATTATTAGCGCCTTTTTTTAGCTCTGTGTCGTTTTCTTAGTCTTGCTGTTGCTTTGACTGAAAACCCTGGTTGTTGAAGGGATTCTAAAGGCTGAATAAATGTCGTTTTAACTGAGAGATCATCCGTTTCGTAGCTCTCTAGGCTTTTGTTCGACCAGCAACGAAGCGTTATTTGCCGAGAAATGCGTCAACAAAGCTGGCATTTCTCTCGCCCGCTTCCCTTTAATTTTTCGTGACGTAGCCAACACGTCAAAATCTAGCAGCGAAACGCCGACAGCCCCGGGATGGCCTAAAACGCTCTTAACGGTAGCTTTAACGACTCCGAGCCATGGGCGACTACGGCAACGTTTCTGTTGCCGAGGACGCTGGCTTGGACGTTTCTGATTTTGCACCGACGGAATAATAAACTCGTTTATAGGCTCGAGCGCCTGGTGTGCCTGCCTTTTCCGGATTCTCGGACCCCATTCAGCCGGAGGCCAGCAAAGCCCATTGAGAAGCAACAAGTGTCGCTTCGAATATCAAGTGAGATGTCCCGGGCTCACGGCTGGCGCGGTTCAGTATGGTGCCTCAATTTCCCCTCATCTGGCGATCACAGCCATCTCATATCATCTTGCCTCGCGTGGCGGAACCCTAGCGTGAAATAAACACTCTTCACGGATAGTCGCCAGTGCCCGCACTCCCCCTGGCCCAAACATCACAAAGCTAGACCGACGCGTGCTTTACGAATTACCAACGGTGGCTGGAGGTGAACGTAAAAGCATCAGGGTAGATCCGTCAGCTAACCACCGGCAGTTAGCTCATTTCACGGGCGATTATGTTCGAACCAAGCGTGGGCATGCTTTACTGATAGCGATATCCGCGCGAGGAGAACTATAGATTGAAAGGTCAGGAGGGTCGCTTAATCAACCTGCCCTGCATCTTGTTCCTTTTGCCGCTTCTAATTAAAGAACTTTAGCTGCTTCCAGCGAGGTATATTGCTTACAGACACAACTGCCATACGCGAGAATGGTGTATTTAGATTCTGACACCATAATCTAGCGTTCCAGGCCAACTTCCATTTACAGTTTAGCATTCTTTTAATCGTCCTCTTTAGCCCAACACATGCAGTGTTAGCGGGTACCCACATTGCTTCTCACCCGACTGCTACTTGTGCAAATACCATTCTCAAATGTCTTTTGTAGTACTGACTACTGTCGTCAACCGTCAAAAGTCCGTTGTGCGTGGTGTGAATTCACCTGCGAATTCGGAGCCCCAGCACCGCTTGTTCGGCAAGACGATTTTTGTTGCAGCCGAACGTACCAAGACAGCTCGCCTAGCCGGACGAACGGCGCCACTGCTGCGCCTTCTCCGCCCTTGATGTGAGAAAATTCATCCTGAACTGGGGCAGTGCTCTCAAGTTCAATCGGTCACATAGGTCCTACACTTCCGTTTGCACTACGTTTTATCAAAGTTTGGGAAAAATGTCGGGCTAAAGTCGAATCAGATGCTCCAGCTAGGCTTGGAGACGGCTGTACATGATTGAGGAGCGGAGCTATTGTAGGTTTAGCCCTTTCCTAAGTCTACTGATGTTCGTCCGTCACGCAGGTGCAGGAGCAGCTCCCCAGACCCTCCGACGGCCTAGCAGAAATAGTTTCCCAGAATCACCTATAGGGTGAGCAGTGGTCTCGCAGAAGCAACGACTTCTCACAGAAGCAACGGCAACAGCGATATGCAACGGCTCATAGATATTAAAGGTAAGGAAGCCACAGACCTCGGGTTAAATTAAGGAAGCCACAGACCTCGAGAATAACGGTTTTCAATGAAACTAGCACTGACGCAGTGTCAATCTACTACGCCGGACTGCCCAGAGTCAAGGAATATAAATATTTGGGTGTGTGGATAAACGAAGGCGATAAACACCTAAGACCTCACCAGGACTAACTTAAGAGTAAGAGAAAGGGAAATGCAGCTCTTATGAAGCATAGAGCTCTGTGGGGGCATAAGAAATATGAAGTAGTGAGAGGAATGGGGACGGGAGGAATGGCTCCGGGTTTTACCTTTGCGAATGCAGTACTCTGGTTAAAATCAGATGCTCTAGTCGGCCTCCAGGTAAACCAGAGAACGGTAGGCCGTTTGGCCTGAGGATCGGGTGAAAAAACAACCAACGAAGCAGTGCAGAAAGATATGGGCTGGCCGTTGTTTGATGTTCGAGAAGCGCAGAGTAAACTATATTTTGAGAGGAGGTTGAGAGAAATGGATCAACGAAGGGGGACAGCTGAAGTTTTTAAGTTACCCATACTTGAAAATCGGGGACACGCATTGGCTAAGGAAGACTAGTAGGTTAACGATGAAATACGGAAACAACCGTGGAGAACCCAAGACAGGCGAGATAACCAAAAAGTGGCAACCCAGATAGAAACGAATCAAAGGCGAGAACGAATGGTAGCTAAGACTTCGTTAGCTATGTACATGGCAGAGAAATTAGACATTAGAGAGGAAATTTCCCACGATAATTCCTAAGGCAGTGCTTTGCGTTTTCAGGCTAGAGAACGTTGCGCGCGAAGTAAGAGCTTTGTGGGGAAGTATACACAAAATGATATGGTATGCGTGGTTTCCTGAAAAGAAACAGAAACTATGCGGCACATAGTGTTAGCAAGCGAGGGTACCCATCGAAATCCAGAGGGAAATATTCGGCTCCTAGAAGGCCTAGAATTTAAGGGTAGCACAGAGGCAGTTAACTTTAAGGCTGTCGAGGTGACAAAAAGAAGATAAGAATGCTTGGGTACGAAAAGCAGAGAGGGGAATATTGCCTAGGATAGTTACCCCTGTAACGGAAAAAAATATGTATTTTGTGCCTAATAACCTTTTTGTGCCTGCCCTAAGGGCAGATTTATTGTTAAACAAAGACTAAAACATGAATATATTTGTTTTCTTTTATTTTTTGGTAAGATGACACGTCATCACCCCGCTACAAAGGGGATACCGCTATCAACCATCATCATTTTCATCACTCGTGGGTTCGGAGAGTAGGAGTGTCCCGGCGCTAACGTTTAGCTGCCGATTCTTCGTGCGAGCCGCATAATTTGCGTGGTGACGGTGCAGCGTTTTTTGCGCGAGCGTCGGTTTATGCTCGAACTGTTGCACGGGAATCGCAGCTCCGATGTTTTAGTAGATTTCACAGTGGATGCAGCTGGGTTTTAATTTTTATCAAACATTACCAAGCCGAATGCCACAACAAATTACCTCGGTTCAGCATTAGTCAGTAAAATCACCCAGCTTTGGTGGGGCAGCGGGTGCACGTTTTTCTTGCATTTCAAAGGTCTCTAGATTAAAATCTAGCGAGCAAGAAATTTACCTGATATTCATTTAAACTCACTTTGTTACTTTGTTCAAAAAAGCTTTCCTGGAAAATGGCGGAACAGTCCCAGACTGCTTTTTCACCGTATGTGGAGTGGGCCATTTCTAGACCATGAACATCAAAGTTTTTACCAAAATTGTTTGCTAGTGCTAGTTTACTAAGGCTAGGTTAGGTTAATTATTATTCCACTTTAGTAATAATTCGGATGAGTTTACGCTTTATCAGTACATTCTTGGCTGATGCCGAGTATACAGGGCAGCTGCGTTGAAGGAACGGTGGCTCAATGATCACCTAAGACAAACACTGCCCTCACAACAGTGCCGCCAAGTTCGGGGGCTGGGGAACACCTTCCTAAGTAACACATGAACTCATTGTAGTCGCATGCCCGTTGAAATCAGTTTGTTCTGACGGCGTGCATTATCATTCTCGGCAATCAGCCTACAGATTTAACTCTGAGGTGTCATTACACTCTGCGCTAATACCGTCACTTCCTAATCTGGAAGAATATTACTGTAATTTGTTGATGTTTACTTTATTTGTTTGTTTTGCTACCAAATTAAGAACGCCGGCCAGCCAGAACAATTCCTGGCAAAAGGACTGTTTTAATTTGAAAGCATTAGATATCTGTTTTCAGCACGGGCATTGTGAAGTAGGAGAAATTTGAAGTTGTGCTGATAGCGTGATCAAGGATAGAATTCTGGGAAAACGAAGCACCAGTGTTAGAGAAAAGCCGGGGGACAGCTCCGGGAAAGGAGGACACAGCCCGCGCACGGGAACGTAAACAGCCGCGCCGCGGGAGGGTGGACCACTGTAGCACGTACCATACCAGCCGTCTTGGGAGGTAAAGATACCGGCGGGCGGTCCCTTGCTCTGGCGACTAGCGGAATGAGCTACGCAGAGTGCTGTTCAGGAGAGCTCGTCAAGTGGTGCTGATGCCGCTGAGATGTTCAAGATATGTGACTATGCTTTTTGTTTACATTCTTGGAAAGGTCTATGCATACCCCAAATGTTTTTCTGGTCCATTATCTTTCAGTATTTTATGGCATTGGTTCCCGCGACAAACTCCCGAGTCCTTTCGACACGCGAACTTCCCCTATTCCCTTTCCATCTTTTAGAAGTGAATGGCTGGTCTGGACGATGCGGAACTTGGACACAAGCAAGACTTGCTAAAGAGGGCCTCGAAGGCAAGTCGAGGCACGAGTATCGCGGAAATATGATGCCATCATCCGGGCGAGAGCCCTGTCATCAGCACTTCAATGGATCAATAAATGTTTATTCTCTCTGTCTCCACACGTTGCCTGCACTTTTAACCTTTTAAAGCCAAGCTTTAGTGTCCTCACAGACGCCGTTGTACGCCAACGCGCCCTGCCCGAGAACCAACTCTTCTAGACAATGATTATGATGATTCGATGAAAGATCGCGGGTGAAGTGAAGCAAAAGAACGCTTCCCCGTGGCCAGAATCGAACTTGTGCCTCGCGTTATGAAGCCGGCGTCTATCCGATTGCTCGATTTTGACATGGTCGAAGCGAACGCCAAGCAGCAGATACCGATTCGCGCAGTACACCCTTAATCCAAATGTTAGGCCTAGGGAGTGCACACCCGAGAGTTGATGGTGGTATTCTGGAGAAGTGCTGCGCACCTGCAGAGTAACACATATTCGCAACGTGGGATTGGCCAACCAGAGAATGCACCACGAGAAAGCTTCGCGTTCAACCATTGCCGTCGTTAGACGGAGGGGTGATTGATTTTTTTACCTGGTGGGATAAAATTAATGTCTAAGTGGTTTGGGAAAATATAAACTCTGAAAAAATTCAACAGGGTTCACAGAAAAAGCAGCCCTGCAAATCAGCTGCACATGACTGAGGTAGGTTTTTATGTAGGCCGTGTCTAGAGTGGCGTCCCACGGTATTATAAGCACTCCACTATATCGATGTGCACCGGCATTTTGTAACAAAATTACCGCGTCTGGCACTACATGGCTCCAGATAACGTAAAGCTAGGCAACCTAACCAAAACACAACATAAGATAACCTAACACACACAAAGAAATCACTTAAAGCACCAAAATTAACCTGAGCCATAAAAATTATAGTTCAATTTAAATATAAAAAAATACCCGAGGCAAAGGCAGGTCTCGAACCACCGTCGTCGGGATAACGAAGCTAAGACAGATGTTCTACACTACAACTACAGACGCTTTGGCCTGTGATAGCGTAGTCTTACGTATTCGAATTTGTCGGACGGCACTCTAGCCATGCCTGCAGCGATCAGCTAAAGTGCCGTCAGACAGCGCTCTAGACACTGCGTTTTATGTAACCGTGAGTGGGGTTGTGCGTTTGCGTTCCCGAAAGAAAACTTCAGTATAAAACTCAATTGAAATGACCAGGCATATCATATAATACCGAAAGAAAAAAAAATAGAAGAATGCGATGTAGAAAACCGGTCGTAAATGATTTACTGTGTATAAAAGAGTGATCTAGAAAACAAAAATGCTTCGATATCTTCAAGGGCAGTCATTTGCTTCTTGCAGGTAGCTCCGGCAATTTGGAAACTAAGGGACTTCTGTATGCCCGAAACGAGGAGATATGTAAACGGTGCCGCAAGGAACGTAAACGAATGATTTAATCTATTTTGTTATAATGCTATATTACGCACTAGAATGTGTCGAATAAAAACTTCTCGCTTCTAGAAGCCGTATACCGCTGTAATACATATACTACAAACTACATAGACCACAAGTCCGTAGACTGCAAACAGGTAGACTACCAATCCACCTGTTTAACAAAACCACAAGTAGAACCCTTCCAGGGAATTTCCGAAGTCTGATACACTATGCAGAAGCTACTGGGTGTTACGGCAGAAGATTGTCTGACCTGTATAGCAGCATTCTGATTGAGTGGTAACATTCTATGCAGATACATAAAATCCTGTTGCGAGGTAACACAAGCCACCTACATGGCGCTAAGCGGTGCCCTATCCGTAAGTATTCGTGTGTGTGTAGATATTTCCAAATAACTTGGGCTCTTGAATATTATTAATCGGCGAGCTGAAAGGTCACTGCAGCAGGTGATCATTATGCAGCTACCTAAAATTCGTTCAACAAATAAACTCCACTTTTCTATTGCAGCTCTCAACTATTTCTTCCTAACAGGTTGCATAGAAAACAGTCAAACTGTGTAAAACAAGACTTCTAGGCAAAAAGCAACGCTTTGTATCTGTATGCGATGGTTGTCTCCGTCAAGAGTCTTCTAGAATACACACCTTGTCGACCATAGAGAGGCAGGCGCGTCTCTGGGGCTCCGGCTTGTAAGCCCAATCGTATTTCCCGCCAATCAAGAGTGGCGCAATGATAGGAATCTGCATCAGTGCATCCTCCATCTTGCCGGCCTCGAGGAGCAGCACGCTCTTCGTTGGATCCGCGGACAGTCGGTTGGCTAAGACGCATCCGGCCGAGCCTCCGCCAACTGCAGTGAAACGGTTTGTTTTCGTGTGCGTTGTCCCCGATGTACCAATGCCGCCATCTGACCTTATTAAAAGGGCAAAGGCGTTTCTAGGCTGACGAGTTGATATGAGCGGGTATTCTGTGCTGCTCGCGGGTCGGAGACTGGATTTTGCGTGGAGCTGTGTCTAGAATGCGCCAATTAAAAATAGCCTAGATAAATGTCATTAAGAGACAGGAACATATGTCTCTAAAAACTTGAAGAGTTCAAGAGCTCATCGGAATCGTTTAGTGCACTACTATGCAACGTCAGAAATTATACGGGGATGTGACGTGTTTTTCCGCAATGCTTCAACCACGAGACTTCCCTGCAGTTCTGCCAAATCGCATTAAAAATCGACAGAGAAAAACATATTCCGAGCAATAAACACGTATTAATGCAGAGTGTACTATACGCCAGGACTTGATATGAAGAAAACCTAAAAGGGCTACACAATCATGACAGGTTTGGCCTCTCTCTGTATGTCTTTGTGCCCTTTCCCTAATTGAGCCGCCTGGCCAAAATTCCTTATTCGTAAATTTTTAACACCACCTTCATACTTCCTGAGCATAAATACAACTTGTACTTCCTTTTTGGTGCAGGAACGTTGCATTATCGTTATTCTTGATTAGTTGTCAATAATCTAATAATAAAGCTACAACGACGTGGTGAACCTCCTACAACGTGGCCCGGAAGCATAGAAGACCGTGTAGTACCACCTGTACATAAATTTAACACAGTACGTTTTAGACGTTCTTTCACTCTGCAATGAATTTTGGTACATGCGGTTAAAACCCCGAACACACGTGCAGTTGTTAAATCAAGTATAGCCAATTTGGTCCATGCACCGAATTCTAGTGCAATGCGCATGTACAATGAAAAGCTTCAGTCGGAAAAAATTGTTTCAGGGGCTTCATGTATGAACACTTATTGGTAACTTAATGTCTCACCTGCCGTGGTGGCATAGTGGCTAAGGCATTGTGCTGCTGAACACAGTAATGCGGGTTATACTCTACATAGGGGCCGTTTTTCTTACAAAGCGAGAAACCACCCTCGTGTCGAGATTTCGGTGTATGTTAACAACCTACATCCAGTAAAAATAAATCGAAAAGCATTCGGAGAAATTGCATCAGCTCCCCTACAGCTTTCAGATGCAGGCTACCACCTTCTAGTGCGTTTTTAGCGACTATCCGTTTGCATATGCTGTCACCAGCAGACGATGAAGACGGCAGTGGGTGTAGTTCTTCGGCCACAGCCTCCCGGCAGGAAGAAGCTCTGTTACGGAGCGCAGCCTTCGCGACCTTTGTCATAGCCTCCATGCACATACTGTATACACGCTGTTAGCATTTTTTTGTGAACAGATTTCTTCACTATGAAATATGAGTCGTCTTTTCTTCGTTCTGCTGGACGTAACAACCCGTTCTGAAACGGGCCCTCGTCATTTATTGATTGAGGAATGTCACAACATGCATTCAAAAGCATCTCGAGCGGACGACGGGTGGCCGGAGCTGCTTGGTGTGCATATATAAGTAATCGCAAGACTCTTCTGTGGCAATCAAGTAGTTGATACTTGGTTTTAGTATTCTACCAACCAATATTTTAGATCGAAATCTATATAGACCCTCTGGCGAGACATGGACAGGTAGACGTTGTGTCCGGAGTTGTTGGGACCAAAAATGCCTTATGTAACACTTCCTAACATACTTATCACAAGCGGAAACAAGAACTATGTACACAATATTTAAGAAAGTTTATCTTCGCTCGAGCCGTCTTGTTGTGTCTGCTGGATGACTTGGTTTATCCTTCATCTGGCACTGAAGTTCGCCCACAAAAAAACCCAGCTTCGCGGCATCGATGGCGAGTCGTAGTGACCAATCGTCGGCGAAGCAGCAGTTTCACTCTCACCTAGTCACATCGTACCACATGAGCGAGACATAGGCCTGCGAATCGATGAAAAAGAAACGAGCAGCGTACTCACCGACACTTGAAGATCATGCGGGATTCAATGAATGATATTGAAACATCTAGCGTATTGAATCGTTCGCTCTAAAGCAGTGATAAAAATATTATATGAAACGCGCTGACACCCAAGGTCGAAGCAGGCAAACACAGAAAGAAAGGACGGACGCTCAGATGCTTGGTGACGGAAGCCGTGAACATGGTGAGAGCGCAGCACCTGCGTAGCGTCGACGCACTGTGTCCGGCCGGCGCGTAATGCGAAACGGGAGACATCCACTTAGAAGGCCTGCGCTAGGTGTTGCGGGAAGCCACAAGGAATAGCTCCCTCAAACCAGTCTAACGGCGCATCTGGCGCTTCAGTTCCGCGGCAGAAACGGTTTTAATAAATGCAGAAATATGTCTGAAAAACGTTTAACATCTGGGGCGAGAAGGGTTTAATATTATTACACCTATTTATTCTCACACGCATGAAACAAAGTTTTATTGTACCATAAATGTTTCTTATGCTCATGGAAGCGTTCACTCATTCTTCCTTGGTGTCCATAAACACATATTTGCGCGTTTTCTAAACTGAACGCTATTTTATGGATGTTTACCCGGCACACCTAGCATTACAATCCAAAAATATAAAGTATAAGTGTAATAAATTTCGGCACTGCCTAAAAAAAGTGCCTCGCCGCTGTCTAGAGAAGTGTTCTAGCGCTGGTGCAAAAATTGGCGGAGTGAGAAATCCTGAGAGAGATAAAGAGAGTAGTAGTAGTTAACCTTTTATTTGGGGAAGGGAGGGATAAAGCTCTTTGGTTTGGGAGATGGTTTATGAAAGAGAGTATTACACGGGCTACTTCCATTCAGGGACTTTTTTTTCTATTCACTGACAGTTACGAAGCTTCGCCGGGGTCGTCCTTCGTCAGACTACTCGCAACAGACCCCTTTTGACTGCAAATTTGCGTGTTTCGTGTAATAAAGACGATGTAATGCGGCATGTGTTTCTTGGTGTAAGGTGTTTGGATCAATGTGTCGAGTGTGGTCTGATACAGAGAGAGAAAACTTTATTTTGGTAATAGACTCATCGAGGGTAGCTGTCTTAGCACTACCGCTGTTCGGGACTGTCCGTGGGCGCCAGCCGACGACTGCACGCGCTGGGGCGCCGCCACACCTTCATTAATTTCGTCTCCAAAAACCTCAAATATTTTCGGTATAAAGCTGGAGTGCTGTCAGAGAGTCGAAGAAAGATCACCATAATTACCACATGTAACACCATGTCGTACCCCTTGGGAAATATCGCTCGTCATTCAAACGTGAATATCGGCGTTCATAGTGGGACGCGTCGGCGAAAATAGATAAAGCAGAAAGCCGGAAGTGCAGCCGGTCTTGAAAAGTGATCAATAAATCACTGAAGAGACTTTTTACCGACTGTGTACCTGCGGCGTTCTGATCTAGTTTTATCGTCATCGATTGCTCGTCTGGTGGTGTATGTAGTACAGCCAAGCTCTACAATATTCGCCATTTGAAGCCACATAAATTCTTACTTTACATGACTAAACTTTTCTGAGAGCCTACGTACAGTAGCGCGGGGTATTAAGGTTCGTAAGGAGTTAGTAGATACGGCCCTTACTACCTTTTTAGGACCTATTTTTGTTAAGAGTGTATGCTAAGCAGCTTCAGTAGATACCGACGGCCCTTACCACCTCTTTAGGACCTATTTTTGTTAAGAGTGTATGCTAAGCAGCTTCGCTGGTCTTCCACGTTCGCAAAATAGAATTATTCATAATTTTGTAACCAGACGGGGTGGTGCAATACCGCACGCTAGCTCTTCGGAAGGCCTGCATTCATCACACAATACCTTCCATCGAAGGCAGCGTGCCTGCTCCCGCCAGGCTCACTACAGGACAATAGTGGCGATGAGACACAAAAGCGAGCGCATCCGGGAAATCGCCGAAGCTTGTGGAAATAAAAGGATGAAATACACGTGCATAAACCAAAGTTTATTCGAACTGACAAATGCTGACGTATGCTTCCCGGATTTTTGGGATTGCAAAACGTTGTGCATGAAGTGTTTTTGGCCTTATTGGTGTTTTTACTAAGCTTTAAGTACTTGGGCAACGGCTGTTTCGTTCCTCTTTTTTTCTCTAGTTCTTTGTGCGCCGGCCCACATTAGTACTTTTCGTTTAGGAACCAGCAGCTAATGAAGTGCGCTGTCATACGAACACGTCACTACAGTTAAACTTCACAGTGCCAGCCAGCGTAACTTGGGTGGCGAGAGTCTTTGATGACCTTCACGTCATGCCTATCTTGGCGAATACCCTTATTAGCCGAATCCTGCAGGATGTTTTCTTTCCTTGAGCCTGGATTTGGAAACTACATTAGAAGTCATTTTCAAACATGCTGAATTAAACTCTGTTGTTCAGGCACCAGCTTCTAATCTGTTGATTTAATTTCCAGAATAAATATGAGCATTCCACCTCCAAAAAGTTGAGAACAAAAACATGCGAAAGAAGTCAAATGCACAGAGACCTTATACCAGTGAGTGTAATGGTGGTTTGCTGATGTGAAAAACATTTCCAGCGAGGGTTCCTCCACCCATACAGCCATAATTGCGGTTACACTGCCGCTACGGATTTGACGACCTTTCAAATGAAGAGTTGTCCATTACGCATAACGGTTCGCTGATGCCTACTACTAGCCATCTTAGCGCAAAGACGAGCTTGGAAGCTTTGTACGGGTATGCTACGTTGCACCCTACACGCCCCACCACCCCACTGACCGGGTCAAGATGCCAGCTTGGGTCTCGCGCGATACCATCAGCTCGGTACCCAAAGCACTCAACAAGGAATTCGACTCAACAGCAAGAGATACTATTTGCGGTAGAGGCTCGACAACATGTGCATAAGGCGTGCTGCTCCACATAAAATGCCTGCTGAAGTCCGGTGCGTCCAAGTCCTACAATGCCATCAGCGCAACTCAATTCGCGCCAGACTCTTTCTACTAGTAGGACGACATCAGCGTACCCACGTTTGCGCCCAACACGTCCAATGAAACGCCGGGAGAGCAACGCTACGCCTGGCACGACCAATTTGTACGGCACCATCTTGAGGTGCAAGCTTGGCGTCCACGATCCCGCTGGACTTCACAGTTAATAAAGTTTTGCTACTCCTCCTCCTGCCTGAAGTAGGGTCAACTAGCATGGGGACAGGTATGACAGAAGTTTTAACCGCACACTTACAAGGGCCACGACGCCATTCCGAAACGCAACTTCGGGCGCGCTGAGCAAACCGTAAGGGGGGACGTCGGACAAAGCAATATTGTTGCACTCGACATTCACGGTTCAGACAGCAACCTTTTAGCAAGTGTCCATACGGCTCACGTGAGCCATATGTTGTTATCCTTGGCATGTTCTTTGTTCTCAGCCGCTACCAGCTGTAAGACCCCACTATTATAAAAATGTCTTGTTGCGGCCGAGTCAAGCTATATAACCGCAGTCAGGCACGAAAGCTTGTACATGCTTGACCTGAGCCGTGTGGCGCCTTTATTTCAATTCTTAACGCCCGGCAGCCCTCAGCCATTCGCCGGCAGCAGGAGACACAGTGCCGGCCCGAAATCGAGGAGATCGATGTTACAGGCGAGCGGCCAACTTGACCCTCTCTCACCTTCCGCATGACTCCAACATCGGTCGTCTGGTCATCGCATCCCCCACGGCCCCATCCAGCCCGACATCTTGAGAAAACTTACAGGAAGATGTTGCAACCGGCGCATAAATGCACGCGGAAATGCTTATGCAGCCAAGGCCATATCCCATTACACAGTCGCGGTAGAAATCGTTTGATGTTCAGGTAGTAGAGCACGGGCAACAACTTCGCCCACCAACAGGTTAGCGAACCGGCCCACCATGCCCCAGAGGTCACCGCAGCTCCGACGCCACTTCTCACCTATCAGGAAATAACTCTATTTTACCGGACCACCAGACAAAAATTCCCCTTCCCTCACCCATCCCTCAGCAAAACCCAGGAAATAACACTCCGACAATTACAAGCAGGCACGTACGTCCACCCGCTTCGAATGAATTTATTGTTTCCCACACAGCACACTGCTCTATGCAAATTTTGTCCACAACTAGGTACCCTCCAGCATATAATTGTCGAATGCGTTCACAACCCAGCCCTACACACATCTCTACCCATTTCTTTCCTGAGCTGTGGGAGACACTGATGACCACCTGTCAACCGGAGGACCAGACTCTCCTGGTGACACGGGCCAAGACGGCGAGGGCAACGCATGTATTCCCGGACTGGGGTTCCACTCTCACATCCGCACTAACTATGGTGGGTCGCAAAAGAAAACCTACATAATTCCCGACTTTTTGAACAAACACCCTGTTATTATTACATTGATACAGTCTTCTCTTTCTGTACAATCTTTAAAAAAGAAAATTGATTTGTATTTGCCGTGGCTACACTGAACAAGCTATGATAGAGATAAGCGTAATATTACCTTTGAACATCGCTCTGTATTTCTACTTTGGGATCTTGTTTATACTTCCAATGCCAATTATTAAGTAATACAAATTCTACTTTTAATTGTATTATGTAAACTTTGTATCAAATGGAGTTTGTTTTCTGTATTATGTTTTCTGAGATCGAAAATTTTGTACTTTGTCACGTTGCTGCTGAGTTGTGTGTAGGGGGGTAGGGGGGCGGAGGAGGGGGGTGGGGGATGTGTCAGGTAATTCGTTTGCCTTTTCGGCATTCCCCGAAGACAACAACTTATGTGATATTTTTATGTGCTCATTGCGATGTTTACTCGGTAACATCTCCCCTGTAACTTTTTTCGGTTGTCTGAAATAAAACATTCACATTCGAGCTCATTAAAATGTTTTCTCACGGGTAGAAGACAACATCCCTGAAATTGAGGCCAATAGTACAGGCATCGTTTTTTTCGGAAATGGGCAGAGAGAGAGAGACAAAGAGAGAGAAAGAGAGAGAGAAAGAGACAAACATTTATTATATTGCTGAGGATGAGTATGTTCTTAGGGCCTCCACCTATTGAAAATCATTATTAACCCAAGACGCCTTGGTGCTGGCTGGCCGTCCGGGTGCGTTCAACCAGTGCGGGCTGGTCCGGGAGCTCAGGGCTTCTCAGCTACCCCACCCACTGCTCGCAGGTAGGTTTGGGATTTGGGATATTTGGTGTCAGAGTAGGGATCCGTTGGCATTCCCATACCACGTGATACAGGGAGTCAGCGACAGGGCAGTCGTTACAGGTGGAAGATTAAATAGGCTATATAGCATTCAGGAGGATGTTATGGGAATATAAATTGGTGTGTAGGCGCCTGAAAATTGCACCTTCACCGCGTGTTACTTGTGCTGGGACTGTGTGAAGCGGCGGCGCTCGTTTTTGCAGTGGGCTAAGATTTCGGTATATGTGTGGAGGGGTCTTGCGTGTTAGTGGATTGGTCATTGTGTTGTTTTTTTTTCTGAAGAAAGGTTCGCTCTGTATGAACACGGGCTTTGTTCCCTTCGAGGAACTAGTGGCCTGGTGGCCTGGTGACCAGATGATATAAAGTTCTGGTAATGTTTGTGCTTGTCTTAGAAGCTTCAGTGCTGGTTGAGAGATGTGGCCTTCATAGTAAATCGATATTGCCACTTCAACCATGCCGGAAATTCTTACAACGAGCCACATTTTTTGAGGGGTAACTTAAGCAGTTCTGACGTAAAGACTGATACTCATAGCCTGGTGATAAGCATAAGTAGCAGTCATCGCAAGGTGGCAGCTGTAAAGAACACTGTATCGCTTGCTGCTCCTATTGAAATACAAGGCAAACGCTAGAAGCTAGCCACGATTTTTTTTATCACACCCGGCTGTCAGGCCGTGCTAATGGTAGTTCAAGCCATGGGTGCATTGACATCTGTTGCACGTACCATGGACTTTGTTGCAGCAGAAGCTTCCTGACTTGGATTTGAAAGAAGTGGCTTGGCGGTAGCTTTGTGGAGTCGTTGGCACGACCAAACTAGGAGATTAGGACTGCCGGTAGTGGTGCTACACATTTACAGTCAATATCACCGTACCTTCAAGAGTTGTGAAAATGCCTCACTTTTATCCTCCGCACACCTATCCAGTTTTTACCCTCCCCTCGCGCTCCTTCTATGGTGGGTTTTTTCTCTAGTCCATTCACATTTACCACGTTTCACTCCTATCGGGCCACCTGCTGGAACTTTTCGTTACTGTGTACGTCTTGGAATGCCGCCAAGACGGCTAGCGTCTTGGGGGTGTGGTTTTCGTAGTTTTGGGCCGAAACATTTTTTTATGGCGTATTGGAAAAGTCGAGGAACCTGAAATTTTTAATTCCCGTTTTTCCTAAATTTGGCCTGATGCTTAGTTTTTGAACTGTTTTTAACAAATACGAACATTGCCGCCAGATTCATTCGTTTGCAAATGTTTGGCCGTGTAAACATCTCGTTCCCGAATTCTTTTTTCTGTGGACCGGGTGGCTGGATCGATGAACCGACAGACAGACATGCACGGCGAAAAAGTTCACGTTTTAGTACCCATGAAACACTATAACCTTTCTTGTGCTAGCATTCTGGTGTGCGTAGGCTACATACTGGAAAGCGCAATGACAACCAGAAGCCAACCTTGAAAATTCTCTATTGCAAGGTGAGCTTCTTGTTGCGCTAAATGCATGCGTTGAATATTTCTGCTTTTCTCTGTTTAACTGCCTCTCGGAATATCGCTTTACAACCAGTTGCTGCTAACTTTTATACTGATACTAAGAACCCCTTTTTTGACTGTAAACCTTTTTTTTCCATGAATCAAAAAATCTTTATTCCAGAAACAAACTGGAAAGGCTCCCCGGGCTAAAAGCTGCAGTACGCAGCTTGACGGGGCCCCAGAGGCCATTACAAGACACGTAGACGACACTGGAAAATGATATTAGAACACAGCAATTAACATTTACACCGCAGTTGAATCAAACACTTACATTGTAACAATACGAAACATGTTGACAGCAATACCAATTTTACACGAGTAAACATACACACGATCTAGGTGTACAAACATAATAACGCAGGTCTCAACGAATGGAGTCCTCCAAGAGTCCTCCTCCAAGAGTCCTTCAACTTGCTATTACGATCTAGCCATGGATGGGAATCCTTGAATTGCAGCTAATCTGAGCCTTGGCTCGTTTACTCCTTGGTGTCGATTCGAGATACATGCATTTACATGTCTACAAGGCTTTCAATTTAAAAGTTTAATGTTAGGCAGCAGTTCACCAGCGTAAAAATTATGAAGACGCATTTTAATATTCGATTCGTAAAATAAACTTCGTAAAATAAAGATTGACGCAGCCCTTTTGTTCATTCAAAAAAGTTTAATTACTTCTTCGATACTCATTTGTGAAATAGTTGCTTGATTGAATGGTTTAACGCGCCGACGCAGCGCAGGCAATGAGGCGCGCCGTAGTACAGGGTTCCCGATTAATTTTGACCAACTGGGGGTCTTTAACGTGCGCCGAAATCTCGTACACACGGGCGTTTTTGCTTTTCGCCTCCATCAGAAAAGCGGCCGCAGCTCCGGGAACCGAACCCGCGACCTCGTGCTCAACAGCGCAAAGCCTTACCACTGACCCACCGCGGCGGGTTTATGTGTGAAATGGGATGGGCATTTTCAGAGACAAGCGCCTTTGGACACCATTACCGCTTTTAAACTGAGATGCATTCACACAAAACCCTTTAACCCTAATTTTACATGTTACTCGCCAAAAACAAAGAAGCATGTTCAGAGTGATCATGGCATTGTCAGTTTTTTCTTTTTATTTCTACTAAAACGTTCAGTAGAAGAAGGCACTTTTTGACGTAGTGATTGCAGAAGCACTGCAGCTGAATTATCCAGTGGATAGGCCGTTATTTTGTGCCCCGCTATGCTGTATTGCGGATTACCTTGTACAGTGTTTGGTTCGCCGTGTAAAGTACACAACTACCACCTGTTGGGGCAGCACGGTATGCTCGAAGTTGCTTGACAGCTTTTACAAAGGCAGACGTCTCGAAGTCCATCTCACTAGATTCAGCATCTTCCTTGTCGTAGTTTAATATTTTCGGTTCTGTCTTGGCGCGCCCTCCTCAGCTCCGCTCACGCTGTTGATTGTGGTGGGCTAACCGCTGGTTTGGCTTTAATGAACCCGCTATTCTAATCCTATCCCCTTCAGTACGGTACGCCTTAAGTGAACACGTTTCAAAGCTACTGTTCATTTAGACAGATGAGATTCCTTCAGTCCATACAGCACACTACAAACTTTGTAGAAGGAATTTTTTCTTGCAGTTAGCAAGCTTATGTTATGTGTAATATTGAAGTGGGGCCTACAGTGGTACCAAATTGGTAATATGGCTACGGTTGCCCTTAATAACCAATGATTGTGTCCTGCCATTATTGCCATCCTAAATGGTGCATCATGCAAACCCTGCTTCTACACCTCTCGGGTTTCGGTACTAGTAAGGCCACCCACACTATCTGGCGCTGCAATCAACTGTTCCGCACAAAATCTATCTGTGTATTTTAGTGAGGAGCTCTTATAGGCTACTTCTCTGTTTTGTGAGTGCGTGAATCGAGAAAAGGCGCTCCTCTCTTCCTCACTTTAGTATATCTTCTCCCTTTGGCCACCCGTGTTGAATCGGAACCGAACCAAACCAAAAACGATAACTGAATCGGCATTTTTGCCGGAACTAAATCCGAACCCGAACCGTTGGTTTTTATCACGCCAAACCCGAACCGGAACTGAACATAAAAAAAAAATTCCAGCTACCGCCGCCCGACAAAACAGTTCGACCATCCACTCTTGATAGCGCGCGCTTAATGGTATTTGGGATTTTCTTCTTCACGCACTCTCAACTTCACGATATGTCGCGCACTTTCCCCTTCAGGTCAATCAAAACGCTATAATAGCTCTCCCGGTGGACGCAAATCTGGAAGGATCGCGCTCCAGTATTGCAATGGCAGGTTGCTGCAATGCGCTCATGAGCAGGATGCCAGGCTGGGCAAACTAAACGTCGCACTCTCCCTCTCCGCAGCCTGTTGGAAGTATGAAAGGTTGACTTCGCCTTGTTGGGACTGTGCAGGGGCATTGAGACCGCAAGCTTGTTGCATAATGTCCACCGGCCAAAGCTAAAGTCCTAAAAGTTCCCACTTGTAGCCTCTCCAAAGTGGATTGGCTGGATTTATAGTTTCAAACTTTATTGTTTAAAGTACAAATAAATAAATTGCAGAGTGCAGGTATATAGGAGGAGGTCCCGAAGTTGAAACAGGACACGGGACATAATTGTGACAATTAAATGAACGTATGGACGGGACAAAGAAGAAAAGACGCAAACTTGTGCTGGCTAGCAGCCTGTTGTTATTGGTTTGGAGAATCGGGTTTATACAAGCGAGGCAAACCTTACCCTATGAGAAAACAAAGAAGAGGGTGAATTGTGGGCACAAGAATAAAGTTCTAAAATTTTGAACATATGGATAACAGAAGGCACACGGGTCAATGCGAAATTTCGACCGTGAAATCAAAACTCGCAAGATTGTATATTTTCAAATTTATAAGGGTTGCCAGCGTTATCCACTAGCTGTTCGAGTTCATAAATTGCCAATACAGTATTTCGCACAAAATTCTCAGGTTCAGGAAAGGCGGCTTCTCATAGGTTGTTGGAATGCTCTGTGAACTGTGCGTGCGCGAGCTAAATAAACCATTAATATAAAACCAGACCTACAAATATTTTTGTAGGTCTACTGTTTTTCTATTATGGCATCAATTCACGTTGTTTTGAAGAGAAAGAATTGTTTCATCAAAAAACCAAAATTTTCTGCTACGCAGCTTCAGCAGTGACGTAATAGGCGAAATATCTACAGCAGCTGGCAGTGTGCGAAGTGGTTGTTAGCATTGAAGCGGTATAACAAAAAAAAAACAGGAGGCACAAATAAATCCCAGAGTCATGTCTCGTCGCAAATGCTCTATGTAGGCCTTAGGGCGACATAATGGCTGGAAGGAAAGGTAGGTGGCACGTTTCTTTTAATATCTGCCTAGTCGTTTAAAGTTCAGCTTGATATTGCACCCCTTTTACATGCGAAAGCAGTATTTTGAGCGAGCAGGAACCGTATTAGGTCTTCATGGCGGATGTAATCTACAAAACATTTTTTTCTGCACTTGGTTAATAATTACCTCATTGAAACGGTTTACTATCCGTTTTGAAGCTTCCGAAGCGGTTCGGTACGTGATTTAGCTGAAGCTTAACTGAGACAAAATGGCGGTAATTTTTAGGAACCCGAACCGATACTGAACCGGCATTCTGTTTTTTTTTTTTTTTTGGTTCGACACCCTGATTCTATTTTAAGGTGGCATAAACTGCCCCTGAAATACTGTTTTCCTGGCATCACGCTTCTGTATGGAAGTGAAGCCGACTTAGGAAGGGCGGTAAGAGCTTGGGATTTCTAAGCTGTATTTTTCACATTGTGTGTGTTGCACAGGGAAGCTTACTTATTCGAAAAAGAAGAGGAGGAGGAGCAGGATAAACTTTATTGGGAGCATCGTAATGTGGTGTGGGGCCCTCATTCCAGGACTCCATTGGAGACACCTGCCGCTACGGCCCTTTCCACCAGCCTAAGCTGGGAATCGAGACCGGAGCTGGACAGCTCCTTCTCCCACTGCTCACGGGAAGGGTGCGCGATTCTTGGAATTTTGGGGTTTGCCGAACACTCCCATACCATATGGTACAGGGTGCCCTGGGAAGCGCAAAATTTGCACAGCTGGAAGTACTGAGTGGGATGGAGCAAGTGAAGTTTTGACGGATGAGGAAACGTATTTGTTTGGAGGAGCCGGAGGCAGTGCTCCTGCTCTTTGGTTAGGGATGCATGACCGGGGGAATATATCATTCTTTGGCACTTATAGTACCCCGTTATGTCCTGATACGTAACCAAAGGACACGCAGTCTCTAACCTACACCCTCGTGTCGCCTGGCGGGAAAAGAAGAGAGACCTGAATGGCGTGAACGTGGTGGAAGAAGGCCACCGACTATCAGCGTAACGAGCGTAATACAGATCGGGACTCGTTGGGACACCGGATACCACGCGAGAGAAAATTTAACGTGGCGACCTGGCTACAATATCCCTGAACGGTCTCCGAGGACGCCGGCGCGGTTCGCGCACAAATTTGTAGCCACATGATAACTAAAAGGCAGCTCGAGTGGACATCCGCCTTCACAGAAAGTTATTGAGCCCAATTTCTGAGGTACCCCGCGGTTAGTGTATTTGTCTCGTATTCTCACCTTAATTCTACAACACTGTGATTTGCCCATAGGAAAGTTCAGCGTTAATTTTGTTTATATATTTACCATGATTTTACATCGTCCTTTTGAGCATGGTCGAATAATAAATTTGGCGGGCAAGGCCAAGTTACAGCTTGCCCGCGTGCCAAAAAAATTACTGGACTCGAATTGGCTCGCTATTTTGTACTCAACTCCGCTGTACGTTCCTCCCACTTTCTATTGAACCTGACACCATGCCAAAGGTCAAAACGTGCAACAGGGCTGTACTCTTAGTTGTAACCGGAGTAGAGCTGTTGAAAAGTCAACCCGGTGCCAAAGTGGCGGAGTGAACACTATTCTGAAGAACTCTGTCTCAAAGCCGCCCCACTATAATCCTACATTTAGTTCCGCATCAAAGTGATAAATAATTAGTTCCCTTTACTTAGGGTAAGTTACGCGTAAAAAGAGCTTGGTGAGCCTATGCTATCCCCTGTTTGTACAATTGACGGTATTGTTCGAGTTCAGTCGTTGTACAGGTCAGCATTATAACTTCTAGCCCCGGGAACAGTCAAAAGTGCCAAAACAAGTTGCAGTTTCACGCTACTCCATCTTATGGTGGACATTTCTGGTACAATGCAGGCCATCATTTTAAGCGTTGTCGTCCCACACCACGGCCTCGTGCCAAGCCCCGAGGTTTTCTGAATGTATTTTACCGGTAGGTGCTCGGTATCACCCGGGAATACGAATGCACGGGGTGACTTCTACCGCCACCGTGTATACTCAAGCAACCGCCTGTGGCAGAACAGCATCCCTGCTGTTCGCCTTAGGCGGAACATTACTATAAAGAACATTACTTCCATTTTCTCTGCTTCAGCCCTGCACGACAGAAACGCTTCGGTAAACTACTATATAATGACAGTAATTTTAACACAAAGCACAAAATCTTGCTAAAGGATAAGTGGGCGTTGAGAGAATACTTGCGTTTCTTTGGTAATGAGCGCCGCCCAGCATATTTACTAGCCTCTGACGTTGAAGAAACCAAGTTCAGGAAAAGAGCGAGATATTGCACTCACCAATTACGTAATCATACTTCTCCAGAAAATTCCCAGTGTCAACGACCACCGTGGTTGGTAAGTCAACGAGTTCAAAAAGAGACAGAAGACCCGACAACAGCGTCAGTATTGTGGTCATGCTGAGCCCAAAGCCACCCAGTGCGAAGGTCACAAAATTTGTTATCAAACTCAGTGCGGCGGCCATATCTCAAGAGCGTTTTTTTCTATGCTCGCAAGGAACGCTCCGTTTGGCGATCTGTCGTGCACTCGTATAGTAAAGGCAGCTGCACTAACGGGAAGCGTCTAACACGTTCTCCTCATTGGAAGCAATTTTCTCTCTGTATAACCATTTTGCGATTTTGTCGTCGGTTGAGCAGTACACTTGTGTGTTTCATCCCCCAACCTTTTCTGGCTGTACCGGAAGACTTAAGTTACCATTCACTGATGATGACCTTTATTCAGTTAACTTGTGTCGAGCTCAAATAGTAATGCGTGATCATCAGGCCGGCAATACTTGATTTACTTGGCACGAAGAGTGCCGTCCCCCGGCCACAAGAATCAGGCGATGTTATAAAATTATCTATTCACTGCATGTCCCCTGAAACCGCTCATTAAAGTTTCTCATAGGGTGCAATGTTCTCACAACATACGTTGTCAAAGGGGAAGCCCAGCGACGATAATAACAGGCTTCTTAGGGTCAGAACCAATTCGTCAGTTTCTATTTTCACTGAGGGCAACACGTGGACCCTCAGGAGTTGTGAAGCCCCTTACTTATTTGAGGCAAGTGTTACTTACGCATTCCGACACCATTTTAAGAACTGTCGGTGCCTACTAACAGCACCGTCTTGTTTGATTGCATGATCAACGACCATGCTTTTTTTTAAAGCTAAGCAACTGATGAGTATAAGAATACATTTTCTGAGCGCTTGTTCGGATTTGTGTAACCGAGCACTGAGAAGGATCGGTGGTTAGACCGACGTATGTTACCAAAAATAGTCATAGTAAGCCGTATTTGTACTTGTATGGAACACACTATAGGTTTCACTTACTAAACCAAAAGGAAAGCTGTCATAATGTTGAAGACAACATTCACCCGCCGCGGTGGCTCAGTCGCTAAGGCGTTGCGCTGCTGAGCACGAGGTCGCGGGTTCGATTCCCGGCCGCGGCGGCCGCTTTTCTGATGGAGGCGAAAAGCAAAAACGCCCGTGTGTACGAGATTTCGGCGCACGATAAAGATCCCCAGGTGGTCAAAATTAATCCGGAGCCCTCCACTACGGCGCGCCTCATCGCCTGCGTTGCGTCGGCGCGTTAAAACCCTCAATCAATCAATGAAGACAACATTCATGCCAACATTCAAAGAGTATGTAACGCACAAGGCCCAATTGACCTTAACCATTCGCCTTAGAAGTACTTCACAACACAACACTACAAAAAACTGGAAAGACAACGAGTATAATTCCCTTGAAGGCATCCTTCCTCTTACAAGCTGCCATGTTAATCGCTCTTTTTCCAAGTGCCAGATTTTCTTACTGATCACAGTGTTACACTGTGAAGCAGCCATATAACCATCGTCTTATCCATAGAACCGTCTTGTACAGCACCACATAACCAATGGAGGGGGAAAAGCCTTAAGTTACCGCGGCTCTGCTGCAGGAGTGTACATTCAGAACGCCCAAGCCATTTTTAGAGTTTTCTTATTCAATTGTTAAGGTCACGTGGTGTTGACGCTGAGGCTTTTCACAACTGTCTTCTCCAGCGAGACTAGTGGTATTATGGTCTTGTCGATCACCCGAAGTGGCTTCATCCCATTACACTTATTATATGTGGGAAATGGCATGAGGAGCCGGGCAGTCACCCCTGAACTTACTGACCTGAAGGGTGCCACCGAAAACCGTAATAATATCCCTATTCCCCACAAAGTACAGGAGTGATTTATATCCTTACTTGGCGACACCAGCTACGTTCAACAGTTGTGCTCACCACTGACTTCGCAAAACCATCTGACCACTGGCAGGGTGCCTCGCCTGCCGTGTAGGAAAGTTACGCATATGTCGTAGTCAGCGGCCGGAATAAGCAGAGAGCGGGTGTGTTTGCGCATTGTAACCGCGATCAATAACGGCGGGGTGACAGAGCTCATCGCTGAGCCTGTATGTGGCAATGACGCTGTTCGGGTAGAATGGTGAGGCGAGCGTTAGTCCCCATTTCAGGGCTTTGTGCAAGGGGGCATATCCATTCTGACGCACTGATAACGGTTCTCCAACTTATCGCTTTATAATCTTTCCTTCCCACTTCACAATTTATACACGCATTTATCTACAGAGCCGGGTAGCATTGTTACAGTGGTGCATCCAAATGTGTGTGCAAGTGCGGCTCGGCACTCGTAATCCGGATACCGCAAAGATGATTGCTTTGCGGCGAGCACGTGGGGTCGTTCACAAGCCGACACGTCTCTTACGGCTCGGAAAACGGCGCGAAACAGTGGAACGAGCGTTTTTGCCGCTAACTGCTAAAGCAGGTGAGTAAAGCGCGAAGGTGTTTTGTAGGCGGGAACGCACGTGCGAGGGCGCGCTCGTGGTGACGCGCGCGGGTCGGAAACAAAATGGCAAAACAACCCCTAGTGAATAGTTCCAGAGGACAGCGGTTGTCTTCCGTTAGCACAGGCAGTCTGCCGGGAAAGCGTGTTTGCGGGCGCACGTGGAAGCTCCCGCCTCTCTGACGCATGCTTTTATTTCACTATGCTTTTATCGTTCCCCTAATGCAGCATTTCACGGGCTAAAAAAGCGCCCACTAAAATTTCCTTCCTTTCCGAAAAGCCGTATACAGGGTGTTGCGACGATAACTGGAACACTTTAAAAAATTTTCCTGAGCGATCCGCCGCTCTGTTCGCGCTCAAACTTCACACAAAGGTCGCATTTTGTGGTCTATTTTGTTTGACACCCGGAACAACAACGGTACTTACCTTTTTATTTTGAAAATAAATAAAAACGATTTTCGCCTATGGGAAAATGGCCGCTGATTTGGACGTGCGAGCCAGCGCAAGTTGATGTTGGAACGACGGAACCACCTGCAGAGTGAAACGCATGTTTGGGATTCACGTACGGAGCCAAATGGTGCAGCAGACGATCAGAAAATGCACCTAGAAATGAGCTAACAGACGATCAGAAAACCCAGTTTTCGGGTTCGCACGTCCAAATCGCCGCCATTTTCCCATAGGCGAAAATCGTTTTTATTTATTTTCAGAATAAACAGGTAAGTACCGTTGTTGTTCCCGGTGTCAAACAAAACAGACCACAAAATGCGAACTTTGTGTGAAGTTTGAGCGTGAACAGAGCGGCGGATCGCTCAGGAAATTTTTTTAACGTGTTCCAGTTATCGTCGCAACACACTGTATGTTAGTGCATATCCTGCAAATTAGGACTAAATATGGAGTCGCGACATAGCTTGTTTTAAAGTAAAGCTTTCTAGCTCCTGCGTCCTGAATTATAGCGTGCCACCAATCTCAAACCGCAGTGCAGTCCCGAGGGTATTGAGAATTACATTAGTCTTCTGTTTATAATTTTGGGGCCCACGGTTCTATTCTGTTTGTCCAGTGTGGAAAGCATGCTTTGCAATTCGTCCCCCTAGTTACTTAGCAAGGCAACGTCACCAGCAAGACTGGGGTCACTGAGGTATTCTCTATTAACCCTTTCTCCCACCTGTTCCCAATCCAACTTTCTGAATACTTCTTGTAAACATGCTGTGAATAACATTGGATAGATTGTGTCTCCTTGTCTGACGCCCTTCCTTATCAGTATTTTACTGCTCTCCTTATGGAGGATGATGGTATCTGTGGACCCTCTGTAGATATCCCCTAGTATTCTAACATAATGCTCATCTACACCCTGGTTCCGTAATGCATGAATGACGCATGAGGTTTCGAACGAGTCAAATGCTTTCTCATAATCTATGAAGGCTATATATAGGGATTCGGTGTACTCAGCGCACTTCTCTATCACCTGATTGATCGTGTGAAAATGGTCCATTGTTGAATAGCCTTTACGGAACCCTGCTTCTTCTTTAGGTTGACTGAAATCTAAGTTTACAGAAATTTTGTTAGCGATTACCTTGGTAAGTATCTTGTAGACGACTGACCGTAAGCTGATCGGCCTGTAATTTTTCAAGTCCTTCATGTCACCTTTCTTATGGATTAGGATGATGTTCTCGTTCTTCCAAGAATCCGGTACACTTGCGGTCATTAGGCATTGCGTACACAGGTTTGCCAGTTTTTCAGGTACAATCTCTCCGCGAGCCTTCAAGAGATCTGCTCTTATCTGATATTCACCAGGTGATTTGCCCCCTTTCATTTCTTTCAAAGACTTGCTTACTTCTTCTGCCGTTACTGGTGGGATGTCTATCTCCTCTGAACTACTTTCTCGTTCGGCATTTTCCTGGATATGCCGGCTACTGTACAGATCCTGATAGAATGCGTCGGCTACTGTGAATATTTTATCCCTGTTTGTGAAGACGTTGCCTTGCTTGTCTTTGTGTGCAAACATCTGATTTTCCCACGCCAAGACGCCTCTTGACTGCTTTCAGGCTACCTCCGTTCTTTACAGCATATTCGATTGTCTCGATATTATACTTTCGCATGTCAGCTGTCTTAGGCTCATTGATTACCTTCGAAAGCTCCGCTAGTTCTATTCTGTCAGCTGGGGTCGAGATTTATTTATTTATTTTATTTATTTCAATACCTTCAAAGCCCAGACGGCGTTACAGAAGGGCGTGGTCACTGGCATTATCACCAGGAAAAAAACAAGAGTGAAACAAATCATTGGGAACAACCACAACAAGAACAATAGTGGACAACAAAAATGCAAATAGCACACACAACAGAGTCAATAGCATAAATGCAATTATAAGGAGGAGAAGCAGGAGGAGGAAAAAACTTTATTTGTTCCATCCGTTGAGTGCAGTCACTCCGGACCAGTGAGGGGTGTCCTCAGTCCAGGACTCCCTGGCTGTAGCCGGCCTTCCGGGCCCTTTTCACCAGCCGAAGCTGGGAGCAGGGGTCGGAGCTGGTCAGCGCCGCCGCCCAGTGTGAAGGGGTAGGGTTCGGATTGGGAGGGAGGTCTGGGATGTTCGGGCATTCCCACACTATGTGGTATAGAAGGAACAAAAGTAATTTTCGATGGCAATCTTAAATGAAGATACATGGATTATACTAGCTATTGCAGTGGGCAGGTGATTGCATTCGTTAGCAGTTTTGGGAATGAAAGAGCCAAAAAATAAGTTAGTGTTGCAGGGGGGAATGTATACCTTATGGCGATGGTCAATACAGGATGATACATATGACGGCGCAGAAAGAAGTTCAGTTTTGAGGGATGCGTTTGAAAAATAATTTTATGAAAGGCTGACAAACGGGCTATTTGTCTGCGTAGGGCTAGGTTGGTAAGGTTTAAAGTTCGTTTCATAGCAGAAACACTAGATGTCCGAGCATAATTAGAAAGGATGAAGCGTGCACTACGATTTTGAACCATTTCCAACGTGTTAATGAGATAATCATAATGGGGAATGTCATGTCATGGGGAATGTCATAATGTCATGGTTTGCCGTTTCCTAATTAGGTCTTTCGTCTCCTGAGAAACATTACCAGTATCCTGTCTAGCCATCGTGTCCCCCGACTTCTACTGCACACTCTGTGATAATGCGTGTAATGTTGTCGCTGGCTTCCCGTGACGTAAACTCTGCTTCCTTGGTATAAGCTGAATATCGGCTCTGCAGCGCTATCCTGCATTCTTCAACTTTACGCCTTAGTCTTGGCTCGTTGATCGGCTTCTTTCATATTAGCTTGTTGCGGTCCCCCCTCAGAATTACCCTAATCCGCGATCTGACCATGCAATGGTCACTACACGTTACCCGTCCGAGCACTTCCACATCCTCCACGACACCAGGGTTATCGCATAATATGAAGTCTATTTCATTTTTATGCAACCCATTCGGGCTCCTCCACGTCCACTTCCGACTCTTCCGTTTGCAGAAGAAGGTATTCATAATACGTAGGTAATTCCGTTCTGCAAACTTGACTAGTAGGCCCCCTGCTATTTATTTCGGTATAAATGGGAATCACTAAGCTCGCATGCCGAATTGTTACGGGGTCTGCGCTTCTCTTGCGCAGTCGTGTAGCCCCAAGCTAGCACTACAGGATGGCTAGGTTCCACTGTCTAACCTTTCGGAAGGAACTCATGTCCGTTTTCTTTCTCACGACTCACCTTCGGGCTAAGCGGTGGCGTCCCCCACTTTAGTCCGGCCATGGCCGACGCTGCTATTACATTCGGGACACTGCCCCCGCGAATTCCAGGTAACGGCTGGCAGAATGTCTCTTTTCACTATTTGTAGGGCCACGTGTGTGAATTCAAGGCACGTCGCCTGGGCAATTGTTGTTGGTGTCGTTTAAAACTTTGCTTTCCAACCGCCTTCACAGCGTGGGTTGGAGCCCATTTTTTGCAGAGGAGATCTTGTCATCTGTTGTAAACGTGACATCTGCTAAGCGGGCCGCTCGACTAGCCGAGTGCCCCGGCGCATTCGCACTATGAAGCAGTTGTTTGGCAGAAGTCGGCCCAGGAAACGTTGAAGCTCCCATATTCCTACTGTTCATCGGAAAAGGGACATCTGATTCATCCGTCACAGGGAATTTTGATTTATTTTCTTTGGTTGAGTACAGTACTAAAACTAATTTGTTCACACCAGGACATCAAGATTTCTTGCGACCGAGCAGATTCCAAAAAAGCGGCGTAAACGTGACTTGTTCTCAGCGCATTGATTGTGCTATTTATAGTAATAAGGGTCTGATAAGTGGGGTGGCTTGTTCACTAAAAAGTCTTCTGCAATGAACCGGCTGGTGCCAATAAAAGGCGTCGGGTGGCCGCTGTAGTTCTGGTGTGCTTTTAAAGGCGATAGAATTTCTTGGCCTGTCTGTTTGTTTCTATGTCTGTGAGTCATTTTATTATGCCTACCCGCTTAAACGTAAAACAATCCGTACAACAGGGGTGCATATATACAGGCAGAATCGTCAGAAGCTCCTGAAACGTGCTGCAATAGTCATGCATGTTAACACTATCTCGCTCCAAAAAATCCTCAGGCACATTTGAAGCAAAATCTCAGTCCGTATCCATTGTTATTGCCGTTATTTTAGTTAGGGATACAGGTTGGGTTGTTTTTGACGACAGCGAGTGAAAAATCCCAGGCAATCCCCAATACCGTGAAACCTGGGAAGGGGCGAAGCATGCATTGTATAAGTGTATTCTCGCGCCTTGGCGTTTATGCCAATGGAGGTACGACCGTTGGGGGTGGGGGTATACAGCTTTACTGTAAAAGTGTCTCCTTTTGAAGCCCAAAGCAATCTAGCGCGATGAGTAAACGAGTGTCGATGTGCTGTTTTAGTGGCGGGTTGCGTACTAGCTCGAGGCGTGAACGAGTTTACCTGTGTTTTAGTACGTGTCTACATGAGACGACGTTTACGAGGACGAGAGGAGATGCCAATAGTCGCAGCCCCTGAGGGGCTTCACCCCTAAAAAACGACGTGTTTAAAATGAATCAGAAAAGCTCCAGCACGTGCGAACAGAAAAGAAGCACTGAACGAACAGAACTTCCGCTGGTGATTTTTAGGCAGAACAAAAAACAAAGCGTAAAAAAAGATCCGTGCTGTCACAACAGATGGTGTGCGAGAAGTGCGCACCGTCAAATACATGAACACTTGCGAATGTTATACTGAGCTTAAAATTAGACGCTCTAGCAGGCAATGAAGTGAGCCATAGAACGGTGCGGCGTTCGGCCTCAGAAGCGCATGGAAAACGATTAACGAAGCTGTGCAGGGAGATATGAGCTCGGCATAGTTTGAAGTTCATGAAGCGCACAGTAAAATATGTTTTGAGTGGAGGGTAAGAGAAATGGATCAACGTAGGTGGACAGCTGAAGTTGTTAGGTACATGTACATAAAACCTGTGCTCGCGCTTTCTGGACGTTCTCGTGAGCCAGGGTGCACAACTAAACATCCCCCTCACGAGGGGCACGGTAAAATGCAGAGCATTTTCGGGGGGCGCACATACCCGATTTTATCTGGTTCGAAAGAAATTGACAGCGAGAGCGAACGCCGAGAACCGCCCCATCACGGCACGACCGCGCCACGACCACGTCACGACTACGTCACGATCACGCCACAACTGTTGTTGCTCCCGCGCCAAACTACGACGCATGCGCGCCCCACCTGTTGCTGAACGCGATCCGAGCACGCAGAGAACACGCGAGGAGCAGCAGAGAGCAGGCGAGGAGGAGTGGGGGAGGGGGCGCACCTGGAACGGCTGTCGCCGAGGCACGCCAACGCCGGGTGACATCGTGAGTCAAAGAAATGCTCTGCATTTAAAAAGCGTCGACACGCAGTGGCTAAGGAAGACTACAAGGCTAACAATGAAATATGGAAAGAACTTTGGAGAAGCAAAGACAGCCCACATAATCAAAAAAAGAAAGCAAGGCAGAGAGGAACGATATATGGAGAGAAAAAATGGAGGCTAAAACGTGCTTAGAGGTATGTTCAGGGCACATAAAATGGACTTCAGACTGGAAAATTTATAGGACGTTTCGAAGAGCAGTGCCTTGCATTTTTAGGCTAGAGCAGGTTGCTTGAAAATTAAGAGCTTTGTCTAGAGGTACACATAAAACGATGGGGTATGCGTGGTCTGGAGAAAAGAAACAAACTCCGCTGCAGATGGTGTCGGAATATGAGTGTATCCATCCGAATCTACATGAGGGAAATACTCAGCTTCGAAAAACCCTAGGATTTAGGGGAAGTACAGAGGAAGTAAACTTCGAGGTTGTCGAATTCACTAAAAGAAGATGAAATACTGATGGCAAAGAAGCAAAGAATGACTGTTGCCTACGAAACCTACCACGTGCAACTGACAAACTTTACTTTGAGCCTGCCCTAAGAGCAGCGCTATAGTTAAATGAAGTGCATACAACATAGATATATTAGTTTCTTTGGTGAGACGACACGTCATCACATCTTTACAAAGGGAATAACATTAGCAATCATCATCATCGTCAATCATCAGCCGGGAAAATTGAACTGCATCGAACCAACCCATCTTCAGTTCATACCGAGGAGATCTGTAGGAGAGGACAAGAGTGCGTTGGTTGGAGGCGCAGAGCGAAAAAGAGTTATCTGGCAGGGCGCCAGACCACTGCCGTCTCAAGACGGGTGTTCCAGTGAAGTGAACAGACATTGAACAATTTTTTTTAGTTTTAGGACATTTTGATCAGATGCCAACGCAATCAAATTACAGGAAAAACAACATTCACGTCCCAGTTTAGGGGTGTGCACGGACTCGGGCTTACCCGAAAGCCCAGCCCTGGCATGGCCCACGGGCCGGGCTCGGGCCACCCGACTTACTTTTCCCCCGGGCCCGGGTTGGACTCGGGCCGAAAGTAAATGCTTCGGACGGGCCGGGCCGTCCCGACGGCTCGGGCTGGCCCGGCTCAGTGAAGAAATACTTAGGTTTTGTATGGTATAACAGAAACTACATGTTGCTGATGCGGTAAAAGCACGGGTCAGGTTTCGTTTTACATTCCACGGGACTGATCATTAGGCCCTGAGGCACATGTGCGCGTATGGCAAGCCGGAAAGTGTGAGAGATCTGCAACTGCATGTCTTGGGATGAACTGAGCAACACATGCGGCTCAGCGACACACCGCCTAGGGAAGTACAACGAATGACAATTCAGCGTGACTAGTTTCCACTTCTAAGTTAGGGCGAAAACAAATTTTCAAGATGGAACACTTTGAACTGCAAATACTGCTAGAGAAACCTGCGTCTCCATCGGTTTTCTGTAGCAGTGCCCTATTCAGAGTTGCGTTTCCTTCTCTGAGCCAACAAAAGTGAAGCTGTCAAAGACTGAGGTGACAATTCAACGTTAGTTTTGCTTTTTGTTTCGGCGGAAAAACATCGTGGCGAGAGTAGCGGGTGGTAGGAGCTGACCTGTGCCCTCCGGCGTCGTGGCCGGCAGACGAAGACGAAAGGGAAAGCGCGACAGGGGAGTAGGGTGGTTCAATTGCGCCAACAGCCCCCTAAACAGTAACACGTGATATGATTGAAACTTTATAGATAAGCGATGTGAGTCGGTATAGAACGTAGTGAAGCAGCATTGATAAAATGTACATAAATGCACGCGTGTACTTTGCGTCTCGATAAAAATAAGGAACCGAGTCCGACAGCCCTATATACTATTGAGAAAAGGAAACGTATACGGACGAAACAACAAAGAAAATACACACCCTGTTTAAACCAACACGAACCGGCTGGTCCCCTGGCATACAGGTTCCATTTCCGGATAGCAATCGCAAGAATCAGGTTCAAATGCCCAAGGTGCCAATCCATTTTTATTGCTTGTTTTAATTTTTATATGGCACATTATGAAATTTTACAGAAAATGCCGGGTGGTTTTGTTCTCTTTAGGTGATCTCAAGCTATTTTTTTTTACTTTTCAGTGGTTTGGGCCATTTCGGTTTCGGCTACTTTTTTTGAATATTTTCAACATTACCATAAATTTGTCCGTGGTCGGGAAGTTTTTGGCGCATCTTTTTTTTAGGTTGGGCGATTTGGTCACCTTTATGTCGGTTTCAATTCTTTCGTATGCAGCTGAGCGAAGGACAGCTGCTGTAGGGATATGCGCATGATTGGTATGTTTAATTGGGGTTGCTTTGTCCGTTTAATGTTGGTTTTGCCTGTTATCATTTTTCTTACGATGCATTTTACTGCCTTTAGGTAGTTTTCGCATCCAAACGTGCCCCAATCAGGCGTGGGCCCCTGCGGTATTTGGGTTGGAAACACGCAGTCGGGCCGGGCCGGGCCCGGGCCATTAGGTTAAGGTCCCGGGCCGGGACGGGCCGACCCGTCAGCCTTCTTCGTCGGGTCGTGCTGGCTATATCCCAGTACTATAAGCACCGGGCTCGGGCTGGGCTATATCCCAGTCAGATAATATCCAGAAAGCTCTTGAGAACTGCCCAAACCATAACCAAGTTAGAGGAAACGCTCAACACCCGTAAGTCTATTCTTGAAGCAGTTCTTAACGACAGAGTGGGCAAGATGGCCAAAAACCTCAACCAGGTCGTTACAAGCCTCGAGAAAGAACCACCACATTCGCACAAGAAGTCAAAAGCCTACCCCTTCCGCAAAGCGCCTATGCAAAAAAAACGTGCCAAATCCCCAACAATGACTAACGACCTCTCACGCGAAGATATCTCCCTTCCTTACTCTCACCGTGTGGCAGTGGAACGGTAGATCATTCTATCACAAGTGAGAAACCCTCCTCCGTTTCAGCCAGCAACACCATCCGGATGTTATGGCCCTTCAAGTAACTGGAACAGATCACGGTAAATTAGGTGGGTATGATACGCACATCGCTCCTGGTCGTTTCCGTACGGACATTGTAACGAAGAAGCAGCACACCTCACAACAGCACTCCGTTCCAACACAGATCGAACACACCCTTGTCGAAATACTAGCGCACATGAGACTAACTGAAGCTTGTTTATCCACGCTGCTCCGAACGACCGAACAGGTCGTCCTTGGAAATTTTAGCGCTCCGCACACCGCGTGCGGATATAGCGTTAAAACTAAGAAAGGCACGGATGTACACAACGCTGCCGAGCAACACCAGCTTCCCTCTGGACCGACCACACGCTGCCAGTCGCATCGGCCACAGCGTGTCCCGCGACACGACGCCTGACCTTACCTTCTTCCACAATATCAAGAACCTCGAATGGACAAGACTGGACGAAACCCTGGGCAGAGACCAGCATAACATTCCCTCATCTTAGTAAAACATCACCGTGTGTTCCAAATAATGGGGCAAATGAAGATCACGAACTGTAACTGTATCGCATTATGTGAGCCTGCACAACCCACAATGCTCACTGATATCGAGGAATGGATTAAAGTATTGTTGGATTTTCTCAACAAACACGCTAAAACAGTCTAGCTTACGATGGACAACGCAGCGGAGGGACCGGGACTGCTCCATATCTGGGACGCCCGGCCGAATTTTATATGCCGCTGAAAGAAAAAACCACAACCACAAGCTTAAACAGCGAATAGCACAGCTGCCTAAACAAGCTGAAGAATATCCAAGCACCCTCAGCCGACAGAATTGGAAGCAAGTTTCCGACCAAAAACAAGTTACTTTAAAGGGACACTGAAGTGCATTTGTCAAGCTCCTGTTTTTGCTTGTACTGTGTATACTGGCACAAATAAACACACTTTTCTTCATTTATCCGAGCAATAAGGCGGTATTTATATTGCAAAGCCTGAAAGAAGAAAAACTACCATGCGCGGTTTGCGGCGGCCGCACCAAATAACAGCACTGACGTCAGTACAAGGTGTTACGTGCTTCGACGATGTCCGACATTAGAATTCAAACCAGTTCAGGCTTCCGTTCTGTGAAACAACATGCTTGGCATCCGATGTTAGCCTTGGCTGAGCATGTTCGATATCTCAGTAATCGGCATACCACGCTTCTGCCATGTTGTGGACTGTAAATTGCGTCAGATAAGCCTAACAGCACGGCTTGGAGTAGTAACAATGACTAGCCGAGGAGTACGACGTGGATGAACGCCCTCCGCGTCACCGCAGACGCTCAAATGCGATGCCCTATGCCACCATATTTCGAGCTTGCCTGGGTCGGGCCAATGTCGTAAGAGGCGTTTTCGCACCATGCCAGTGGTCGGATGATTTGGGACTGTACCGCCAAGCAGTCACTGCCAAGAGGAACTCGCCAACGTGTCAGTGTCAGTCTGCACGCGTTCTACGAACTCGCTCGTGGAGCAATGGACGTCACAGCGCAAAAAAATTGTGAATTCAGTATCGCAAACATTGCCCAGAAACAAAGGACTCAACTTAAAAAACAAATAAACATGCCATATCGGGGATTCGAAATTGGTACTTGCAAAACATATACCTAGTGCACCAGACCACTTGGCTAAGCCAGTGGTGTCAATGGCGGAAATATAAAGCAAATAATGTATATCCAGTATTTATTTTTATTTAGCTTTAGTATTTTAAGCAGCTTAGATGAGTATTTCTTGTATAGCGCTCTTACAGTAAGCGTACCCCAAATTCCTACACTATCTCATGTCTAGCGACTGCATTCCTAAGACGGAAAGTGGTCCGCAGATGTGCGGTCGTTGTGCTCACCGCTGTTCTAGTTAATTCAGCGCTGAAAGTAGTTCCCGCACCATGCTTTTACCCGGTACGATAAAATGTTCCGTTGATTTGAATTTCTTAGTACGCATATTACCATCGTTGACTCTTCTCCCGCCTTCAATTATCCCTAGATTTTTCTACTCGCGTACCGGATAGCGAAGCGTCGCAAGTGCGCTTGTGCGCGGCGACTCAGACTTAAAGCTTGATACAGTCTACAAACTAACAAAATAAACGCACATTTTTCCTGGCACACATTTAATGTGCCATGGCTTACTATCAAGTGAGCGAACGAAATGCAACAACCCACCAGCCGCCCGCCGACTAAACGCTGGGTCGACTGATTCTGCCGGAGTATCAGCTTGCCGTGCAGTAGCGCGGTCAAGCCAAGCCATCTCTTTTTGACGTCATAAGAAACACCACTGAAAATCGACAAGGAGTGTGCTGAGTCCAGAACGGCATTATCGAATTGCTTTTTCTGGTGAATAAACTTGCGTAAATACAGCGAGAGTTGTGGAAACGTGGCCTGAAACACCAAATTTCAGCTAGTAATCCCGAAATGTTTACAAATGCCTCTAGTGTCCGTTTAATTAATCCTCGCACCTATGTCATTCTGTGGTCGCAACTCTGACCCACGCAATGCGAAACAACTACAGGAAAACAGCTCGAACGGCTCATCCAAAATCATCACGGCACAGATGAAGACTTCCTCGACGACATCACTGCCCAGGAAGTGATCCTGGGCAGTGATGTCGCCGCTCTTAATGATGTCGCCGCACGCTGTTAATCGGACATGTGTCCGATTAAGACTGTGCGGGGCTGACTGAATGTGGAAGGGTTTATTTATTTATTTATTTATTTATTTATTTCCAATACTGGTAGCCCTTAAAGGGGCACTGACACAAAAAATTTGCATCTTGTTTTTTTTTGTTGCGATAAGTAGCTAGTGACCTACTTATAACCTGTAGAAACCTCATTTGCTTCAGCGTGCGACGGTTGTTTAATTAGAGGCATTTTAAATGCGGCCAGTCGCAGTTTCGGTTTCAGCGAGTGCCGCGAAACGATGGATTTGTGGATTTTGTGTGCACAAAGCTGACCACGTGACCGTCGGAGGGATATCACAGAGCAGAGCCGCCGTAGCACTGTCGAATCCGCATCGACGGCAGTTTCTGCGAATGCCCCCACGTACTGATCTCGTGAGGCGCTTAATTAAAAAGCGACCGTGGATGTGACGCAGGCGCTGCGAGTGCAAATGCTACCGGGGCTAAAGAACGACGCGCGACGCTCGAGACGGTGAGTGGCAAGACGCGCGCTGGGAGCAGCCGGCCGGTCTGCCTACAGGTCCGCCTACAGATGTGTTCGGCTTAGCACTGCGGCGGATATTCGAGTGCCGCTCTCGTAAGCGGTGCAGATGACAATTTTTAATGCAACCCGCCATCGCATCATTAACTCCTTTCTCATGTAAGCCACCATGGTCGGGACTTGGGGGCAATTTCGTGCAGCGGTAACAAGCTATCACTCGAGCTACCTGCGCCGGCCTGGGCCACTGCGCGGCCGTGGCCGCCGCCTGCACAGCGACCGTGCGGCTAGCTCAGTGGGCTTTTCGTGCCTCGGGCGCGTTTTCGCATCCAATGGTAATAAACAGAAATAGAAACAGAGTGCCTGGAATCGCTGTAGAACTTTGGTCGCGGCCAGCTGCCCCATGAGCTGACGAAATCACGGCGCCTCCGCCGCAAACGATCGGGTCGTTCGTTCTCAAGAGCAGAAGCTCCGCCCTCCGGCCCTCCGATTGGAGCGGCGAGCCGGGCGAACCGGCGTAAAACGCCGGCAGTGCGGAAGCGGCAAACACAAACTCGTGACGTATTTGGATATTGTTTATTTACACGATATCCTCGGGATGTCGATTGCGCGTGGTCTTCTGCTGGCAGGTCGGTTCAGTTTCGCACACTTTAAAATTGATTTTAAATATGTTCTAGGCTGTATTCGCCGCTGATATTTTGCAGATGATGTATATGTGTTCCCACCAATCTATCTCCGAAGTTATCTCGCCTTCAAAATTTTGTGTCAGTGCCCCTTTAAGGGCTGTTACGGGGTGGGAATACAGTACGAGGTTTACACAAAGAATGCTTTTAAATTGTTTGTAACAGCGTCAACCATACTGCTGATAGGAAATACGCATGAGTTCAAGTTGTTCCGCTCAAGAATTGTTTTGACAATAAAAGAGTGCCTAAAGACATCCACTCTAGGCGCTTAAGGCATAATGGCATAAGCGTGATTAGTTCGCGGTGAAACTCTTCCAGGAGGCTTTAAAGGAGCCATGAAGAGAAAACAAAAGTTTGTTTTATTCGAAATATTAGGTGTTTCATAGTACCCCAAGCGCTTTCCCGGAAGCAAATGATGCTTTATTCACTGAGAAATAAGGCAATTTAAGCCAAAATTTTAAATCTCCCGCTAAAATTGAACATTCCGTGACGTGTACAATGGCGTCATAGAGCCGGTCCATGAAACAGATACTTAGTATGTCGACTCCATATAGCACCCACACGCGGGAGTCGATCGAGACGGCGGCCATTTTAAAAATACTAGTAAAACCTAGTGCACCCGCAGCCCTAGTCATGGAATGCATTGGCGCACAGTTTCGTATGCATTGGCGCACACGCTTGCGTGTTCGTTTGGACCTTCAACCGTTTACTCCACCGTTCTTTGTCATAAAAAGAATGTGCAGTATGTTTGACGGGCATTTAGCTCGCTATGCAAACTGTAAGCCCTGCCTAACCTGCGTTTGCTTTTGCCGGCCTCCGCCGATCGCAGAGCATTCTCGAGTGACATCATAGATTCTGTTGCGGAAAATGAGCTGGTGGGTCGCATGGTTATTTCCTTTTTTCCTAATTATGTAGCTTATTTGAGCGAAGTTTGCGTTATAAGTGGTGTCGTTATGGTTCTAACGAGGCAATCTTTCGAATGAACCAAACTTGTGTTTTCTCTTCATGGCTCCTTTAAGTGCGAACGGGGACTCAAGTTCAGCTTATTGTTGTAAAGTTGGTATATAAATTTAAGGCGCGCAATTGCCCTGAGCACAGCCAATGTAGGTTTATCAGAGTAGGCGCGTTGATACTTTCTCCGTGGCAGCGATTCTGGCTGAGCCCCAAGTGATGACGTGACCGGTTTGGTTGTGGTGTCCCGCCAAGGTGTTTAGCTGGGTGCGGCCGTTATCAACGTGTTTTTGGGCTCCTTTAGTGGACTCCCGAACTTTGAAGTTTCGCCAATATAAGCTGCTTCGCAAGTATGGACCACAACGGTAGACCCCCCCCCCCCCCCCCCGGGGTATCTTTCCCGGTGTATAGACGACCCGGAGATATCTTTCGCGTTCAAGCGCATCTTTGGCGTGTAAACAAACAAACGTGGACGTCGTAGTCACTGAATATTTGTGATTGCATTTCGCTTACACCGACTGCCCAAGGAATGGCGGCACGGTTCCGCTCCTCCCTCAGTGATGTGGGTGGGTTTGCCGATCCACGTTGCTGGGTGCTTAAGTATTTTGCTGGGGTAGCATTCCTTGCGAGTTCCTCTCTTATCTTCTTTTCTTGTCCTCTGCGCCTGTGTAGAAGAGCACAGCCGCTGCGCGTGTCTGAAAAGTGCCGAGGCGACAGAGCGCTTGCGTCTTACCGGGTGCGCAGAAGAAAAGACCAGATATTAACCGAAAAATGTCCGCTTCCGGTAGACCGCCGTCACAAGGGCGGTATTTTTGCGCTGTACTTCAGCATCGCTCGCAGCGCCTGTGCTCTTCTATACAGGGGCGAGTGACAAAAGAACGTAAGAAGGGACCTCGCAACCAATTGCTACACCAGTCAAATTACAACTGTTCGAGAACGCAGACCGGCAAACCCACCCACATCACCGAGGTAGGAGCGAAAGCGTGACGCCATTTCTTACGAATTTCTTACGCCATTTCTTACGAAAAAAAAAAAAAAATTCCTGCGATTTTGCAGCCGCCCCATTCCATAGGGGCGATTTCCCGTGCAAGCCGGGTGAACTTCCCAAGCGTTGTAGTCCCACACAAGGGCCGAGCGCCAGGCCGGGGAGTCGCTTGTACCTATTTTACCGGTAGGTGCCCGGCGCCACCAAGGAACACGAATTCACATGGTGCCTTCCACAGCCACGATGGACGCTCAACTCGCAACCGCCTGTGGCAGGACAAGCCGCCAGACTCTTTCACCCCCGGCAATGGCGCAACGCGGCATGATGGCCGGGGGCCCCGCCAGATGGACAAGGGTCAGGGGCCCCTCGATAGGGTAAAGGCAGCTTTCCAGACGTGAAATCCCCTTTCAAGGGTCCGCACTCGACCAGGGACGCCTGTACCCATTAAAGAAACCGGTGGGTGTCCGGCGGTACCAGGATTCGAACCCCGGACCTCCCGCATACGAGGCGAGTGCTGTACCTTTGAGCCATCGCTGCGGTTAACCGCAGCGATGGCCGCAGCGATGGCTCAAAGGTACAGCACTCGCCTCGTATGCGGGAGGTCCGGGGTTCGAATCCTGGTACCGCCGGACACCCACCGGTTTCTTTAATGGGTACAGGCGTCCCTGGTCGAGTGCGGACCCTTGAAAGGGGATTTCACGTCTGGAAAGCTGCCTTTACCCTATCGAGGGGCCCCTGACCCTTGTCCATCTGGTGGGGCCCCCGGCCATCATGCCGCGTTGCGCCATTGCCGGGGGTGAAAGAGTCTGGCGGCTTGTCCTGCCACAGGCGGTTGCGAGTTGAGCGTCCATCGTGGCTGTGGAAGGCACCATGTGAATTCGTGTTCCTTGGTGGCGCCGGGCACCTACCGGTAAATAGGTACAAGCGACTCCCCGGCCTGGCGCTCGGCCCTTGTGTGGGACTAGAACGCTTGGGAAGTTCACCCGGCTTGCACGGGAAATCGCCCCTATGGAATGGGGCGGCTGCAAAATCGCAGGAACTTTTTTTTTTTTTTTGTAATATCAATCACCTTTCTGTCAATCATCAATCACCTTTTTTTTTGTAATATCAATCACCTTTCTGTAATATCAATCACCATGCACTGTACCTTTGTTATCGATTACAATATACTGAAACTGAAACTGAAACTCAAAGTCGGAGTAAGCGATATGGTATCGAGAATCTTCCGTGACTACGGCGTCCACGTTTTCCACGTGCCTACAAGTAACCTTGGACAGCAGGTTGTTCGCGCGAAAGAAGTGCAAGAACGAAAAAAATACTCGGGGGTGGTATATAGAATTTCTTGCCAGACTTGCGACGCAGCCTATTTTGTCAAAACTGAAAACTTCAACAGGTGAGTAAAATAGCACAAAAATGACGTTGCTAACGACCGAAGACTGATAAACGCCTTGGAAGAACACCACAACGAAACAGGTCACGTCATCTCTGTGGGCTCGGCCAGAGTCATTGCTTACGGGAAAGTATTAACGCACCTACTCCGAAAATCCTTCCACATCAAATAAACTCCGCACGCACTTATTTGGAAACGTGGGCCCATGCCTACAACAAACGTATGCGATTTTCAAAGTTCCATGCATGTATGAATACGGCCGAGCCGCTATTTTTTCATATGTGAACAAGGAACCCGTATGCGGGACCCGAAATGTCATTTCTTTTACGTATTGCTTTTATCTTTTCGACCAGTGTCAGTTTGGCCCCAGCAATCCCTAGTAATATGTATTCAGAATTCAATGCGCCCTGAAGAACAGCCAAGGTCGTCACCTTTAGAAAATCGTACGGAGAGCATAAACCAGGCGTCCACCACACCGCTGCCACCCGGTGACCTCAAAAATCTGCGCATGCCATCAGCGTTGTCAACAGCCTTGGCACAAAACTCACACCGGCCTTAATTATAATCCCGGACATTACCATTGTCCTCGCTGCCATCATGGGCTCAGTCTACCTCGCCGTCATCTCAGACTCCAAAACCGCCTGTCGGAAATCACAACTGGGGCGTGTTTCTGTTTAGCCATTCGCATCCTGAACCCACTAGCACGCCTCCGAACTCTACATACACTGTACCACAGGCCACGCATCCCTCTAGGGGAACGAAGCGGCCCAACCGGCAGCCCGCGAGCATACCTTCCGTGCCTTCCCCTCGTTGGAAGACCAATCGATGACCTCCAGCGACGACATCCTAGGAAGATACACCGATGTCTTCACCCACTACCGACTGCAGCGCCGCATCTACCCCTAGCACACCCCAAGATGACCAGAGAGGACGCGCCATTACCCTCAGACAGCTGCAAACACCTACCCCCATGGAGCACTACTACATGCCATTTACACAACAGCATACACATTGACTTGTTAATACTGCCCCACAACAAAAATTCTTTGCCACATGTTCTGTGAGGGCCGACAATAACCGTCATTAACACTGTACCAAAGCTTACCGTAGAGCAATAGGACGACCAGCTGACCAGCGCATGCCCTCAAGATCAGCCACGACTGGTGGATACGGCCCGCCGTAATGAAAATGACCAATCCTTCCTACACTTTTTAGGCCACCCTCAAAGAACTCATACAGTTTCATAAATGTTTATTACTCCTCCTTCTGCTTCACAACATTCGCTCCTGTTAACAGAAAATTGTTTTGTTTTGCATGACGGACACGCACACCGTGTTTGTTAAGCAACACACGTTCTCAATATTACGTTTATATATGTGATTTATAGGCATTGGATAGATCCTCAAGACAACGTACCTATTAAAAAAAATCTCAAGAAGTAAATCACTCAAGTGCTTCAGGTTGAGGTGAAATCAAGTTAGCGGTGGGTTTAACAGTGAACACAAGTTGAGGTAATGCACACTGATCTTAATGGATGCTGACGTGTCAACGTAAATTATGAGGCTTAAGATGGTTAAGGTGGTGTTGGAAAGATTTAAGTTTCAGGTTTAATTGAAGTACGCTATCTTGAAGACCGAGATCACTTACGATCAAATAAAAACATCACAATTCTGTAGTCTATATCAGTCCTTCTCAAAGGAGGTCTGCAAAGCCATTTGTAGGCTTCGCGAACCTCCCGACGTAACAAAGGCACTTCGCCCGGCCATCGCTCTACAGTGAGGTCGTGAAGCTTGCTTATTTCTACAACAATCCGCACTTGAATGTTACGGTCAAATCTTTTTTCTCCTCCCCCCACAACCGGTGAGCCGCTTATGTCGTATGCATCGAAGTTATTTCAGCTGGTTGAGCAGGGACAACTGCTCTCCTTTTATGCTGGCCAGTGATTATGTAGGTTCCTTGCCGGCACCTGTGAGTTTCCGAGCCTTACTCACGGCCTATATAGGCCCATTACGTTGGCGCATCAACTGCTTCTCAGAAGAGGGGGCAATCGCTTGGCCTGTGAGTTGTTAAACCTGACATGCATTGCAACGTAACGACGTTGAAAACGCCTTGATGAAACTCCAGTAAAACATCCTGACGAGTACAAGGTTTGCCTCTGATCCTTAAAAAATTAGGTTGGAACGGCAGACTTGGTCCTCCTATTGCATATGAAGGTTGCAAACCTTATATAACAGTTTTCCACAATGTGGGCTGCTGAGCCCAAGGATGCGGGTTCCATTCCTGGCCGCGTCGGCCACTTTTTCGATGGAGGCGAAAAGCAACAACGCCCGTGTGTTCTAGCTTTCATTCGATATTTTGTTCGAGATTTTGGCGCACGTTATAGGTCCCCAAGTGGTCAAAATTAATCCGGAGCTATCCACTACGGCGTACCTCATTGCCTGTGCAGCGTCGGCGTGTTAAACTCCACAATTAATCAATCTATTTTCCACAATGTATGTACTTTTGCTGGATTGCCAACTTGAAAACAAATTACCAAAACAGGTTGAAAGTGGCCGCAGTTATGCATATCGGTTGAAGTGCGAATTTGCACCGTATGATTATTGGTCTGAAATAGAGCGATGTGGCACATTTGTAACTAAAAGAGACCTCTTTCACTTACCAGTGGGGTAATTTACAGAAGAAACTGCTTCACCCCTTCTTGCAAAGCGTCTCGCTTTGCATCCACCCTTACCAACTAATCGCCAATTCCCGCATGATTCCTGCAGGAGAATTTCGTGGGCGTTCTGGAAAATTCAGCGGGCATCCTGGAGACCTTAGCTTGAATTGTGTTCAATACAAAGAACTTTCTTGGGCAAGAATAATAAATCTTTGTATTAGTGGGAAATATAGTGGTAGCTTAGGTAGCTACGGCGGGTATCCTGGGCAATAGTGGCGGCTTCTGTGGTCACGTTATCCACCAGGAGCACTCCGGGGTACATAGTTCACTATCGTCTGCCTTTGGGATGCCGCAGTTCTTTGCTTGGCGGCGCCGATCGAAGTTTCCAATCGATGCCGATCGAGGCGTTGCCGAAGGCGCAGCAAAAGCCTTCATGAGCGCTCCAAAAGCGCTGTGGAGACATCGACAGCTCGACATCGCCATCGACATTGACACCGTGGCCCTTCCCATTGACGTCGCCATCGCCCCACCAAACTGCTGTAGCGGCGGCTGAAGTGCTGCGCACTATGACAGTTTGAAAACGGTGTGACTTGATGCAGCCAAGAATATACTGACCCGATAGGATGGCTACCTTTTTTATCGCCGAGCCCTCGGTCGCGCCCAGCAAAGTCACCTAGCCACCGTCACCGCGACCGGTCCAGCCCACCAAGGTACGGTATCGGCATCCTCATCACCGTCCGCTGTGTCGTCCCGTACTGGCACAACGTCCGCAACTCCGCCACTGCCGAAAACCGTGCCGAAATACCAAACGGCCCTTTTTCCTAAAGACCACATAAAAATTGTCATCCGCGCTAAGGATGTGCTCAACGCCGCCAATCACTCAGGGACTACCCTCTTCAAAGCCCTACGCCAGGGTGCTGGTCTTACGCTGAAGGATACACGGGGTGAGCACCTCAGCGTGAACCTGGTGCAGAACCTTCTCGTCCTGAGCTCTCCGGAGCCAGACAGAGCGATAAAGTCGCTCACATCACCTCCCTCATCTTGGAAGAATCAGTTGTTTCCGCTCGTGGCTGCATTGCTTGCCCAGAGAACACTGTCAAGAGAGTGATCCACGGCATCTCACCTAACCACTCTGCCGCAGACATCCACGCTTCAGTGGTGCAGCCCTACAGCCACACCGCTCCGCACGCTTGCCGGATGGGCCAGACCAACACGGTACTTGTCTCTTTTTTGGGAAGCCAGGTACCCCACTACATTGACTACCAGGGCACCGTGACTCGGTGCTACGTCCACAAGCAAAAACACGAGGTTTGCTCGGCCTGTGGCAAGCTGGGCCATCGAGCCGACGTGTGCCCGTATCATGACAGAGCTAAATGCGCTGCCTGCGGCCTGGCCAACCCTGTGGAAGAACATGAGTGCATCATCAAGTGCGCTGTCTGCGGCCTAGCTCATCCAAGAGATGCAGTCTGCCAGCAGAGGTACAGCACCCCCTTCGTTCTTCGACAGCGACAGCAATGGAGGGTCCACAGCCGAAGCTGCAATTGCAAGGACGACCCCCACCACAACTGTGATCGGACTGGCTCCTTCCCAAGGCTCCTAAAGGACTCATCTGTGCCTGGAAGCAAGCCTACCACCCAGTCGACTGTGCAGCGGCGTCGATCCCGGTCGAAGTCTAAGCGACGTGGTTCCCAGCCACCCCCTCTGGCTACGGGTGCATCCAGTGACCAGTGACCGTCGCCTCAGGTGAGCTGAGCAGCAGTAGCCTCCCCTTACCATGAGCAGCCTTCCCGGTCCCCTGCTTTTCCAGTTCAGCATAGCTCATTCGACCCACCCTCCGCCACCAACTCCTAGCTCAGAACTTGCCTACCTTCGCACCTGGCTTGAGGGTGTGGTCGCCACTCAATGTCAGCCTCAGGCCGACGTAAAACAATTGCAACAGCCATCCGTACTCCTTCCCCTCCAAATGCTCCTCTCAACTCACTGCTCCCCGTGTAATTAGTTCATCTCAGCCTGCCCTGCAGCCCCCCCTCTAAACGACGATCTGGTGACAACACCACTGAAACTTACTCAATGGTTTGTGATCATCGGGCTGTTGAGAAAAAATTCGATGCTGCCAACACTGCCCGTTGTAAGAAGCTTACTGCACTTTACAATCAATTTGCGGACATTAAAGCGTCCGTTGCCACCACGCAAAATATGATTGCACCCTCAATACGCAGTTAGCCAATGTCGTTCCCAACGATGCACCTGTCCGCACCAAAACTGCAGCCCCAGGCCCTACGCGTCACACTCCGTACACTCGAAATCCAAGTAGCCAACGCCGGGACACTGGCCTAGTGTTCCTCGAGGTCTAGATACTAGACAAGGGGCGGTGAAGCCCTGCGTGGCCTGATCCGCCCCTGCACGCCGGACTACTCAATAAAGGTCATTTTCTCTCTTTTCTCGAAATCCAGTCACCTTAGTTTCCGTTAATAATGGCGACTCTTTTTCAGTATCAACCTCCCCGGCTACCCCCTCACTCTCCAAGCCCGTTTAGGGTCTGGCAGTGGAATTGTCGCGGTTTTCGGTCGAAGGTTGGCAATCTCCTACAACATCGTAATCATTTGCGCCAACGATCCCTCCCAACCCCTGGCGTGCTTGCCCTGCAAGAGACAGAGGTCCCTGCAAAGTTACCCGGCTATCGAGCTTTCACTGCCAAGTCGCAGAAACAGATGCCCCAGCATGGAGAGGTGTGACTACCCTGGTGCGACGTAACATCCCGGCCTGCCAAAAAAACCTAATCGCTTTGGACGCGGAATATGTGTTTGTAAAAATCTTGCCTGCCCCCAAGAAGAAAAAGCAAGAATGCCTCCACATAGTGAACATTTATAGCGCCGTCAAGCAGTCACAGAATCTCACATTACTTCTGAAAAAGGCCTGATCCTACACCCAGGGCCAGCCACTGCTTATTGTCGGTGATTTCAACGCCTCGCACTCTGAATGGGGGTATTCGCATGTGTCACGCAAAGGCAGTGGGGTGCTCTCTACGATCCTCTGACATCAGATGCGCCTCCTCACGGACGCGGCGCACCCTACTCGACAAGACACCAGCATCCAGAGAGACACCACTCCCGATCTGACCATCACACATAACATCGACAACTCAGTCTGGCGCAACACTGTTCATCATTTGGGCAGTGACCACTATGTTGTTCAAAGCCTGGTCCAAGACAGACCCCCACTTCCGAGCACCCGTTCCCACGAGCTGATTGATTGAAACGGCTTCCGATCCCTCTGTGATGCCTACTTACCTGAACACTGATGATTTGGATGACTGGACTGCCAACCTCCTCGAACAACGTGCGGGTACTATAAAACTGTCCCTGAACAAGCTCACCTTGATGTGGTTGAGTCTCGTCTCATCCACTTATGGGAAGTCAATGAGGGCCTACTGCGTCGACTCCAGGGGCAGAAGCACAACCACCCTCTCTGTCGCCGCCTGTGTAAACTCAACCAGGACATTTTCAAGCATGCAAAAAACCTGAGCACCCAGCATTGAAATGCCCTTTGTGACCGCATGCAGGGCAACATGAAAGTTCCGCAGACCTCGAATATGGTCCGCGGCCTGGTAAATCCGGGGAAGAAAAGAGAGCACAAGTCGTCAGGTTCCGAGCAGGAGCTTCTTCGACAGCTTCAGGAGCTCTATATTCCGTCCGCTGCCCCCGTTCCTTCCACCGCATTACACCGGAGGCCCCAGCGAAACTTAGATCGCCCCATCACAGTTGCCGAAGTAAGGGCTGAACTTACTCGTGTCAACGTTCGATCAGCCCCGGGTCCTGACGGCATCCCCAACAAGCTTCTTCGGAACCTCACTGGAGCCGCAGAACAGGCGCTCACTGACTACATGAACACAGTGTAGACGATGGGCCTTCTTCCCGCCTCCTGGAAAACAGCGAAGATCTCGCTTATGAATAAACCAGGCAAGACATTGGCTATAAACAATCTCAGGCCCATTTCCCTTACCTCTTGTCTGGGCAAGTTACTTGAACATGTCATCCTGGCCCGTCTCCAAGCCTATATGAATGATCCGGGTCTGTACCCTCACACCATGCTGGGCTTTCATCCTAAACTGTCTGCCCAGGACGTTCTGCTGCAGCTTCAGCATCAAATGTTGGATAACTTCCTTATCTCCCGGCAGGACACTAAGATCATCATGGGCATCGATTTGACTAAGGCATTTGATAATGTCACTCATCAAAGTATACTGACCGGGCTTAACAGGCTTCACGTGGGACTCCGAACATACCAGTACATCGCCAACTTTCTCACTGGTCGCGCAGCATCCCTCTCGGTCCAAGGCCCTGAATCAGACCCCATGCCCTTGGGCAGTAAAGGCACACGTCAGGGTCCGTCATTTCCCCTTTTCTATTCAACGTGGCTATGCTCCTGCTCCCTCCCCTCCTGGAATGCATCCCGGGCCTGCACCACAGCCTCTACGCGGATGAAATCACTGTCTGGACAGCTGTGGGCAGCTATGGCGACATTCAGGAGAGCCTTCAGCAAGCTGCTGACATCATCGCCACTTACGCCCACGAACGGGAGCTCAGCTGCTCACCGCAGAAGTATGAGCTCTTCTTTTACCACTCGAGAAAGCGTCGCCATCGTGAGGCCTGTGCCCATGATATTCAGGTCACGCTACAAGGCATCCTTATTCCGCACGTCCCCTTCATTCGCATGCTTGGACTCTCAATTCAAGATAATTGTGCGAACACCGCAATTATCCGCACCCTCGAAAACACCGCCAACCAGATTGGCAGACTTATCGCCCACATAGCAAACCGCAATCATGGTCTCAAAGAAGCTAACCTCCTTCGGTTGGTGCAAGCATTCATTACCAGTGGAATCACATATGCCACCCCCTTTCTGAAGTTTACCCAGACCGAAATTGGACGTCTCTAACGCATCAACGCAAGGCGGTCAAGCTGGCCATGAGTCTCCCCCGTCACACCTCTACAGGAAAGCTTCGCAACTCCGGGATATACAATACTTTCGAAGAGCTGGTTGAAGCGCAGCGTGTCAGCCAACTCCATCATCTGACCTCTACTCCGACGGGTCGGTACATCCTAACGAAACTAGGCCTCTCGTTTGCTACACAGCAAGGGGATAAGGTCAGCTTGAGTGACCCTCTTCAATCCCTCTACAGTGTGGCCCCCATCCCACGGAACATGAACCCTGCCTTCCACCAAGAACGCCGCCTTGCCAAGGCCAAAGCCTTACACAAGGCCCACGTTTGCCACCCCACCACCCTGTACTTCGACGCAGCGGAATAACCCGACCATGCAGCCTGCGTCGCCGTAGTGGTCAACTCCTGAGGAGACTGTTTCTTCGTGCTCGGTCTCCACGCCTCACCCTCAAGTTGCTGAAGAAGTCGCCATTTCCCTGGCCCTTACAGCTGCCCCGGCCACCGCAATAATCTCTGACTCGCAGACGGCTCTTCGGTACTTTGCGACGGGTCGTGTATCCCCCATCATTGCACGCGCTCTGCAGACAGCCCCGACTCTGCCTGCACATTGCCCACGACTGATATGGACACCGGCCCATTCGTCCCTTCCGGGTAACGAGCTGGCTAACGAGGTAGCTTGAGATTTCTGCTGCCTGGTTACGTATCGGGAAATAAAGCAGCACTACCGTCTTAGTCGCATGCACTTCCCCGGCCCCGTTCCCACCTTAAAGGGACACTGAAGCGAATTTGTCAAGCTCCCGTTTTTGCTTGCACTGCGTAGACTGGCTCAAATTAGCACAGTTTTCATCGTTTATCCGGTTGACAAATCGGTAATTATTTTACAAAGCGCGAAAGAAGAAAAACTACCATGCGCGGTTTGCGGCGGCCGCACCAACTAAGGCTGTGACGTTGAGAGGAGGGGCGCCGTGATTGGACGATGCCCAAGGTTAGCAATCACACAAGTTTCGGTTTCGGTTTCGGTTCTGTAAAACATAACCAATGGCTTTGTTGGATGGGCATTCTCAATATCTCATTAATCATCGTACCGCGCTTCTGCCATGTTGTCGGCTGTAAAATGCACAAGATAAGCCTCCCAGGACGGCTTGTAGTCGTAGCATTCACTAGCCGAGACCTACGCAGTGCATGAACGCCCTCCGCGTACCCGAAGACGCCCAAATGTCATGCGCTTTTCGCCCATATTTGGAGCTTGCCTCCCTCATGCCTGTATCGTAAAAAGCGTGTTCGCACCAGGCCAAGGGTCTGTTCATTCTGGCCTGTGCCCACTGCCTGCAAGCAGTCGGTGCTTATGGCAACAGCACGCCAACGAGAACTCGCTAGCGCGCCAGTGCCAGCCTGCGCGCGTTTTGTGAACTAGTTCGTGTAGCCATGAACGTTGCGGCCCCAAAAAAGGTGAACTCAACATAGAAAACATCGGCGGAAAACAAAAAGTTAACTTACAAAAAAAAAGCACGTACCCGCGGGGATTCGAACTCGTGACTCGTAAAACATTTGCCGAGAATTCCTAGCGCCTCAGACCGCTAGGCCACGGAGCCGGACGCCAATGCAATGCTAATATAGGGTATATATTGTACAACCGGTTTACACTTTTATTTAGTTTTGGCATTTCAAGCCGCTTAGGTGACTATTTGTTGTACTGCGATCGTGCAGTAAGCGTCGCCCGAGTTTCCACAGTAGCTCACGTCTAGCAATTACATTTCGTAGACGGAAAAGCGTTCGCAGATGCGTAGTCGTGCTGCTGACCGCTGTGCTTGTTCGCCCAGCGCAAAACGTGCTTCCCGCGCCCTAGTTTTACGCTGTACGGTAAAAATATCAGTTCATTTTATTTGCTTAGTACCTATATTGACTTCGCTGACTCTTCTCCCGCCTTCAAGAGGCCTTATATTTTCCTACTGGCGTACCAGTCAGCGAAGCGTCGCATGTGCAGCGCTTGTGTGAAGCGACCTTGACTTGGAGCTAGATACAGTGTACAAACAAACCAAGTAAAGAAAGGCACATTCTTCCATTCACAAACGTGTCCTGGCTTCGTTTCAACTAAGCGAACGAATTGCGACCAAGCAATTTTTTTTAACCTCCTTGATTGCGACGTCCCGCCGGCGGCCGGCGGACGAAACGCTGGGCCGACTGGCTCTGTCGGCCGGGTAGCCGTGCAGTAGCGCAGCCGTGGCGCAGCCAATTGCCAGCTCATCCCCTCCTGACGTCACACGAAAACGCCACAGAAAATGGGCGAGCGTAAAGAGAGGGGGACAGCGTTTTCGAATTAGTTTTTCTACTAAATAAAATCGCGTAAACGCGCCTAGAGTGGTCGAAACATGGCCTGGGGACTCCGGACTACAGTTTGCGCTAGTAATCCCGCAATGTTTACATATCACTTCAGTGTCCCTTTAAAGCGCAAATAGTCAGTTCAGTGGCCTCGACTCCAGATTAACAATTTCCCGCATCCTAAATTGTGCCACCTCCACTTCCCCGCGCGATACTGCCACACGTGCACATGGTGCGGCACGCCTTTCGCTTCCCTTCACCACATGGTGGGCGCGTGCCCCTCCACACCCCCCCCCCCCCTCCATCCTACTCTGTCCCTGCCACTTACCACGCTAGAGCAATGGGAGGCTACGCTCCTCAGCTCCGATGAACCAGTGCAAGAGTGTGCACTCCAGCTGGCCGAACTCCCAGCTAAGACCCACGGGCTTCTGGCCGTTGATTAGGGGACTGTACTACAAAACTGTAATGCGCCGCTGCTACCAGCCGGCACCTCTTTCTTAACAACTCTGCATAAATAAAGTTTTTACCGCCACCACCACCACCCACCTCTCTCGACCCCGATTTTACTGCTGTTTCCCTTTCCAGAGCCGCCAAAGTATGTACAGCACTTGGCCGACAATAATTGTTCTCGTAACTTCATGCCTGCGGCTATTCGGATGGAGGCAGCTCTTAATAGGGGTGCTATTCCAGAAGGCCCGAGTTTGAGTGAAACTCGGACTAGGCGGAGCTGTGGTGATAATGATAAGCTCATGATAACATTTCGGAGCAGGAAGAAAACACTTTAAAATGCGAGTCATGCTATTTCATATGTAATCGGCCGAGGGCAGCACGCTCCAATTATGCGCCACTAGGGCGTGGCACATCTTTCAGTGCGTTCTCTCGTTCCGCTGCTGCACTGGTGGCTACTGGCGCCAAGCAAATCCATGTACTTTTTTTATTGTACGTTTTCTTTAGTAATCGGTATGTCAGTACACAGTTCATTTTATCTTTTATTCCAGGCGTTCATATGAGCTTTTTCTTTGAAAGTTTCCGTCCTAATAAGTACTTTCTGCCGTCGGTAGCAGACAATGCAATCACGTGACTATGGCCGACGGGCAAAAAAGAACGCCGGTGATAGAAGCCCGCCACATTCCAAACATTGCTGCTTGTATTACTTTATCGAAGCCCTCCGTATTTCGACACCAAACTTTATCGACGCGGTCTAGTCTGCGTACGTGCTTTTAAGGCGAAAGCCTGGCGATACGTATTAGCTTTTCTAATAAATTGCCCTTGCGCCTTTTTTCTAGCGTTTGTTTCTTTGTCTTTTGGCACGGATTAATTTAAACGGCTTGTTTTCTGCTATTAGGTGTTTGCGTCAGTTTCTTCTATGTCCTTCGTTTGTCTTAGTGTGCAAGCTAACTCGAACATGCCACAGCCTCCCCAGATTCGCGGTTCGGCGAGGGTGGTGTGCACCTGTCCTACTCAGTGACATCACGTTCAGTCCTTGGTGTTGACGCAATATTCTACAACTGTTACTTTTCAATTGCACAGTGTTATCAATTTAGCGAACCGGCACGTTAGTTCCTCAAAGCTCCCAATTGCGGGCCAATCCCCCAGGTGGCCATGCCTTACGAAGGAAAGAATAGGAACCAGGAGAGAGAGAGAGAGAGAAAAGACTTTATTGAACGAAACCGGCGTGCAGGGTTGCACCGGCCACGCAGGGCTCGGTTTCACCCCTGTCGTAGACTTAGGTAAGAGTCCTAATGTCTTGGACGTAGACCTCGGAGACTTGGGCCCGGCTTAGCTCCGGCTACTTGGGTTCCTCCGTCCTTCCCACCGTCCCTGGCATCGCTGCCGGGAGGGGTAGGCGGATTGGAGATCCCCTTTCGCCTTTGCTTCGCCAGGGCGTCTTCGAGCCGCTGGATCGCCCGTCGCTGTTCTTGGAGTTCCACGGAACCCACGCACACGCGCACTTCCGGAGGGTATGTGTTCGTCGGGCACAGCACATTGTCCCCCCCATCGCGCACAGCACTGTTGCATCCCCACATTATATGGGCGAGCGTCGCTGTCTCCAGTTCACAGACGCTACACGTAGCACTCTCATAGAGTTCCGGGCACACGTGACGCGCAAGCGCCGGCGTGAGCACGGTCTCTGTTTGCAATTGCCGGAACTTCGTTGCCTCGGCCCGGGATAATTCCCTATGCGGAGGTGGGAAAGTTCTTCTTTGGTCGCGGTGCCAGCGGAGCACCCCGCCGTAGTCGACGAGGGGCTTCGCTTCTTCTTCTTTGTCTTCCTCACCGTCGTCGACGAGGTGTGGCGGACGATCGGCCGCGGCCCGGCACGTGGCGAGACCACGAGCCGCAGCGTCCGCCTCCTCGTTGCGGTTGCAGATGTTGGGTGCCAGCTCCCTACCCGCGTGGGCCGGGAACCACTTGATGACGATAGTCTTGGCGCGGTCCTGTCGCGCAGCCCGCGAAGCCTCCAGGGACTCCGCCAGTCGCGCCGTACCGCTCCACACCACGCCGCGCGCGAAGTTGCGCACCGCCGTCTTGGAATCGCTCAGCACCGTGCGGGTGCCCGGTAGGCCCACGGCCGCGGCGATCGCCATCTCCTCCGCCTGGCCGGCCGTTCGAGCTCGCACGCTGCTCGCCGTGATCAGCTCCCCGGTGCTCGCCCGAATCGGCACCGTCACGTACGCGTCGCGTCTTCCCCGGCACCTAGCGGCGTCCACGAAGACTGCGCCGTCGTCGTTCTCGTACTGCCTGGCGAGCGCGAGCGCGTGCCGCCCTTCTTCCGCCGTCCCGCTGCGGGTCCGTGTTCTTGGGGAGCGGGTAGACCACTAGTCGTCTGACGAGGTCGTCCCGCAGGGGAACGAGCTCGTCCGTCGTCGATGTTGTCGTCGGCTCTTCGCCCGGAGGCAATATGCCGGCTCTCGCCAGCAAGCGTCGGCCCACGGCAGTACTGCCCAGGCGCGCCAGCTGTGACGCTCGTTGTGCCTCGCTGATCTCCGAGAGCGTATTGTGTACTCCCAGAGACAGCAAGGCCGTGGTCTTGGTTCCCTGCAGGAGCCCGAGGGCCCCCGCGTACGCCCTGCGGATGGCGGCGTCGATCTTCTGACGTTCCGCCTGCGTCCAGCGGTGGAAAGCCCCCGCGTAAGCTGCGTGACTGACCACGAAGGCCTGCGGCAAACGCAGGAGGCTCTCTTCCTTCATGCCTCGCGAGCGAGACGAGACCCGCTTCACAAGGCGCGTGGCGATGCCCATCTTGGTCGTGATGTGTTTCACCGCCGTGCTGTTGGTTTGGACGGCGTCCACGAACATGCCCAGGACCCGGAGGCCCGGGACGTGCGGGATCGGTTCGCCGTCTCCGGTGCGGACCACGATGTTGCGGGCCGCTTCTTCGGTCGCCTTCTTTCTGTGCCGGCCGGGTGGCGGAAGAATCAGGAGCTGCGAATTCTGCGGCGAACACCGGAGGCCCGTGCCCGAGAGCGCGGTCTCGACGGCGTCCACCGCTGCCTGCACGCCGGCTTCGACGCCGCCGTCGCTGCCGCCCGTCGCCCAGATGGTGACGTCGTCCGCATATATGCAGTGCTTGATGTTAGGTCCGAGCTTCTCCAGGCCCCTCGCCACGTCGATCATCACGAGGCTGAAGAGGAGCGGGGAGATCACCGAGCCTTGCGGGGTGCCCACGTTGCCCAGTTCTTGCTCTTATAGCTTGACTCCCCCCACCTCCAGCCGAGCCGTGCGACGAGAGAGGAAGGACCGTATATACTCGTAGGATCTTGATCCCAACCCGAGGCGCGACGCCTGGGCCAGGACCGCAGAGTGACGCACCTTGTCGAATGCGCTCTGCAGATCCAGGCCCAGGATCGCGCGGCTGTCGTTTTTCGGAACCCCGCCGGGGGCTCCAGAATCTCTCGTTGAAGCAGCAACATTGCATCCTGGGTGCCGAGCTTCGCCCGGAACCCCAGCATCGAATCCGGGTACATCCCACGGGATTCCAAGTATCGATTCCACCGGGTGTTGAGGACGTGCTCCAGCACCTTGCCCACGCAGGACGTAAGCGAGATGGGTCGCAGGCCCTCTATCCCCGGCGGCTTGTTGGGTTTCGGCAGCAAGATGGTCTTGGCCGTCTTCCATATCTTCGGTAACTGTCCGCTGCGCCAGCATTTGTTGAAGAAGCTGGTGAGCGACGAGATGGCCGCGTCACTCATGTTTCGCAGCGCTTTGTTTGTTGCCCTGTCGCGGCCAGCGGCCGACCGGCAGTTCAAATCTTGCGTGGCTTGTCGCACCTCCCATTCCTCGATGTCTCGGTCGAGTTCGGGGTTGGGCGGGCCCGCGTAGTCTGGATGATCCTCGTGCTGGGTGGACGGCAGGTACTTCTCGTTGAGACGCCTGTGCATTTCGTCCTCGCCCAGCTGTCTTGCGGTGGTATGTAATATCTGCGCCATTCGGCTGCGCTGAAATTCGCTGCTCTTGGTCTCGTCCATGAGCTGTCGCAGTTACTTCCATGTACCGCCGCGGTGCAGCTGTCCGTCGGCTTGGTTGCATAGCGCGAACCATTGTTGCGCGCAGAGCTGGCGGCTGTATTTCTCGATCTCACGACCGAGATTGGCCACCCGCTTGCGCAGCGTCCGGTTATGGCGTTGTTTCCTCCATCGCATTTGGAGCGATCTTCTGGCCCCCAATAGGTGAGCGAGGCGGGGATCCATCCTCTCCACGTCACCCGGCGCCTCGATTTCTTCGGTGGCGCCCTCTGTCGCGGCCACCATGTTGGCGGTCCACGCTTCGATGTCTTCGATTTCTCCAAGCTCCGTTTCGCGGAACTTGTGCCAGTCGACCAGTTTGTGCTTGGTAACCTTGCCGCCGCTTCCCTCGCGGGAATGGCTCAGCGGCATCGTGATCTCGATGATGAAGTGGTCGCTGCCCATGTTGTGGCCCGTGTTCCGCCACCTCGCGGTCCCGCCGTCGGGCAGGATCGCAAAGGCGAGGTCCGGGTTTGTGTCTCGGGCAGTCGACGTTCCGATGCGTGACGGGTGCGCCGAGTTCGTGAGTAACGTGTACTCGGCTTCGCTCGCGTCGTCCAGCAGGCTTCTGCCCTTGGCCGTCGTGTGCGTGTAGCCGAGTTCGGTGTGCTGTGCGTTAAAGTCGCCGCAGACGATGGCTGCCGCGTCTCCTCTTCCCGCCACGTCCCTCCCCGCCTGAAGGGTGGCTTCTTTGACTTTGCGAAACAGCGTCTTAAATTTCTGTTTCCCGTGTTGCGGATTACTGTAGACGTTGACAACGTAGATCGTCGTCGACGTCTTCCCCTTTCTTCTGCTTCCGCTTCGCCGTCCCGTTATGGCCAGTTCGGTCACACAGAGCTCTATCGCAGAATCCCGGGAACCCAGGAATTTGTCGTGCTTGATGTGCGCTATGCCTTTGCGGACGAACGTGCACACGCCTTGTGCCGCCCCCTTCCCGCAGGTGCGGGCGCTCGGCGGGCAGGCGTGTGCGCGGTATCCAGGCAGGGTCATCTTCGTGAAATCTTCCGCGTGCGTCTCCTGCACCGCTATTACGTCCGGGAGTTCCGATGCATCTAGCGATCGCAGGTGCTGCTGTAATACTGCCTTTCGGCACCGAAACCCGTTCGCGTTCCAGTGCCAAATCCTGAGTTGATCGCCTTGGGGTCTTCTATCCATGTTTCGGAGTCGGACCCTGCTGTTGTTCCTGGTTACCGTGGCCTATCTTGCTTGCTAGGCCCATGATCAGTTGCTTGAGCTCTTCGATTGATTGCTTCGTTTCGGCGAAACCCTTCTCCACTCTGACTTCCAGGCGACTCACTCGCTCGTCGAGATGGGTCACCTTCTCGTTCAGAACCTTGATTTCCCGCTCATGCCAATCGAGCCTTTTGTTCATCTTGCGAATTCTGACGGCGTAGTTGATGCCGGCGTCCGATGAGGTCTGAGAATGGCCCGAGCTGTTTTCGCCCATGGCGCTGTCGGTTTCGGTGTCCGATTCCGGTGCCTTCCTCCTGCGCAGCTTTGCTGGGGGAGGCCGGATCTTCTTCTGTTCCGGCGCCGGTGAAAACGACATGGCCGGTGGCGTCGACGGCTCCGTAGCCATCGGTTTCACCCCGAGGGCCGTGAAGCTCGCCGGTTTGGGGACCGATCCGTGCGTGCACGTGAACGGGAACGCCGGCTTCTGCGCTGCCGTGAGCTTGTTGATGGTTTCCTGCTGCTGCTTGATGGTCTCTTGCAACATCTTGATCGTGTTCTCCAATTGCTTCATCTTTGACGTCATCGGGTCGTTCGGTTTCCTCGCCGGGGTCTTGGAGCGCCCGCGTTCTCCGCTTGGCGCGGTGCCAGCGCCGCTAGGGGCGCTGCCGGCTTCCTCGCGTTGCCTAGCAACGGTCGCCCAAGTCGCGCGGTTGCGTGATTGGCTCCTCTTCCGCTCTCCGCTCTTCCCTCTCTCTCCGCTCTTGCCGCGGCTCTTGCTGCGGCTCGCGTGATGTAAGCCCGCTTCTCGGAGGTTCGGGAATTCTTCCTTTCCGGGAAACCGGACCTTGTTTGCCTGGCTGGCAGATTTTGCCGCCTTTTCGGCCGCCATCTTGCGCTCGTGCTCACGCTGTCGGACTATAAATGGCGTTTTGAACTTGTTCTTGCAGTTGCCCATGCCCGATGCGTGCGGTCCGCCACACAATTTGTATCTCGGCTTCCATTCGTTAGCGTGGTTTGGGCCCGGGTTGTTACGACCGCAGGCGAAACATATTCTGAGCTCCGGGTGCGGGCAGACATCTTTGCGGTGTCCAATTTTCCCGCACGTTCTACACACTTCCTTGTGCTGCCTATACAGGCGGCATCTCACCCACACGCCCGCGAAGTTAACGTGCGACGGGACTTTGGTGCCCTGAAACAGCACGATCACAGAACTGGAACTTCCAATCCTATGCGCGGCAAGCACCGTGGGGTTACGGTCTTGGATAACGCACTCGTTGATGGTTTCAGCCGAGTGTTCCAGGGAGATGTTGTCTATAACTCCCTTAGCCGTGTTCTCCGGCGCAACTCTGTAGGCAAACACCGCGTAGCTGCGGCCTCCGACAGAAATCTCTCTCACGCGGTCGTACAGACCGGCTCGCTCTTCGCTGGCCGTTCCGATAACAAAGATGTTCTGGTTCGCGTTTGGGCATGCATTGTCTGACATAAAGGGATTCAACTCGATCTTGGCTGCCGCCGCCATGGCTCGCACGAGCACGAGCGGGTCCAATTTCCCCACTAGCAGTCCGCCACGTGGCCGAACAACCACTTTATGCTCTCCAATGGGCATGTTAGGCATCCTTGCTGCTTTCGTAAAAGCCGCGTTCACTCTCTGGGCAAATTGCGCTCTCGATGGTTGTGAAGTCGAAGAACGCTTACCGGGCTGACGAACCTGCTGCGAAGATTCGGTCGAGTCCCTCTTAGTCGGTCGGCTGCGACGATTCACAACCACCCATCCGGCGTGGCTTCCCGACGGTGAGTCGTCGACGTCTAAGCCACGCACTGCAATCGCCGTGCGGCCTGAGCCGCGGTCCAGAAATCCATCCTGGACTTCCGTTTGAGTCACTTCCATGTCCGTCGAAGGTCCCGACGACGTCATTTCTTCTCCGGTGAGGCCCGAGGCGAGCTCCGATGCGGCCGAAGCCGACGGCGGACCACGCCGGCCCGTTAGGCCTAGCGCGCTCGCCACCTCGATTTTAGAACTATGGGCCTAAAATGCCCAAAAGTGCAACGATTTGCAAAATTCTTTCAGCAGGACGTAGATCTCGTCAAACTGAATCCGTACACACCCTTCGGGTCGAGCTGGGGCAATTTGAACCGCCGAAATCTTTCATTCCTCGCGGAGCCGATGTGAGGTGCGTCCGATCGCCAGCGCACGTGAGCGCGTGCCCTCTAGGAACCAGGACAACTTTTCCGATTTGTTTGCGTTATTTTATTTTGCTCCTCCCCGTTTCTGTTCGAAGAAGCTCTTCACAGTCGTTTTCGTTTCAGAGAGTTCAATCCCCTCATAAGGCTCTCTTCTTTCACCCCCTTCCCACTCCCGCTTAACCCCCCCCCCCTCTGGAATAACGCGGTTACATCCATTCTTAGCTCTCCCCTTTACTCGCTTTCCATGCTCTGCCTCCTGCCATATGACGGTGTCGCGGAACAAAAACAGGTGAAATGTGTAAATATCGCCTCTGACAATAGACACGCGCCGTTGATTGTTTTGTAGCGAGGATATTGAACGGATGCAACAGGCCATCGAGCTATCCGGAGATGCGCCGTACCAGCATCAACCATGTGGAAGAGGAAGGCAGGATTATGTCCTATCCAGACGCGAGGATATGCGCCAAAGACGTGTCAATGGAAGAGAATGAACCCTATAAGGTACGTGCCAAGAAGCGAGCTGGGTTATCTCAACTCTCGGACCTGCGTTCCGATCGGCTTCAGCCTGCGAATAAACCACGTCAACCGGATATCGGTGCGTCTATTGTCCCCTTGACGCCACATGTTATACGTATAAGCTGTCCTGCAGGTAAACGTTTCACAAGAAATCCGCCTCACGCAAACCCTCGCGGGAGTTTGTCTTCCTCGCTGATGATAAAACGCACAGTCATGCAACGCTTCACACGAAACTGTTTTGCGAGCAGGCGATATCTGAAGCGCACACTCCGGCTGCTGACGAATAGACGCGCGGTAGGAACCTGCGGAAGCCATGTCCGCCAAATCACCTAAAAGAAACGCGAGGTTATGGAAACACGCCTCCACTGACCATATTGAGCACACACCGGTTGACGGTCGACTGGTGGCGGTCGCCACCAATGCTTCAGCAGGAGCTGCCCCTCGCGTAAAACCGCGGCGCACACTGCACTTGCTCCCCGACGGTCATAGAGCGAACGCCGCCTCTAAGTCGTCGCAAACGGGGGGTCTGTCGCCACACGACTGTACAACCAATGCACACCCCTTTTCTAGAGCTAAAAGCGAGACCAAATTACTTCTACGTTTTAAAGACCTGTCAAGCAGAAATATACCTGCTACGGTGAACATAAAAATAAATCACGCCGCAGCAGTGGCCACCACGGGCGTTCCGAGTCACACTCAGCCGTGCAAAACCATGTCCGAGTTTCCTCCAAGTTCTAATGTCGGTCAAACACACAGCCCCTTCGTGGGCGCGGCGTAACAACCGAAGCCCCACCCACCCATGGCGTCCACTTCGTGTGGGCGTAGCGTCGTAGCCACGAAGTTGTCATTTGATGCCCGCCAGCAGCGACAAGTCCTTAGCACAAAACAAAAATGAAGCCCCCAGCCCACCGTCAGCCAACGCTGCCACAATCGCGGGGGTGTTCGGTCCTACCTGGAGTTCACTCTTGTACGAGCAGATAGGACAGGCCAAAACGACGTGATTTTACAGTGGGAACCTTACACATACAACGTCAAAATACCGTCGATGACAAATAACACAACTTCAACGTCTAAAACACACTCGCCAATGCTCAAACACGCTTTTTACACAGGAAGTTTTCTGAAAAGCGTCCGCCGTGCACACTCAAGCAAGCCGTAAACAAAAGCTATATTTGATGGTCAGGATCATGGCGCGTTCTGTTCGCAACAGTGGACCCCTTTGATTACTTGGTTTGTGCTTGCACAGAGCTGCACTGGGACTGCCTTCAGGCGAGTAGCAAACATAATTCAGTAGAACAACCGAACACCGAAAAAAACAGACCGCCCGGCGCCGGGCGTGGCCAACAGCCATGCTGGGGGTTTCAAAGTAGCAGTGGGATTATGTAGTTTATGCTGGGAAATAAGTATTGCAGACCAATTTCAGAGTGTTGCGCATGCGAAAATAGCACAAAAGCCGTACTTAATCAACGTAAGCAGCCCCAACACAGCGCGTGAATATGCCAGGCGTGCTGCGCGCAATTCCGGCGGTTTCGCTCGAGGTGTGCCGAATGCTCCACTATCTCTACTTTCATAGCCCAAGCAGCTGGAAACTCGGGAGTAGGTGGAACTCGGGCCTTCTAGAACACCGCCCCAGACCTCTATGTATTCATCTGCTGCAGCTCTATTTCGCGCACGGGCGTTCAGGTGGGCGTAAGCGCGATTTACCATCTCTTTTACCATGTTCACAAAACAGGATATGAAGAAATGATTACTTGCCAAAGTCGTTAAGGATCACTTACTATGTCAAAGAAAAGCAGACATTGTAGCTTGCACGGCTGAGGACCCAAAGCTGCATTGCAGGACACGGGATCGTTCAATATTTCTTGGCTGGCCTAAAAATTGAATTTTCAGTGCATTAATCTTGCAGAGTCTTCGTCTCGATTCTTCGCTTGATGGTCATTTTGTACAGCTGTGCTTTGAGATTTTGTTTTAAGATTTTGGGGTTTACTCCCGAAGACACTTATAACGTATTCTTTATTAAAGTTTTTACCTTCTCGTAGTATATATTTTTGCTCACTTTGTCGCGTTGTGTAGGGATCATATCGCTGGGTAAAATATGCCTTGTACCTTACCACATTAAGTACCCTCTTACTTTTGCCAATTTAACTTGTTATGGGTGCGTGCGCTGTGCTGTAATATAGCTTAGGCCTTTTTTGTTCCTTTTTTGTGTCTTTTTTAAATTGTTCCTACGGTGGTACTACTGCGCAAATACTGGTTCAGTGTCGCCTATAGCGACAAATTCCTGCTTTTGCCTGTTCACGAGGTGTTTTTTTTTTTCTTTTTTACTACCCCTCCTGCCTACGACTTTGAACTAGAGGCTGAAAGCACCTTGTAAATTAAAATAATAAATTAGGTAAATAGAAACAACCACACGCATCAGCTGCAGCAGTGTGTCAGCACCGCGCGGCGGCCAATACATATTACAGCGCGCTGTCACGTGGCAGGGTCACGTGGTATTGTGACGTCTGGGCTGGCTATGATTTTAATTTTGATAACTAGGCTTCACGCTTATGATGTCACGCCATCGCCTAATTTTAGTCCTCCTCGGCAATGGTTTTACAAACGTTCGGCGTTTGGCGGCGTAAACGTTCATGTTACCTGACGACTGGGGACTATCGATAGTACGAAGGAATACCGCTGAGAAGATAAGGAGTGTAAAACCTTGCTTACTTGTCCCTTTTATTTAAAGGAACATTGTTGCATCCCTATTGCGCTCGGCGCTTGGGACTCACGTTGCGTGTGATTTCTACGTTACGTAGATTTGACAAGAAACCTTGCCCGAGTTGTCACGTGGGTGAGCAGAATTTATTCTTTCTTTATGTCTGGGTCTCACGTTGGAAGAAGTGGAACATTCGGTTTTGTTAGCCAAATGGGTCTCACCAGGTTCCCGAGATTCGTGGCCTTGTTCCTTGCTCTAAGCCACGTCAAGACTATCAGTTCAGTCCATGCTATCAGATTAATGCGCAAATGTATAATAGTTCGAGTACTTTCTTGAAGGGAATTACAGAGTAAACCAAATGAAACGCAAGGTATACCGTGAATTGAGCCTTCCGCATGTATCCCGTGAATTGTAAATAGTGTGAACTGATAATCAGTTCAACCATGATTGTTATTTTTTTTCTTTTTTTGCTTATGCTATGCGTTCTTTTGTTTGTTTTATTGTAAAATGTATCGCACTCTTCTTTCCAGCCTGCTACGACCCCTTAACTTGGGTCAGCAGTATTGTAAAGAAATTAAGCCGCGTATCGGCGTAGTGCGTTTACGCCCGTACTCGCACGTTGGGCACCATGAATATTTCAGGGTTCATTTGTTGCATTACGAGCGGGAATGGCATTGTGGTTGTGTCATCGGCCTCAGCAATGTGCATGCAGCATGAAGTTATAAGTGATAACGTGGATAGAACGCGCGTATCGTGCCTTCTGTAGGCGTTGGCATCAGCAATACAGCGTGAGGTCCTGCTTTCATTCCATTCCTAACGCTAAAAACTGGCCTTCCAAAATGAAAATGCTTCAAAGGAGCATGTCTGAATTATGTACGTTTGCTTTGACGGTTATTATTTACGGCCATTGCAGACGCTCTTCTGATAGACGGGAAAAGAACAGTTGTGCATGGAGACTTTAGACCATTTCTGAAAATTCGAGATGGTATAAGTTAGCTGAGCCCTCAACTTCCGCGCATCCCGTTATCTAGGTGCAGATCCCATTATGCTGTTTTAAACTTTTGGCATTTTCATTTCCACCGCCGTCGTTAGGTGTGCTCGAAGGACCTGGCCAACCATCTGTAGCTTAATTTAGCGAAATCGTACGGCTTCAGGCTATTTAAATTGTATCATGCTTCTCTTGCCGTGTTAATATGCTTGTTTTTAAAATGAAAACGCAAATAGAACTTTAATAGTGTCATTGTTTCTTTCGAAAGATTTTACTCAGTAAGGCTCATTGTACCCTATAAAATATGCAACTAATGTGCTTTCTTGGAACCTGAAGGTAAGACCTTCTTTTGTATAGTGTCGCGCAGACTTCGGCAGTAATTTGTTGATTTGTTGTCCTACAAAAGAGCGAACAAACAATCCCGTGTTTCCCCTAGTTCTATCCCATAGCGGCTAAATGAAACAATACTGCTGCAATACCAGGGCGATGATTATTGCCCACTTTTCTTTGCAAAAAACCAGAACCCATCGCTGCTTTTTATGAAATGATATAACGAATGTAGTACGCCGTGGCGGTGTAGCAGAGAAACTACCGGTGGAACATTCACTGCGTCCTGTAGTAAGTGTCTAGAAATATGCACGGTACAAGTTTTTCTTCAAAATCACTGAACCGCGGAAACATGTACTTGTTGCGGGAACTTGTTGTTTCAGTGACTTTCTTGCAGGTGCAACTTCGTCTGCTACCGAGCTATTCAGAACACTTGCAGTCATTCTGATGCGTGTGCACCAAGCCATGGCGATTGTGCAAGCGCAAATAACTTAGTTAAACAAAGTTTACAGAAAGCAAAACTTCTGTGCAGTTCGCCTTTAAAGTCCTTGCATAAGAACAAAACTGATTTGCTTGATTTCGGTTATTGTACAACAGTGCGTGCAAACCTTCCCACAGATCAATTATACTGATCAGTGTCTTGAAAATACAATTTGCTGTAAAATTTAAAAAAAAGCAGTGGATATATTCTTGTGGAGTACGCCAAATGAACCTGCTACGTAAAATTAGCCTGCTATCGTAATTCAAGAACTACTGGTGTTCAAGAAATATTTGAAATAATACACGTTAGCACTGAAATATGCTCAAATCTTTGCTTTCATAATTGGTTCGCAACGCAATGCTACAACGTGACCGGAACATAATTTTTTCCTCGCTGTGGTACTAGATTCTACTTGCTATTGTAATGGGGCATCACCACAATTACACAAATAATACGTTCCTAATTCTTGAGCATTAGTTCAGGCTCAGTGGTAGCATATATTTAAAAAATGAGAGGGGACTGAAGACGTGAATGAAATACAGAAAATTGTTGGATGAGCCGTATTTGCACCCACTATTTTTCACAGCAATATTTTTCATTTGTTCATCCTTTTCGACTACAGTTTATTATTTCTAGGTCTGAAGTAGTAAATATGGCTCGCTTTTTTAAGATTCCTTAGCCAGACACGTGGCCTGGCTCATACTTTCGGAATCCCATGGTGAAATGTTTCAATTGGGCCGTCAAGAGAGCCGCCGCTGCAAGGGCACAATAAAAATAAAGCTGTTGCGTAAGCACAGGCTCTGGTACTACTTCTTTCCGATGTGGCAGCAAAAGTGTCAAGTATTTACTTATTTATTTATTTATTTATTTACTTATTTATTTGTTTATTTGTTTGTTTGTTTAATATTTTATTTATTTATTTATTTATTTATTTATTTATTTATTTATTTATTTATTTAGGAGAACCCACAAACAGCTCTAGGCCTGCCTTGGGTGATGCACTAGAAGTACAAGCGACACACAGAAGGAACAGACAATGAAGTGTGGATACTGGTCACGAGTGCAGTGAATCATGAAGCACAGTTTAGCACCACACACACACACACACACACACACACAGAAGCATACACACACGCACGCACACAGAAACACACAAGCACACAAATTGCACGTGTAAGATATGAACATTGCTATCCGGTACATAAGCATGCACGAAGACAGGGTTCATGAAAAGGTTCAGGCATCTCAAAACACTGACGTTCTGAACATTCAAGTGTTCGAATCATACTGGAGAACACAGATGTCGCGAAATATATGGAAAGGATATTGATATGCATGAACAACACATACGCACGCATGAACACATGCACGCACGCATACAAACAAAACGGGAACTCGGGATCCTTTAAATACCATACTGAGGGGGCCTGAAGAGCTTTAGACACTTGCCATTTGAAAATCACGTTTGAAAGACTTAATATTGCTTAAGAAGACGTCTCATGATACACAATATTATTATTATCACGCGTTGCACACAGCAGACTGGAGACAGCATCTCTGTGGTCGTTACATCAAATAACATGTGAGGATGGAGTGCTGGCATTTGCTGGCGCCATTCGCTCAACAGAGCTCATTAGTTTTTGGATGTCGAAAAGGAAGTCAATGCACCTGAACACAAAAACTTGCGGTTTGTGCGTCTATATGGTAATTCACCCATGTTTACCCCCTTGTGAACGCAGTTATAGCCGTATTTTTTATGCGTGGTAAAGCGGCCAGAGAAGACGCCAGAGAACTTTTATTGCACCCTCTCCAGGGGCAAAGATGTCGACGCCCTGATACAGTTCCCGACTGCCAAAGCAAACTCCACCTTTGGGATGAAAAGGGGCTTATACAGGGCTAGAAAACACGATCCTGGCGAGAAATCTTGTTGCACGAGAGATCGTACCTTGGGTCCGAAGAGATGTGCTTGCTAGGTAGTTGAGGTGCGAGCCGAAGTTTAGAACCTATGAAAAGACCCAAGTCGAATGTTACGTTTGCTCTTTTTATCGCCTAAGAGTCAACGTTGCACAAAAAGGTTAAAGAATTCTTTTCAGTGTGTGCAATACCAACGGCCTTCAAAGAATTTAGGTTCAGGTGGTTAGTTTTGCATCAGAGCGAAATGGCGTGCACGGCGCAGTCTGCCTGTTCTAATACTTCATGGTATAGTTTCATGTCGTCTGCAAACTGCAAAAGGGGTAACTTTTGTAATCAACTGTACATAATTCACAAATACGTTAAACAGTAAAGAGCCGAGAATAGAGCCCTGGGGAACCCCGGATGGCACGGTGAAGCGACGAGATTTTGCGCCGGTGTACTGAACAAAGTTTGTTCTGTGTTTGACGTAGGTATTGACCACTAGCAGAAAGCAGGAGACAGACTACGCCCAGATAGCCTGCGAAGGCGCAAATCATGGTTTACACGGTCTTAGGCCTTACTGCAGTCGTAGTAGATGGCGTCCATTTATCCCGTGAGAGTACGCATTGGCTGATGTCACTCAGAAAGCAGGAACGGTTCGACAGACCGGACTGGCATACGCCTGTGCTGATTACTGTAAATCAGGGGGCGGAATATGGTCAAGAGATAAGGGTGTACTACTTTTTCGAGTCTGTAAGAAAAGAGAGAAGTGGGTCAATTGCTTCCACGCAACCATGCATGCATCCATGCCTATTTGGCACGACGGCTGCCATTCCTGGAAAATTTACGACCCATCATTTTCGCCGTGCCTATTATGCCCACCATTGCCATCACCACACTCCCCAACACCGGCGTGCCCGATATGCCCGTCAATCGCATTGGTAGTGCTCCCACTACAACAACCCACTACGCAAGCAGTAGTGAGTTTCCGCCATGCCCGGCGTAATAGGTCCCCGCAACAGGCATGGCTAAGGACCACTGGTCCAGACATTTCTCGGCTAAACACTGCGGCAACTAACTGGGGTGGCTTTTCTGTTGTTGTGGCTGGTATGTCGTTATGCAGCGAAGGTCGTCACGGCGGGAACAGGCAACAAATTGTTGACTCAGCTGACACTGCCGGGTCAAAACAAATCATAATATCTAAAACCTTTTTGTGCAGTTCGACAACGCTGGAACCAAATAATCATATGTCTGTGAAAGCTCACAGCAAAATCCGATTTTCGCGAACTGTTTGGCACCCAACAAACTCTTAAATATCAGCAAAACTACATCCGTTAAGTCCATTTGTCTGTGTATGTGCCCGGTCAATGAGTGAACACTGCTTCGAGGTCGCTGTAATGACGTTACATTCTTTCATGTTCAAAGCAATATCAGCCACGGCAGTTATGTAGAAAACACAATTAAGGTGAACACACTATAAGTGACTGCTTACCGCTAAACATTGTGCAGCGACGCTGTATCGGGACCATACAACAAGGTCGCTGCGCCGTCTCATGTGTGCTTTCTAAACAACGCAGAAGGTTAGACAACGCTGGTGTGGTTAAGCTATGATGGTGGGTTCGTGCCGTGAGCAAAAGGTTTTTTCTTTGCGAAGTGTGCAAATACGTTCCCTAATTTTCTTCGAGAAACGAAGTTAATTCGATTTTTAGCATGTTCATCTCTCCATGGCCAGAGAACACGAGGGATACGCGGCGCGCGGCGCATGAAGTAAGGGCTTGTTCACAGTTCGTTGTATGTCCGTGCGAGGAATACGGGTCTAAATTGTTTTGTCTTAACACGGGACCGATGGAACCTAATGCCAGCCGGAAAGGTAAGAGTACGCAGGCCACGGGTCATTGGTGGTAGCCAATCAACAGATTCAAAAATTTCCTCTTACGTGCCTGCGATTTCCAACCGCAGCCTAACGCAAAACACCCGGGATGCCTGAAGATCCGGTTATAAATTGCCAGTCTGTTTCCTGTATTTGCTATTTATCAGGTAATACTTTTCGAGTCTTGAAATCTTGTCACCCATTGCGAGAAGAAGATATGAGAGAGAATTTTGCTGGCGATGACGAACATTGTTGCCGCCTGCTTTTCTTCTGCACTGCTGGGACTTTTTTAGCCATCGCGGCTTTCTGTAACTTCCTGCGGGTAACGATTTTATGATGACCACATATACGTGTGGATGTGTGCCCATTTTGTGGAGTGTTTTGTGCGGCTGCTACCGCAGCTGTACTTTTTTTCTGTAGCACGGAGATTTTTAGTTCAGTCGCGTTCTTTCGTGGTTTGCTGCAAGTACTTAAAACAATACAATGAGAACTAATTGTTCATTAGCAATATACACAACGTAGTTTGAAGAAGACCGCTGAAAGTGATTCCCGTAAAATAGGAAAATAGGGTTCCATCACAGTGCTTGTCTACTGTTCTGGTGTCTCTTTAGCGCATTTTTTGCCGAAGGGCACTGCGCTAGGCACAACACTTGGGCACGCGCCTGACCAAATAAATGAATGGTGGCAAATAAGCTTTGATTTACTTTTTGTGAAAACTCCACTGGGTGGACGTAGCACGAAAAATTCACCAGCCACCTCTTTCAAGGTTACTTACCTTGTAAACACTTTTCTCGCTCAGTATGTCATTTACATATATCGGTGTCATTTACATATACTTACATATATATATTATGTCATTTACATATATTTACATATATATATTAAGAACATTTCTTCGAAATACACACATGGCCTTACCTTTCTTGGAGGGCCTGTTTACATTTCGTTGTATATCCATGCATGGAATACGGGTGTAAATTGTTTCTTTTTTTTTGTTCAGAAGTGCGGCGGCGCAAGAATGAACTGCCCTGTGTGAACGCTTCCTTTCGCCCAGTTTTTAATGCCCCACTGGTTACGCTTGAACTTAATGCCCTAGCAATTATATGTAGACAGCTTCGAAGTTCCATTATAAGTGCTCAAAATATGACTTGCAACGGCGTAAGACTCCTTGTTTACGGAGGAAATTGGTCTAAATAGTGTTGTATCTTGGCAGGCCATGGGAGCAGACTTAGTGGATTTCACCCAACCAGCCAAACCGCTTCCGCTTGCTGAGTAGCCAGAGTCACTGTTAACTACTGATAAGGACTCCGGCTAATCAGTGAGCGGAAGCGGTTTCCCCGGTTGGGTAAAATCAAGACACACTGATCTCTTGCAGATGCGGCAGGACACCAGCGAAGATTACCCTACAGGATGGGAGCAATCGGTCTTCATTTTTACCCAACCGACCAAATCACTTCCGCTCACTGACTAGCCAGAGTCACCATCAATAATAAACAGTATCTATGACTAATCAATGAGCGGAAGCGGATTGAGCGTTGGGGTAAAATCAACCATGACTGCGCCCATGGCCGCCGTGATGCAACACTTTTTAGTCCGCTACCATGGCGGGGTTTACGTTTTCTTGACGGCTGCAACGACCATTGGCAGTGCAGTTCTTTGCGGCACCGCTTTACCAGAAACATCTAAAATGTTCCTGCTCTTGAATAATTTTATGCCCGCTTCCTCGTTTGGCTAAGAAATTATTAGAGAGTGGTCAATCCGGCGAAATTCAGCTCGCTTGTATGCATTGTTCGCCTACGCAAACGCCTGCCTCGGCGCCTGCATCGCGCCTATCCCATCATGGACGCAGGTGCGGCGGTTGGTGGCGCTGCAAGGCGGAGCAGCGAACCCTCTTTAGGTATGTCACGCTCCCTATGTGCCTTGATTTCAACATATTGCGTGCTGGGAGCAATCGGCGCAGACCCGAAGTGTTTTGCTGGGACAAGCTATAGCGTTTCGTGTTTCCTTTTTGAAGTGCTCCTGGTTCGACGTTTCTGCCGGTGTTTTTCCCGTCCCGTTTGAAAGGCTTTCGGAGCGACGTTTTTGCCAGTGTCTTTCACGTTTAACCAGGCACACATAACGGTTTCCTGTTATGCGTGCACGGGTGAGGGAGTCAGAGGGGGCGATAGGCGTGCACACACAGCCAGGCTTCATGGGCTAACCCCTGACATGCCCGTTGTGCAGTTGGGAAATTTAAACGTAAACATTCCTGATGCGGCCTGACTGATGTGCTCCTTGGTGCAGCGGTATGGGTTGAGGTGTTACACAGACACTCAGACGCCTACGACGGGGGGTGAAAAACGGCGCTGCCGCATATTTGCCCGTTAGCATAAAACTGAAGTGCTTGAAGTTTTGTTCAACTGATACGCTAGGAAGTGTACTGCATGGTACATTACCAAAAAAACATGTTTACTTCGCGCACATCTTGGGATACGCCGAACTTCACTGGTCAGCCTTCTTCAAAGATTGGAAATGCACTCAATTTTTTTTTTTCAGAATAACTCAAGCTGTCAAAGAGAAATAAAAACTGAAGGAAGCTCACACTCATGCGTGAGGCTTGAAGGTAGCGGAGCTGTATACAACTTTCACGACCATCACGACGGTTTTCTGTCCACGATTGCAGCCGGTTTGCTTCTTCTTTGCTGCCGAAACGACCTTCAGATCATCATTGTTGTTATAAGTGTAAGCTTCCTTCATTTCTATTGAAGTGTTGATCCTTGAACATAACCTTAGAGGGGCGAAGCTAGGATGTGCCTTTCTCGTTCTGAACAAGTGTTACCAGGATAACGGCGAACGCTGGCGTCTTTCTCGTTCCGAGCAAGGCTTGTGATGATTGTGGTGAACGTTGGAAGTTTGCGAATCTTCCTAAGTGGGTATGCTTGGTTTGAAAAACGCAGGGACGCTGTGCGATCGCCGCAAGGAACGCACGCACGAGCGCTCGGCATTTTCTTGTTTTTTTTTTTCACTGCCGGACGGTCACCCCAATCTTAGCCGACATCCCTATCTGTTTATGCTTGGCTTGACAAATGTGCGTAGGGGACGCTGTCCGGTCGTCGCGATGCACGCACACACGTACGCTAGGTATTTTCGTGGTCCATAGTGGGCATGCTTGTCTTGACAAACATGCGCCACGAACGCAAGCCGGTCGCCGCGAGGCACACACGCACGAGTTCTCGGCTCTTTGTTGTTTTTTAACTGCCCGGCTGTCAGTTAAACCTTGTCCAATCTCTTTACGGGGGTATGCCTGGCTTGACAAACGTTCGCAGGGGGCGCTGGGCGGTCGTTGCGAGGCACGCACGCACGAGATCTTGGCATTGTGTTGGATCTGTTAACTGCGGGGCGGTCGCTGCGAGGCCGGCGCTCGCGTGCACGCGCTCGGCAATTTCTTAATAGTGTTAACTGCGGACCCGAAGAATCACGATTTGCTAAGCAGTTGCTCTGGTAAAATATTTATTCCTCGTGTGTTCATTGTGAGGTTTCCTTCTTGTTGTTTGTTGCAGTGCTCTGACCTTTATTTCTGACCATTGGTCGAAAATTTGTCTGGAATCCAGAGTCTTCGTAATAAAAATAGGAAGAATGATTGAGAAGCCATGCTTCAATGTAATTTTGCATCAACCTAGAAAGAAAGTAAGGAAGGCATACGAAAATTTTAGCACCTCAGAGAAGGCAAGAAAACGGAGCGTTTCACTCCGCATTTCTTTGTGTGTCGGGCATTTGTATTTGTGTTGCTGGAAATATATGATAACGCTGGCGCATCTTTTGTGAACTGGAAGCAATGTGGCTCTCACAAGCGCCTTACTTTGTTCGTAATAAAATTTTTGCGTTATTGAACTTATATTTGCGCGTATGATACGCATGTTGTAGTAAAATTATTTTAGCTCGTAAGAACCACAGCTGCTGCATCTTTACGACCACGCCGTGGTGCGCTCACCGAGCAGTAGTGAGACACAAGTGTTAAGACACGACTGCCGTCGCTGCCCTGTTTGTAAAACACAACGGACATTGTCAACTGTGTGGGCTTTTTAGCTTGTGAATTTTAGTAAAGGAATTTCTTTGCTTGCAACCGTTTTGTTTTTACATATCCTAAATTGAAATTTTTTGCCGTGAAAGCGATTCAGTGCTAAGAGTCTAGAGAAATTTCAAGAACTGCAAAAATTGTGTGAGCGTTCTTGCGCAGCTCCTTTTTGTTTTGATATTTTTATTTTCTGATTTTGCTATGTGTTGTGAAATCACGTTACTTTTTGTCGTTATTAGATTTTTGCCATTAATGATTTCCCCTATTTACCAACGCTTTATACACGTACACTATTTCAAGGAGTAAGTGTTGTAAGCTTTGCAATATTTCACGTTCCATCAGAATCAGTTAAGTCGTTACACTACAGCCGCTTTTTGAATTTTTTGTGTTCCTGGATTCTTTTTTCGTTATTTTGGCTGCAATCCCTCAAAATTGTATAATAATTTATTCGTTTCTGTGCGTATCTTTCCGTGTTCTTTCACACATAATCGGCATTTAGGCTATTCCAACGATTGAGCGTGTCATCTTCGCTAATCGTGCCAATTTGTGCAAGTTTAACGCATCACACGGTTGGTACTGGAGGTAGTTAGAAAGAATGGTTACGCATTAAATGAGCAGCATTGAAAGAGCTGCGTTATCCCCTAAAGACAACGTTCTTAGGGCAGCGTACTACAAAAAGCGCAGTCTCGGAGAAGTATTACAAGATTGATTGATTGATTGATTGTAGGGTTTAACGCGCCGACGCAACGCAGGCGATGAGGCGCGCCGTAGTGGAGGGCTCCGGATTAATTTTGACCACCTGGGGATCTTTAACGTGCGCCGAAATCTCGTACACACGGGCGTTTTTGCTTTTCGCCTCCATCAGAAAAGCGGCCGCCGCGGCCGGGAATCGAACCCGCGACCTCGTGCTCAGCAGCGCAACGCCTTAGCCACTGAGCCACCGCGGCGGGTAAGTATTACAAGATACCTACCTTCAACCTCAAAGTTTAAGATACATGACCAATTCATTGCCTAGTCTGAACCACACAGGTTGTGCCACTTTGGTCACATCTAGCAAATGGATCACCATATAATTCATCTTCCAACGCTTCAAAGTATCCCAACACTATTTTATACCACTTGGAGGTTTATTTCCACCCACGTCAATGTAAATATCGGCGGTGTAACAGAAGGCAAGTCTACAAAGGTGGAGAGATTTGCAACAGCCGCAGCGAGAGCACCAAAAGTTTAAGAAAATAGGCAGAAGAGACTAATTCCATTTAGTCATATGATTAATATTCGAACTCAACATTTATTACCTGGCCAAAAGGGCTGTTGCATTGAAGGGCTACGTTTTTACTAAAAGACTGGAAGATAGCCGGGTGCGCAATGTGTTTTTGACAAGGACTCTACATCTCTTAGATGATTTTTTTGCCATTACCAGAAAGCACACTATTTTGCGTGTGCCCAAACCAGTCCTAAACTAAAAAAAATCTAAACTGCTTTGAGTTTACTCAGTGTTAAAGCAAACTCATATTTCTTTTTGGCGGATATACGAGGTATATGCGTAAAGGCGGCGATTATGTTGACGTTTGCATTGCTGGAGTTGTAGCACCACCAGACATGATAAACCACGAACCAATTAAATATGCGGCTCTGTCAGCCATCGCTTCATGCTATAGCCTGAAAAGTTACCAGAATGATGCCAGAGAATTTTCATCTAAATTTCTTCTAAATGAACGCCCTGCTCCGAATAAAGTAGTTATATTTGGCGCTTTTCCTATTGACATTGTACACAGCTTAGACTGTGTTAGTCGCACTGCTAAATCTTGGCGCTTATAGTTATGTGTTTATATAACTTATAATGTTCAATTCTGTCACTCCAATCTACATCATTGTACCAGACAGATCGTGGCCCCTCTTGAAAAAGCCGTGTGCAGTAAATAGATTATCTCTGTGCTTTCATAATGTTCCTGGGAATGGGTACAAGTTTAGCTAGTTTCAAAACTTGACCCTCAATAAAAATTCCACAAATTTGTGCCGGAAAGTTTTTCGAGCACAGAGCACGCAAGTAAAAATCTAGTTAGCCAAAGGAAATTACTCTCTCATGAGTTCCATCTTGTTGGTGAGGAGTAATTTTATTAAAAGGTTGCCTCAAACAGAAACCAGGTCATTGTTTTATTGTGTACGCCTTTTGGGCAATCTTTCACCACTGGTTTCCCCATCTAGGCCTAGCCAAATCCAGAGGCCAGAAACCCCTTCGCTTACATTTCATTCCAAAGACATCCTCCATCGTTGTGATCAGATCAGCGAGTGGAGTGAATGGACCCTTTCTCAACATTTCTTGGATCGAGTTGAGCATACCGCAGACCATTTTCATCGAACCTCTCTGCGGGGACTTCACAGTAATGCTGCTGAATACGCACTGCAAACACATAAAAACAAACATGTTGAATCTGGAACACCTGAACAGGCTAACGCTTTGCTGATTTTAGTACTCTTTTTTAACCGTAACAAAGAGGCCGTGCTGGAAAGGCGGTGCCGGCACGACGGGCTTCCGTGAATACAAATATTTACACTACTTGTTTAACGCTCTAAGCGACAATTCTCTCGAGCTCTCGACATCAGGGACTTTTGAGAACCCCGTGCAATTGCAATTCTCAAAAAAATTAGCCTACCTACGAATGCTAGCAAAATAATAACGCTTTTGATACACAAAGATTGCTTGCTGTCCTGTCTTTTGCTACGCAGTATATTACAACAATTTCGGTTCCAGGGCCCTAACGTTAAAGCTTTGTGCAGATTAGGGCCTACGTTTCATTTAAACGACTTCTCAGATGCAGAAAATACGTATGTGCAACAGCTGAGTTATCCGGAACGGGAAACTACCAACTCCCAGTTCGGATCACTTACGCCATTATATTTCAAGAACTCGAGGTAGACTTTTACATATTATCGTAGCTTTGTTTTCACTTATATCAGTGCTCTAAAACACCTAGATCCTACGCGAGACTAGGGTTAGATATGGAACCCCTGATTGCCTACTATCGCTTTTCAGAAAGTACGCAACAAAATTTTACAAGCGGACGCGCAACGATACCAATGTGATGAGTTGCCGGTGGACAATAAAAAAGAAGAAACCGACGCCAGCAACTTAACACTGCAGCAAATCCAGTCAGTTGGCTGATGAGTAGACGCCTGTGACGCGCTTAACTAGAGAGCGTGGCCCAGAGATCGCCGTACGGTCTCTGGGCCGCCTCTCAATAACTGATAGTGTTACTGAGAGGCGTCCGCCGCTGATGTTTCTGTCCGTTACCGCATTCGTCATGAGACTTCCGTTAGACTACGGAAGAACCTCCGTAGGACGGTTCTTTCATTTAATATGAACATTTTCCTGTGAGCCATTCGCCACTTTTAACATCCCTACCTTGAGTCTCGCCTTCTAGCCTCTTTCCGTCAGCCGGATGCCTTTACTTCTCGTCCTTTATATATGAAGTAATCTTTACACACGCACACACTCTCAACTGACCCGGGAATTTCACGCCAATCCTGGGCCACATATACCTGCCGAAATGAAAGAGAAACTTAGGGAATTTTTAAGTGCAGAGCACTTTAGGGGCCCGTCTTGTTGTCGTAGCTCGCTGTCACAATGTCACCCGAATGCCAGAATCAGGTGACGCCACGAGATTACGGACCGAAAAAGAGCCCGACGGCGTACTCTAACGGCGTAACACCGAGGCTTCGAAAACCGAGGGATTTGTATAGTCATAAACGTTGGAAACCCTTTAACCGCTGGCACTTGTAACACATCTCCACGCTGTTTATCGCAAAGAAAACTGCAGCTACATTTGAGGCAGGATCCGTGTATATAACGAGCCGCCCCCGCGTACATCCAGTTCGGAACGCTCATTGGGTTGGTTTTTACAGTAGTAAGTGAAAAAAGTGCCCGTCAAAAACGACACGTTCCAAACTGTGCAATTAGGCAAGATCTTGCTCGCGCTGTTCCAGGCACGGGGCGCGCGAGCACTGCGAAGGCAGGAAATTTCAATTGCAATTGACCAATTTTCGTACAATTCATCAAGAGATGAGGAAGACCGGGAGACGAAGAGCGTGATGGGTGGTAGCAGCGAGTAAATAACGGCACCACACTGCTCTGCACTTGCGACTGCTTGAACGCTGAGTGGAACGGCTTTAATTTTTTTCTTTCACCCGCAACCATTCTCCACACGTTTGTTCTCACAATACATTACAACAGTTTTAACGGCCCACGATTCCAGAAATATTGGTGTTGTGAACAACAAAGACGGTTACATATAGTATACAATGCCTAAAATTCTATGCGTGAGGGAGTACTAAGGCTTCTAAAAAATACCTATATCTGGGTAACAGCAGAACTAATTCAATAAAACATGTGTGCAAGCGTCCTATTCGAATAGAACAAGAGTGCGGTTGATATCTAATTGAAATTGTGAACAATGGGGCTCAATTTCTAAAGATCCGTTTCGGTTTTTTTGTTCAGAATTACACCAGAGGATGAGGGCGAACGTAACAATAATAAATAACAGTGCGCAAAAAATTAACAATGTTGCTTGCGCAGGACACGAGAACATGCGTCGAACAGCCGTGTGGGATCCTAGCTCGGTAAGCACAGTAGCAAAAGTTGTAATATGCGCTTTTGCACCAATATTTTTCTAAAAAAAAGAGCGTTGAACACGTGTTTAAAAACAAAGTTTGTCGTTTTTGTAAAATCGCGTACGTTTGGGGATCACCAACAGCAGCCTCCATGTAGGATATGATTAAAGGAGCCATGAAGAGAAAACAAAAGTTTGTTTTATTCGAAGGATTAGGTTTTCATAGTACCCCAAGCGCATTCCCGGAAGCAAATGACGCTTTATTCACTGAGAAATAAGACAATTTAAGCCAAAATTTTAAATCTCCCGCTAAAATTGCACATTCCGTGACGTGAACCATGGCGTCATACGAGCCGGTCCATGAAACAGATACTTAGTATGTCCACTACATATAGCACCCACACAAGGGAGTCGACCGAGACGGCGGCCATTTTAAAAATACTAGTAAAACCTAGTGCACCCGCAGCCCTAGTCATGGAATCGCCTGATCCGGAGAACAAAACTCTTGCCGAGGAGCTCGGGCTTGCATTTAACAACCTCACACAACTTGAACGCTCAATGCTTCTAAGTGCACGGGCGGCAAGAGTTGTGGGATACGCGGTGGACGGGAAAGCGACCATTCCGCGATAGCCACAACAGACGAACGCCCTGCCGCCGGCACCGCTGCCTCGTCAGCCCCGTCGCGACGGACGAATACAGACTGGTACGTATGTGCCGTATTTTTATTACGGTTAATAATAGTTCAATTTCAGTAGTAGTTACGCTTATGCCAGTTGGCCGGTGTCGTGTACGGAAAGCCGTTCGCGCGAGTTCTCTGCTTCGACCAGAAAGATAAGAGCGTCAATGCGCGGTGTTTACGGCATTTTTTTCCCCCAAGGTCACAGCGGTTTTACGCCGATTTGACGAAGTCTGCGACGAGCGCCAGCATGTCCCAGGAGTGAGCTAACGTAAGGGACCCTGCCGTAATCACTTCCTCGGAAATGAAGCGAGCACACTCGTACTTCCTTTAGCTCTCTTTCTCCTCCGTTTGCAACGTTCACAAAACGTAGCCACTTGCTTCGCCGAGGTTCGTCGTTGGGCAGCACATGAAAGGAGATCTCCTCACCGGCGCGGATGTCGCGCTCCCTCGACGATTTGCCCGTACTACATGGGCATTTCAAAACGCAGCAACGAAATTTCATTGTAAAGTACTCCAACAAACTGAAGTTTTCAGTGGTTGTAAACTGTAAACGAGCTCGCAACGACAGCAGCAAGCCAACACCATTCCGAAACTGCGACGACTGTCACTATCTCGTCGCTGCTTGCTGTTCCTTACTCCCCTCGTTTCTATTTTTACCTTTGCTGGTTGGCGATATGACGGCCAACCTCCTGTGAAGGAATTACGATACCAAGAAAGGTCGCGGCTGTGCGTGCTGGGATGGTTCGTTGACCCCTAAAAGCCTCGAACCCGAAAATTCGTCTGCGCGACGGTGGCGACGGCGAGATGTCGAGTTCGGCCGGCGGTAGTTTCGTACGCATTGGCGCACACGCTTGCGTGTTCGTTCGGAACTTCAACCGTTTACTCCACCGTTCTTTGTCATAAAAAGAATGTGCTGTATGTATCACGGGCATTTAGCTCGCTATGCAAACTGTAACCCCTGCCTAACATGCGTTTGCTTTTGCCGGCCTCCGCCAATCGCAGAGCATTCTCGAGTGACATCATAGATTCTGTTGCGGAAAATGAGCTGGTGGGTCGCATGGTTATTTCCTTTTTTCCTAATTATGGAGCTTATTTGAGCGAAGTTTGCGTTATAAGTGGTGTCGTTATGGTTCTAACGAGGCAATCTTTCGAATGAACCAAACTTGTGTTTTCTCTTCATGGCTCCTTTAAAGAACTTATAAATCTGCTAAAAATTCTTCGTCGTGTTACCTACAGCGAAATATTTTGGTTAGAAAAGCTGGAGCATGTCAGCAGGATACTTTAATTAAAACTTTGTCTTCAATTAACCTTCAAGGATTTCAACCCTAAGTACAGATATTCATCCCACAAGAATTTTCCCGGAGTAGTTTTACCAAATCCAATCTGGTCGGGGCTTATACAGAAGGTCAGAAAAAGCCATGACAACATTCAGTAAGTAACCGGAATTTAGTTGTATCCCTAAGTGAGCACTTACAGTGACGGTTTGAAAGAACTCCTCGAGTATCTTGCCCTGTGTGAAAAAACAAAACCATAAAATCAATTATTGTAAAAAAATAGGTCATTTAAAAGACAACACTCGAACCCGTACATACCTGGTTGGGTTCATTTCCAAAACACATGGAAACACTATTGTTGACGCACTGCAAGGCAAACAAAAATGCGATCGAAACGCCACGTGAGGACAATGTAGTATAAAATTTCAGTCACCCGAAAAAACTCAACCGCGTTTTTGTCTCAGAAAAAGGGCAAGGACTGAAGGATATTGATCACTTTGAGGATCAGTTTATTGCAGTGTTTAAAATTTTTTTTCTGGCTGTTCTTTGACTCCTTTCACAAAAACATAAATGTGCTTACACTGCACTTCAATATTTTGTGAAATTTTTATTGAACACCAACAGAGGTTTTTTTTGTATCGGAAGGGCCCAGAAACACTGCCACTGCGCTTTATCTCGTGCACTCAGTATTAGGCTTAGTTCAATTGGCGAAAAACCGTACGGCACCTAGTATTGATGTTGTACAAAATACTCGTTGGCGTGTTTGCTTCATATTCTACGCAGCCAAGATACGCAAAACAACCTTACGCACGAACTCAAATTTTTCATATGCCGATAAATTGCTTCCACATCGTACCCCAGCGGTGAACTCGGCGATTCTCATAGCTGGTGAACAGACCGTTTCATTTAAAGTTCTGGTGTTCATAAAACAATTCCTACAAGTGAAACACAAAAGGAGTGAGGCTTGAGTGCATACGTGAAGGAAATATTCCTAGCCTGACTTTTATCTTTCGCCTTTACAAGAAGTACGCCAGCATTGCCGGTAATACTTCAGAGTATACTATATTCTCAGCTTTTCTAATTGAGCATAATGTTAATATACTATATCAAATGTCTTTTTCCTCAACTTAATTTTGCTTTGCTGGGTTTGCCCAAAAGCTGCACGTTTGGTGCTTTCAAGTTCGCGTCGAGTGTTTCAATGCATTTGAATGCATATGACGCGCTTATCTATAGTGGCATTGGGCCATAAAGTGTTAACATCCATATCATATTGCCTCAAACCATGCATTGGGTTTGTTTATTTGTGTTTTGCTTTTGCCACCCGGCAGCGCTGGTCTGTTTTATCGGTGTTGTCTGTGTGCCAAGGCAGGCGGGTGTTGCTTCTTTATTTCTGTGCAGCATGTGTTATCTCTTCTGATAGGGAGAACGTTCCAAACTAACGTGTACAGCCTAGAATAATCTCCGTTGATCTACAGTGTTCTGGATACACTTCGGCTATTCGAGAAACCCTCCCGCTGAGGGATAAATTCCCGCAGAGCAGATGCCGCGGCATTCGAATCGTCTACGCTCGTCTTCGCACGTCACTTTGTTGACTGCTGTTTCGCCGCCTGTATTCTTTGAGTTGTTAGGGGAGCACAAGTTTACTCCAATAAAGTTGTTTTCCTTGGAGACAACTGCATCGTCTTTGGCTTCGTGACAATACTAGCCAGCGCAGGATGAAAAGGTGTTGCTTGGGTGAATACATAAGGGACTGGTGAGGAAGGTAGCCATCAATTTCCGGCCTGCTGCTTTATTCGCATGTTTTTCTTGTGCCTTTTTATATTTATTTTCAATGTTAGTCAAGAAAAACGTACGTGGGCAGAACCAGTAATGTTCGCTACTACGAACCACATTAAATAGCTAATTCCGAGTTGCTCTTATTTCCCTTAATCATCTGTGTAGCTGCGGGAAGGCTGGTTACCTGTGATTTTGTGGAAATGCAGTGTTTGTCGTTAAAAATTCAAACGATTCAATAGACAATATTACATTGCGTGTAGATGCATTGAAAACAATCAATTTGCCAAAACATAAAACCACATCTACATTTTTGCTTCGAATATTACGCGAATGTAGCATGGAGAGGAATAATTCTCCAGTGTAATTTCGCGCTTAAATCTAGGGTACATATGCTCTGTTGCGGCAAATGAACATAGTAAACGGACAAACGTTCTTTGTTGTAACTTTATTAAACATACTACAAAATTCAAACCCCGCTACATCTAACGACGACGATGGTTGAAACGCGAGGCTTCATTACTTGCGACTCCAATGGAGAAGTGCCAAAGTCAAAGCAAGAGGGAATGTAGTGGAGGGGTGGTTGAAGATAGAACTTAATCGTTTAGCGAAATGAAAACACGTATCGAAGAGATTGCCTTTATGGATTTCAGAAGTTTTTGTCATATACACGTTCCCCCTGCATCGACCACTTTGCATTGCACAGTATGGCCTTGTGATCGCTATGGTACACGGTTTGAGGTTCTGCCATCGTGACACAAAACAGATTGCGCTCCGTGCCGACCGTGACGGAATGCCGCTATCGAATAGACGTCGGCTTCGTAACGTTCAATTTTGGCCAGTGAAAGGGTTTTTCGTGAGGCACTTGTTCAAACTTGCTCTACTGTAGTGCGTTCGACCATACGTTAGCCGCCATTCGTAAGGCGTATAAAGCTTCGATTTGTAAGATGCTTCCAAGCAGTCGGTACAGATTTAGCGGTTAAAGGCTAACCGCACTTAAAATTTTGACTTCTAGGAAACACTACTTCCACATAGTCTGCTGAAAAAGAAAGCAAGATGCAATATACGACAGATGAAATATGTGCGTGGACGCCGCAAGTGTCAGTAAAAATCTGCGATTTTGAAACCGAAATCGAGGAGAGCGCGGTCATTGCAGTGACGCGTTCCAGCCGTCCAGCGAGCGGCCGGATGGTCAGCAGCTGGGGAGCAAGCCTGCGCGCAAGCTGTACGCGCGCACGGGGCAGCACATGGGCGAAGCGTTCGCAGCAGATCTCGACCGCTTCTCCAGCTTCGTGGCTGGCTCGAGGAAGAAGCCCGGGCCGGCCGGAGCGTCACAGGGGCGTCATGGCTGTTTACCTGACCCGCCGGCGGGTGCAGCGTTGCCTGCGGCGGAGCTTTTTTGAACGCTTCTGAGTGATTAACGAGGCGTTTCACGGGGCTACCAGTCGTATCTCAGCTGATTTGATGGTACTTACTTCACATTAAAAATATACTTGGTCGAGGCGATATTTGAGTCCAGTTTGCCTTAACCAGCGAAGATGTGGCGTACGTACGGTGCGTACTCGTGTGTTGCTCCGTACGGTTGAACAAAGTCTCGATCATTACACGCTGCGTGGTTGTGGTACTTTCTTTCATTACCGCTCCTGTCAGCAGCGTCGCTTATTGTAAGATGCCTCCTCTTGGGAAGTGCGTATCACGCTTGCACTTCTACTTACGAAGTGACGTTCGGCCTATGCTTCCCTTCGCCACTCTGACGCGGCTCATCTGGCGCCAGCGATCGCTGCTGGCAACAATAATCGCTACATCTGTGATTCCCACTGTAGCCTGCTTCTCGCAGGATATCCACTGAGAGATAAACGAAGTCACACGCTTTCCCTTTATTGCTAACTTGTTTGAAGGCATTTTTTTACGAATTCCTATAGGGCTTCATCGGAAGATTTTTCCAATCACAGAAGACCGTTCTCGCCTACCAATATAAAGCTTCGCTTTTAAACTATTCTACTAACCCCTATCACTCCAACACATTTTTACTAAAACTGCTCTTCCTAGCGGTCGTGCGTTCGCGCAATCCTACACTCTGGGAGGTGAGGTGAAATACTCCTAATAAACATATTTTTACGTTTTCTGCGCTAATTGAATGTGCGGAGGTAGGCGGACAGCGGAGGTAGGCGGTATTAAACGGAAGAAAAAACAACAGGTTCAAGAAGGACCAGGGCTGCATAAAAAGTGCTTGAACTTACCTGTCCAATATTAAGGATGCTTGGAAACTGAAACACCACTGGAGAGCCGCACGTAACGTCTGTTCCGGTGTTGGCACCGCTGCAGTCTATAAGCGGAGACGCTGCACCCTTCACAACGTTCACAGCAGGCTTAAAAATTCCACTGAGAAAATTTCCGCCATTTTGCTGGCTGGCTTTGTCTGTGCCATCCGCAGTTTCGCACAGCGATGGAATAGAATCCATCAACTTCCCTGCAAAAATAACAAAAATAGCACAGATCACGCCCAGCAGCGTAAGCTACTGATGTAGAGTAGAACTGGGTATGAAATTTATAAATTGCAAAAAGTTGTCTACAACCTCCTTCTTAGGAATAAAAAAAATACGTAGGACGGATGTCTAAACGTTCGCCTTCTCGATTATAAGGCCGGTTAAAAGGGGCACTATATAGGAATTTCAACGTGCATTGCCAGGTCTGCCGGTTCTGCCTAGAGATCTGTGGCTGGCGTACTGTTCACAAAGCCAGACTATTCGGCCACCTTCGCAGTTGAGATGCTCAGACCGGGAAACGGCGCACCTGGTAGAATTGGATTTTCTTAGGTCTGCCCATTTCCTAAGCAAAAGGTGGCTAGAAAGCCGAGTTTCCTCCAATCAAACCGAGGTAAATCAGTCCACATTTCACCCACCTCAAGTCCAAAGTCTCAGCTTGCGTCAATATTGATTTTTCTCAGAGTAACACAATTGCCACTGAGCTAATCCATGGTTTGGTTATGTAACGACCAAGAAGATTTGATGAGGAAGTGCAGAAGGAGGGAGATGAGAGGACGGTTACCTAGTGGGCAACACTTTTTAGGCTGTGGAGGTGCTTTTGATTAAAATAATAAATTTAAATCTATGCTTGTGTAGCTTCATGTCAGCAGTTTCATTTGACAGTGAAACTTGCGAATTTTTTGCACACCCCTACATATTACTAAAGTATGAAGCCTTCATAGCTGTAGACATTGAAACAACTGTCTCTCTTCGCAACTTCGGGGTAATAACTTTTCCTTTGCAACTTCCAAAATTTACTGTCAACTCTGAGCTGTTGTCGAATCAGAGTAGCTGAAATTGATAGTCAAGAGTAGAAAAAATAGCTCCATTGGATACAAGGCGCCCACCAACACACATGCTAAAAACGACACACCTGAATTATAAGCTGAACTCCCCAGAAATGTTCTCTTTTAAAATTAAATTCGGGACAAATTATTTGATCACGCCTTCTCTGTCGTAGATATTTTACACGCTTTTGAAGTATACACCCTCCGCCAGGGTTTCAACAGCCAGATAATACGATGACTACGACCTCTGCCACCGTTCATAACTGCTTGGAGCGTTGCCACTCTCCCCCTGATCTCCGTATTGCTTGAGCCGTCCGACAAAGGAACCTCCTGGCTACAGTACAGCACATTTCAGTGTTACAAAACATCGTCACCTCATTATTTTTTCACTGCCTCAAAAACACATCAGCCGCAATTTTTTTTCTTGGCGCTTGAATCTATTGCTATCCACAGTGTGCTTTCTAGCTCCACTTGATTTTCGTTCCGTCTATCCGTATACCTATTATCTTCTCGTGATATGCTCTCCTCTTGCCCGTGCAGTAACCACCATGCCACGTGTAACTGCTTTTCTTATCCAAACTTTTCTTAGCGTCTTGTACACAATCTTGGTCTCATTTTCTATCAAGCTACTTCCTACTACCTAGGACTTTTACCTATAATTTTTTATTCCTTGGTTCTTTAGACTCACAAAAATATTTAGAAGTTTTACACACCATCATTATAAATAGCCGATTTAGGTCGACTGCAGGACGAAGGCCTCCCGCAATCGCCTCCACGCGATTCCGTCCTGCGCTGCCCGAGTGCATTCTTTGCCTCCAATTTTCTTATTTCATCGTTGTATCAAAGTAACTGTCTTCCTTTTCTTATAGCCCCATTTCGCTTTGTGTTCTGTGGCCCCGCGGTCCACCTATGGTTAGTTCGTCGTACCATATAGTCAGCACAAGTTCACTTCTTTTTCTTAACCTGAACTCTGATATCATCTAACGGAGTTTGCTGCCTAATCCAGGTAGCTCGTTTTCTGTCCCTAAGCGTTACACCTAACATAATTTGGGCGGACCTAAGTTTGCTTTCAGGGTTTTTAGTAAGGCGCCACGTTTCCGCTCCGTTTGTCGTCACCAGCACTACGCGGTGGCTGAACACCTTTGTTTTTTATGGATATAGGTATCTCACTTTTCATTATTACCGAGGACTTACCGAATGCACCCCAACCCAGTCCTATTATGCGGGGAATTTCTTTTTCGTGGTCTGCGTCAGCCTCAACGTATCTGTGCCACGAGTAACAACAAACGTGCTTTTCATTGTGCTAATATTTTGGATTACCCAGATAACCTATTATTCGAGAGTGCTTATCAATTCCGCCGACACACTTATAGTAATTACCAGTCTTCCATCTGGCAGCTATTTTACTCGGACATTCGTCCAAATACACTTTTATTTTTTGGCCCCACTCTCATTTGCTGGAATTAATGGTCTCAGCTGATGGACTCCCTATACCTTAATGGCTCGTCAGCAGTACCTTTCAAGCAGTACCTAAGCGCACTCTAGATGGCGTAAAACTATATGAAAAGTAGAAGTTGGCAGAAAGGAAACCATTGCTTGAATCAACCTAGTACTTACGCCGTACGTAGTAGGAAGAAGGTTGTTGCCCCGAAAATATACATTGGTCATTGCCGTTAAATATGACGCAATTTTTCTCGCAATGATTCCAAAGTTTTTTCTTTAGATAAACTCGCTTACACCGAAAAAAAGACCGCTCATAAACCTGAAGTTGAATAAAAAAGTGGCGATAAGGGTCGTTGCAGCACTCCTGTTAAGCGAACTATGAATCTCCGATAGATGGTGACGTTTGTCCAAGAACCAGCGCTCCTGGAAGGTTTAGCGCGACGGGGGAAGCTGTGTTAATTAATGCGAGGCCTATGCCATCTCTGGGGTGTTTTATGGATGATGGAAAACCCTGCCTTGAACCATTATAGCCACCAGTGAGTGGGAATGACAATTCATGAATAACAAATGACTGGAGTACTACGCCATCCCTGCTCAAGTGCATCATGGAATGGATAATACAGAGACCCCTGGCACAATTGTCCCTGTATCGGCCGCGTTACTCGAAGGTTGTAAGTTCGAATGCAATTAAAAGAAATATATATATACATATTGATGTGTGTGTGTGTGTGCGTGCGTGCGTGTGCGTGCGTGTGTGTGTGTGTGTGTGTGTGTGTGTGTGTGTGTGGGTAGGTGGGTGGGTGGGTGGGTGTGTGTGTGTGTGCGCGTGTGTGTGTGCGCGTGTGTGTGTGCGCGCGCGCGCGACGACCGAGAGATGGAGAGAACCAGGTAAAGGCCAGCAGTCTAGAACGCCGTTGAAGGCATAGGGGGAGGAATCAACCGTTTTTAATATGTAGGTACTACTTTTTAATTGAATGAAAGTGTAAGAACCATGCTTCCAAGTACTATCCGAACCTACGACCTTCATATATGTTTATACATCTGTGCGTGTGTGCGTGCATGCCACGCGTGCGCACGGGAAAAGCAAAGCCCCTGGGGCAAATTCTGGTACCTACCCATTCCGAAGTTGGAGAATAATTCCTTAATTAGACCTTCCATAATAATCAATTGGCTTCCGAAGTTCAAATGCGTGATGCCGTCTATAGCACACTGAAAAGTAGAAAATGCAAACCTATAGATTGACAGCTTTTCTACTGGCTAACTTAAATCCTCTTGCCTTTGTCCAATACATTGCATGCAGTGAGTAATTAATAAACAGTTCAATTTGAACTTTGCAAAAACTTATATGCTTTACAGTAACGCTGCACAACCACACGAAAACCTTGCAGATGTCTATTAAGAAATAAGGGTTGCTATTATATTTCTACTCTTATAAATATTTATTTATTTATTTATTTATTTATTTATTTTTTTATTTATTTATTTATTTATTTATTTATTTATTTACTCTCAACGCCGAAGCATTACAGAGAGGAGCGGGTATACATCGTACAAAAATCAAGAAATACAGCATATCAAAATTGTATGCACACAATGGCAGTCTGAAAACCATAAAAAGAAAGACTGCGTGATGTAAAAAACAGGCAGGGTGGTTGTAACAACAATGTTCACATGGTTGCGTCTTTGAATGACGCACACACACACAAAAAAGCTAACAAGAGAAAACACAGCGTAACTGAAATGAAAGGCGTTATTGTTATAAAGGCGTTATTGTTTGAGGTATCTGTCCGAGTATGCACAAAAACCTACGTGGTACAACTAATATCACTGAACTGCCGTTCAATCATAGATATGGCATGTAGGAGCACACAAATCGATATACTAATTTACACCGCACGAAGAAAAAAGCTAATCCCAGGTTTAAAAGTCGATTTCCAATGACGGCCATGCCCAAAGAGAAGTGATGTCTATTCAATACGAGATGTTAATTTTTTAAGGAAAGGTGGTGCTTCTGTGTCGTCAGGTGAGGAACTGAATGACCGGTGGCCACGTGCGAGAATCTTAAGTTTAGTCCTGTTTGTCAACAAGAATATTTTTAATCTAATCATCAATCAATCAATCAATTCACTCGTTCTCGTGTATTCTTCACGTGTGCACAGTGCAGTCACAATACATTTAATCCAGCCCAGCTTTATGTTTGCCGTAAGATGTAAACACTGTTAGGACTTCGGTTAATGTCTGCAACCACAGGTACAGCATAGTACGGCATGAACGTCGCGTTTTCAATACTCTAAACTGGTCGGTTATATGCGTGCCTAAATATGCGAAATCACCCGTGTCTTGCACCTATTTTGCTTGGCATAAGGTTGAATGCAGATCTCAGTGTTGAGGCTGAAACATTTTCGGTCGTAAATAACGGGAATATTTTGATGCTATGCAAACGATTCTGTGTCGTTCAACTGATGCCACAAGTCAACGAACAGACTTCACCAAAATAAAGTACAGCCAATTCAGAAAGCAGCGAGTATCAAAAATTAAAACAAAATCAGACGAACATGTCAACATGCAAAATGTGAGCTTACTTTTATTCAATACGGTTTAAAGACGTTATCTGTAACTTTGCGATAACAACGTTGTACATTTACCTTCCCACCCCGAGCAGTCAAGAGCCAGATGGTGTGGTGGCTTGGGTTAGCATTCAGGGAAAGCTATCGGAAAAAAAACCGCTTGAAGTCGCATCACCGTTTTCTTTTATTGAGAAGGCAGGTCCAAAATATAACCAAGCGTGCCAGGCAATATCGCAGGCACGTAGAGCCAAGGAAACTTGTGGTTGCGCTAAGATGTTCCCCAACCCTCTTCGCGCTTGAAAGGAGTGTTGTAAAGCCTACGGTTCTCCCTTCCACCCCCCCCCCCCATCCCACATTTTTCTCATACGCTAAGAATTATCCGCTCCTTAGCTTTACCTTTAAAAGGTTATTCTTAACTGTTCGTGGTACGGCCAAAGTTTTTCTGTTGCCTGGCGTTCTGTTAGCTTTTCATCTGCATCTGACACACTGGGAAAGTAAGATTCCACACGGTCACGTCATGCACTGTAGGTAAACTATGCAAGCAATTTTAATAAAAACGTTTGAACGACCTATTGAGCAAAAAACATTCTTCGAGCACCGATGATTGTATGTATTAACATAACAAAACGTAAGTTTCCAGTAGTTACGATTTATCACGTAGCCCATCAAGCACGCCCTGCTCAACATCAACGCGTACCTACCTCAAGAATAAAATATAGCTGCAACACACATTCTTCGTTACGAAACCTAGTTCAACTAGCGGGGGCGCCTCCCCTGCGCTATAGGTGAGCGTGATTCACGATCAGAGAGACGCGTGCGAAAGGAAAACTGTTGGGCGCTTCTTTCTCTCTGCGGCGCAACAGTTACCAGAGGCCCAGGGGTCTCTGCGCGGATACGCGGTAATCCCTCCAGGCACTGCAGCAGCTTCGAAGGCACGTCAGCGCCAACCATACCGGCAGGTTAATTCAGCGTCATGACAGCTCCAGGGCGTTCATTGGAGAAGACGTAAAAATTGCTTATGTGTCATCAGGATTTCCTGATAGTACGATGGATGGCGTTAGGTACGTCAACTCGAACACTTGCGATCATGCGGATGATGGCACCAAACTAGCGGCGAGTGTCTTGCCTTATGTCTTCTGTTCTGCGTGGTTTAGCGAAACGCTGCCCTGCCTTCGGGTATCGCTGCCCTAAAACCTCTCAGAAGACGCGTTTGAGACATATTTTATGTATAAATGGTTTTTACATCGCGAATTTTGTGAGATAAAGTACCAAGTGTCAAGTGAAGCATCATGGTATTTGTAAAAAAAGCATTCTTAGTGCGATATGCATACCATTATCTCTCTTTCTCAACAAAAAAGAACAACCAACCAGCGTTCAATTAACTGCTCTACGCTGCACTACGAGCCACAGTTAACAATTAACCGCTGTCCTTCGAGCCACAACTGAAAAAAGGGATTGAGGCGTTATTTTTTGTAGTGCCTGTATTTACGCTGCCCATTGTAAGTGATTCAAACATTTGCATTATAAATAGTCAGAATAACGCGAGTTTATATCTGCCTGCAACGTTCAGTGTTAGCAATCTTGTGAATTCCAGTTACGCAGGTTTTTACTTACGTTAAAAATGTCCATCCCAACCTTCATGATGTTTCCCTGAAAAAAAGTAAGCGTAAGCATAAATAAACCTTAACGTACTTCCCATACCATCATAAATAACAATTCCAAATGGATGCCTCGTATAATTTCTGTGGTATGAAATTCATCCGTCTAGTTCCACCGACTAGCAAATACATACGTTAATACGGAGAGGATGTCTTTTCTCGAAAGAAGCCAGTAGGACGTTTTGTGTCTCTTCGGTACAAGTATCAGTTTGCGTAGCTATAGAGAAACTAGCCACGTAAGTGGCTCCCGAGTGCTCATGTTACCGTTTTGCGGATTTACAATATACCTGGACTTTGTAATATTATTTGACCAGAGCGTCTGAGATTTGGGCTCCCAGCTTTCAGTGGGCCACAGTGAAAGAAGTGGAAAATAGGTAGCACCATGCAGCGAATGAACCAGAACGTCCGCTATCCACTCCTACGTTTGCAAGACACGTGTGCACTGTTGCTTTCTTTAAGGGACACAGAATAACGTCGATATCTTAAAACTTTCTGCTGCATCGGCCAGGTAGGGTTCAAACCGGTGCCTTTTAATGCCAAGGGTAAGAACGTGTTTTCCAAAATATCCAGGAAACACTAGCGCTTTCGACCCGTTTTTGTACGCCCGCGTACGACTTTTGTACGCCCGCGTACAGCCGGGGGTTCTTGGCTGTACGGCCGCGTACAGCCGAGAACCCCCGACGCCTTTCATGCATGCGGCGCTGGGTCGCCTCCGGCAACGTGACTCGTCTCGCGCCCGGCGAAGAGGAGCGGTGCGTTCGCTGTGAATGAACGCCGCGTTCGACACGTTCGACCGCGTTCACCCGGCCTCCTTCTGTGAGCGTTGTACCGAACCGAACGGCTTTGAGGCATGGTCGGCAATACAGCTAAAATAATGGTTAACCAAAAACTAAGCCAAGCATTTGCTTTGGATATCCAAGGTTTGCAGAGCTAAACCACACCAATTTTTTTCTCATTGAGAAGGAACGCGAAAACCCTCGTCTATTGAGATTTCGGCGCAAGTTTTATATCCTCAGGAGATCAAATTTACTCTGGAGCCTTCTACTAAGGCGTGCCTTATAGCCCCGGTCTAACCTCAGCACGTTAAACACCCTTATCAATCAACCTTTCCCGTCCCGAGTGGCTCGATCAACAACGCCAAACATTATAACTTTCCAGAATTTTTCTGAATTTTTTAATACTTTTCAACATTTCAGTCGTATCTAATCAATGCCATCGAATCAGTCCAAAACCGCGCATCCCGTTTCATCATCATCATCATCATTACCAGCCTATCTTATTCATGGGAGGTTGTGGCCGTTACTACACCAGGGTGACCAATCCTGCTCTGGTGAGGGAGTGCATTACCGGCAATGGTCGCCGGGGTCAGGCCGCACCCCAAGCCCCTTTGTGCAGTTCCATCAATACGCGGATTTTTTTTTTTTAAATCCGGTGGGAATTGTCGGGCACCGGGTTCGAACCACGGTCCTTCTGCACGCGAGGCGGGTGTTCTACCTCTACGCCATCGCTGCATCATTTTAATGACTTCTAAATATGATTGGCATCTCGGCGTCACCGACATAAAACCGTCCCTCTCCCGCCCGTCCCTGACAGCTAGATGGGAAACTGGAGGGATATGCCTCTTTCACAAACTGTATTATCACTTTCAATATCTCCGAATTTCCCTCCTGCTCACACCATCCAGTTACTCACGTTGTCTGTTCAATTCTATCACCCGCCAAGTGCGCCGCAATGGCCTTCACTAAACGGGATGTATCCAAGTACCATTTAATGGCCGCTGGCGTACCAATACCATATGTGGATCACCACAAATTCCTTGGTGTCACTTTTGACCGTCATCTGACATGGACACCACACGTTCGCAGCTTAAAAGAGAAGCTGACATCATTTGCGCACATTATTGGTATGCTCTCCAACAGCGCTGGTGGATGCAGTGTCAGCTCCATTTAAGGCTATACGACGCTCTGTGTGAAGGACTCCTCCGCTACAGCCTCCCAGCACTGACTCCACTCTCGAAAGGGAACCGTAGAGGGCTTGAAAGCCTACAGGCCAAAATACTACGAATCTGTCTTGGGGTTCCGAAGACCACATCCACTGTGGGAACCATGACAGAAAGTAGACGTCTTCCGTTCCCTACTCTGCAGGCACTGGAGCTATGTCGAACGCAACTGCGCATTGTAACCAGACAGCGTGGGCACCCACTAGCAGCGGTATATGTGTCCAGGGCGCAGGAGGTCCTACCCGCACATTTCCAGGCCCCAGCCCCTTTTCTTCACCCACCGTGGATGTTCCATCCCATGAAGATCACGACCACTGTTCCTAGCTTCAAGCGAAAAGCACCCATGCCGGCCCCAGCTTTGAAATTTTTTGCCTTGGAGCTCATTAATACTTACTATAGAGCCTATACGCATGTGTACACGGATGGATCAGTGACGGGTACCTCTTCGGCGATTGGGATTTGGATTCCCTCGTCGCGAACCACCATTAGCGTCCCACTTAGCCACAAGACGTCAACGATGGCTACCGAGCTCGCTGGGCTGCGGGCTGCTTTTCACTACATCCTAAAGCCGCCACCCACTAAATGGGCTTTTTTCACGGATTACCGGTCTGCTCTAGTGTACTTAAGATCACTTCCGAAAGATCAGATGACATGGGAGATACATCATCTGCACCTCCAAGAAACACAACAGCGACACAGCGTCGAACTGCAATGGCTTCCTGCTCACTGCGGAGTCGCCGGAAATGTTGCAGCTGATACTGCAGCCTCTTCGGCCCACAGCCTCTGTGTTCCACCGCTGCCCGTTCCTTTTACAAGAAAGGATGCGGCAACCCTCGCTCATTCCATTGCCTGGAGATCACAGCGGTGCATTTGGACCGACAAGAATCGTCAGTACACGCCTCTGCATACCATTGACCCTAAATGCAGCTTCAAGATGCCTCCTGGGCTCAGCAAGCGTGAGGAAGCGGTAATGCACCGCCTTCGTCTCAACGTGGCGTACACACGGCATTTCCTCAGCAAAATTCAACAGGACATTTCACCACTCTGTCCAACATGCCATGTAACAGAAGACATCAAACATGTCATCTGTACCTGTCGAAACTTTACAGTGCCAAGGCAGACTCTCCAAACATCTCTGTGTATACCACACCACGCAGGCCTTGAACTAAGGGCAGTTATGGGCCCTTGGTCGGACCCACGCCAGGCCGTTCGGGCTACCAAAGCTCTGCTCGTGTTCTTGCGTAGTACTGGCCTGGAACAAGTGCTGTGATGAACTTAACTTCCAAACTCTGTGTATGTGCTTGAACACTTGTGTGCATTACCTCGTTATTTATTTATTTATTTATTTATTTATTTATTTATTTATTTATTTATTTATTTATTTATTTATTTATTTATTTATTTATTTATTTATTTATTTATTTATTTCAGTTCACAGACTCTCATGTTTTCGTTCCCTCATATGGCGTAGCATGCTAAGCGATATGGCTCGGCTAACCTCGCTTTTACCATTAGATGCATTCTCTCTCTCTCTCTCCATGAGCATTCAACGATTTCATGGTTCATCTAACGCATTCAATATCTCATTCCTACCACGTGCCATCGAAGAATGGAACAAGCTGCCAGACTCTTGTCCGTGAACGCAATCCGTCCAAATACAAAGAATTACTATTACCTCAACTTATCCTGTAATTTCATATAATCCTCACGGCTTGCCTGTACTGCCTTTCATATTTTATATGAACTTTCTTGTGCTCTAAATTCTCTAATTACTTTTGTTGTTGCATAAACGTTCTAATGAACCATGTAGCGAACTGTATTTTTCTTGTACCACATATGCACTACGACGACTCTGCCCCCCTCCCTTATGTTATACGCCTCTGGGGTCCTTAAGGGTTTAATAAATGATGATGGTGATGATGATGATGATGGTAATACTTCGTTTTGAAAAGCTCATCGCGTTGTATGAGATCATTTGAAGAACGATTTTTACTTTTTAAATTACGCTTATTTCCAACTGATGCCTTGATAACACGAGTAAAAGGTAGCGGGGCCACTATCATTGCCACCCTAGAAGGATTGAATTTATTGACAATGAGGTTTAACGCGCCGAAGCTACACAGGGGATAAGGTGCGCGGTAGTCGTGGGATTTAACGTGCGCCGAATCTTTAGGAGAATCCTTCGCGTGCGCCAAAATCTCGAACACAGGGGGTTTTTGCTTTTCTCCTCCACCAGAAATACAGCAACCGCGGCAGGGAATCGAACCCGCGTCCTTGGGCTCAGCTTCACAACGCCTTAGCCACTGAACCACCGCGGCGGCAAATCTCACAAGGGGGTGAAGTGTACATTTCTACTGTTGTGCATGAATCTCTGGCAGTTTATATTTTTATTTTTGTTTGGAGTAACTCTTCGTTCAAACTGCGCTTGAGGCGGTCCGCTCACCGGCTTAAGAGGGTGCCAAGCTTCATTAGTTGAGTACATATGCAAAGTGAACGCTTTATGAAAGAGAGGAAGCGTTTAACTTTAAGGGCACAGGGTAAGCCCTACACCTCCCATGCATTTCTGGCCATTTTGAGGTACATTTTTCTCGGCATCTAATGCAGGTACCAACATAATGTATATATCATTTTCTTTTAAATGTTGTGCTCTTTAACTGTAGTAGAATTAGAAACATCCGCTAAACCTTGAATGTTTTATGATTTTTTGTGCGTAAGTATCTAAATTTTGTCATACATTTAGAATTTAAAGTTGTGCAACAAAAAAACGGTTGGGTTCATATTTTCAATTCTGGCACAGTAGGTATGACACGTTATTTAGATGACAGGGAAAAACTCAGCTCGTTGTCCTGGAAGAAATAGGAAATGATGTTACCTATGTATAAAAAATATTGTTTTGAGATAATTGAGTTTAAAGTAAAAAATGAGGTAAAAAACAATACTTTGTTGCAGAAACACCACTGAAGCCATTTATTTAAAAAGCACCAGCTTCGTAATCACGGTCGAAGTCATTCTTCTTGCTTTTGAGGCTGTCGGCTTTCCTTTTTTGCATATTTTTTGCACCATCGTACAGCTCTGTTGGAAAAGTATTTACGCTTGTGGTCAACCTCGTTCAGCCACTTTGTGGTGGTGTTGCGCCCAGGTTTTGATCCGAATGGTTTCATAATGCTGGCTCGTGCGCTCCTATCGTCATTGAATCAATGAACCGCACCCAATGCTGCGATCTTGAGAGTAAGGCGTATTTTTCGTGCGCGGTTCAGAAGGGAAAATGTGCAGAAAACGTGCAAGAGCGTCTTCGGATTGTCCTCTCTGAAAAATCAGCTATGCAATGGTTGCTAAGCAATTTCTTAATACAGTTGGTTCCAGAAAAGCATTTTCACCGTGAATTGGAAGTTTCTTGATGAAAAAAAAACAATAAACACGGAGAACATTCTTAAAGAGGATGTGGTCATTTCCTACTTGATTCCGGATAAACTGTTTTTGAGCGAGAAATACGACTTTATATGAAAAGTGTGAACATGGGAAATGTGCACAAAGAACTGAACTTCCTAATTGCGCAGAAAAAGAAGACACTTTTTAACAAATTCGCCTTACACTGTGCCCTTAATTTGGGCTAAAGTACCTTCTCCGTTGCAAATACCGCTGGGTTTTGCGACTTCGTGCTCGAATCTGTTCTGCGGCTCGCCAGGTCCGGGGAAGGAATTATAAAGGGAGCTAGCCGGTGCCTAAGATGTTTCTACCACTATGTGAGTGCGCCCATTCCGTTTTGTGCGCAAATGCGAACTACGGAGTGCAGGTATTCAGTACAAGCGGCGAATCTCGGCGACGGGACGGTACGCCCTGTAGCAATGTTACAAGAGTTGGCCTGCCCATTCCGCGTGGAAGGAACATCGTTTGGCGTGGGAGCCTTTTGGTTTGGCCACCACCGCGTTTCCCGCCGGTTACCCTACCATTATCGGACTTCACCGTCCGCCGTTTTTGTTCTACGCAAGGACGATAATGATAGCAGTGCCTGAATTTAGTATCAAATGCAACGCTTGATCAATTGGATTCCGCACTACTTGAAAGAAAGCTCTATGTATTTTTTACAGTTCTCAACGAACTGCAGCTCGCAGCTTAGATGTGGGGATGTTTTTTCACCAACATTAAGTAAAATAAAACTTACGTTTCCATGGCACAGGTCTTGTGGTTCTTTAAGGCACTGCAAGAGAAGCACAACCTACATAAACAACGCTCAAAAACGCTTGTTGACTGGCAAAAATAGGTTTTGTATTCGCCGTGCAAAAAACAAATTGTAACACACCCAAGAATAAGGTCATTCATAATGGCGTTTCTCGATGTGTTGCACCAAGAGTTGCTGCGATAGACGAAGCGAAAAAGTGCCAAAACTGTTCTTATGCATTTGAAAACTGCAAATCACCCAAAAGTGCGCAATGCACAAAAAGGAAGAAGGGTTTCGCTGCATCCAACCACGCTGTAATGTGAGAAACCATCATGCATGCCTCTTTACAAAGAGTTGTTGAATACACCATTCTGCCGAGCTCCAGACTACTTTCATTGGTCTGGTACAACGCCGGTCAATCGATTTCATTTTTGAAGAGCATTGCCATTGCCTAAGACGGCTCATTTGCTGTGCAACACCAAACACCATACGTGCCCTAGTAATGACCACAGATCACTGTGCCATGAGAGAGAGCAACTTGATGCTACAGCTCATTTAAACTAAGCGGCGTGTAATATCCGTGCCACACGTACACGAAAAATGACGTTAAGTGTTTAATGCCTTAAAGGGGCCATGAAACAAAATACAAGTTTGTTTTATTGGACAGATTTTGTGTTTAATAGTGCCCCCAGCGCTTCTCCGGAAGCAAACGCTGGTTTATTGACTCCGAGAGGTATCAATTTGAGCGAAAATTTTGATTCTCGCACTAAAACATCTGTTTCATTGTCGTATGGAATGCCATCATAAGAACAGGCCTTTCCGTTAAACTTCGTGTGGAGCGGACACTTGCTTACTTCTAATCAACCTAGACGGCGCCACCACACCGCGCGAAGCACTTTCTGCCTTTGGTTTGTTTGGGACTGTATTGAAACCTGGATTGTTTTTGCTTCTGGAGACAACAATTGTTTCGTGAAACATAGTGCTTGCTCGACGAATATGTTCACGTGAGACACCGCTGCTTGCATCAATCACCGAGTGTCGTCTGAGACAAACTCAAAGCACCACAGTGCTGGGCATGTACACGAAGTATAGTGCGAGCAGTAGGAAGAGCAGTACGCATCGGTATTTGTATGCTTACCTGTGCTTCCGTAACTTCTACTGGTTGTCCCACTATTCTTATCGATATAAAATAATGTACCTAAATTGAAGCACAAATACCTCGTTCTGGTAGCTTATAGGTTCTGCCTAATTTGCGTTTTCTTTTTCGGGCCTCCACCAATCTAAGAGCTGGCTGGTATGATATCGTAGGTTTTGTTGCGGGAAATGAGCTAGTGGGTCGCATGGTCATTCCCTTTTCTGCCTACATATATAGCTTATTTAAAAGACGTTTGCGTTTAAAGGGGTGTCAGCATGATTCTAACAAGACAATCTTTCGAATGAACCGAACTTCTTTTTTCCTCATGGCTCCTTTAATTAAGGTGTAATGCCATTAATTTGCAGCTACACGCAAAAATGTAATTCCATTCACTCTAATGTCATTTTATGGTTTGTGGGGAGCGCCTTGGCACACCTTCTGGCCTAGAGGGTGTTGCCCGGAGCCCCTCGCCGTAAGCTCCCTTCCCTTGCCCTCCCCGCCTGCCGTGCGGCTACGGGGCCGCAAGACTTGGGAGAGGGGGTGCCCGAGTGATGGCGCGAGGGGATGTGTTGGAGCGGGCGGCGGTGAGGAAGAACCGCGCGCGGAAACTCGGACTCGGGACGGACAGAGTGTTTCTGGTGATGATGTGTGTGTGTATGCCCGGACGGGCGACAGCGCGTTGGAAGATGTAAGTAAAGAGTTCTTTCACGCAACCGCAGTGTGCCTCATTCCTTGGCATGCCGTAGAGAGCAGGCCCACATCTGGCGCCCGAACGTGGGGCTGATGTCAAGCCCACCCGTGGACATTTGCTCTCTGCGGCTGCCGGGAAGGGGCCCACTGCGGCTTGGGACGGCATTCCTTTGTTCCGGGAAGGAAGCGCCATTTTGGCAGTGGGAGACCAGGGCTTTGAGCCGTGTAGATGCATGTTTGTAAATTAGTTTTGAGGCCAGTGTTTTAGTTTGCTTAGGTTTTACGATGGCTGTAGATGCCTGAAGTTTTTCTTGCGTTTTTTTCTCTGTTGTTCGGGTAACGGCCTGAGTGGTTACATTGCGAGTGTATTTAGCGTTTGTAGGGATATTAGTCGCTTGTGTATTTGGATGTGTTCCTACTGTAGTTTATTTGTATATTAATGTGGCTGTAGTTCAGCCCCGTTGGTCGAATGTATTGTCTTGACGTTCGTTTTTTGCTTCCATTATAGATTTGTGTGTGGAGTGTGTTTGTCGAGTTGCGTATGTAGTTAGCGCGGCTTCCTCTGTATTTCGCGTCTACAGTTTGGCGTGGTTGAGCCAGCTTTTTGTTGGGTAGTTCGCTGGAAATGGCTCCTACCACAAGGAGAGAGACGGGAGAGAAGGAGGAGCCGCAGGGCTCGGGGGGAGACTCAGCGGCCGCTGCGCAGGAGGCTGCTGGTCAGTTGCAGCCCGCAGATCTCGCCTCAATGATGAGGCAGATGACCGGGATGTTCGCGGAGATGACCCGAATGCTCGGTTCGGCGCCAGCGGCTCCCACCGCGGGTCCTGTAGTGCCAGTCTCGAAGCCGCGTTTAAATATCGAGGTTCCCTCCTATTCCGGCTACGGAGACGCGAAATCCGTTTACGAATACCTGCAGCAACTGGAGTCGTACCAGACTGCGGTAGGCGCATCGGATGATGACGTGCTGAGGCAAGTCCTGCCCGTGGCACTAGTAGGAAGCGCTGCGCGTTGGAGGCGCTGCCAACCGGCTTTCGAGTCGATGGCAGATTTTAAGGACCGCTTCCGCGCGGAGTTCCTGCCACCCGATTACGAACACCGTATGAGGGACGAGCTTGCCCTTCGCACGCAGGACCCTGAGGAGAGTCTCCTCGAGTACGTGCGGGCTATGCAGGAGCTGTACGAACGGGCCGACCCCGAGGCAGCCAACGCGGTCAAGGTAGCGCGCGTGTGCAGGCAATGCCACCCGCGTTTCAGACCGAACCTGCGGGGCCGGAGTTTTCGCAACTTGGAGGCCCTCGCACAAGAAGCGCGAGTAATTCAGGCGGATTTACTCGCCAAGCTTCACTACAGGTTGCCACCGAGACCCGAGGAATCGCTCGAACCGGGTTGCGCCTGGTCGGGAGGGGGAGACGATAACTCCTCGGTCGGAAGCAACGCAGGCGACGGAAGAGGGAGGCAGGACAAAACGACCCGTTTGTGCGGGTTTTGTCACAAGCCTGGCCACTTCTCCCGTCAATGCCCCGAGAAAATGCGTAGCACGCAGGGAAACTCGGATCGCCGGCGGCGGTGAAGGGCGGTAGCTTGTCGTCGCCGGCGGGAAGCGAGAAGGGGGGGCCAGGCAGAGGGGGTGCAAGGGAGCCCCCAGAGCACCACGACGCTGGCGCCGGCGGCCAGCTGGCCCCCTCCGCATGTAGGGCACACGGGGACCCATCCTCGGTGGCCCCGTTCATGCGAGTGCAATTGGTCGGTCAAGAACTTTTTGGACTGGTCGACACGGGCTCGACGATTTCTCTCATCGGGGACGAAATCTTCGAAGCCTGCCGGAAAAGAAGAATCCGGGTCAGGCCCGCCGAGACACCCTTGAGCTTAGCAGCGGGTTCGGCAAAAGCAGACGGAGCTGTGAGACTCACGCTCGGTTTTGATGGCAGAAAGCGCAGACAGCGTTTTGTTTGCTTGCCTGGTTTGTCTGTTTCAGTCATACTGGGCAGAGATTTCCTCTCGAGGGAGGGTGTTGTGCTCGACATGGGGAGGAACGGTTTTCGGTACGGGCCGCAACCCCCTTTCTTTCCTTTCGCGAACGCGCCGATGCACGGTTTGCAACCGCACGGGGCATATAAACTCTACTGTGCTGCGGAAGGCCAGGGAGAGGCGTTAGGAAAGATGAGCACTGATGTAGAAGCGATCGTCGCATCTTTTTCAGGATCCGATGATCGGCGCCGAATGTTGGCGGAAAGTTTGCTCCCCTTATCGGAAGGGGGTGGCGGAAGCGCGCGCGCCGAGTGCAGTGGTTTCATGGGCGGCGCGGGCCACCCCTAGAGGGGGAGGAAAGGGCCGGACGGAGGAGTCGAGGCAGGCCGCAAAGGGAAAGAGGAGCGGCATCTCGCAGCTGCGATTTCTCGCCCCCCGAGAACAGAGGCAGAAAGGAATCTGTCGTGGGGGGAGGTAGTGAGTAAGGAAGAGCTCATTGAGGCCCAGAAAGCAGACGGTCTGTGCCAGCGGGTGCTGAAAAGGCTAGCGGGAGGCGTAGCTTGCACCGGTAACGCTGAGGGGTTTGACGCGTATCTGCTGGGCGACGATGGCTTATTACTTCGCTACTTTCCCCAACTGGACGACGAAGAGGCGGTTTCATCCCCCTTTCGAGTCGTGGTCCCGAGGAAGTTGCGGAAACGGTTCATGCGGTACTTTCATGACTCAGCGCTGGCAGGAAATGGCAGCGGCAGTAAGACTTACGACAAGTTATGCCGTGTCGCGACCTGGCCAGGCATGAGGAGAGACGTAATGAGCTATTCCCGCGCTTGCCCTCTTTGCCAGGTAGCGAAGCCGCGCGCTGGGAAGCCTGTGGGTTTCATGAAGCCGGTGGAAAGCAGCTACCCTTGGCAGATTGTAGCGTGTGATGTAATGGGACCCCTCCCAAGATCCGCGCGAGGAAACCAGTTCATTCTGGTTATAACGGACCACTTTTCTAAGTGGGTAGAGTTGTTTCCCCTTAGAAAGCTAGCGTCGGAGCGGATCGTAGAGAAGCTGGTGGAGACATTCACTCGTTTCGGCTTCCCCTCCGACCTGATCACTGACAATGCTTCGTATTTCACAAGCAAAGTCTTTTCAGACTGTTGTCGAGCGCTGCACATTCGGCACAGGAAAACGAGTCCTTATCATGCTCAGAGCAACATCACTGAGAGGGTGAACAGGAACCTGAAGTGCATGCTGGTTGTGACAACCAAGGAGCATAAGGACTGGGACACACGTTTGCCTGAGCTGGCTTTCGCGACTAGGACTACCGTAAATAGGTCAACGGGTTTGGCACCAGGTTACCTAAACTTCGGTAGAGAGATCGCTTTTCCAATGGAAAATGGACTGCTGTACGCGGCGGCGGGTAACGCCCCTTCTCTGTCGCAGTACGCGGCTAGGCTCCGGGAACGCCTTTGGGCAGCGCAACGCACGGCTCTGGAGAATCTCGACGTGGCGCGCATGGAGCAAGCCGAGCAGTATAACAAAGGCCGTTGTCACCTTGTGTACAACATCGGTGACCTAGTGCTAAGGAGAACGCACCCACTCAGCAACGCTGCACGCGGTTTCACTGCAGCGCTCGCACACAAATGGCGAGGGCCATACAGAATTACGGCGCAGACGACTCTGCTCACGTATGAGATGCAGTCGCTTGAAAGCGACGAGCTGGTGGGTCCTGTGCACGTGAGCGATCTCAAGGCCTATCACGTTCGCACTTGCGATGACGAACAGGTGGTAGCGGAACCAGAAGGCGGGAGTCCCGCTTCTAATGACAGAACGGCCGGCGACAGGGTTCGCACCCATCGTTACGACCTGAGGGTGCGGTAGTGCCTACCCCCCACGGGTCCGGGTCTCGCGTGGTCCTACCACGAAGCAACCCGCAGCAGAGTCACCGCTTCAAGTTTCATCGCGCCACCTGTGCGGTGATGCGAGGCGTGGTTTTGTGTCTGGCCGTTACGATGCCAGCCTGGGCCTGCCGACAGCGGGCCCTCCCGGTGCGACCCGGGAGCTTCGCGCCACCGGCCTGGTGGTGCGGGGCGAAACGTTCGTGCCTGGGCATTCGAGTCCGGCCTGGGCCTGCCGAGCAGAGGGCCTTCCCGGTACGACCCGGGAGTTGTTGCCACGGTCCGGGTGGTCCCGCCGCCCTTCGAAGATGCGAGGCGGCTGCGGTTCGCCTCCTGGTCCACGGCGGAGTCGTATTCATCTGTAGGAGGCCTGCTGAGCTCATCGCGGAGCTGCAACCCTGGCCTGGAGGCGCCGGTGGGCGCAGAGCCTACAGCTCGCTCTGGGGCTGCGAGCGCCCGTCAACCGGGTTTGCCCCGGGCTCATCACGGCGTCTCCGGGTCCGGCGCCGAGCAGCGGAGATCGGGACACCGGGGCGCTGTCGAGAGGAGCCTGGCCGTTCGGTGGAATCCTGCGCTGGCACCCGAGAATGCGCTCCTGCGGACGCCTACGTGGTGACGATGGCGACAGAGCGGCATGCTGCCACACTTCGGCGGGTGCCGTCCCAGCCACAGCTGCACAGGGCGGCCCCGGGCGCCGACCAGCGGTTCCACGTGCGCTAGGAACCCGAGGACGATCTTCATTGACGGACCCGTACCCCGTGTTGGAGGGGGGGAGAGATGTGGGGAGCGCCTTGGCACACCTTCTGGCCTAGAGGGTGTTGCCCGGAGCCCCTCGCCGTGAGCTCCCTTCCCTTGCCCTCCTCGCCTGCCGTGCGGCTACGGGGCCGCAAGACTTGGGAGAGGGGGTGCCCGAGTGATGGCGCGAGGGGATGTGTTGGAGCGGGCGGCGGTGAGGAAGAACCGCGCGCGGAGACTCGGAACTCGGGAGGCAGAGTGTTTGTGATGATGGTGTGTGTGTGTATGCCCGGACGGTCGACAGCGTGGAGGATGTAAGTAAAGAGTTCTTTCACGCAACCGCAGTGTGCCTCATTCCTTGGCATGCCGTAGAGAGCAGGCCCACAGGTTTAAGGAGTTCCGCACAACTCATTCGCCTTCACGAACGCTCTAAATCTGCCTACTCTCCAACGTCATGAGCACAAAGTGAAATCAACAAAACTCTCAGCCCCAGAGTGTTGACGCGGAAAGGTAGCTGAAATTCGAAATAAGACAATTTTTTGTACACTCTTGGTGGTGAACTTCTGAAGAAGACCAAGTTGACTAAAACAGCGGCAACAAGGAAAACATTGTGATAGTCTTCGTTTTAAATTTTTCGGTTTTGGCCACCGCTGGCGGGTGACGGCAGCTGCTGAAGCGACTTTTAGAAATGGCTAACACAATTTTTTTAAAAAAGCCTATTTGTCGTAACGTTTTCTTTCACAAACGTTTGTTTGAACGTTTGTAAGGCATTTTTCGTTATCTTTAAAAACTTCTAAATCATGCCTACATTTCTCTTTTTGGTCATTGTCACCACCATGCCTAACAAATTTATGCCGTTGCGTTTTATGGTTTACCAAGTCCCGCCCAAATACTGTATCTCAAGGCCTCAAACACCTAATGTCATTTTTCGTATACGTGTGGCACGGGTATACAATCACGTCTTTTACGAGACAGGCCAAGACCTCCTTGGGGAAACTCACAAAGCCTGTGACCCAAAAATTCGAGCGCACGGATAAACATCGCGCCTCTTATTGTACACATTGGACCCGTGCCCAACATATCCCACTAAATTTCATTTGCGGCTCTCTCCTGACAGGCTACCATGCCTTCGTCCTTGACCTAACTGAACCCAGAAATTCTTCCGCGTATTTCACTCTCTGATTGGCTATAGCACACGCTGTACATGTGGGCGCCGAAGGAACGATTTGAGTCACCTGCAACTTGAATGACGCCTTTAGACTACTGAGGGTGAAAATAAACGATTAACCTTGTCTACTATACAGGGCTTACATCTTTGCAGGAACACTTTGGCACATGACACTGATCCTAAAGCCAAAGAAAAATTCACGCATCTCTACGAAGTGAATCATGACGAGTGGGCGAAGTACTTGGGATAGTTCTTATGTTAAATCACCCGTGAGAGGGCTTACTGCTGCTAAAACGATTTGCAATCCAGACAGATCCAATACAATTCAATTTATTTCCATCCATTCCGTTTAAATCCAATCCAATACTCCACGCGCATGCGCAGCAAGGCTCTCCAGGAACTCTCTCTCTCTCTCTCTCTCTCTCTCTCTCTCTCTCTCTCTCTCTCTCTGTCTCTCTCTCTCTTTCTCTCTCTCTCTCTAACTTTTTGTGAACCTTTTGTTCCAGTTTAAATTTACATGGTGCTGTGCCGTGAGCACCTACGCGGGACGCTGGACAAGCCTCGGCCTTAAGGCTCTTCACACCTAAAGAACTGCGTTTCAGAAGTGGATGCTAGGTGTTTAGTAACGTTTGGTTAGTTCCTATTATTCACGTCAGTGGCGTAGCCAGAGGCGTGTTGCGGTGTCAAAACAGCCCCGAAATTTTCAGGGAGCTGCACCCTCTTTGGGCTTTTTTTGTGCATGCTATTTACACGACACAAACATATATCAAAATATAAAAACAAACATAAATAGCTATAATAAAAACACTAATGAGTAAGGTATTCTTCGAACACAGGCTTTCTTCTATTTTATGTTTTTACATGTGGTACAAAATAACTACCAAGAATTACCTCTGGCTACGGCGCGAATTCACGTATAATATACGCTTAGTTAGGTAGCATCAACCGCGCCACGCCATCGTGGTCTCTAAATTGCCACAGCTCGGCAACAGCATTTGAACCATTACAAATTGTGCTGAAATAAAGTATCAGATATTACGGCAATAAAAATATAATAATATACGATTATTGCGCACACCATTACAGTATAGGGTGAAGTGGCGTCGAGGCATGGGAAGGTTGTAGGTAGCTGACATTTGCCGTTACCGACCGATAATGTAGGGTACGACATGGCCGCCCTTGAGCCCCATTATGAAAACGCTCTGTAGTCTTTTTAGGCTAAGGTTGATGATGTCCTGATGTCCCCTTGTAGCTAGTTCCTACATCTGAAACACTTGAATTCTTCTATGACAGTAATATCTTTCTCAGTAATAGCCTTGACAGCAATAGCGACTGTGACCGCTGACCTATTTTCTAGATTCTGACAGCCAACCTTTTAATTAGCTTGAGAGGCGTTCAATAGGGCGTTTGTAAATGTTCGTTTTTTGGCGAAGCTTATTTGGCTTTCCTCGATTTATTTTTTTAAGCAGGGAAATATCTGAAGTACGATTTCTCAATTAAAACTGGGTTTTGCCTAGTTGTATTTGCTATATAAAGAGATGAGATTTTTTATTTTCAACTGCAACGTTTAACTGTGAGGCACGTTTATATTTTTGTTTCTAGGAACAATGTTTCGTAAATCATCGGCAGTGGGACGTTCTTGCTTGTTCGGAAACTAACAGTGGCAAAACCTAACGGAACGAGCATAAGCCACAACATTTTGCAAATATTGACCAGTGATTCACTTAGAAGGTACCCATAGGCTGTGAGACATGCAGTACCAGGGGCCTAAATAAACAGAATTGCACTCTGGTATTTTTACCGTACGGAAAACCTGTAATTCCGGAGTTATTTTTTGCAACCATCATAGCAACATCAGCTTTATGCGAAATCAAATTTACGCTCTCCTGCTAAGCAGCACACAACCACGTCGCCGATCGCTGAGGCTGATCATCGGCTATTCAATTCATGCAATTTTCCTGAGAGTTTAATTTACACTCTAAGTTAATAACTGCGCGAATTCTGAGAATGATTACGTTTTGATACATTGTAGAAGAAATACGGACTGATTTCTTTTTACGCACCCAGATTCCGAAGGTAATGCTCGCGGTTCCGCAGGATAAGTAGATTAAACTACAATTTGTTTAATCCGCATATACAGAATTCGTTTTCCAGACCGAAAGCTTTCTTAGTGCGACCGGGGGTGTTCTCTCAAATAAACTAATGCATTTATCCATAAACCGGTTGGTTGACCAAAAAAGCTATGGTAGATCTCTGACCACAAGGCGCGTGTGTGATGCAGGGATTCAATTGTGGAAAAACGGTTATTTGAAAATCGCCGTTAAGGAAGGGTTCTAGAAAAAACAATACACGAATCGATTATGAAGGAGGAGTATTATAATGTACCTTTATACCATAAACCAGGCATCGGTATAGATTTAGTTCGTTTGTTAAGGCGTTAGCTCAGTGCGCTAAAAACATACGGTTTGTTCTTGGCTTGAGATTTCTGGCTTTGAAATTTTGACGATAGATTGGACTCGCTTTCAGTGAACGTGGGACGCACTTTAGCGTCCACGCTTGTCTCAGCTTTCTTTAGGCAGGAATGGTAAATGTGATTTAAGTGGAGAGAATGCAAATTATATATTCGCCACATATTTCCTTCGGCCAAACCACAACTGTCCTTCAAATTTTTTATAACGCATGCTTGCGCCAATATCTTTAGCGCAGACTTTCACGATAGTGTCTTACCACTCTAAGTAGCATTTTTTTAACCGATGGATTCCGTAATAAGCGATCCCAATGCTTAGCCCCTTGTATCAGCGGAGTATTTCAAAGGAATGTTTAGACCTGTCTATGAGAGGTGCATGCGGCAAGGGAGAATACTGCACCGCAGTTTGTACGCTTACTGACATCAAAACACCGCTTTTTACTGGCAAAAAATAGACATATCCGATGCCTAGTGAACGAGCATTATCATCATCATCATCAGCCTGTCTAAACCCACTGCAGGGCAAATGCATCTCCCATATATATCCATATATACCGGTACTGTGCTATCTGCGGCCAATTTATCCCCGCAAACTTCGTGATTTCCTCTGCCCGTCCAAGTTTCTGCCACGCCCTGCCATGCTTGCGTTCTCTAGGGACCCACTCTGTTACCGTTACTGACCAACGGTTATCTTGACTACGCATTAGATGTCCTGCCCACACCCGTGGAACGGAAGATGAAAGGTGTAGCATTCAGGGGCACGAAGAGAGCGAGTGGGTCAGGGAACAAACGCGTGTTAAATTAAGGATATATTAGTAAACATTAAGAAGAAGCGAGCGAGCGTATGCCTTTGCGATTTCCCCGAAAACAAAGCTTACTTGGTCTTGTGTGCTCCCGTAATACTGAGCTAGTTCTGGCATCCTTCCTGTCGTCTTTGAAGTACACGGTCAAGTGGAATGTCCGTAAAAGCTTCTATTTTTCTTCATTTCCCTTGACCAATTCTGGGAATTAGCGTGCACATTCCTCCATGAAATGTACGCAGGCCTTCTGAATAAAAGCGACAATGATGTTCCGCCCTTGTAAGAACACTTCCGTGTCCCTGCTGTTCAGGTGAAACCACCTCAGTACGATCCGTGTATCTTCGGCCCTGCTTGACGCACCTGGTGAATCGAAATGTACTAAGTGTCTCCACGCTGGCATTACTTTAGAGAAATGCATCTCGTTTCAGAGCCAAATGAAGTTTTATCGACCGCTTACTGGTCGCTTTGCAGTTTGTTTCCTCGAGTCATGTTATAGATTCACGAGCATCTACCGACCACCCTTTTACGTGCCGAAATAACTTTTTTTAGGGTCGAAGCCCTTAGTAGCTGGAGCTGTTGGCGTCTCCTGGCGTCAGCGTCGTCGTAGTAGTAATCGTCGATCGCCTTATGTAGTCACGTTACTAAAACACCGGGAAACTCGTTTACGCCACGCCCTAGAACCTAACGCGTAATAAAAAACACCAGGACAGTCGTTTACGCCTCGCGCTGGAGCGCTTCAGAACGTGTACTAAACAAAACACCAAGACTTTCGTTTACGCCTCATGTTAGAGAGCTTCGTGCTTCAAAGATAAGTCCCTTATCTTTTAAGCACGAAGTTTATTATCTTTGAAGCTCTTGGCGCCTTGGCATAAACGCCAAGGCACAAGAATACACTGCATGCTTCGCCCCTCACTAGGTTTCACGCTCGTGGAGATGGCCTTGGATTTTTTGTTTCCTCTCCCGCTATGTCTAAGCAGCACCATCGCATTCCGTTTAGATCACCGTGCTGCGAGGGGAACGTCAACTTTTTTTATTCCTGTTCTAGGCGCCAGTAGTTACTACAGGTTCTGTAGCTGGTCGCATGTATCTGAAGGTGTTTGTCAGATCATCCTGGAAATTTCATCGGTGTCTCGATGTGCCATGCTCCGAAAGAAAAGATGGGAAAAAGATCGCCAAAAATGATGAGCGACCGCAGCCACCTCTTGAAAGAGTATTTGGATCTGCGCTGTGATGGTGCACGTGCCGTGCTCCGCAGTAAATACCATATGCCATAAAAGAAGGCTGTACTATTTTCTACATTGCCAAAAGTGTTACCAGAATAAATAAATATTTCAAGATATTCCAGGTGCGTTTGGTTAATTTGTCTATATTGGTGAAAGCGAATACGGCGAATTTTTTTTCATTTGTTTACTTCTTAAAGGCCACAGGGCATTCCATAATTGATGTCTTCTCAAATTAGCGGCTACACTTTACATTTGATCACATCTAATTTCCCAAAGTGGTAGCGCAAGACTATGCTTTCACGAAGAAGCAAGATTGGTGCGTAATGGCCGGTACACTCTATATAAGTGTTGAATGATTTAAAAAAAACTTGATTTTTTTTGTTGGTTTTAACGTGTAAACTGGTTTACCACAGCGGGGTCCTAAAAGTTCGCAGCAATTTGTATCATGCCCTTTTGTATCCCAATAACGGCATGGTCTCATAAAAGTTACTTTTTTTGTTTCAGTTTCAGCCAATCATCATGCTGCGCCGTATGTTTTGTTTCGTTACCATGGCTGCCTAGAGCGCACTGATAGCGTAGCTTAGAGCGCACTTTACCGTCGACTCTTCTTAAACTAAAGATCAAAGGATCGGAAAATACTGTTTTCTTTCTCAAGAATTCTGTTCACCAGGAAAAAAGGATTGAGCATTACGCGACGGGGAATCCATGTCGTAAAGATAGCGGGGTACTACAGGTAAAACTGGATGTAACGAACCTTATTGTAACAAATTCCTTCATTTAACGAAGTTTTTCAATTCCCCATTGTCAGCCCCCTTGAAGCCAATGTGTTTGCGACCTGTATGTAACGACAGCGTTGCAATGGTTACCCTCGGTGTAACGAATTCGCCACGTCGGTGAATGACTGTTTTGTGTCCATGTTTCTGACGAATAGGTTATAAAAATGCACTAATTTAGCAAAGATCGTCCGCACCAGAAACTACTGTGCATTTATACTTGTGAGTGCGGTGTCGATTAGGTGCTAGGCCCCTCCCGTCAGTGTGTAGTTGCGCGTCGCCGCTGCTACTTGTAGTGTCGTTCCTGCTTCCAGAAAACGAAATGTTTTGTCTTTTCACGACAAACTTGAAATTGTCCGCCGACGAAGAATAAGAACGTCGCCGCCCGGTAAAGTATCCCAGAAAGCAACCTCTTAACAATTTTGAGTGCTCAAAAGAGCCTCAAATTTGCAAAAAGGTGCCCTTTCAGCACACTTTAAGTTCTTGAATCGCTTAAATGCACCGACAAGTGTCAAAAGGCAAAAGAGATACTTGATTTACGTTTGGTCATATGGTAAGTGACCATGCTCCTTTAGAGTAGCCAGTAGTGATTAAGCTGGCGAGAAAGCAGTAGGCGATAACCACGCAGTTTTCACTGTGAAATGAATCTTTGAATTGTGAGTTCACCGTCACTGACATCTAGCAGTCTGGTTTCATTTCTGCTTCATTCACGGAAGCCTTACCTCCAAAACCTGCATGTAACGAAAACCTGGATGTAACACAAAATTGCGAATTTTTGCCGACTTCGTTATATTCAGGTTTAATTTTACGTGCACAAAGTGACTGCACAAATGCAAGCACTAGGCTTCTGTCCTTCTCCGAATTGCTAAGGAACTTTACAATATGTCACTAGCCCGCTCAATTATTCTGTATGTAAAATACAGTGGGAACTGCGATTATTTTGCGGGTGCAAAACGACTTTATGTTGCCATCTCTAGCTCCCACAGCCTTCTGTTTAATAACCCCACCCATACCCGCCAGGCTGCGCAGAGAAACTCAGGAAGCTCTTGGTGACCACCTACTCGGTCGCAAGCGCTGTTCTCGTAAAGTGACAACTCGGCATGTCAGCGATGATTTCTTTTTTCCTTTTCACAGGAACGACATTAAGATGTAGTTTCTGAGCTGTCATCGGTAATGACTTAGCGACGAACTGTCAAGCAGGACCAAAGAAATTCTCTTGGTGTAAGCCTACCTGGACATAGCGGAATGCCCAGAGGGGCAGCGTGCGCAAGTGAGCCGGAAACCGCCTGGAAAGAAAACCGGAAATGATACGTGCCATGGTGGCGCGGCGCTTGTCCAGCCAGCTGCGTTTTAAGTGTATTTTAGGTTCGGTTTAAGCGGTCGCGAAGATTTTCCCCGCATTAAGGACAGTTTTTTGCATTGTTTTATCAAAAACCAACTGCCCGGCATATATTCCTCTTAAGCGGTAGTCCCGGATAACCGGTTTTCGTTTATCCACCTTATAATATTATATTTCAATCGGTTTTCCCCGAGCTCAGAGTAGTGAAATACACACTGGTGAAGATTTCGGACTTCTGGAATGTGATATTTAGGATCGCGCAAGACGAAGCACAAATGCACTGTAACATTTAAAACATAGACCACTTTATTCAAAGATGTGAAAGTGATGTCACTGCCAATTTCGTTCTCAAATTTTCTAAATGTTAGAGAGACTACTAGGAACCAAAGCCCTCCTAAGTTTTAGGTCATTCACTTTATGAAACAATCTCTAAAACAGTGGAAGAAAAACGAGAACGCAACAAATGGAGAAAAAGTCAACTTGACCCGTACAGAAATTTTTGTGTGATAAACAACTGGCACGATAACATCTAACGCGATTCCACACATGGCCAGACAATGCGTTTCGTCCTCCATACCATACAGTTTAAACGCGCACTATGCAAACGTGCATATATCTATCTTAACTGTTCCTGTCACGGGCCAGGCAGTGGGAGGCTGTATTGTCATTTCCGATGTAGACACATGGGGTTCGGGGAGAGCGGTTTTATTCTGTGGTTTTATATGACGCCGGCACACGTAGTGTTCGCTGAGCCGTGACGCCTGCAGGTAATGAGTCGTGCCCCTCTACCGAATGAAATCGAGTGGCAGCGCTCTGGCTGCCACCTGCGGCTTCGCGACGCAGGGCTCGAACGCTAAGGATGCATATTTGTAAATGGGCAGTATTTATGCGATGAATGCGCACGCCGCTGAGGGCGCTTCCCGCAATTCCCCGTGATCTTGCTTGAGATAGTCAGGCGTAAATCAACGGATGAGCATTTTCATTGGTGTTTCTCACGAGAGCTGCAGCCTCGATATATATGTCACGGTGATCTTGGACGTAATTTTTTGCGCGAAAGATCTCGCGCTTTTCAGTGCCTGTGGTCACAAGCTCCATTCTACGTGAGCATCACCGTCCTGCTTGTAATATCAATAACCACTTCTATCAGGCGTCAATCTGCCTACGCCCCAGAATAAAAGCCACCTGGAGCAACGGCGTCATAAGAAATGGCCTGCAGTAGGAGATGCTTTTAGAAGGCGCGGATTTGTAACCGGCTAATCAAGTTATAAATACAAAGGAACGGATACACGCCTGTATTCTTTACGTGTATTTTTCTATTTGGCTTATCTAATCAAGCTACATTCTAATGGGGGAGCCACAAAACGTTGGTTCTCGCGTACGACAAGGGTGACAACTGGTAAAAAAAAATGCCACTTGTTGTGCTCTCTGCCGGCACAGTTCGGGGGATAAAAGCTTTTTAGCGAAGAACTGTGTACACGTATGTTCTCCATGCACGCTTCCCGTACGTATTCAGAGAGGGGAAGTTTTTCTGTAGTTGTTTTGCAGAGACGCGCTTACTAAAACACGTGGAGTACCCACGGCGGCACGTCAGTGTGCATTGGCTGTTTCAATGCCCTTTTACTGCTGACGGATTCGGCTAGCCCTTACAACGCTTTTTACCCGTCGAAAAGGTGGAAGGTTGAAGATCAGTCGGCAGAAACCTACCTGCGCATGGGCCCAAACAACCGAGATATTTGAACACGTCCGTACTCGACAAAACACCTTTCTCATGTGCTCATTTGTTCGGCTGCTCGGAAACTGAACGCATATTCTGATTCAGATTTGCAGCACAGTTAGAGAACACCTTTTAAGATTTGAGAAACCAAGCCAACATAAAGCAGGCGAGAAAAGCTTCGCTGCAATGGCGCATCACTCACCTCGCCAAACCCCAAGATGTTCGGAAACGTGACCTCTACACATGGGGCTGGAAACAAAAGCAAAACATGTGGGTGAGTAAGTTTTATGCATTCATGGCATGATCAACTCGGCCTCATCCCTAAAATTGGGAGTGCTCTGGTTGCTACGTAAATGGATTGGAAATCAATATATTCACGGGGCGTCCATCATCCGACAGGGTTGGGATTTCATAAAATGTACACTAAAACAAAGCTTTGTTGTTTTCACTGACGGCGTCTGAAGCGCAAAAACACCATGCAGGAAAGCCAACTTTCTCTGACGATGAGGATGAATAGTCGTGGTTGGGGTGAATGAAAAAACTCTTCAAAGTTCGGAATCTAACCCGGGGCTATCGGTTAATGAACACGACGTCTATCCGACTGCTCCATTTCGACATCGTCGAAACGCAGTACAAAGTCAGATGAAAACAAAAAAATCCATCACCAGAAAGCTTCGCCTTCAACCATCGTCGTCGTTAGACGGAGGGGTGCATAATTTTTTTTTTATATTCTCTTAAAAAGCACATGTGCTTCTAGTTTTAGTAAAAACTTCGAATATCAGTTTAATGATAATACGAAACATCGTTTTCAAGTGCTACGCAAAAGGACCCTCCTTTCAAAAAACCCTGTTCAACTGACAGCGATGCATTCTCAGCTTGCGGAATCAAAAAAAGTGCGAAGGAAAATAACCTTTAGTGATGCATTCTGTGCCACCTCAGGTTCGCTTTACATTATTAGGGCTGCTTGAACATTTGCGCGCATGCGAAAGGCTTCATAAAAGGAACAACTGTGAGTCAATCGACGTTGGCGTGGTAGGTAACAGGGAGATATTCTTAAAAGCTGTGGGCTAAAACGACAGGAAGTCGTTGCATTTATATAGGAACAAGCTAACTTGAAAAGTTGCTCGCAGCCAAATAATTGAATTAATATTTTTTCCGACATGTTTTCGGTCAACTTTGCCCCCTATACTCCTGCTGAAAACGGCGCACTAAATCTGCGCTCCCAAATCGAAATCTTGCAAGCATTTTTTTCAGTTTAGAGTGCAAGAACTCATTGGATATTATTCATTCTGTAGAAACTTCCGAATTCCAACTACCTTTTACAAAATTAGGTTCTAGCATACAAAAATGTTTGTTTACTGTAGCTTTGGGAGTGAGAATGCGCTTCCCGAGACGATATTTTGTCCGATGTTATTTTGTCCAGGTCGTCAAAGAGATAAAATGTAGGATATATGGTACTGTTTGGTTTGTAAGCTTCTGAAACTTAGTCGTTGTAAAGCGGGAACTAACGTTAGGAGCCTACTTTACAAGCTTTGATTTTCATGAAAATGTAGGATAAAGAGGTATTAGAGTCCACATTATCAAAACCCATCCCGTTTAGGCTTTGTTGAAAAGTTTAAATCAAGTAAAAGTACTTACTCTCCGCATCTGCAGCCAAGGCAAGCGAGGCAATTGAAACGAAGACTGCCACATTAAAAACTACTTTTTTGGAAGAAACCATTTCGAATCAATTAGAGCCTGCTCTACAACCTCTACCTTCAAAGTGAGCAGCACGATTATAGGTGGTTGCTTGCGTTGTGCCTGAATGTCATATAGCCTGGGTCATGGCTTTTGAAGCCTCTTTTGTTTTTAAGGTTTATTGTGACGTTAGTACGGGGAAAATTAAATTTTCATTTGACGTTGTCCCACGCACGCGTCACTTTCGCTCAGAAAATAATTGCTTTTGAACCGTCCGTGCCAATTTCAGAGAGTACAGCTCTTCAGTTGACGCTGGCAAGTGACGTTTTGCGACTAGATGGTTTTGAAGGCCCGCCAAAAAACAGTACGGCTGAGTAGTACACCTCCGTCTTCTGCGCTGCTGCTTCCGTTAAGATATTGAACTTGGCTGCCAGTATAAAAGATAACACTCCATTTCTGACACAACGAGGAGGCTCAACAGAAAGGGGAAACTAAACCGATACCGAGCCCATTTGACAGACCTAAGCACCCAGGTATTCTATCGCATATACGCGGAACAGAAAGTAGCTAATTACACCATTTTTCAGGCACCCTCGTTGAAACATTTTAGGTAGTAAGTAGAAACGTGTTTGTAGATTCAGTAGCAGTGACGTCTGAAAAGATGGAATTTGAGGATGAAAGCAGATTAGTTTGCATTATCTGGTAAGCAAATGTCTGACGCGCAAACAGTAGATTGCACATCTATTTCAGGAAAAAAACTTACAATCAATAAACTACATTACTAAATTTTTCCGAACCTATCGTAAGTAAGAAAATTACAATGTCACGTGCTTGCCTTTCAAAGATTTAACTACCATTGGATATCAGTAATGTTCACAGCACTTGTCCATTTATTTTTCGTGAAAAACAATCACATCGCTTTCACTGCTTGCAAAGCATGTAGACGTTTATTATGATTAGAGATATACTAATCTAATGTTATGATTAGAGATATGCTAGGGGTCATGAAGACAAAATGCAAGTTTGGTTCATTCAAAAGATTGTCTCGCTAGAATCATGCTCACACTACTTTTAACGTAAACTTCGCTCAAATAAGCTGTATAATTAGAAAAAAAGGAATGGCCATGCAACCCACTAGCTCGTTTCCCGCAAGAGAACCTATGTCATACCAGCCAGCTCTGCGATTGGCGGAGGCCGGAAAAAGCAAACGCAAATTACGCAGAACGTATAAGCTTGCCGAACGGGCAATTTTCGCTTAAATTTAGGGCACATTCTTTTTATATCAGTAAGAACACCATGTTTCGCGAAACGACTACTTTCTTCATAAACAAGAACGAGCCAGGTTTAAATACGGTCACAAACAAACCCAGCAAACCACTAACATCCCTGCGACGTCCCAAAAAGATCCGAACGTCTATGTCCCAGCAGTATCTCTATTAGACATCCGTACAACGTGCAATATTTTAATGAAAATTTTTGGATGTTGAGATAACGTTGCTGGTACCTTAATGTCGGACGTTCTTTCAACTTTGCTAAAGACGTACTCTCGATGTTTCTGGTGCTTCATTTGGGGACAGTATTTAGACATATTTTGCGGACGTTGTTCAGATGTTGCTGGTATGTCCGTTTTTTACTTCGAACATGTCTATCGCAGCTACATTTATTTTAGCTATATCTGCTATACTTTATTTTCAAACTCTCCGCAGGCATACGGTTTTGATGTTACCGAGGGGTTTTTTATGTGTTTTGTAAGGGTTTTGTACCGAGGGGTTTTGAGCAAGTATTGTAATCCACCAGTATTGCTTTGAACCTTTGACCTTCAAAACAGTAGCCCAATACCGAACCTCACGCAAAGAGGCAGGGACTTAGTGCAGAATTCGGTTGCAAGCGAGGTTGCCAACGAGCCTTCTAAGGGTTTTTTTTTTTGGGGGGGGGGGCGGGGTGGGGGGGGCGGGTGTCATCGCTGTCAAATCTGAACAAAATAAGATAGGATGATGAACGAAGACGCAATTACTTGCTAACTTTACTCGCTACGTGATTTAACCTTGATGTTACGTACCGAATGCAGCTTCATGCATTCAAAGTGTGAGAAAAGCAAATTTCGGGTCTGCCTTGATACTGAGGTTACCGTCAAACGTCACTTGTAGGTTAAACGGCACGGTACTCTGCCTTTTTTTGCCTTGAAAAAAATTTCGATGACACCCTCATTGCAAAAAAAAAAAACTAAAAAAATCCGTGACGTTTTGCCAAGATTTGAACCACAGACTTTCAAAACACAACACCAGCACCTATAAGTTCCAATCCACTGGAACACGACGGAAAACAATGCGTGGACCCAGGAATTTGGTACCCTAACAGAGGCTGCCAGCGAATATTGTTGGGTGATTCGTTTTGGTCGTATTTGACAAATTTCGGCGGTGCTAACGCTTGTTTCTTCTGCACCGATCTTGGAGGCGAGGTCAATTATGCTAATACTGCAAGTGATGTAACTAAAGCTCCCTTATTTAAGCCAAGAAAAGCTATCGCGCTTAATTTCCCCCTATGCAAGGTACGGTAGCCGCGAATGAAATTGAATGCACCGCTAGATTTCTGGCGTTGATAAACTTTGTTCGTGACGCACCGATCTTGCAGACAAGCCCATCATGCTAACACTACAAGCGATGTAGCCAGAGCTCCCGTATTTAACTCGCAAAAAGCTCTCCCAGACCCCCGATCAAGCCAAGCTAGCCACGGAGGAATGCGCACTTTCGAACAGAAACAGCTTGTAGTTTGCCTCAAGGCACCAAATTACCGCACGTTAAAAAAAAAGGATTGTTTTCTGCGAACGTAATGACCCCAAACCAGGAGATGGACATAGAATCCGGGCGATGTCGCGTGCTTTCGGATGCTTTCTGGCCCTGCGTCGACGCTGATATCTGTCGAACAGCATAGACATCGTCGTAGCTACATAGGAGCAGTGTGAGAGTGAACTTGCCAGCTCGGACCTAAGTAAGCAGCTTTGGCTCGCTGAAAGGGCGAAGACGGCAGGCCGCACCAACGGAGTCCTGGACTGAGGACCCCGCCCACTTCACTTCCAAACTCGATCTACCTGTTCAATAAAGTTTCCTCCTCCCCGTCCTCCTCCCGCGTCAGTTCACGTGGCAGTTCATTTTGCCGACGCCGTCAACGCGGGGCGATGTCGACGCACGAAAGCGCGGAAAATACGCTGCAAGTGTTTGCGGCACCGTAAAATTACGGCGCCCACAACCCCACGGCAGCTGTATTTCCACCGCAGAACCTGCAATTGCGTAAATGCCGTAATCTAGATTGCCGGTACAATTACTTTTTTCTTTAAGAGATACCAACGCTCAAGCTTTTCTTGAATATAATTGGAAACTAATATCTGTATTTACCAATAACTTGGGCATATATTTCGCAACGCGTTTTTATCAAGGTGGGTGTCTTTCAGGAACTAGTTTTTCCCTCGGATGAACACGAGACAGGAAGTCGCTGCGCGGCGAGTCCGATCTTCCGACAGTGTATTAACTGCACTCCGTATCGATACGCGTGCTACAGGCCGGTGACGGCACGGGTGTGCACGCCTTCAACTTTCCTTATTTCGGTGATTTGACTACCATGGATTTATATACCGAACGAAGAAATACTGCCAAGTAGTGGAGGTAAGTGAGTACTAGTGATCCTTGTTTTCTTGTCATATGTATTTAACGTAGCAGAGTTGCTCTCGAACGCGTAAGCGGTTCGGTACGCGTAAGCGGTTAGCCCTAACGATTTGAGGGATTCGCTTTGTGCGTTGCGGAGATTTGTCGGTAGACCTTTGTACCTGGCTGCTGCGTTTGTAAACAGAATCATTCTCGCGCAATTTCTAGTCCGGTGTTTGGTGAAGCGTTTGTGTTCTGTCCTGTTTTGCTAGGCGAATGTTTTGATACGAAATGAAATAAGGGAAGCTGAAGAGTGCGAATGTATGTGCGTGTGCGAATATAAGCACGTATAGGTTACACGCACATTGTGTACGTTTAGCGTGATATTGGTTTTTGTTTCGTTTCTGCCAATGCCGTTTTTTTTTTCGTCATAATAGTTTTCGGTTAAAAAAACGGCCCAATAAATTGAATGATTGCCGTGCGTGTAGCATTGAAATAAAATAATAAATCGAGTGAATTCCGAGAGTACAGCATTAGATTAAAATGCCATCTGGATGCTTTTTTCGCGTTCGATTGAGTGTTCAATCTTTTCGAACGTTCAGTTTGGTCGTGAAATGTTGGAATGAACAACGTGTATGCAACCCGAATTTATTTGTAACGTCAGAACTACACGCATGTCGTAACTGGTACAGTAGTATGAGCAGCGCTGGTTGTGCTTCGTACTCTTACTGCAGCATCGCAAACGTAAATTAACCTTTCAGAACCTAGTAAAAATATTCAAAAATGGCTGTTAAATTTCTATCACTTACGGATTTTTCAGCTTAATGAATTTAGTGAGGAACACACCTTAGTGATCAGAGTAACACAGCATTTGGGATTTCGCAGGTTTAAGGCAGAGTATGATTCTGGTGTGTGGCCTGTCGTTTGCTAATAAATTACATGTTGCAGGCTGCTGACTGGTGCAACTTAGACTATGTGTGAATGTGATTATGCTGTAAAAATGTCTTGCACTACTTTGATGCTTCCCGCTGTACAACGTATACTAGCTTCGACTAAAAATGTAGGCCTAGCAGGACAAGCGAACAGGACAACATGACGAGTGTTTCAGTGATGTGCTTTTTGAAGGTTTAGTTATGCATATATACCAGCTATCCCACCTCGCCATTCTGCTGCACGAAGTATACATCCATCGCAGTGACGCTGTCCTGGTTTGTCTATGTTTCCTTTTGCCACATTTTCTGGACATGGCTTCATACGTGTATGTATTGTCACTTAAATCCACCAAGCGGTTAGGATAGACACAGAAAAATATTTTGCAAGTTCAGATGGGGACCTTTAGCTGGTAAAATGTCCTCAGAGTCCCCATTCACAAAATATAGTTCTTATATTTAGTGGTACCTCACATTAGCTGTCATAGTGTTAAGGTTGCTTTAGTAGTGCCAATGCTGACATTAAAGTATATCCACTCCGCTCTCTTCCTGTCCCTTAATGTTACACCCATCTTCTATCCTTCTATTGTCTGCTAAGTCGTCCTTAATTCAAGTTAGACCCTTTTTGTTAGCCTGGAAGTTTCTGCCTCGTAGGCGAGTACCGGTAGGATGCAGCTGTCATGTACCGTCTTTTTCAGGGACAATGTAAGCGGCCATTCTGTATTATACCAGTCTTAAAAATCTGTATTAACAACACAGATTTTCCTGTACCCATGCCTAGATTGATGAACTGGCTTGCAAGGGAGGTGCTACTGCAACAGCCAGCACAAGGCGCCTGCTCAAGCTACTGTTGACGGTCAAGTTAACGCAGGACTTCTCCTGGTTTGGGAAGCAGGGAACACGTTTTTTTCCACCTGCGAGTGGCATCCTGCATTGTGTGTAACAAGATATCTTCGAGTTGTTACAGACATCAAATTCTTTCACCAGACAATGTATAGGGCCCAGATTTTTATTGTCAGTCACATCCTGCGCAAATATCAGCTTTGTCGACAACCTGCGGCTTCTTAGTTTTTATTGCTAGAAGCGGTATTAAATTTCTTTCAGCCTTTGCACCATGAAATTTTTACTCACTTTCCAACCAATCTGGTCTGAAACTATTTTGGCAGTTTCTGGCACCACAACGAAGAACGCAAACTGTTCAAGAATCCCTACCATAACTGATGATGGAGGCATGCACCATTGAACCATTATTGAACCATTTCTGTGCTTCCATGCGTTTTTATTTTGTGTGATTGTTCTTTGAGCGTATCACCTGGTGTGAATCACGTAGTCAAGTAAATCTGTCTTCTTGTAACTAATATTAAATCATTTCCGTGTTCCCCGTTTTTTCGTTTGTTCCCAAATCATATCACTTTGTGTGAAATATTGAAATAGTGTAACCTCTTGTTTTCCTAATCAGAATTCAATAAGTTGTTTCTAAAGTTTTTGTTGTTTTATTGTTGTCCTGCCATTTCACTAAGTGTGAATCATTTCATCACGTAAATTTCTACTGCTCATGTAACCGCCGTAGTCATACACCTTTTCTATAGATCATAACCATTTCCCTAGATGTTGGTTTGTTTAAAGTAGCTTAAATTTGTATGGCACTTACAACCACCACTCAACACCACTTCCGTGTTTCCTAGGTGCTTTTGTTTTATTGTGTCCACAAACGTTTCACTACATGTGAACCATTTAGTTCCGTAAATTTTACTGTTTTTATAGCCACCATTCAATCATTTCTTTGTTTTCACACTTTTCTTGCGTTGTTTTTCACCCAATTATTTTAATGTGCGATATTTCAAGTTGGATAACTATCTTGTGCTTGTACCCTGGGTTTTCATGTTTGCTTTTCTTCCTATTTTTTGTCAACCTTTCTGCTGTGTGACTTATTTATGGTAATTAATATCTGTACTATTCTTGTATTTGTACAATGTGTACCCTGTGGGCCAGGGCACATAGGAATGAAAATTAAAGTGGTTGTGTTGCGAAAGCATATTACATAATTTGGAAGTCAATATAAACTGTTTTACCTGAACTCAATTGTGTTTTATGTGTACTTTGAAAGAGTTCTTACTACCCAGCTGCAGGTACTTACAGATAGGATGGGAGAATGTCATTCTAATTAGTTTAATTTTTGAATTGTTTCTGTGATTGTTTATTTGCAGGAGGTCTGTACAGCCGTGCTGTATGATACAATTCGATGACGCTACTGTGGTTGCCTTAGTGTCCAGGGCGCTTGTGCTGATGAGGACTGGTTTGCTGTTACTTACTGCCTCTTGCTTTCGATGCGACATTTGTTGTTTAGAGCTGTGCTTCGTGTGCTTCTGCGAGAGTGTGGTCAGCTTGGCACTTCACATATGAGACTTCATGCAGTATGCAGCACTTCAAAAGTGGAAACACATTAATCTAGAAACCAGGTGACAAGTAACAGCAAACAGTGCTGAATAGCTAGTAAGACATGTATTTGAATTATAAATGCCCAACACACGTAGGCAACCTTGGAAAGGGGGCTGGCCAAACCTCCAAATAATGTATAAAGAATGTAAATTTCAGGCATACAGGTTCATCTCAACAATATCATACTAACGTACACAAAAACTAATGCTTGTGCCAAAGACAGAAAACCAATGTAGAACAGACATCTATATACGTCTTGCATGCGTACCACGGCAATATCCATAAGACGTACCACTAAGGTAACGTCCCGTAAAGAGCGTATAAAAGTACTATGAGACGTCTATTGGACGTTATCCTTCGTGTGATTTAGACGGGTTTTTTGCGGTTGTAGCAACGTTGAATATATGTAACTCTGACCCCAACGGTACGTCTCCTGGACATCTGCAATGTCGATTGCTGACGTCTCCGGGATATCTGCACGACGTAACGTGGTTTGCTGGGAACCAAAGGCAGAAAACGGCTTGCCGCGGTGTGGTGGCGCAGTCTAGGTTGATTAACAGTAAGCAAGTCGCCGCTCTACAGCAAGTTTAGCGAAAAGGGCTGTTCTGATGATGTCATTACATACGTCGTTCTAACACACGTTTTGGCGCGAGAATCAAAATTTTAGCTTAAATTCACTAATGACGCAGTGACTAAAGCATCCTTTGCTTCCGGGGAAGCGCTGAGGGCACTATAGAACACGAACCTTTCGAATAAAACAAACTTCTATTTTGTCGTCGTGGCCCCTTCAAGAAAGAAACTGTCGTTCCTTGCGGTAACGACCCCTTCGACTGGTGCGACTCAAGCAGGTCTTTGCACGGAGAGGTTTCTTCATAGGCTTTACTCATGGTTCGACGATTCCCAAATTCGTTAAATCCACTTCTGGAGCTGTATTTCTCATTTAATAACTTAAAGCAGCTACTACCGCCAATCTTTAACAAAAAGATTATTAAAACCGGTCCCCGTAAGCTGATGCTCGATATTGATAGCGCCACACTTATTGTGTGCAGGGCTGGGCCAAAAGGCGGGAAAACGAAACCATTAGGCCTGGCTTTGAATGCGCTTCTCGGTAGTGTGTACAACGAGCTTGGACAACAGCAAAAAAAAGGGCCAGGGCTCGTGCGCGCCAAAATTACAGTATTGATCTATAATCTGACGAGATGTGTGGGGCATCTGGAAGGACGCTAGTAAATGCAGGTGAGTTGCACATACCCCCAGCAAGTCATTCTGCATAACGTGCGCTTGTTTCTTAGAATATAAGAGCCAGGATAATCACTGAGTGGTGGGCATGGTGGGCCCACCGACACTTGAGCTTAGTGTAGCTTCTTCATCTACGTGCCGGCTGCGCACGTTCTATGTATAATTGTCAGGTGGTAACAGTGCACGCTCTACAGCTTTCAATACATTAATTGCGGCTTCTAAGAAAAGCCCTACCGTTCAATGACAACATGAGCACCTTTGGCTAAGAAATTGTTGTTGGGACTCAACAATTGCTCCGTCAGTAGGAATGCTAGAACAGCTACCGCTAGCCATCAAAATTGAGCGAGTGTTTATACTTAGGATGTTTACTGTAGAGGCCCATACACTTCTAACCAAAGGAAAGTAACACGAGTATAGCGTTTGTCCTTTGGGGGGAATAACTGGACTGCCAATACCTTTACCCTCACTTAGGATGAAATGCGAAAAGGCTCACGGTGAACCTCCGAGTAGCTTTCCTGAGCAAACAATTAGTAGTTCCTTTAGAATACTCTCCTCCCCAAGAACATAATGTTAACAATATGAGCGACATAAAATCATCCTTCACAGGCAGTAGTCCAGCTGCCAATTTTATTTGATAAGGTTTTATTTTGTGCTCTTCAACACTAATCTGAGACTGTAGGTCGTATGGCGCAGAAGACCACGGGGTAGAAAAGAATTGTAGCAGCGGAGCGCGTAACTGGAAAGCGGCCGCTATTCCATATCTGGTGTCACTTCGTTATTTCACTTGTGGGAACTTCTAGATTCGCAATTGCTCCCCATTAACTCTGCGAACTCCGCAGATCATCTCTCTGTTTCGATTGCTAAAACAATCGAGCAAGCATAGTTTTTATACGTAAAAATGACCGCCCTAGTTTTGGTCGGAGGCTGGTTGATGAAGCAACACGTGTTGCGGCACAAATCAGCCCCAACTACGCAATTTTAAATTGTTTGCTACACATCCTAATAGCTTTGGTGTCGCATGTGAGAGAGGAAATTTTATTATTTCAAGTGAAACGACCGATAAAACACGCCTATTTTGCTTTCCATACTAGCCTAATACCGGCACTGATTAGACTGACTTTATCAAGTTAGCGTAGACTACCGGGACTGAAGTTGCCCCCGGGACTTGCGGCTGTTGCTGCATTCTCAATGGTCTTACACGCAAAGTATTCGTGTTCCCAGGAGTAAATGCTTACACAAAGAAGCGCACGTTTAACTTTGTTATTGTTGTGTTGAGCTACTCCTGTAGTCATCGTGTCCGCTAAATTACACCTAAAACACGGCGAGTGAGCCTTGCTAATTAAACTAAAGACTGCCTTTTTGTGGGCCTCGCAGAACATGTTTTATTAGCCTGTATTATCCCATGGGAGATTTCTGCAACGCAACAGATTGACAGAACAAGAAGCTTCGGTCCATCGTGCACATCCATACTGTGCCTTGTGCCGCCACGTGAGTTCGCCTAGGCGCTCTTCCATTCCGAAATTCGGTTTTACTCTGTATTAACTATGTATGCCAATAGCTAATTGCTTGCACAGACGCGTGCAACAAATTATGAAACTTTCAACAACAATACATCCGAAATCACATGATAACCGCGACGCCATTACAGCGCGAGCAACTTCCTAGGGTCTCAAACTACACCCACCACTGCACCATCACTCCTACCAAAAGTCACCCCCCTATACATTCTTTTTTTACTATGTGCCGCCACTGGACAGATGCTGAACTTGTCTTTCATTGCCATGTAACGTTCTCCGGTAAAAATATCAGCACATACTCACAGAATTGCAAAATGACGCACAGCATTCTCCGAACGCGTGTCTTCAATGTGATGTTTTAGAGCCAGACGGCTAGGAATAGCCAAAAAACATGCATCTATTTTATTGTTTGACAGTTTGGCCATGCTTTGTTTTGCCTGTGCTGAAAATTTGCTGTTTCATCAATAGTATTTGTGTAATTTCCCCGATTATGAATGTTGTGCAAATTCAAAGGGTACACAGCGGGTGCGTCATTGCCATTTTTATTCGTGTGTCCTTTGGTTTATTTCGGAATTTTTAATTTTGGCTTTGTTTTTAGGGGTCATTTATGCTAGTCAATTTTTTTATTTCATTAGTTGTTTTTTTCATGGAGTTTACGTCACGGGAATAAGATGTTTTTTTTTTTTTCCTAAACGCATTGACAACTTAGGCATTTTTTTGAAAATGACCTAGATTCAGAAAGCGAAACTGAGTCGCATAAAGCTACAGTGACAAGGAAAACTCGGAAACTTTCTCCTAAAAAACAGTGGCTAGAAAATAGTTGAGATAACCCCCTGAAAACATGTTCGCAGATCCTAGTTCGTATCGAAAATGAGACAGATCCTGCTGTTTCACGGATAAAAATGAGCCACATGCATTTGCCCAATAGGAGTTTGCTTTTGACTTGAGTGTTTAGACTGTTTTGTGGGTGTTTTTGGAAGTTTTGCTTTTTGCGTTTCAGAGCTGGCTTATTGTGAATTCATACGGCATTTAGGAGATCGGCGAAAGACATGTCCCCACATCCCAACGACGAACAGAACGGAAGAAGTGAACGACATGAAACAGACATGGGAAACTATGATTTCGTTTCGTCTCCTCGTTCCTAGGAAATAACTGTGGGTATATTTATTTTTTTACTTCTATAGTTACCATTTAAGTACTTAACTAAATATCCGCCGCTAATAAGCCCTGCCAAATCCCCCCCCCCCCCCCTCTGTGAGAGCACGAACCAAATCATCACGGTGAAGAGTAAGATACGAGCAGCCTTTTTGTGAAGCGTTTTGAAAATTCATGGGAAGGCAATGAAGGGCTTGCTTATTCGTTAGTGCCTTGCGGCGTGCCCAAGATAATATACCCAGGTTGAATTCGAAAACAGCAGCTAATTGTGCCAAGAGGACGCACCTCCTCTCCAGGTATAGTTCTATTGTTCTTGAGGCCGTGTTGCATAGTTTTAATGCATTTTCCACCAAACCTAAATCGCACAATGCTTGCGAGTAAATTTAAATAAAGGTTTCATAGGAATGCAGAATCAACATGAGTTTTTAATTCAATATAAGCAAAATCCAAACTTATTACCCCAATATTTATTATGTGTGGCCATAAACTTTCCCCTATCTGATGTGTAAAATATATAAAATCATACATTTGACGGAGCTGAACTTAGGTCCGGTAACAAACTTCGGCTTGTTTTTAAAGTTCGTGTTAGGGGGTTCTGGCTTATTTCGAAAAAAAAAACGCCTCATTTGTTAAACCAGTTATCTGATTTTACGGTATTATTTAGAATAAATGTGCTACTTGCGCGACAATGCATTTTTCTGACAAAGCGTTACGCGGTCGGTTTATTTTGGCAAATTCTTTATTTTTATTTGAGTCGTTCGTTTCCTTATTTTTTCATTTAATTGATTGGGTGAAGGGTTTAATGCACCGGCGCAACACGTAGGCGATGAGGCGCGCCGTGGTGGAGGGCTCCAGATTCACTTTGACCACCTCGGGATCTTTAACGTGCTCCTAAATCTCGTACATAAGGGCGTTTTTGCTTTTCGCCTCCATAAGAAAAGGGGCCGCCGCAGCCGGCAATCGAACCCACGTCCCCGTGCTCAGCAGCATAACGCCTTAGCCACTGAGCCACCGCGGCGGGTTTCCTTCCTTTTTTCAATTTTTCAGTTTGTTTTGGGGAGAGGGGCGATGCATAGGATGGATATTTCTCGTATTTTTAGTTCGCTTTCATAACTTTATTTTCTTTGTTTTTTTTTCAAAAATTGCCTTCTCTCAACTACCTCCTTTTGCGCTGTTATAGTGATAACGCATTAATCTATTCAATCATGTATTTTCTCCATATGCTAAGCACTACATTTTGGGTTTCTTTGCAATATTTTATTTTGTTGTTTTTCGGGCGTCATGTAATAGATTCTTTTTTCCACATCACGAGTTTAAAAATTTTTTGTTTTGGTGATTTTGCACATTTTACGCATTTTGACCAGTTATCTTTACTGACGCTATTATAGAAAATAAATATGCTAACACCCCGAAATTAAAAGTTTTGTGTAAATGCACGGAGTTATACAGTTTGCGCTCTGGGGATGATCAGCAAAAAATGCTAGGGGTAAAACAAAATTGCCCAATCACCGTTGTCAACGTAGTACTACGAACGAAGCGAAGCGAATGACCGACGCCGAACCCGGTTGACAAAAAACAAAAAAAACGATTGTTTGTAATTTGCGCTCTCTCTTACTTATCGGGTAATTATCGTAACCAATATTCGAAATACTACATTTTTAACCCAACAAAAAAAATTGTTCTGTCCCGGTCGCGGCAGCTCTCCTATGCTTCGAAATCGGCTTCATGCTATTTGCAATTAAATTTGGACTGATAGTTGTTCATAATACCAACTCAGATAAAAGTGCCGCCGCTATGTAGTCGCGTACGCAGACTAACGTCATCGTATTTTTTTTTTGTTGATAGTTCGGATAAAGACTGAGGTACAGGCGTTTTCTGTAACCATTGTCTTCAGTACATCAGCCAATTCCTGACACGAACGGGAATCTGTGACTGTTGACAACGCCATGGTGAATTACAATAACGAAATGTAAACACATCGGCGCCTTGTGGTAGGGTCATGTTATGTATCAAATTTTTTGTAGTTTGTGTCTCAACAGTGCCGATAAAACGCGAGCTGCAGCCGCTTTATGCAACGATACTTCTCCGGCAGATTCCCATGTACTGAGAGCCGTCGGGAATTCCTGATTGTTTGCGACTAACAACGCAATATAAGTTCAGCTCACCACCGTAGCCGCCAACTGCTCTGTATTTTTTCCTTCTGAAATAACAATATTAAACTCATTATCATTCGCAACAAACCTGCGATTATCGTGAGATTGATTCTTTGACTGCTTGCTCACAACCCTCCGTGGTGGCTCAGTGGCTAAGGCGTTGTGCTGCTGAGCACGAGGATGCCGGCTCGAATCCTGGCCGCGGCGTCCGCTTTCCTGACGGAGGCGAAAAGCAAAAACGCCTGTGTGTACCACATTTCTGCGCAGGTTAAAGATCCCCAGGTGGTCAAAAATGCTCCGGAGCCCTCGACTACGGCGCGCCTCATCGCCTGTGTTGCGTCAGCGCGTTAAACCTTACAATCAATAAAAATCAAATCCATCGACTGCTTGTTCACTGACGCCAGATACGGATGAGTTAATAGGGGTTATCGTTATGCAGCCTGGTGTGAAAAAGAATACTCCGAAGTATACAGAATTACATTTGATGGGCGAGAATTCTTACGCCCTCTTCTCCATTTTGAATCTGGGAATTTCTGCGGGCCGAAGTTACACCTAGGTCGAAAGGTGCGCCGCGCGGTGGAGCTCTCCGGATTAATTTTTATCGGCTGGGTACCATCAATGTGCGGCGAAATATCGATACATGGACGTGTTTGATTTTTACATCTGTCATAAAAGCGGTCTCAGCAGTCGGAATTCTAAACCGCGTTCTTGGACTCTGATCTACAATGCCTTACCCACTGAGCCACCGAGGCGTGTTTTCCTTCATTCTGAGTTTCTTTTTGGTTGCGAAATATGTGCATTAGTAGCTGAAGTGGGCTTCTTTTCGTCATTTCCTATTTGCAGGATCTGCATTTAGAGTATTATATTTGCCCAATGTCCTTGCTTCGGTACCGATGCGGTACTGATGCAAAATCTTAGACGGTTGGTTCTGTACGATTTTCACGCTTTTCAAAATGTTTGAACTTTTTATTTCCAACAGGGCGGCGTACTACCCCGACTTGGTCGTTTCCATTTTCGCCTTTTAATATTTCATTTCTTTTTTATTACCTGAAACAAATTCTGCATATTTACACTGTTAAAAAGTTTACATCCCTGAACTCGCGCCAACATGTACGTCTGTGCTGATAGAAAGCGTTGTGCGGTTGGTGCTTTTTAACAATTTCCAGTAATTGTTGTCGGAGCTTTGTAATTTTTGTTTCAACGGTGTCAACGTGGTTGAGTAAACTGTGTATTTGTGTTCTTTTTTATTTGTTTTTATTTTTTATTTTTTTTCCAGAATGTACATACGCACAAATGCTTTGAGTGCACCTAGCGTGAATTTTTGTGCGGGTACAAGACAATACAACGTCGGGGCGACGGATCAGTCGGCGAGGAATTTCCACGCATTAGAAATTGGATTGCACTCGATAACCATTTGCGGCTCATAAGTGAGCGAGTGTTATTCCTCTGGCTGTTTCTGAAAGGCCACGTCGAGCTGTGAAATTTCACAAAAAGATCTGAACAAGCTGCGAAAAGCGGAAAATTCCAGAGCGAACATCCGCTTCACCGCATACCGGCATAGGATATATCCTCAATATTTCAGCCGCCAGTTGCTCCTGCCAACCTTAACTTTAGCCTAAGCATATACGGCTTCATCCTACCTTGTGTTTCACAGCAGAATCCCCATTTGGTGCTCTTGAGCACTTATTTTCACATTAACAAATTACTCCTATGTGAGATTACCATTTTAATTATACTGTGATGACTCGCATCTCCCGGCCGCAACAACGCGCAAGCAGACGACGGAAATAAGCCGACGGTGGAAGAGAAGAGGACGACGAGCGGGTCCACGCGGGGCGCGGAGCACGAGAAGGGAGTGTGCCGGCAGTGACCGCGGACGGGACAGCGCAAGGATTCCTCTCGGGAGGCGGTTCGAGGGCAGGCCAGGAGCGTTCGCGCGCCGTGCTCCGAAAATCGTCCCGGGAGCTGTTCCGGGACTCCTCTGCTGCAACGAGGGGTGCCTGTTCCCGCTGGCGAGATCCCGAGGCGTGATCCGGGCCGAGGTCCGGGGCGAGACCTAGAGTGGCCAGGCACGAGCGCGGGCATCGGCGTTCCGACCAGGGACCTCTGAGTCTTAAAAGGCGGCACCGAGAAAGTGTACCGCCACGTCTCCGGACCACCGGCACCCTACACGGGGAGCGCTGAACACGTACTACCGACGTCATTCCGCCCAGCGTCGAATAGACTAGACGTGAGCGTATCGCCTCCTTTGTTTTCCCCTCCGTTCGAACTTTACTTCGGACTTGTGTTAGTTTCTTTTCGCGTCCGCGTTGCGATGTGCTGCATTGTGTTACCGTAATCGTTCCTAGTGCGTTTCTCTAGCGTTTGTGTGTCCGCCAAAGAATATGTTTTTTAACATGTGCTGAACCCATGGCGTCACCCGTCGTTGATCCTCCTCCGCGAGCCACACGCCCGCCTGCTTAACACGCGGCCTCACATATACATTACACTAACCACAACAACAATAAAATATCTATTGCCTTAGTAAATGCAGCGGAAAGTACCGTATATTTGTTGCAGCTACGCAATTACTACCGATTGTACCAATGTCAAGGTTCTTTCCTTCATGCATTTTAGATGTGCAGATGATTTCCAAACACATATATCGGTTGGCAGTGTACTTTTCTGGCGACTAAAGATACCAAAAGTCACGGTCCACATATTTCTTGCCTTCCTGTATAAGGGCAGGCAGCGGAGGGAGCGCAGTGCACTCGACAGGCCTAAAAAGCATTATGGCGGGGCTTCGAACAACGATTCTAAAGGCACACAGGTGTATACCATGGCCCAATCCGTGACACGAGCGACACTAGGCCATTCCTACGGGCTACGTTTGCTCGTTTATTATTATCATCATCATGGTCATCACCGCCACCTTCACCAGCCTACCTACGCCCACCGCAGGGCAAAGGCCTCTCTCATTAATCTCTCATTTCCCCGACCCTCTGCTAACTGCGAGCAATTTATCCCCGCAAACTTCTCAATATCATCTGCCCATCTGGCTTTCTGCCACCCCCTGCAACGCTTGCCTTCTCTAGGGATCCACTCTGTTACCTTTGATGACCAACGGTTATCTTGCCTTCGCATTACATGCCCTGTCCACGTCCCTTTCTTCTTCTTAATTTCTATAATATGTCCTTAACACGTGTTTGTTCACTGATCCACGCCACCCTCTTTTTGTCGCTCAACGTTTAACACCTATCATCCTCCGTTTCATTGCCCGCCGAGTCGTCCTCAATTTAGGTTCAACACTCTTAGTGAGCCTCCAAGTTTCTGTCCCGTAGGTGAGTACCGGTAAGATGCAGCTGTCATAGACTTTCTTCTTGAGGGAAAATGGTAGGCTGTCATTCATTATCTGAGAACACCTGCCGAATGCGCTCCACCCCATTCTTATCCTTGTAATTATCTCTGCCTCATGGTTGGGATCCGGGGTCACAACTTGGCCCAAGTAGGTATATTCGCTTTGCTCGTTTATGAGTGAGAACGAAATTCAGCGCTAATCGGAGAAGTGGCGTTGGTGAAAGATCGAAAAGGACGGAGAAAGACGGCAAAAGTTGGGCTAGTTGCTGCAGCTCCAGATTCATGGCGAAAAACAGCGCAAGAAACAGGAGACAAAAAAGATGGGACGACGCACAGCGCGCACGCAGAGCGCCTACGTCAGTGCTGCGTGTTGTCCCCTTTTCTTTTGCCGCTGTGTTTCTTGTGCTCTTTTTCATCATGAATCTGAAGGGCTGAGCACCTGCCCTACTTTTTCTCTCTTATATTCGTTGGCAATTCGTACATAGTGGATGTGCCGCAGCTGTTCTTTCATTGTTTCACTGGGGTCACTGCGCTCAGTGTTTGTCGATTGTCCATTGGGTCCATGGGGGGCATGAACACATGGCTTGGCTAATTGCTTGTCATATGAAGCTTTTACGGTATAGTTCCAATAAGTATATTAAACAATTGTTTGAGGTTGTTTATTACGTACAACTGTGCAATGCCGGTTAGAAACTGAGCAAACGTTTTTCTTATTTTCTTGGTGATAATGTACACGATGAATGACTGAGAAATACATCTTGACGATAACTATAGTTTTCATTTCAGGCATAGATGGGATGGGTTGTCGTACCGAGGAACTCAGCCGTTTGTAGGTCTGGTAGGCTACCTCGATGTGGATATTGCTAGCATTTCTCATGTTTCAGTGAAGGAGCAGCTGCCAACGAAGAAGTCTCCATCCCTAGTACTCCCTACGCTGCCCAAACATGCTCTGTTTGCATACACAACTGGTGGGGCCGTCACACACGAAATGGCCCGTTTGAGCTGCTTCTGACGAAACTCACGAAACCGTTTCGATCGGATTTAGCACGTGAACAGACGAAGGCTCAGGAAACAAAAGACCATCAACCTAAAACAAAATTGAACACAACGTTCTGAAAGTGTAAATCAACAAAAATGCTCAAAAAGCAAAGTTTACGCTAGAGCATACAAATTTGGTTCCCGTGTCGTTTATGTTTGTTCTTTACACTACCATATCTAAACCGACTCAAACTTTGCCATCCTATTATTCTCTATTTTGCGAAAAACAAAAAGCCCATGTGTCAAGATTTCATGGCACGTAAAAGGCCACCATGGTGTCGAAATTAACCCGTATGCCAACCCAACAGCGTACATCATAGCACATTTGTACATTACGATTAATTAACCTCTTGAGTCTCGGCTATGGGAGATTGTCCAATTTATTGGACAACGCTTCGTCGTCTGCTACCACCACAGCGCCCACTATTTTGAGTTGAAAACTGCTTTTTAGTTTTTTTGACCAACTACTAGCGCCCTCTGTCAAGTATATATAATGCCAGTGCAGCGACGCGCCTGGCAAGCCAGTTCAAAATGGCCGCATTCAGCAGTGGCGCGTTCTACGGCACCGCCCGTCAAAGTAAGTGTTATTTCAAATGTTTTGCTTGTACCTGTGCCGTTTTTTAGCTATTGTTGTATTTTTAATTAGTCGGCGCACCTTTTGGCATGTTTTTTGCATTACACGTTGAGTTATTTTTGGTTTGCCAAGCGCGTCTTCGTTGCGTCCAATTTATTGGACAACAGGACTCGGCTCACGTCGTCCTGACAGGGCTGACACTTGAATGTACGCGTGCGCTGCATTGCATTAACCTTTAATATGCTTGTTTCTCTCGTTTTATTTTTGTTTATGTTCTATTCAGGAGACCGATCAAGGATTACCGATGGTGCTGCCGAGCGTATTTTGGAAAAAAATGCTATGGAGGATCAGGCCATTAGCTGAAAGGTTGCTTGAAGGATGTCGCAAACTTCCACGAGAGGAATGTCTCAGCGTTGATGAGCAGATGATCCCGTTTACAGGGAAGACGCAGTTGAAACAATTTGTCCCAAGGAAGCCTAATCCAGTAGGACTTAAGAATTTTGTCTTGGCAGCTCCAGATGGGCTTGTTCTGGACTTTGAGATTTATCAGGGGAAAAAAACCGTTGTTCCCAGGCTGTTCTGGAATAGCCGAATCAGCAGTCATGAGGCTTTCTCAGAGCCTCAGTCCGGGAACAAAGCTGTTCTTAGACCGCTATTTCACGTCATCATCTCTGCTAGATAGGCTTGTTGACAAGGGAATTGGAGCCACAGGCCCTATCATGAATAATCGCCTACCCAAAGGTGTCAAGTTGTCCTCTGAGTCACAGCTCAAGGATGTTGGGCGTGGTGCAGTCGAGATGTGCGTTCGTAGTGACGATAAACAGATGGCAGTGCGGTGGTACAACAAAGCAGTTACGTTCCTGTCGTCACAACATGGAAAACAGCCACTGGACTCATGCCGCAGGTGGTCGGCAAAAGAAAAAAAGTACATAGACGTACAAAGGCCTCACATTGTACAAGCGTACAATGCCTACATGGGTGGCTTGGACATGGCTGATGGAATGATTAGCTATTATCGTCTTAAAGCACGCGTGAAAAAATGGACAGTCAGGTGCATTTTCTATTTCTTTGACATGGCACTTAGCAACTCGTGGATTCAGTACAGAAGGGACATGAAGGCTATGCAGAGAAAACCTAAAGATACTCTGAAGTTTCTTGAGTTCCGCAGTGCGGTAGGTCACGCACTAATTGCACAGGCTGAGCAGGAGTCAGCCGAAGAAGACGAAGAGTGGAGCCCTCCAATCAAGCGAGCATCTCTGAAACCAAAAAATGCCAAGGAAAATCCTGCAAAACACTTGCCAAGGTTGGCTGACATTCCTAATGGTGCTCGCTGCAGGCTGCAAGGTTGCCAAAAGAAGACAAAATTTTTTTGCATCAGATGCGACCTTTTTTTCTGTATTACAAAAGATAGACGGTGTTTTGAGACAGCGCACACTTGCAAGTAGTGGTTCTCGCATGCTAACTGAAACTTGAACAGTTTCTGTAATCGTAACTGCTAACACTTCCTGTACTTGGTGCAAAATAAATGCATTTCGCCTGTTCAATTGCTGCCCGTCTTGTTGCAACTTTATTTTCCACCACATTCTTCGCAAATATTGGTGGGTATTACTAGGGTATGTTTACATGGAACATTCAAGTTGAGTCCTGATGTCCAATATATTGGACATCGCATATTATTATAACCCGAAGTATTACCGATTTAAGCTTTAACACTTTTTGTCTACGTGGTCTAAATAAGTCATACTGAAAGTCTTTCAAAAATTCGAGCTCCTAACCGCGACCGGGACTCGGGATATGGCTGGGAGCACTGACCAGTACGTCCTGAAGACTGGTCGGTAACGGCCGTTAGCGGTTGGTACGACCGCTACGTTTTATGCCAACCGCAGCAGGTCGCGAGGCGAACTAAGTGACGCAGTGGAGTGTAGGAGAAAAAATAACGCCCCGCCGCCGGCGTGCGCCGCAGCTCCTGGAAGCACCGGCTTAAGGACGCGGTGAAAGCATGCGTGCAAAATGAAGTACAGCGCCACATGTTTTTATGCGTCTGTTTTTGCACGATAACTGAATCAGTTGTGCATAAAGGACCATTAAGCACTTTTTCGGGGTAGGTTCCAGAGAACACGCCAAAAAATAAAAAGAGCTATCGTCTCTGAGCGCTGCTGACGTGCTTCGTTGATGACTGTACTCAATAAAATAAGAAAAGATACAGTAGATAAGAGTTGAATATTTAGTAACCGAAGAAAACATTTACTTTAACCCCTACGCCCCTACGCTGCGATCCTCCTGATTGACTAAATTGAATCAATAATTGAATTCGATTTTTATTGCTATTTCTAACTAGTTCGTTTACGAGCGGAGTTACAGGAGTCGAGTCTCAGCAAGTACAAGACAATCAACGTCCTTTTTTTAATTTGACATCTGGCATTCCTCAGAGCTAATTCCCGTAATGAGGCTTGGAAGGACCACAATTTCACTCTAGCTGACACACATGCGGCCATCCACCCTACGGCATTTCTGTGATGGCGCTGGACTGGTTTGGCAGCGGCGGCTTTACGTCATTTGCTAGAAAACCACGACTGACGGGGAACCATGATATTTGTTTAGATAAAAGTTCGTCCGGTGATGAAGTCATTAGAATGGTCCAATGGAAGCGTAATTTGTTTCAGAACATTACTGATAAAAAAAAACGTCTTTTCTCTCTTTTGAGGTGGATGGCGAGCGAAGCGAGCCCCCGACATGGGGGCACAGAATTTACGTTGAAGATGTGAGCAACGTTTATTAACTGCAAAGCTGTTCTAGGGATGACCCTTACGACAGTACTGGCTCGTATCGTGTGACGCTCTCTCCGGAGCGGGTTTGCCCGCCGCGCAAAAACGGCTGCATGTATAGAAAAAATTATAGAAAATAGAAAAAAAAAACAGGTCCTAGAGCCTCCATTTTTCAATGTAATAAGGATTATGTTGCCCCTGAAAAGGTGCTTGTCCAGTAATGCAATTTTGTTCAGGGGTGGAGCTTACTTTAAGGAGATCGGTGTTAGCTTTGTCTAATCTGGCCTAACTTTTCAACTTTGTTTGTTGCAGACTGAAGTATGGCCGCCAACGGAAGGAAACGACCTTACAGGAAACGGCCTTATCATTACAGGAAACGGCCTTAACTCTGGCGTCATGGAAAGTATCCCCCAAAAAATTATTTAAGCGCGTTTAGATGAATGCGACAGTAGCGTATCGCATTGGTTCATCGAATCGGGCGAATTCGACGCGTTTGCGTTTACATGCATGCCTATTGAAAACTTAGCGCCGCTCTGCGTCATACTATCTGAGAGTTGTCGGGTCGCATTTTCGGCGTTACCTGTTTCTGGTAGCCGGCAAGTTGCTTGCGTTCGTTTTGGCGTCTATCGCGGCTGAAGGGAAACCTGCGGCTCGGTCCCCAATCCACGCGATGAACTACGACGATAGTTGAGCTAAATATGTACATTCGGCGCGTAGTTCGAAAGAAATGGATACACCAGCAATTGTGAAGCGTTTACTTGCCCTCGGAAACGACCTGCACACACGCCGGCCCCGCCTGCCTGCACGCCCTACAAAAGCGGCTCGAACCGGCGCAGACCACGGTAGAAACAGCTGGTCGCCACTCTTCCAAATAAACCTCATCGCAAAAAAATAAGTTCCACATGCGTTATCAGCACTGATAAAAAAAACGTGTAGGAGAAAAAGCGGCGATCAGATATCTGCCGCGATGCTTAGCCTATGCTGACCGGTCGCAGAGGTTCGAGACCGCGGAGGTGCGAGCGGTCGAAAGATGGCGCTACCTGCGCACAGGAATCGAGACAGGCTTGGGCAGAAGTATTGGTGACCGATCGCTCAAACAGCAATTATCCCGGAAATTAAGTTCCACATACGAGAAGGGGGATGGTAGTGTTGTGAAAAGTTGGGTTAAGGATCGTCATCCGCAGTTGTACAGGCAGCGGCGATGAAATATCCGCCACGATGCTAAGCCTAAAGTTCCCAACACCCGAGCCCAGCCGAGAAATGCGATGGACTGCCCCTGCATAGATTCCGAAAGTCGCATTTCCTTTCTCGATCCACCTTGGTTTAGCTCATCGGTTGCGACGCGTCTCCCAAGCCAATTATCCTGCTTACATGCGATGCGATGAGGTATAGTTATGCGACAAATAAAATTAGATACGCTGTGTCGCATCCATGTAAACGCGCTTTATGGCAATTAACGGCTAAGACGCTTCTACCATTACGCCTAGTTTACTTGAAAGGGGCACATAAAAAATTCCTCCAATTGGCATTACTTGTCCTTCACAAATAAGAAAAAACGGTGGCCCAAGGTGAGGCTTGAAGCTCTGGCAGCACCGAGTTTACTTACCGCTCATCGTTGTTTACATCCGGCCTTCATAGTCCAGTAGTCCAGTCGTGCCGGTAGGGAAGTTGCTTATTAGGTAGTTCACAGTGGCGTAGTGGGCATTACAGCATTACTCTCTGCTGTAAATACGGTCGCAGAAAATGTCTGAACCACAGCTCGGCTTTTTGAGTATAATTCTCGCTGCGTGGACACGGGTTTAATTTTTTTTTTTGAGCGTTGGCTGCAGTCACCCCAGAGAGACACATACAAATACACATACAGTTTTAAATTGTGCGGATTGATAAATAATCTACTGAAAATGCATAGACAAGCGATCAAACGGTTCTCCTTGAGGTGTAAGTGATCTTTCGAGAGGCGCGCGACTTTGATGGTGAATTCTCGTATAGCACACACACGGGACGCTACTTAGAAAGCTTAGGCGCTATAGAATGCTCCACGCTGCGAAGACACGTAACGCCTCCCGAGTTATTTTTCCCGGACATGGCAAATACGCCAAAATCTAGCCATATCAGCCTCCCTTCAAGGGAATTGTAAACGTTTTCTGAAACCACACTTCTCGACTAAAAGCACATCTACTGAAAGCAGACGCGAATTCCGAATTGCTTGCAGTGTCATTGTTAATTGGAACTGGCGTAATTCTAGAGTCGCTTTAGCTGCAAATCGCATTTTGATTTTTTTTCGCTAATTTGCGGGCTACAGAGCATTCGCGAAAAATTTTGCTTTATCGCGAAGCGCATTTTCCCACAAACCCCGACACAACAACACCCCGAACACCATATACGGCCGAAGTCGCAGTAAGACACGGTATCAGTCACAACTGGTCCCGACTAGGAAGGGAAAATGAAAGGCTACCGTTCTCATTACAAAGAAAGATAGGCGAGTTGCTAAGGGTGAATGGTGAAACGAATCGAAAAAAAAAATAACGATAAACCGGGGGAAACAAATACTACCGGGTGCTCTGTCCTGTTGTATTTGTTCCTCCCGGTTTAACGTTTATTTTGCGCTTCGTTTCATCACGCACCGCTGTTAGTTCGTGAGCGAAAATTCCCTTTAGCCAAGGGCACACTCAACATGCTTTCATTTTGGACAAAATAATATCAATCCGATTTTATCGGACTGCGGCCATTATCAGAAACCTATACAACAGCATGAAGGTTATTTTTTGCCTGCACTCTGAAAGGTCTCCGTGTGCTTCATTGCCATAAATTTCAGATAAGCAATAAGTAAATAATGGACGCCGATTTCTTCCACTTCGGGAACACTGACTACTCTTGAAAAACAGTGTCAGCAATGGCACAAGGTAAAAATAACATACGCTAGCCCACTGTGCTCCCTTTTTGTGTCTTTCGTTCTCTATCATATCCTCTATGATTCTTGTTGACCTACATTCAGAAAGCACGGCCGTGGGGCTAATAGTAAATACAAATCAATCTAAAGTAACGAGGAATAGGCATGCGAGAAAAACGTCCTCTTCAGCTTAGGGAACGAAACTCTACAAGAAGTAAAAAAAATAACTACTTCGGACATGTGGTTAGTGCTGACCCAAACCACGAGAGGGTAATCCGGCGCAGAATAGGTGTGGGTTGGGAAGCACTCGGCAAGCATTCCCAAATTATCAAAAGTAAGCTACCTCTTTCACTCAAAAGAAAAAAAATTCACAGCATATCCACGGGGTGAATGATGATGAGTGGGCGAAGCTCCTGAGGGGAAATCATCGGTAAAACCGTGACTCTTCAGTGAAAGTTCGCCCACTACATCTGTGTCCGAACGTAGCGTCTAGAAAGTCTCGCTTAAACCGCGCGTCGGCACCTTGGGGCTGAGCTCGCCTGATGCGTTTTGCAGACGCCTCACGAGCTCTCACTGCATCGGGGTCTGCCTGCCGATACGCGCGCTTTCTCGCCGCTTCCCGTTCTCTGACGTTTTGGAGATCCTCTTCGCGCCGCAGCCGTGCCGCTTCGCGTACGGCAGGGTCCTCGCGCCGTTGACGTGACGCTTGGGCCTCTCGTTCTGGAACGCTGGGATCTTGGCGGCGTCGTCGCGCAGCCAGACGACACGCTTCGGCCTCCCGCTCTCGTACGGCAGGATCTTGGCGGCGGCGTCGCGCAGCTTCACGGAGCGCTTCTGCCTCGCGGGCTCGCACATCTGCAGCCTTATCCATCGGGCGACTCCGAGCGCGCGCCAACAGCGAACGGATTTTATTACAACGCTCCCCGCCATCTAGTAAACAATCCAAGAACTAAACTAGAGGTAGCCACGCCATCTAGTAAACAATCCAAGCGCATCTTTTCATCATATACAAGTACCGCCATCTAGTAAACAATCCAAGAACTAAACTAGAGGTAACCACGCCATCTAGTAAACAATCCAAGAACTAAACTAGAGGTGGCTACATACATACGTCGAGGATGGACAGACCCACGCTCTAAGGAGCTTCGCCCCTAAAAGCTACAGCCAGATCACACTGCCGGTGATGACATACGGAGCTGAAACTTGGCACATTAGCGACAACTAGAATGCAAACTTAGGTCGACTCACCGGCCATGGAACGAATAATGTTAGTAATAGCACTCAGGGTCAGTAAACAAGCTACCTAGAACAGAGAACAAACTACCGCAGAAGATATCATATTTTAAATAAAGAAAAATAAGTGGACTTGGGATGGTGATGTAGTGAGACAAATCGACAATGGTGTACAGTTAAGGTAACAGAATGGACACCCAGAGATGGGTTTGGAAGAAGGGGATGGCAATTCACCCGATGAAGGGCTGAAATAAAGATATTCCGGGATAAACTGTGGACTCGAAGAGCGCAGGACAGGAGAGGGTGGAGGACGGCGGGAGAGGCCTTCATCTTTGAGTGGACCTTAGTAGGGTGATGACGATGATCATGATCATAGTCAAACATTCATGAGCAGTGCCTTGACAGGAAAGCCAAAACAGAACTCTTTGGGTTGCAGTTTCCTGCCATTAAGCCCAGTAACATTTAACCTTTCATTCTGATGTCATTATGAACAAATCAGTTACCGTTGATAACAACGGACACAAGTTATGGTTACGTAGCGTGAAAAATACGAAATCAGCAAGTTCATTTACTCCGGAACTTGTTGCTGGTAACTCTGACATAAAAATTCTCGTGTGCAATAACTAAATACCCGTCATAATAGGTCGAATCAGAGAAATGCGTTCCCTCCCACTTCACTGTTTACAGTCCACTCTCAATATTACGAAGACGCTTAACTGGAATTTTCAGTTAGTTATAAGTGGAGTGCTGGCCTTGCAAATTTATATGCAATCTATTGGAATAAATTGCTCTATAAAGCGAAGATAAAACGATTGCAGCCAGTAGTTTGGAGTTTTTTTTTGTGATCGTTGAACCGAGGTCACCATCATTACTCAGTGAAATTAAAACGTTTTTAGCGCAAGAACAGCACCGTGTTTCCTAATGATCTAAGGTCACTGGAACTGAATCCATAAAGCGGCAGACCAGTTGTCAGTCGTGCCTGGGCACGCGTCTCTCTCTTTTGAAGTCATCAACCTCCTTGCTGCGCAGGGCGCCGAAAGACCAGTTGGTGTTGTGGTAGATTGAGGATTCTATTTAGGAGATACGAAGCAACTACCACGCCAACTCTTGTCGTACGCTCAATTGGACGACGAAAGTCAAGAATATGAACTAAATCAAGTAGGCAGGCGTATTGCCGAATAACAACAATGCTGTTCGTGTGCGTTTTCTTTATTTGGAAGTTGGGTTATTTTGAAGTGTTTGCCGGTCTACGTGGACTTCATGTTTTCCATAGTCGATTGCATTCCCACCGGTTGCCATAAAAACAGTTATCCGAGATAAAGCGCCAAACTCACGCGGGTTCGGTGAGTTACACTACGCGCTACTGGTCTCCTATTCGCCAGTTTCAGGGGATATTATCTTTAAAGCAAAGCCTTTTAGGTTAGGCGAAAGGAAGCAGTGGTGGTCTTGTTTACGCAGAAATCCGGAGGTGCGTGCTCGAAAAAGGTAGGTTAGAGAGAGTTAAGAGTAAAAAGAAGTGAGCGATAAAGGTTCTCTCTCGCATCAGCACGCACGCGGCGAGATGCTGCGTGAAGCACAGCTGCAGAGATTACGCCGGCATGGTCTGCGTCGACGAGGACGGAAACGGGACAATGGCAAATACGGGCCGCACGCACGTTACTCTCAATCGGGTCGGTCATGCGTCATACGTAGTCCCAGTCACGGCTTACAATCGGTGACACAGCTAACGATCGCTGACGCCGCGAGCAACAACAGAAACGCCCTCATCTACGCTGTGCCGTTCGTTGCTGCAGCATCCGCACAAGAACAGGCTTTGACAAACAATCAGGGCTCACACACGAGTAAACACTGGCAACCAGGTACAGCTTCTCTGGGTAACTATCACTGCATGTGAGCATTTTTTTTTTACTTTTCGCAGTCAGCCCATTTCTTTTGCGGCATAGACCCTCGAACTGACGTCATGTTAGTGTGCGGCCATGACAGGCTCATCAGTGCAAATGTGAAAGACATTAGACCCGCGCGCGCGTACCATCTCACCCTTTGAAAGTTTCCGCCTTGTCAACTACAATTTTACCGCTAGACTGCGGAAGCGGGTACTCTGATAGGTCCATACGACAAACGCCACACGGGGCACTTGGGCCGCGGGCATTACGACCAGTTCCAACCTGATGGAGTTTAAAACAACTGAGTGCACCGTCATAGCTTTATTTTTTTCTTTTTCCTGCTGCTTCCTGTTGAGTTTTTTGTCGAGGGCAGTGCGAAAGCCAAGGCATAAACGTGGCATCATTTGAAAACGCAACAGGAAGTCTGACTGAATGCCGCACCTGTGGCTTCTCCTGCTACAATAGCCGAGCCTCGGCACGGCACGAAACGTCGGAACACGGCCGGGAACGGCTTCTATGACACCTTTCGCGTTTCTTTTAAACACGGCCCGACTTTCCTCTCCTCCTCCGGTGCGGGAGGAGGAGAGTCGAGTCTGGCCATGCTCCTAAATAATAAACACAAACTGAAAGGGAGCACATTGTGCCCCAAGCTTTTAACGTCTAGCCATCTAATTCCCAGCGTATGAAGAATGTAGCTTACAAGCTTCAATACACTTTATACTGCAGGTTTGCAAATCTATTCCTTGCACCGAACGTGCACCCATCTTTACACTCAGCTCGCTTTAAGGCCATACCTTCTGGCTGTCCGCGGCGTCATTATTCCTGTGAACTCGGTCTAATCAAATATTTTTCCCACTTTTCTTAATTTGTGTATTTCAGCATGACTTCGTATTCAAATCTACGGCAGTTGGTTCTGATTACTAACCCTAAAAACCATTGCCATACTACCTATGTCCCTTTGGTCTTTCCTCTGTTTCTTTCAGAGTGCTTACTAGCTTGTGTAGTCGTCCGCTTACGTACAGGCAGCAATAACAAAGGATGATTCTATGCCCTTATGTGTAGTGACATAAAAGAACAAGTAGCAATTTTTGGTTCACAACCTTCAGTTGAAACGCCCAATGCACATCACGACATTGTCGTAAATGCGGGATGTGTTTTTTTCCGCGCTTATTTGATCACCCCTATAACTTCTGCAACACAACAGTATAATATCCACGTCTTAAAACATCACACTTAATGCTTATTCTAGGGAATGGTTCAACATTACCTTTTATTCTCTTCCCACTTACACCACTAATTTAACGAAACAAGTTCCTGTCTACAAAATATGAATGTTTTCAACATGTTTTTATAATATTGAGCACGATGGCGGCATCCGCAAACCTTGCTGCTACTAATATTTTTCATTTAATTTTATTCCTAAACCGTAAAGAATAAGAACCCTAAAGGTGTCTCCTGCGCAGGCTGTATGTCATTCTGGCAAAATCGTGTGTCATCATCGGACGTGTTTCCGAATTGGGAGCGTCCTACTCTTCCTACGAAGTACTGTAGTGGCTGCACAGTTTTTGAGGGTGTATTGGGAAATCCAGGAGAAATACCCAGTGATCTTATGGTCCCGTTATGCTTCGTGACGGCAGCATTTCGCCTGGATGAATGCGTGAAGAAATGAAATCTTTAGCGAACCACGGCTTCTGTTGGTAGGACGCACACTCTGAGCTGCGGACACTCATTCGAAGATCATCTGGCTATTGCTTGCTGCGTCGGGCCTTATGACGAGTTCAAGCTGCATAGTAAGGTCCCTGTTGGCATACCGCGTCCTCCAGTGCCGAATGAAAGATTGGCGAAGGGTTTCACACCTGATGCTTGCTGGCACTCTCGCGAAAATATTGGCTGATAACTACAGGAATCACCTACATAGGTTGTTTTATCTGTTGTTGTTTTTTTCAAGTTGACCACACGAATAGTATCTAATGGCCTGAAATTTTCTAAAAATCGCGATACTTCATAACTTAAATAAAAACCTTAAGTTTCTTCTATATGAGTTACTTTTTGTTTGGTAGGCAACTCCTACACGACTTGGAGGAGGCTGATAGTTTACAAAATACCTGTCATGGTGGCGCAGTGGCTAAGGCGTTGGGCTGCTAAGCCGGAGGAAGCCGGCCTGATTCGTGACAACGGAGGCTCCTTTTTAGGTGGAATCAAAGAGCAATTCCAGCCGTGTGTATACATTTAGGCGCAGTTTAAAGATTCTCAACTGGTCAAATTTATTATGGAGCTTCCTATTACGCCACTCTTCATAATCAAAATGCAGCTTGGTTTATAACACCCCCGATAATAAAAAAATGTATTAATTCCTAAAATCTTCAACCCTGTAGAGTAATCTGCTTTAGAGTGGAAGATCTGTAATGCATACGGGCTAAATACGTTGTGTGGATACGTAGCTCAATTGCGTTTTAAACGCAGTATACACATGGTGATGCAACTGATACAAAATCCTAATAATCAGCACCTCGATGGACGCGTACGTAATGAGACTACAAAACACAAGCATGAGGAATAAAAAGGAGTACACATTAGGAAGCAGATGAAAGAAAGAAACGAACGGACATGCAAAAAGAGAAACATGTATAAGGGTAAAAAGTGTTCAAAGCTGTCCAAAAATCAGGAGTCCATTTCCACGGAAAGTCAGATTGGAAAGACGAATGTTCAGGAAGGCGAAGGTCTGTCACTTAGTTGGAGATTTGTTGAACATGCCGGCGGAACATTCTGGACCATTATCAAAAGCTATGGTTCGTGTTGTCGTCTGCCTTGCCGTCGTCTTCGCGTAAATTACTAAGGTACCATGGCCGCGGACCAGGTAGTGGCAACAGCGGCATCAGGTTATCAGGCTGGCCTCTGGCTGTCTCATGAACAACGCAGGGCAACGGAACACCCCGCTTTTCACCGGCCAGAATCTTCTCTACAGCTTCTCCCTCGCCACAGAACGTCTCCACTTTGGGTGGTTGGCCGTATTCTACCAGAATACAGCCTTGTGATCATGACACTGCTGGCTTTTCAACAGAAGCATATTGTGACGTTGTCAGATACGACGCAGGTTTCTTCAGAGAACGAACTTTCATTGTAGGGAAATTATCTACCTCTAATAAATCTAAAATTACACAAGCGACCTCACCGCACACTTTTAGCACTCTTAAATTATTGTCATTTTAGTGGTACACGACAACAGAACGAGCCTTGCCAATACCACAGGGATCGCTTTCTCTGCGCCGTACTCCCCTCCGACCACTTTCGCGGCTTCCCTAAACGATTGATTGATTGATTGATTGATTGATTGATTGATTGATTGATTGATTGATTGATTGATTGATTGATTGATTGATTGATTGATTGATTGATTGATTGATTGATTGTGAGGTTTAACGCCCCGACGCTACTCAGGCGATGAGGCGTGCCGTAGTGGAGGACTCCGAATTAATTTAACCAGCTGGGGACCTTTAACGTGCCCCGAAATCTCAAACACGGGCGTTTTCGCTTTTCGCCTGTATCAGAAAAGCGGCCGCCGTGGCCGGAAATTGAACCCGCTTCCTTCCCGGCTTCCCTACAATCAAAGTCAGCGCCGCCGCGGGACTTCCTTAGGGCAGCGCACCAAGCTGTCCCATAGGGTGAAAGCGCAGTTTTATGACAAAAAAAGCATTGAAGTACTCTTCTGATTTTGTACCATATATCGCTCATTTTGTGGGAAGTGTAGCGGCAAAGCGTATGGCACCTACGTTTACTGCTCTGAACTCAATACCTAGGCATGGTTGCCTCATCTTCAATACACCCGAAACAAGCACAACAGCTACATGTACGTACATTGGTTTTTATTACCCAGTTGAATTCAATCCAAATTGCAATGTAGTCTCTAACGCGGGAGGTATGATAACTGGGAAACTTCAGCGTTGCTTTTTAGTGAACAGAAATTTCTGAAAAAGTAATCCAAACTTCTATTTTTCTGCGTAGCCCTTTAAATACACAAAATTCTCAGAGTTACAGTGAAACGTGCACTAGCGCGATTAACCCTGTACAAAAAGAGACTTCCTCGGATGTACACACAATTCGCAAACGATGGAAAATATTCCACTAGAATTCGTAGCAAACCTTTTGATGCCGTCCCTTATGACCCGCTTCCTTCACCAGTTGTAATCTGCGCTCCTTTTTTGGAGTCTCGCCCTCCCACCTCAGCGCTCTCTCGTGCTGGGCCATACACCGACTATCGTAAATGTTGACTGGTATAGTGATTTCTTTATCGCGAGGTTGTCTTTCTCTTCCTGGTCTTGATTGACACACTTCATCATCTTGAACCCCGCCGTTGCTTTGTGATTGCGCGTGTGTTGTCAAATAAACATGCGGGTGTCAAGCGAGCTTCATAGAACCATGACACACACCCGTGACTACACACGGAGAGAGAGAAAAGTCCTTAATGATACTAGTGAGGTTAGCGTGGCCAAGGCGCCTAAAGTGAGTCCTCTAAAACTCGGAAGGCCCAAGGACACTACAAGGGATGTCCTAGCTACTCTATACGGCGTACATTCATATAAAACGTGGTTCAAGTCCCCGCGCACACCAAAAGAGTGCGGAAGGGGGAACCAGCCTGTTTCACCTTGAAGCGAAAGCGACTTCTGTAAGCGACATTTAGTCGCACGCGGTGAACACCCGCTTCGTCATGCTTGGAAAGTCTGCCAGGCATCCTAATGGTCCCGTTCGGGTCCATGGAGAGAAACGGCGCGTAACGTTGCGCCGCAACAGCCCACATACGTGCGCTGAAAACTTCAGACAGCCTTG